>NC_133571.1:22583452-23243869 GCF_048773025.1 Camelus bactrianus | reverse complement strand
AGGTGCTGGGACCGAGTCAAGGACAGCACATCCATTGCTCTAGACTTGGAGGATACGGCCGTGAGCAAAACAAACGACTGCCCCTGGGAGGCTCAGGTTCTAACGGGGACAGTGGCCAGCAGACAAGCAGACACACGGAGACGTGCCCGCAGCCCGGTGTTCACGCGGCATCCTCGCAACAGCCAGGATGTGGAAACAACCTCGATGCCCACTGATGGAAGAATGGGTAAAGGAAACATGGTTTAAACGTACAAAGGACTATTACTCAGCCTTTAAAAAGGAAGGAAATTGTGCCAATTTTGGCAACGTGGATGAACCTGTAGGAAATCATGCTGGACAGAGAACACAGCATGATCCCACTGATACGAGGAATCCAAAATAGTCAAACTCATGGAAGCAGAGACTAGAGCAGCGGTTGCCAGAGGCTGGGGAAGGCAGGGTGCGCTAACCCCCAGGCTTAAACCCTGAGCTGTGCAAGATTGCACAGTTCTGGGCACCTGCTCACAACACTGCGCCTGCAATTCTGCAATACTGTGCTGTACACTCAAAAATCTATTATGAAGGAAGGTCCCATGTTAAATGCTCTTACCACAATCAAATAAAATTTAAATAATAAGAATATATGGGCATGTCTAGGGGTAGTAAGTGCTAAGGAACTGTTCCAAGTCAGGGTGGGGGTGCTGTTATGCTGGTGGTCAGTGGAGGCCTTCCTGATACACGGCTCTTTTGAAAGAAAAAGCCATTGGGACATCCCGGGAAAGATATTTACAGGCAGAGGAAACAGCAAGTGCAAAGGCCCCGAGGCTACAGAGTTGAGCTGGAGGCACTGATTTTTGTTCAAGTAATCGGTCTTTCTAGACGCAAAGCTAGTCGACCTTCTGAGTTTCGCTCTCTACTTTGTCAACAGCAATCCACCATCAGAGGAGCAGTGATGTTTTGGCATTTTTAAAGATGGCTAAGTTCTGTAAGGTCCTCCGAAACAGTTCTCTGGATATAATGGACTGTGTGCGCGTCCGTGTGTGCGTCCGTGTGTGTGTGTGTGCAGTATATAAGTGTGCATGTATATACACACACGTGTGTGTTTACATTCATACATATTATAATATCTTGCTCATGTAGCACCCGGGGTCTTAAGGCCAAAGATGTAACTGCATTTATCCTCTCACCACTGGCGGAGACAGTAGTAATGACAATACGATGAGCAAGCTCCCTCGGCAGGAGCGGACGCGATTTATCGGGCGCTCACTTCGCACCAGGCTCTGCGTCAGCGGCTTTCGCCGCACTCTTCCGTTTCAACCTCACTGTTGTCCTAAGACTTAAGACTGAGAAACTGAGACTTAAAAAAGATTAAGTGAACTAACGGCAAACTAGGAGGGGGTCTGGCCACCGCTCACCTTCAGATCCGACTGAGGCCAAAGGCTGGGTGATTAGCCGGCCGCCAGCGTCCCCCCCCGCCGCCGTGGGTAACGGAACAGCTCAGGCTGAGGGGACGCGGCCCGGGAAGCTCTCGCGCTCAGACAGCATCGTGCAACCGGAGTCGAGGACAGAGCTCGGGGCCCCGCGTCCCCCAGACGTTCAGACGCTCACCCCAGGTGCTTGGTGCACACTGGCAGCACCCCGCTCCCCCCCTCCCCCCCACGGTCCTTCCTTCCCTCCTCTGCCGCTTTCTCAGTGCTTTGAGCCACCGGCCCTCGGCCAGGGCCAGGCACAGGGACGCACGGAGACCACAGAGGCAGCGCGGGGACACGGGAGGCCGACGGACGCAGACCCTACAGACCACAGGGGCAGAACGGACTCCACAGGCAGAGAGACTTCCTCACGTGGACCCCGAAGGGATCTCACACTTAACGCGGGGCGTGAGGCCGGACAGTGAAGTCAGGTAGGGTGAGCCGGGCTCATCGGCGCCACGGAGGGGAGGACATCCCGGGAGAGCACGGGACGAGGAAGCAAGAGCTACGCAGTCCAAAGGCGGAACCCACTGTGCAGCCGGCTGCACCTGGAGCGCAGAGACGGGCGAGAGGCCACACAGCGGGGCGCTGCCCGGGGCCCGCGGCGTGCCCCGCACGGGGTCAGAGACAGCCCGCCGGGCTCCCCGGGTGAACGTCCACCGTCCCGGCCGGAGGGGAGGAGGCTCTGAGGAGGCAGCACGGCCAGGGGGGCCGCGAGCACCGCACGGAGGCACCACACGGTCCTCCTGTCGCCTTGACTTGGCCCCAGGTCACATTAGGGAAACTCTGAGAAGGACTCAGTGTGCAGAACTGTCCCCGACCAGTGTTGACACGGTTTATGAAACTGCAATTAAGTAACCACAGCGGAGGACGGGGCCAGCGACGGTCTGGCAAATCAGTGAAATGAGAGTCCGGCGTTTGCTGCAGGTACGACAGCCGTTTTCACACAATAAAGATGGCACTTCCAATCAGGAGGAGGCGGCAGATGACGTGGTAGACGCTGCAGGGACTGTGAGCCTATTTACACAGAAGGAAAGTGCGACTCCCCGCCGGACGTAAAATACACTTCAGATGGATCAACAATTTAAATAGAAAAATTGAATTGTAAGAAACCATTAGGAAAATAATTCATACTGTTCAGTACCTTGAGGCAGGGAAGGGGAGGGTCTCTCCAACCATGAACTCAGAAGTCATAAAGGCAATGCTTTCTGACTACATACAAATGAAACAGCGTATGTAGAAAAATATATTTGATCAACAAAGTAAGACAGCAAACAACACAATGGAAAGTCATTTATTGCACACACGGCCATGGTCAAACTACCTTCACACATGATGCACTCCTGCAGACCAATCAGGAAAAGACAAAAAAAAACAGAAAAAGGGGCAAACCATACAAACAAGCAAACATAATGAAGTAAAAATGCCCAGAACTACATGAAAAGCAGCTTAATTTTACGGCTAAAGCAATGCAAATTAACCGTTTCTCACCCACCAGTCTGGCAAATGTCAAACCTTTGAAAATGGCTAGGTTTTCTGGAAACTCCCACACACAGTCAGTGGGCACACACATTACAACCACCTCTCTTTTGGCAATTTTGCAATATTTCTTAAACTTTTACTGTGTATACCATTGGTCTTAGCAATCCCCTGTCTAGAAGCCTGCCTTCTGCAGACATGTGTGTGCAGAGAGATGTTCCTGGTGGCCTGGACTGGCAGAGCAGCAGAAAGAGAAATCACCTGCACGTGAATTAATAAGGAACTGGTGACACATTGTATGGCCTCTGAGAAAACAGAATAGTGTTCGCCCAGGAGGAAGAAGCAAGATTAATTTATTCACGCTGACAAGGACGCACATAGCCAACACGCTGCTTGTAAATGAAAGAAAACACAGATCAATACGTGTAACCCATTCCACTTGCGTACGATTCATACTGTAGTCATCGTATTCGGCTAGAAATTAATGTGAAAATGCACGCAAACTTACAGACACCTGGAGAAGGAGAGGACCGCTCCAAGCAAACTCTCCCTTTTTAATTCTTCAAATACTGAACCAGTTGGGTTATTACAATGTGCATGGGACTTTTTCTTCCTTTTTTTTTTCTTCTTTTAAACAATAATAAGTAACTTTTTTTCCTTTTAGAGAACCACAAAGGTGAAGAAGTCTGCCTGTTTGAATTTTGAGGCGGTTTATTTTAGCTAGGGGCCTTCTATCTAAAATAAGGGCCTTGGGAGAATTTCTAACATATTTTCAGGCAAATATTTCCAGGATTCAGAAAGAAGATTATCTTCTAAAAAGCACATATGGCTGCCCTGCCCACGCCTGCTTAGGGCGCATCCATCAGAGGTCCATCTCCTCATTTCCCCCTGCTTCCCGAGAGCCTCTCACGCTGCCTGCAAGCCCCAGTATCCCAGACCCGTTTACAACGTCCATCCACCTGATTTATCTCCCCCTCGGCCCCGATTCCCTGGACCACTTTCTCATTCTCCTTCTGGCCAGAATCTGGCTATGACTTCCTCTGAAGCAACCATCCCCAGTTCATTAGCTGTATACAAAGTACAGATGCATTCAGTCAATCATCCCACACTGTGCCGGTGGCCGTGCGTGGACTGTAAGTATCTGCCTGCACCGGGAGACACTTAATAGGCAAGATTGCTTATCACGGGCAGGAAGCGATCTGCCAGACGCCATCTATTCATTTTAATACTCCTGTCTCCCGGAGGTTTCAGGGCAGATGCACCATCACGGGCAATTCTATTTTCCCTTCCACGTGGGACTTCGGGAGGGTACCAAGAGGTCACTGCACAACTCAGAGGCTACCCCTCAGGGCCAATTCACTGAGGAATGTATGCAATCTGGCTATTCTTTTTGGACAAACATTGGCTGGCTGATGATTCATTGTGAGGTTAATTCCTCAAATTATCTTGGAAATGTTGAATATTGAGGTGAACACTTGAACACCTGGTTAACCTCTTCCTCTTGTATTTCACCTCTTATGACAAATAGAGAGCGGTTCCTGCTCGTGTGCATTGGAAGACTCATTCTACGGCCTCTCACTCCTGTCTTTAACCGCCAGTGGACAGAAGGGACAGGTGAGGACACACAGGACATCGAGAATCTGCCCCCAGCCACGCCTGGTGGAATGAAGGGTTCCAAGCGGGCACGAGGCTGGAGTCGCCCAAGTCTGCGAGGACGCTCAGGCTCTCACTCCTGCAAATTAAACTTCAAATTAAACACCTGAATGCATCGCTAAGCGTTAGCAGACCCTGGGCCATGTGCGCATGTGCGTGTGCGTGCGTGATGGGAGATGCTGAGGGAACAGGGAAAGAAAGACGTTTTCTTACACAAATATTTAAAACTCAGACTTGATTTATACTATCTTGTGAATCTCTCTATAAAGAAAATACTACAGACCTTTAAAGCACATAGCGCTATCTCCCCAGATTTGTACGTGGCAAAAGGAGAAAACAAAACAAAAACACACAGTGAGATCCTACAACACACCAATGGGAACCAATGGGACTGTGTTTAGTTCAAAACTCCAGGCATGAAGCCCAAACAGATTCAGGCTGGGCTCTATCCTTACACAGCAGGGGGGGATGATAAAATGCATTTACTTAGTCTTACATCAAGAGAGCCAAATGAGTCCAAATTGAGCCAATCCTGCTCTGTCCCGAGAGTGGTGTTTCCATGCTACACGCCACACACGTCAAAGCGGTGATGCCGTGGAGTGGCACATTTCCACGGCGCCCCTTCGAGTGTGACCAGGCACACACCCCAACACACAGACGCTCTGTGTACATTTGCCTAAATAAATAATTCATGAGCCTGCAAATACCTATCCCTGAAGCAGCTTCCAACTCCTGAACACTCACTGAAGGCACACTCGTCCTCATTTTAAACAGGAGGAGATGAAGTGCGCTGTGCAATTCAGATGGAAGGGGTGCCGGCCCATGGGGACCGATTTCGAATTAGTGAGGAGTGAGCAACTGGATATCAGAGCAGCAGACGGAAGTTTATTTCAAGGGCAAAACGCTGAGATTACAAGCTGATACCATTGTTCCTGGTGTGGAAGCAAAGCTGGGGCAAGGATGTGGATGTTTAAACTGCCGACTGTGCTCCGGACGTCTTGTGCGGGGACCAGAGAACTGCCCTCGCTCCCCTGCAGCACGGGGGCCTCCCAAACACGGCTCATTAAGAACTCACCTCTACCCAGCAGTGCCTTCCTCCTGTGTCGAATGCAAGATGAGCAGGAGGATTAATCAGCCACAGCCCAGAACGGCGCTACCGCCAGTCAGTGCCTGGCGATTTTTTTCTTCTTAAACAAATGGAGAATTTTACTCTGTGCCTAGTAATTCTGGAAATATAGCACTTCATATTTTCCAGGCAAATTGTCTTCGTACCAGCCAGTGCCATTTGTCTACTACCAAAAGCACGTCCGTGTCACATATGACATTTTAAAATCATCAGCCCTTTTCTAAGATCTCACAAAAAGGGGGGCAGAACTGTTTTGGAAAAGTTTATGAGCAGGAAGAGCACAGATTTCACATAAAAATAATGCCCAAATATGGCTTTTATGAAGTTCCTCTAGGAGAGAATCTTCTTTAAGGAATATCAGCCTAACAGGTAATTTTTTCCCCCTTTTAGAAAAATGTGAGTCAGAATTAGACTGTCTGCCAGGCAGTAAAGAGAGCGGCTCCGGGCCGTCACCAAGGACATGAACGGCCAGACTCGGGGGCTGTGCTTTTGCTTGTCTGCGTTTTGAAGAGTATTCTTGGCTTATTTGTGACCTAACCTGGCAAGACATTTCTAGTGGCGGAGCTGACACCTGTACAGGAAGAAACAAAGAAAGTTGCATTTCTAAATATTTCTACCCACAGGACGTGGGCCAGTGTGACGGGGGGGCTGGGGCTGAAGTGGGAGGGAAGAGCCCCGAGGGCAAAGGGGGACCGGAGGCAGAGGAGCTGCGGCAGGAACCCCCCCGCCCCCGCCCCCGCCGGTCTCTTCCATCCTGGGTGGAGGGTCTACATGTCCCTCCTCCCTCTCTGCTCTATTCTTTATATTTTCGGGGTACAGTGGCAGGACAGAGGCTCTCCAGGTGGGGTCCCCAGGCCAGCAGTGCCAGGCATTATCTGGGAACTGGTCAGACATGCAAAATCCTGGGCGCCACCCCAGACCTCCTGAATCAGAAACTCTGAGGGCGAACTCACAAGGAGAAAGGTTAAAGTGCTGACTTTCAAGCAGGACCGTTCCTCAGAAGCACCTGGAGCCTTTGTTACGGCTCAGAGCCCTTAGCGCCGCCCCCGCCACCCCAGTGTCGCTGGCCCCTAGCTGCCCCTTCTCCCTTGTGTCGCCAGCCCAGAGTTAACACCTGGGCTGTGGCTTCGGCTACTCTGAGCCTAGATCTTGTGTCCACACCCTCGGCGCCAGGGGACGAGCAGGGCACATGTGAGCAAGGCGTCCAGAGGGGAGACGGACCCATGGCCCGTCTGGGGCACACAAAACAGAGGGTCTCCTCTAACAGGAAAGGGGTCTGGATGCTGGGTGACCACCATGAGGAACACCCACCGCAAGGTGGGACGGGGGAACGGAGGGGCAGGAAGAGGACTGGAGGATGCTGGCTGAGATGCCTTCACCTGCCGACTCCACCCCCAACTGTGGCAAAGCTGGCCGGCACAGGCCCAGGGCTCTCGAGCCTCTGCCAGGGACGTCCCGCCACCTCCCCCATGGCTAAACCCCATGCGTCCTTCAAGGGCAGAGGCAAGGGTGGACCCCTGCAGAGTCTTCCTGGGTCCCCGGACTCCTGCTCTCACTCTCAGCGGAAATAACCATTCCCTGTGCACAATGTCATGTGTCCGCCAAACAGCCATCTTTTCCCTCCTGGGCCCAGCGCAGGGGTGCCTGCTCCCAGCCCTCTGCCTCGAAGCGGGAACGAGCTACAGTTGTGGGCTCCGTTTCCAGGGCCCGAGCCCAAAACGTCTGCGCGAGTCCCTGCCCCCGCCGTCCTGCCCACTGCAAGGAGGCAAGGGCTCCGACACAAATGAGCCACACGACAGAAAGAAACCAGGTCCCAAGTCACCACCTGGAGGAAGCCACCCAGGGACCCGCGTCCCCTGCAGCGGCCATCGCATGAGTAAGGAAGGAACCCGCACGGCGCTGGTTCTCTGGGATTCGGAAGCCGTGCACCACCGCAGCGAGGCTCGCCGACCGACTCAGCCGCCCTCCCTCTGTTTGCGCAAAGCCGCTGGTACCTGCCTCTGCCTGCCTCTTCCCATCTCCATCACAGCGAGCTGTTTAAGTGCCCATCTTCCCATAAGATTGTAGGTTTCTTCACTTTACTCTTTCTTTTTCCATCTCCAGCAAACAATAAAACCCTAGCATAAAGCAGATAATTGACAAATGTCTGCAGAAGGGAGGGGAAGGCGGGGAAGAAAAGGACGCAAGCAGAGGAAGGAGAGTCAGTTATACAACATGGGATGAGGCTCAGCAAGAAGTGTGCTCCTTCACGCGGATTATGATGCAGCCAACACCTGCCCATTTGAATAGATCTACACTTCACACAGACTGAAGGGCAGTGGAGTCAAGCGGAAACACAAGAACTGGGCTGAGAGCTCAAATCCATTACGCTGTTGTTGTTGTGTGTTGGTTTTTTTTTGTTTTTTTTTTTTTGGTTTGGTTTTGCTCACTCCACGTGGATAATGCCTGCCCCCTGTAATAACAGTAAGAGCCCGCGCGTGCTGGGTTGCGTCAGGTGCTGGGCGAGCCTTCTCCTCATCCTCACGACCCTGCTCGGGCTCGTGGCAGGAGTGACGTGAAAGCCCGTCTTTCATTCACCTGCCTCTGTTCCGCGGTGCTGGGGGCCAGGAGCCATGCTGCGCTCCGGGGATGCAGAGGTCAGACGCACGCTCCCTGCTCTGCAGGCGGTTACAGTCTCAGGGGAGAGGGGTCAGCAAAGGGACCAGGAGGAAACGCCTGGAAAGCACTACAGATGCCAGAAGCCATGAGCCCATGTCCAGTTGAGGACCCAGAATGGTTCAGTCAAAAAGAGCAGGGATGCAGGACTCAGGGAGGCTTGGGTTCGAGTCCCAGGTGATCAGCTCTGACCCTCACAGTCCTGAGCTCACATAAGCGGGATCCCCCCACAGCACCTGCCCCACGAGGGGGCCCAGTTGTGGTCCGTGGCTCCCCCTCTCCCCCAGGTAGAAGAGGGGCTGGATTAGAGGGAGGGAGGGGACCTGGCCCTGTAGGGAATGACATGGGGACAACACCGAGGCTGGGCAACCCAAGGGCCAGGTGCTTCTGCGCTGAGAACTCCACGGGGTACACTCACCTGCAACCTTCACCCACAAAAACAATTACCAACAAGAAAATGGAAGGAAGTGATTTGCTAATTTGCCGGAGGTCACACCAGCTCTAGGGTGGAGAGACAGGACCCACATCCCCATCCAGCTCCTTTCCCAGTACTGGCCCTGCTCCCCGAAGGGCCAGGGCTGGAAGACGGACCAGGAGGGGTCAGGATGCAGCCCCAGCTCCGAGCTAATGAGTTTCCACTCTGCCCACAAATACAAACTGGAAAAGTGCCAGTCAGTGAGCGGAATCAGACTGATGGATTTATGAGTTACTGCCCTTTAAAAAGGGCGTGAATACCAACACTACGTGTGAGAAATGATAAAGTGTGCCCTTCATCTCTTTAGCCTCTTCAGAGTTCTCCTCTACCCTGGAACCTTCCACAGGCTGTGTTCCCGTCGTCGTCCTGTGAACTTAGCCTTCTGGGCAAAAGTTTCAATTACAAATAAACTTTTAGTGTATTCGGTGGGATGGGTTCACTTCGATAAAACATTTTGGTACCTTGCATCCATACTCATCAAGGAAATGTTTAAAAAATTTTTGTGACTCATAAACTGAGTATGTCATCAAAACAAGGTTGGTCAATTCATTTAAATAATTGTCATGTTTCAAAGATGTGGCAACATTACGATGCTAAGCCAGATTCAGCAACAAATCCCTGTTGTACACGTAAACGTGTGCTGGATACAGAGTGACTGACCCTGTGTCTGTCTGGTGTTAGGTACTCAAACACTCCAGGAAACGTACCCAGAATCAGAAAAGGACATTCTGTCTCTTAAAAACAGTTATATAAGAGATAAAATTAGAACACATTCCTGAAAGCTTTGGCACAATCATTTGAGACAAAAGCGTCTATAACTTCTGAGACTCGAGTTAAGAGAAATAGGTCTGCAAGGTGCTTCCTGATAATTGAATGGCAGGCAACAGCATGTACGCTGTGCAGGGAAATCAGCTCGTGTGTACACTTGGTATTGTCTGTACGACACTTGGGACAACCAAGTAAACACAGGCCCCCACCCAGTAAACTTGAAAGTATCTGTCCATGTCTGTGAGTCTGTTTCTATTTTGTAAATAAGTTCATTTGTGTCATTTTTTTTAGATTCCACATGTAAGTGTTATCATATTTTTCTTTCTCTTTCTGGCTTAGTATGACAATCTCCAGGTCCATCCATGTTGCTGCAAATGGCATTACTTTATTCTTTTTTATGGCTGAGTAGTATTCCATTGCATATATATTCCACAAAGACATAGAAAACAAACTTAACAGTTACCAGAAAGGGAAGGGAGTGGGAAGGGATAAATTGAGAGTTCGAGATTTGTGGATACTAACTACTATACATAAAATAGGTAATCAACAGGGTCATACCATACAGCACAGGGAACTACATTCAACATCTTGCAGTAACTTGTGGTGAAAAAGAACATGCAAACAAATATATGTATGTTCATATATGTCTGAAGCATTGTGTTGCACACCAGAAATTGACAAACAATGCAAACTGACTATTCTTCAATAAAAAAATATATACACAAAAAGAAAAATAAATAAATAATGTATCTGTCCAGAAAATTACACCAAGTAACGTCTTAACTTGTTTGATCTTCAAGAAGCACTCCGCACTGCCCTCCCTCCGCAATCAACAGTTACTGGGAATAGCTGACAATGTTGTTCTTCCATTATATTATACAGTATTGTATTATATTATATTATTATACAGACACAGAAGTGCACAGGAGTTGTAGGTGGTACCTCACATTAGGTCAAAGGTGAAAATAAGAAACCACCATCCCCCAGGGGCAGGTAAGGGTCTCCCTTTGGAGACTGGATGTAAGACAAGCCGGAGCTCTTCAGAGTTCTCCATCCCACACCGTGGGGATCACCTACAAGGAAGCCAGAAGCAGTGGGGAAGGTGCTCAGAAGTGAGATGCTCTACACACAGTTTAGAAGATTTCTCCTGGTTTGGCTCAGGTCTGTAGAACAAGCTACTTAGACAAGAGTGAAGATTCAGGTAAAAGCCTTCAGGGTAATGAGGTTGCCTATGGTGGGTCTCCTCAAATCCAACTCGATACAGTCACGCCTTGGCACCTTAGAGACCTTGGTTCCAGGACCCCCCAGAGATATGAAAGTCCGAGGATGCTCAAATCCCTTTGTCAGCCCTTCATATCCTTCATGTAGATATATAAACAGAGAGAGAGGGAGAGACACACACACACATATGTATGCATATATATGGTCTTGCTTTATTCTTTCCCATCACAGCTTACTACAAAGTGAGGAATACCGCTCCCTGTGCTGTGCAGTAAACCCTTGTTGTTCAGCTTGGATGTGTCCTGTTTTCTAAGTTCTCAGACTCCCGCTGTGGGCGGCATCCCACAATTCGGTTACTCCCTCCTTAGACCAGTTTCTTTTCTGGTGACTTTGATCCCACGCTTTCCCAGCTTCCTCCCTAATGACTGGCAGCTGACACTCCCCAGCCTTTCTCGGCCCCTCCTTTCTCGGGCACCAATACTGGAACCTGCACTCCAGCTACACCCTCTCCTAATTTTGATGATTTTAGCAACACATATAAGCTGATCTCTCCCCAATGTGTATCCCTGACTCTCAGCATTGTCCTGAGCTCCACCATCATAAATCTACTTGCAAACCCCCCTTGATTCTAAGTTGTGCACTGAGTAAACCTGAGAAGGATCCCTGCTTCCTCCTCCCCTCCCCCGACCTATGTCTTCTCCCGCTTTGTCCACGTGGGTAGAAAGAATCACAATCCATCAAAGTGCTCAAGTCAAACCCCTGGAAGGCGTCCTCATGGTGAATGCCAGCCTCAAGCCCTACTGTTCTCCAAAACACGTTGTTTCCACATCTGCCTTTCTCTATACTCACTGCCACATCCTTTGTCCAAGCTGCCACCTTTGCCTCTCATCGGCATGACCACAGAACCTCCAAAGTGATCTTTTATCCTCAACCCCTGCCCCTCTGCATTATACGTACAGCACTCAGGGTGATTTAGAAATAGACACACAAGATATTCTTTTGCTGAAAACCCCTACTCCTTCCCACGGCGCCCAGAGAAAATGCAGGGCAGGGCGTGAGCTGGTGCCTGCCTACCTACCTGGCCTCTCTTATCACACTGTCACGCTTGTCCCAAAGCTTGGCCACAATGGCGTCCTTAGTCCTTCCCAACCATGCCAAGACGGTTGCAGTCGCACAAGCTGCGCACTTGTTTTCTCCTCATTAGAATTCTGTCCTTCCTTCCAGACTCTGCCTGGCTGGCTCCTTCCCATCCCTCAAGGCTCAGTTCAACAACTCCCACCTCCAGAGTCCATTCCAGCCCACCCTACCCTGCACCACTCATTTCCCATCACTTCACTGGCCCCTTTTCTTCTCTGCCCTTGTTTACTTGTGTGTTTATCATCTTTTCCCACTAACATGGCAGCCTCCAGGAAAGTGAGGACTGTCTTGGTCGCCTGTGTATTCCGACCACCTGGAATAATGCCTGCACTCACTGGATGTTAGGTAATTGGATAAATGAATAAATGAACAATATACACTAGCTAAACTGAGAGCAAAATGCTGGTTATCACCCAGACAGAACGGGCAGCGTTATTCTGAGGTTTGCCTTACTGGTCTTCTACAAAAAGCAGTCGGGTACAGAGCACAGGCTGTGTACAACCTAAAAGAATTTCATCTTTCCTCTGCCCACTGAGACAGTTTGCTGAATACACCCTAGAAAATAACCTTAATCCATACCTCATGCCCTTCGTTATAACTCTAACACAGGGGCCATCTCTCTAAATGGAATGCCAGGTATAAAGAAATTATGGTTTATTTCTAGAGTTATACCCAGAACCACATTATCACAGCCTTATGTGCAAAGCATCCCCTGTATTAAGTGCAAAGCATCCCCTTGCCTTGGTCAGTCTATAACCAGAGAAATGGGAAGAGACTTGATTCCAGAAGTCACTCTCAGATGAAGAATTTTGCAGCATGCATGAATGACTTTGCTACGTCATTCACCTCTCCCCAGGAAACTATCCAGAAGACCTCAGTCATATTTGCAGTGGTGAGAAAGCCTCACTGCATCCCACACCCTCCCCCTGCCACACTCACCCACTTAACAGGGCTCACTGCGGGTCCGCGTGTCAGAGCGCTCCACCCACATGGGCCTGCGGGGCCTCACAGCCCAGCTCCCAGCCATTTCTAATAGAACAAGGAATAATACACAGAATATTAAAAAAAACATTAATAGCAAGAATAAATTATTAATTCAATTAAAGCTCGAGCCCTCTAATAATTCCTTTTCATTGCGTTTATTAAAAGGAATAATTAATTGCTAAGAGGGTATTTTAAAAACACACATAAACTGCTGACTCTGCCTCTGAGCGGAAGGGCAGAGCTTCTGCTCCTGCGGGAATCACAGCGGGGGTGGGTGGGACACAGCTCCAGCAGGGACTCAGACGCCCTCTCAGGGCTTCTCCCTACATTTTCACAGCTGAAAACTAAGGAGTTTAAATAGGAGGGGGGCTGGACTTTTTCCTTCGGACCTAGGACGAGAATCTCCTTTGGGACTGTAAAAGAAGCTTGGTCATTTCGGAGGCCACGTTATTTAACTTTTCTGGGTGTCGGTTTCCTTACCTATGAAGTGGGAATCATCACAGAATCAGTCACATAGACGGCCATGAGACTGACGCGGGCCCTAGAACTACCTGATGGGTCCTGGCATTAATTCTGCACAAGACCTGGGTGCTCTGTGGTTCCATCCCTGGTGAGTCACAGGGTCCTTCTCCAGCGAAGAGGCTGACCTTCAGAACCAGCTCCCTTTGGCCAGTGGTCTGATGACCCACCGCTTAGCTACACCTGAGGCTTGAGAAAAAGACTCAAGGGAACCACTCTTAACAGACACTCACACCTAAGATAGATAAGAAATATGCATTTTTCCAGTGAGACCTCAGTTTTCTGGCATCATGTGGAGGAATGCAGTGTATCATGTAAATGAGTTTTGAGACAAACTGAAGTTTAAAAGTATATGCACCAAGATTATCACCTTAATTTTAACCGACTTTGATGATAAACTGCTGAAAACATGCGGCGCCCTTCATTGGCTCGGGAGACAAGTGTGCTGAGTGTGACTGAATGTATCTGAAAGTGTTGATGCCTCAGGTGCTTCATTCTGAGCGCCCATTTCCCGCTGATACTTTAGGGCTAGTGAGATATTTAGGAATATGCTCTCTACCTACATACACAGCTATGATTTCCTTGATTCCCCTCTTGTTACCACTCCTGGTTGTTGCAACACTTGAGCAAAACGACAACCCTGCTATGTTACCCCGATTTCACCTAAGGACAAAATGTCAGCACCACGGACAGCGACGGCAGCGTTTCATTAGGAGGTGAGCCTGTCAGTCTTCCCCTGAGGTCTTTGTTCTTTGTTCTACAGGAGACAGGGCTCGAATTTAGGACCGA
Source organism: Camelus bactrianus (assembly GCF_048773025.1). Lineage (NCBI taxonomy): Eukaryota > Metazoa > Chordata > Mammalia > Artiodactyla > Camelidae > Camelus > Camelus bactrianus. Next base: position 23,229,615 of record NC_133571.1, on the reverse strand, counting down.
GATTCCGCTGTCGTCCTGGACTAAAACGCTCCAGGTAAGAAGACTAGAGAAAGAGACCCTCGGTAAAATGTATTTTTCTACGGACGGCAATCCCAGGTCTACGAACGTGTATCTGACCCTGGGAGTAAGTGAGATGGCCGCAAAGGGAATCTGGTGACCTGGGGCAGGGAACTCTCCACCCCCCAACTTCTCTCTCTTCACCAAACCTTTTTCATATCACCCTTCTATCTCCCTTAATTTTCTGTGGTCAGTGCTCACACACACCACTCCAGGTCTACAATAACTCTGTCAGGAAATTTGGATATGGACTTAGACAAAAAATGACTCTTGGGAAGATATTTATGACTAATCAACAAGAAAAAATCCATCTCAATTTTGTAAGTAAAGAAGTAGGGGTGGGGAGTAAAAGCCAGCAGCAGGCGCCCCTGCATGGGGTTTAAGAAGGGAGGCGGGGGTGGCGTTTTCTACATCAGAACATCCACGTCTGAGTCAAAGCACTGATATGGCAAATAATTTTCAGAGAGCATCTCAAGATGTAAATAATTCAATACCACAATAATGAAAGTCCAACAAAACCACAGTATTCTGTTACTGTAAGACAGCACAGAGCACAAGCATTGCAATCACTAACACCCTTAGACTAACCCGGTCAACTTAGTCGGGTTAACCACCACACCCATCTATAAGCATCTCTCCATCTTTACTGCCTCCACCATCGTCAAATCTGCTGCCATCCCTCACCCGGATTCTGTATAACCTCTACAGGGAACAGTTTCCACTTCTCAGCCTTAGGAACTATTTCCCCAGTGGTCAGCCTGCACCCTCTTGTCATAACCCAGGAGCTCAGCTCAGGCCATGTCAGGGCTCTACTTAAAATGCTCCGACGGCTCCCTCTCATATGATGAACTGAGACCCACATCTGTTACCTGGCTTTCAGAGCCCTGCCCTCTGGCCCTTCCCACCTTGCCCACACTCCTGTCCACTGTCCACTCTGCTACAGACACAGCAGTCCCTTTCCTCTGCATGCAACACATGAGGCTTGTTTTCCACGCTTGGAGCGGTCTATTTCAGACCCTTCTCTCCATTTAGACCTCAGCTCAAATGTCACTTCCTCTCAGAGAGATGGCCATTAGCCCACCAATACACAGTGGCCACCCAGGCAGCCTGGATCAAGGCACCCCACAGGAGCCTGCATCTTTGTACAAGTCCGTGTGTCTGCTCCCCATCTCCCTGTGTGAGAACAGATGCTCTGAGAACATGTGACACCCCTCCCCTCTACTGCAGAATCCATGTCCATCTCACGCGTGTGATAAATATTTCAGTGAGAGAACGAATGTTTACTCTGCACCAGGTACTGCTGAATAGTTTATACAGGTTATTTTGTTTAATCCTTAACACCCCTACGAGGCGGTTTCTATTAATTACTCTTCTTATTCACCAGTGAGGCTAAGTAAATTTCCCAGCTGACACCCATTCTCCTCTCCTCGTCATCCGCCTCTACTCCCCCCTGTATTACACTGTGATGCTGTAACCGAGCAGGACCCTATTGTCACCGGGGACCATCCGATTCCTGTAATGGTGTCAGTAACTGCTTCACTGGATGATGGTTTAAAGGGTTTTCTCATGCTTTTGGTGACCAGGGTCGGGCTGGAGAGGAGGGAGGCGTGGGTGGTCCACACAACCCCCTCGTGGTGCTGGTGCTGTGTGCAGGGATCATTCTCAGTGCCCTGCTCCAGCCCCCAGTATCCTGCTCTTGACCCCTTGTGGTTTCCTTACATCCTGTTGCTTGCGGTGCAGGCCTCAGCCTGCAGCGGGAGGTCCCAGGCCTCAGCCTGCTTGAAAGCTGAAAGATTTATCCACCTGACTTTAAGCTGCACAAGTTTCTCTCTAGAGCCCTTTTCCACAGAGCCCCTTCCTACGCATCCTTTTTTCTAGGTAAAAGAATATTAAGAGAGTCCCAAAGCCAGAGGTGAACTTCATACCCAGCAGAGGAAAGGGGACCAGTGCATCTGCAAAACCAAGAGCAACGTTGCAACAATTTGTTACCCTGTATTTGATCTATATGGAAACTAGCTCTGCCCCTTGAACTCTTGAATTTTACTATAAAATCCCTTGCCTTCTCTCCCTGCAGGCTCACAGTCTTAGAGGCGTTAGCCCACTGTGACCTCCCCTGCCTGCAAAGAAATAAAGCTGCCTTTCCTACTTCATCCAAAACTCTGTCCTCGAGTCTCAGTTTGGTAAGTGGGGTACAGCGGCCGTGTTTCTGCACCAATACCCTCCAGGAAATACTGTGCCTGGCGGGGCTCCCAATACTGACAGGAGGCTTCTCCTTCACTGGAAGAAGGTCAAGGCTGGTTCCTTAGTTTTAGCATGGGGTTTATTTTACTGTGTCCTCACTTCTTTGAAATTGGTGACTGCACGCCCAGTAATACAAGTGGGGAGGGGAAGGCGGCTGTCGCGGGCGCAGGCCCTGGAGCTCACTGTCTGCGATCACACCCCCATTCCTCCAGGCTTTAGGGCTAATGTCTTGAGCAGGTTCCTAAAGTGTCTGTGCTCTGGCCCTCACTCTGTAAACCAGGGATGAACACAGAGCTGCAAGCGTTAAGTGAGATAATACGTGAGGTGCCTGGGAAGAGAACACGGCCAAGTTTTTTTTAAAAAGACTTCAGTGAATGTTGTCAAGAATTTTTATTATTACTAAACATACTTCTGACTCCTCAATTACGCAGGACACCCTCGTCCTCCCCGAGAACATTTCATATGTTACAACAACCCAAATGTATTGCCCAGGGGACTTTTATACTAAGACAGACTCTTCTTCTCCCTCCACTTTTGCTCGCTGGAGGGTAAGAACCCTGGAGCTGCAGCTCCCCAGGGAAGCAGGGTACCGCGCAGCACTAACTTAATAAAACTCAGTGATGGGACTGGGGAGGGCTGGTGCTCGGTCCAGAGCCTCTTGTCTTGGGCTCCGGCGGAAACGGAAGTGGGAGGAGAATCTGGCTACTAATTAAACAGTCATCCAGCGGCTGGAGCGGGAGAAGCAAGTTGTGTCTTTGAACTGGATAAATAAATGTCCTGCTTAGGAGGAGCAAACCCACTGGGGGAACAGAGGATCGGGGACCTGGAATTTGCCCCTAAAGCACGGACGTGTTTGGAGAACCCTGCCTGGGTGTTAAGCTGGGACTCGGGACAGGGAGGAAGATGCAGGGCCCCCCAGTCCGCCAAGTGCAACCAGGAGAGCTCGGTACCAGGAAGCGGGGGTCTCAGGAGGGGCCCACATGGGACGTGGGGACAGGGGTGTCCCTGCGCCCCCGACAGTCAGCCCGGCCCGGGCGCCAACTGGCGGTGGCCGCCACACTCGCAGGAGAAACAGCGCGGCCCTGCCAGCTTTCAGCGACAAAAGGAGTGTTTATAGCAGGCGCGCTGACAGCTGTCCGAGTGCCACATTTATTTACAAAATGTTAGTGAAATTACTGACAGTTGGCGCGGTGGAGGCAAAGCTGAGAGGAAAGCTGACATTTCTTGATCGAGTGGGTGCTCCCCGCCCTGGTTCTGTTCCCCACCGACTTTGGAATTCCACTGTCGGCTCATCAGCTCATCTGCGGATGACTTCTGCCTGACTCACTGGCCACTTTTTGAGGCTTGGGGTGTCCTGGCCGTTAAACTGCTCCATGCACCTTGCTTCCAGAGGCCCTGGGGCTAAAAGTTGCCCTGAGGATTGGCTGGTCTGACCAGCCCCTGTGTCCACATCGGCTCGGACCCAGCCTCAAAAGCTTCCAGAAAGCCTCCTGCAGGCAGGTGTACACCCACCGGGAGAAGCATGTGCTCATTAAGTGATGACTGAGCACATAACCAGCACCATCTCGACAGCAGACAGGTTCTCTGTGACGGCGCCAGGCCACGTGTTTCCATTTTTTATCTTCCTGACGGGGGCAATTAAGATAGAGGAAGAAGAATGAGGCTGATAAATGAAGATCAGATTTAGACCCTGAAACATATTTCTGATACATTTACACACTCCCTTCGCCTCAAATGTTGAAAAAGGCAGATACTGCTTTAAACTAGTCTCTTTAACTTTTTTTCTAATGTGCTTCTTCTGATGTCAAGTAACGTGAGCTTTTTATTGAAGTAGATTCGATTTACAACGCTGGGCTTTTTTCTGGTGTACGGCATGGTGATTCAGTTATACACATACATACACTCCTTTTCATATTCTTTTTCATTATAGGCTATTACAAGGTATTGAATATAGTTCCCTGTGCTGTGCAGCAGAACCTTGCTGTTTATCTATTTTATACCAAATAATGCGTTTTGGGTGACAATTTAAAACATACAGATAAGCAAAGACTAACTCAGCAGGCCTCGTCTGACATCCTATTTGAAGCTGTGGCCTTCACCCCTTTCCATCCCCCAGGCTCCCCAGCCTTCTCCACAGCCTGCATCACCAGTTAATAGATTCTGTGTGCATTTTGTTGTCAGTCCCTTTCCTCCAGAAGGAAGTTCTGTGAGGGCAGGAATTGCAGTGTGTTCTGTGAACTACTAAATCCACAGGGGCTGGAATGCTGCCGGCACGTGGCCAGCAGTGCGTAAACACCCGCTGAATAAAATCAAACCTGACATCCGCAAGAGCATCTGCGTCCCGACAGACCCGCCGGCTCTCAGCTGGGACCTGAAGTGGGTCAGGCCGTGGCTGCAGGGGAGGGACTAGCCCCGGAGGCCTGAACTCTGCTCCCCGCTCTCCGTCCAGGGCGGGGCCAGCTTCAGTGAGTGACCGCCTGCTGCTCCAGGCCGGGGTCCTGCCCCTTCCTGCCTCCTCCCCGACGTCCCTCTGGCCCCTCCTGTGCTCCTCCAGCCTCCCCTCCCATACCCTGCGTTGCAAGTGGCTCCTGGGCAGCAGGGAGACCCTTCTCAGCCTCTTCCTGAGGTCCTGGTTCTGAAGCCTCCCCACCTGGCCAGACTGGAGGCTTGCTGGGCACAGGAACTGTGCCCCACTTATCCCCATGGTCCTCATGGGGCTCCGCGATGCCCACACGTGGTCACAGGTGCACAAAGGGCTCCACACCCCAGACGCAGCAGCACGCGCTCGAGAGGAGGGCTCTTGTTACTTTGATTGGATTTTATAACATTGGCCCCTTTCTGACTGTGGAAAAGTAAAACTTCATTTCTAAAAATGTAATAAATATGGAAAACACAGGAAGATAATGAAAGTCACTCATAATTCCACTACCCAGAAGCTTTACAAGCATGGCTACGTGGGTAGGAGGGCCCCTCAGCATGTATTGTTTTTAGCAGGCATGTGTGCACACACACTCACATTCCAGGGCATCGAACCATTCTCGACTGATGAGTGAGAGACCAGTTAATTATCCGAAATGACTTAGAGGGAGTTCTGCCTTTGTTCACATTCAGATGGTATTAATTTCAAGTTATTAGAAAACACATAATGTTAAATGAAAAAATCCTCAGGATAACAAATAAAATTTATTTTTAGATAAAGTAAAAACAAAACTAAACAATCTACTATTTAAGGATACTTATATATTTGGTAAAATTCTAAAAAAAATCAAGAAATGATTAAAAAGAAAAGTGTTCAGGGCAGTGGTCAGCGCCTCAGAGACAGCAGATAAAACAGAGCAGGAACACAGGAGGCCTCACAGGTCGTGGAAGAGTGGGTGGAGGGCACACGGGGGAGCAATCTGCTGTGTTTTTACACACAGATACGTTACATACACATTGGTGTGTGAAGTATTTCATAACAGAAAGGAAAATAATACCTCTTTGGCTCCCGGATACATGAAGCACGGTGCTACTCCGGTAAACGTTTCATCAAGTGCATATCAGAAGAGCACCCTAATTTGAAAAGACACCTGCACCCCAATGTTCACAGCAGCACTATTTACAATAGCCAAGACATAGAAACAACCCAAAAGTCCATTGGCAGATGACTGTATAAAGAAGCTGTGGTATATTTATACAATGGAATACTACTCAGCCATAAAAAAGAATGAAACAATACCATTTGCAGCAACATGGATGGACCTGAAGATTGTCAGTCTAAGTGAAGTAAGCCAGAAAGAGAAATAAAAATACCATATGATACCACTCATAGATGGAATCTTAAAAAAAGAAAAATAAAAAAAAGGACACTATGAACTCATCTACAAAACAGAAACAGATTTGCAGACTTAGTAAGCAATCTTATGGTTATGGGGAAAGGGGGCGAGAAGGGATAAATTTGGGAGTTTGAGATTTGCAAATGTTAGCCACTATATATAAAAATAGATTAAAAAATAAGATTCTTCTGTATAGCACAGGGAACTATGTTCAATATCTTATGATAACATTTAATGAAAAAGAATATGAAAATGAATATATGTGTGTATGTGCATGACTGGGACGTTGTGCTGTACACCAGAGATTGACACGTTGTAACTGACTGTACATCAATTTAAAAAAAAAGTTTACCAAGGGCCTGCCATGAACTAGGCCCAGCATGAGGGGCTGGCAGCCCTGAAAATGCACACAGAGGAAGGAGGACCAACCTCAGGGCAATGAGTGATGCTCATCCTTCATCATGCCCATCTGCTTGGACCATAATCCCATCCCTCTTTCTAGTAGAAAAGGTTTTGGATAAAGAATTAATAGAAAATAAAGTCTAAATTACAGAATTAATAGAAATTATAGAACTAATAGAGAAGTTCAGAATGTATTTCTGAGAGGAACTGTATGCAAATATTAATAGGTGTATGTTTGAAAAGAATGAAATAGTGCCATTTCCAGCAACGAGGAAGTCAGTCAGAGAAAGACAAATAACATATGACATCATTTATATGTGGAATCTAAAAAAAAATGATACAAATGAACTTATTGACAAATCAGAAATAGACTCACAGACATAGAAAACAAACTGGCTACCAAAGGGAAAACGGGTAGGAGGGATAAATTAGAAGGCTGGTATTAACAGTTACCCACTGCCATAGACAAAACAGGTCAGCAACAGGACCTACTGTATAACACAGGGAACTATATTCAGTGTCTTGAAATAATTTATAATGGAAAAGAATCTGAAAAATAATGTATGTATATGTATAACTGAATCACTTTGCTGTACACCTGAAACTAACACAACTACACTTCAATAAAGAAAAATAAATTTTTAAAAATAGGATGTTTAATGTTTTGTCTGCAGTCCAGTAGTAATTCTTATGAAATTTAGACCAAAAACACTTGTAGGTTTAACCAACAACCCAGCATCAGCCAAGGCAGTAATAACAAAGCAAAATGCTCAGTGACCACTTACTCTTTTTAAAAGTAGTGAACATTTTTTTCAATTAAAATAATAAAATAAGAACAGTGGTTTACGGCCTTTCTGCTGAAGCATTTCTTACAAACCGTTCTTTCAGGACATTTCATCAGTTTCACCCATCGTAAGACCATGAGCAACACGGGCCTGGCGGCGTGGCTGAACCTCCGACCACAAATGGAAATGAACGTCTAGGGATGGCCACCGCTTACCCACCCAGGAGGCCAACGGCCTGGCCTCTGGGGGGCACTCCTTGATCCATCAAGGAAATCCTCACAATGTAACAGCTGGAAGCGGCTTCACACTTTGCGAATCAGTGTGGGTTGAACCAAAGAGAGAACGAGACAGAACAGGAGCTTTTCCCTGGATTCCAGGAAGCGCTTATAAGGCAAGGAGGCTCAGTGAGCCAGCCGGAGGGCTCTGCCCGTCTGTGACACCAAGATACAAGTCAAAAACAGTCTTTGCCCTTGAAGAACTTATAACTGAACAAGGGTGAGACATGAAAATAATAATAAAATACAGAAACATGAAAAAACTTGTAAATACACAGCAGCCAAAATGCCCAAACTGCGCCAGTGGCTTCCATAAATCTAAGAACAAAATGGGAAGTGGTCACTATGGTCACCATGGCCACGGGGACTGGCCTCAGTCCACTCTCCCCTCCCCCGTCTGCTGGGAGCCAAGGACACCCTCCCATATGGACACACACACTCTCGCTTCCTCACTTCGTCAGATCTGACTCAAAGGCCCCTCCTCAGAAGGACCTCTTCCAACCAGAGTGTCTGAAATTAGCACCTGCCCTCCATTTCCCAGGTATTACTCAGTCCCATTTCACAGATAAGAAAATAAAGGTTCCTCGAGGTTAGCAGTTTCCCAGATCAAGTTCTGGCTCAAAGCCGTCCCAAGCCTGGAGTCCACCTTTGTTCACGACAGAATACATTCTCCGTTAGCATGTTTTAAACAAGCGAGAATGGAGAGCTGCAAGTGTTTAGGACCTACGTTTATGTGTCATATCTAACGAAGCTCTAAAGAAGCTCTGCAGGGTAGGCATTCGACTACGGGAAGTGGACATGGGTTAACCCATCTCCAGGGCTCCCTTCAAGTCCTAGAATTTCATGTCTGTCACAGCTTCAAAATGTCTTTCTCGGGGTCAAATCCCACCCTCTGAAGCATCCCACCTTTGGCACCTCTTTCCTTTTAGTTCGTAGGGAAAACCACGCTGGGGGTGGGATTCGGAGGGCCTGCTGAAAGCGTATGCTTGAAGAAACAGAATACAACCAGAGAGGGCAACAACCAAGTGCACTTGGCTCCGCATCGAGGTCACCAGCCCCGACACACCTTCGGAGAAAACAGAAGGCAGCAGGGAAATCATCTGTTTGGGATAAAAATTCAAAAAAATTTTTTTATCTAAACCTGTCATCTAGGTTAACTCTCCAAGTCCTCCAGCCAGCACACGTGAAGGTCAGGCCTGCTTCTCCCAAAGACTAGAAGATGCTGGGAGGGGCAGGACTCACTCCCCGCCACCTGGTCTGAGCCGGCCCAGCAGCCCAGTGGGGTTCCCAGAGCCCGGTACCAATTACTATTCTGTATTAACAGTAACAAGCAAAGTGACTATTTTTTCAATACCAAAGATAACCCTAAGGGCAGGGAAATGTCAAACTGGATGGTTAATAAAGTTGGTGCAAAAGCTTCAGGGCTGAGATGTTAAATTTTCAGGCACAAACGGAGATGATCCAAGGAGAGAAAAAAATGTGCAGACCTCGGCTCCTTAGCATACACAGTGTGTAGGTCTGATTACTGAACAGAGATATGAAATATGTGCTAAATAATTCTTCTCAACAGCTCATTAGGCCTAATCCATCTCTGATTTCTACGAGTCCATTAATTCCAAATATGTGCCTGCTTGTACACACACACACACACATCCACACGTGGTCGTAAAACGCCGGCTTAATTTCACAATCTGATGTCCTGGGAACGGCAACAGGTAAGACAACGAATCGGATATTTATGCAGATTTTAAATGTGTATAATTTTCAGATGTGATAAATGAGAAAAATGGACCAAAGAAAGATCACTGCAGTTCAAAAACACTAGACCCACAAGAGTAGACAGGTGTGAGGTGGGGGGCCATGCACCAAATACCCGGTTCTGCCGGAACCACACAGCTGGGAGAAACTGGGCAGCCTCCACTCGGGCGCTACACAAGCAAATAACACCGACACGGCGCTGGACTGGTTTACGTGGGATTTTTGTGTATTTCTCATCTCCTAAAAATGCTCCCTCCTGTCAATGTGGTGCCAGCCCCTACAGACATGCGAAGTCCTAAATCCGTCTGTTTCACTCATTTCTCCTTTAGTTCTGAGACCGCCTCCTTCTTGCCCCACTCTTCTCTCACGAGGTCATGAAACCTGCTGATTCCTCTGCCTAGAATGTGTTTCCTGCTGATCCCTGCAGGGCCATCCCCACCATCACACCCGAGACTGCCCTGCAAATACCCCTGTCCCTGCACCCCAGATCACTCTGCCCCTCACCAGTATTTAACTTTCCACCACTCAACATACTGTTTGTCTGCTTATTTACGTATTCATAGCTGGTGCCTGTTAGGTACAGTTGTGCAGGCTGTGCACTGCTCAAGAGCACCGGGTGGAGGGAGTTGAAGAAACGCAGGTCTGTCTCTCCGACCAGGAGCCCGAGTCAATGAGTCAGCCTGGAGGAAGGGGACCTATTCCTAGGTTGTCTGTGCATCTTAGTTTTGTTCACTGTGTGCAATCTGTTTCCCTTTGTAAAAATAGCTCTGTGAGGAGAGGAATCGGGGCCTAGAACGGTGCCTGGTCCATACAAGATGTATAGTAAGCAGTGACACATGAAAGCCAGTCCACGTCTTCTCCAAGGATACAGTGAGCTCCCATCGCCACCAGGGCCACCCATCAGTCTGAAACAGCAATGAAATCAAAATGATCCCACCCCCTCAACACCACAAAACCGTGGAACGGAGCCACCTTACGTCGAGACGTCTCCGCATCACCTCTGTTCCCTGCAGACCCACCCACACGACCCCTTTCCCCCCTCCCTGTCCCCTCTCCCCAAAGCTGCAGGTGACAGCCTCCCCCACCTGCATGCTCTTCTAAAACCTGACCTCTGACAGCGGTTTCTCTCCTTTTTCTTCAGCACTTTAAAGAACAAGCCTACAGATCATTCCATCTGTCTCTTTCCTGTGCGTCAGTTAAAACACTGAATGTTAGGCTCTCTCTAGCACAGAAGGTTACACTAAATAAGACACCTCTAGCCATTAATGAGCCATTTGTCATCTAAGAGGCATTTTCGCTAATTATAGCACGTCTCGAGTTGTACCCATTATGGACATGTGCTAATTTGCTTCAAGGTAAAACTTTATTTGTCACTGGTTTTCACATACTTAGAGAGTAAAGCAGGCATTTTTACTTGGTTCAGAGATGTAAAGACTCAAGCAAATGGTTATCAATCACTGGAGGCTTCCGTTTGAAAAGGCCACAGTTCCTACTTTCAGACACGCAAAAACCAGCCAAAGGCTTGACAAGAAATTTTAATAAGTGCTTAAGTTTGTATTATATATATATCTGTATTTCTATGCAGCTGAAATCAGACAACACGAATTATAACCATACTGAATTAGGAAGGGTAGTGCTAACTACTGTAAGAAGCAAACTCCAGCATCCAAAAGACTATCACAACTGAAGTGCACCTTAATGTACTTCTCCTTTGTGCCATAATCTAACGGGCGAGGTTCCGGGTCAGCTGGCCAGGCGGGGGGGCCGAAGCCTTCTCTGTGCGGGCATTTAGCGACTCGGCTGATGGCGCGTCTGCCAAACAGGACACAGTTTCCAAGGTGATCGTAGACATCAGCGTCCAGATGGCGTGAGGAGCAGCGGCCTGAAGTCGCTCATGTGGGAGCTTTTTAGGGGACAACCCACACATCATTTTTGTTTGCATCCCTTTGGGTAGAACTCTGTCACTGGGCCACATCTCAATTCAGCAGAGGCTGGGAGACTCAGTCAAGCTTTGTGCTGGGAGGAAGATAAACAGTGTATTTTTGAACAGCTGAGAACCTCTCCCTTAATGTAAAGAACTGAACAGAGCAGAATGGATCATGCCCATGTTCTTATCCCACACGGGAAACAGGGGCCTGGGCAGCCTCGTTTTCTCGACAGGATACCACAACGAGTTGCGACAGAGCCACGGCTAAAACTCAGGTCACCCTGGCCCTAGACTGCCATTCAAAACAATGAAAGCTGACAAGACTTTTCAAAATCATCCGCTACAAAGAGCCCTGTAGCTGCAGAATTTGCACCAATGTCAGCTTGGACCCGGGGCCCCATCTTCTGTCCCACAAACCTCTCGGCAGGGCTCCCAGGATCAGGAGATTCCTCGCAGTACGATCTGCCCACAACAAACCCATCTCATGCTCCGGCTTCCCCGGCACAACTCTAATTTGAAAAGACACACGCACCCCAGCGTTCACGGCAGCACTATTTACAATAGCCAGGACATGGAGGCAACCTAAATGTCTATCAACAGATGGCTGGATAAAGAAGCTGTGGTATATTTACACAATGGAATACTACTCAGCCATAAAAAGAATAAAATAATGCCACTTGCAGCAACATGGATGGACCTGGAGATCATCATTTTAAGTGAAGTTAAGTCAGAAGGACAAAGACAAATACCATATGATATCACTCATACGTGGAATCTGAAAAAAAGAAAAAAAGAAGACACAAATGAGCGTATCTGCCAAACAGAAACAGACTCACTGGCATAGAAAACAAACTTATGGTTACCAGCGGCGGAAAGGAGGTGGGAAGGGATAAATTGGGGATTTGAGATTTGCAGATACTAACTACTATATATAAAATAGATAAACAAGTTTCTTCTGTGGAGCACACGGAGCTATATTCAATATCTTGCAGTGGCCTGTAATGAAAAAGAGTATGAAAAGGAATGTACGTGTGTGTATGTGAGACTGAAACATGCTGTGCACCAGACGTTGACACAGCCTTGCAAACTGACTGTACTTCAATTGAAAAAAAAAAGGCACTTACTGAGTGCCCGGCGCTGATCTAAATGCCCCACGTTTCACTCCCGGCTCAGGGCTCCCGTGATTAGTTCCCTTCAGCGCTGACAAGACGGAGGCCCAGTGAGGTGAACCCACGGGCCACGGGCCACAGCCCTGGGAAGCGGCCGAGCCAGGGTCTGAGCCCAGGGAGGGGCCTGGCTCCAGGCCCCGGGCTTCTCACTCCGCTCCCCCGCCGTCAGGTGGAGTGTCCTTCATCAGGAGAGTACAGACTGAAATAATGAACACTGAATAATGTGTCCAGTTTCGGGCTCTCGGGCTGATCTCTGCCCGACTGCCACTCCCTTCCCTCCCCTCAAGTTTACAGGCCATAAGCTAGAAGCCAGTCCCCACTGTCAAGTGTTTGTTAGATTTCCCGTAAAACCTCTCGTGAAAGCGGAAACGTAAATGTCCTTCAGGAGCCACGCGTGCAGACTCTACGAAGTGTGTCACACGGTGCCGTGACGGCCGCCCCAAGGCCCCGTCCACGCGCGGCCCTAGGAGAGGAAGCCAAGGCAGGACGGCACACGCCCCCTCTGAGCCTGTGTGAGGCTGCCCAAGCCCAGGCCAGCACAGAGGAACGCCTGCGTCTCCTCTCTCTAACCAAAGGCCCGTAGTTTCCACTACTAGCAGCTTCCTGTTATTCCTGGTAAGCCTCTCGTTCACGCGGCACATACTCCATGACACGTACCACGATCCGGCGAGTAACCTAGCCAGCAGTGAAGTCAGGGAGGGGCCTTGGGGAATCTCACATTTCAGGGGAAAAGGCAACAAATAGGTATCAGGTAAATTAATGGCAGAATTTCCCAAGTGTTCAGGGCTATGAAGGAAGGTAAGGCTAGGAAAGAGGACAGAGTGATGTGGGGGCTGGGCTGTGGCTGCTTCACACAGCACGTCCGCTTGAGCAGACGCATGCGTGGCACGGAGGAGGCATCATACCACACGAGTGGGTCCCGGGAGAGGAAAGAGCGTGTCCTCGGGCCAGAGTGGACTTGGTGGGTTCAAGGAACAGCAGAGAAGTTCAGGGAGCTGCGTCCTTGAGCGGGGCAGGCACGACAGAGGGAGACGTCTGAGGGGTAGGCAGACGCCGGGTAATAAAAGTCTTGTACACGCATTTCATTAACTAGTGTATACAAAACAGATAAACAACCAGGTCCTGCTGCACAGCACAGGGAACTATATTCAATACCTTGCAGTAACCGGTAATGAAAAAGAATATGAAAACGTATATATATATACATACATGTGTGTGTGTGTATATATATATCCTAATCACTACTCTGTACGTCAGAAATTAACACACATTGTAACAGACTATATTTCAATGAAACAAATTAAAATAAATATAACTGGAAGCCACAGTAGGGCTTTGCACAGAGTGACCTGACTTGATTTATGTTCTTAAACGAGAACGTGGGCAGCCAGGTGGGGAATGGACTGGATGCGGGAAGACCAGGTGAGGGGCCGCGGAGGGCCCTGCGAGCGTGGGCGGCGGCTCTGACCCAGGAGGTCATGTTCCACACAGCGAACAGCAGCCTGATTCAGGCTGTAACCTGAGAGCAAGGATACAGCGGATTTATGGGTGGACTGGATGCAGAGTAAGAGAGGCAGGAAGAAGCTCATCCATCAGGGTTTTGGACAGAGCGGCTGGGCGAATGGCAGTGTCTGTGCCCACGACGGAGACTGACCTGGGGAAGAGCAAGCTGCTGGCGGCTGCTGGCGGCTCCCGTGGGGCTGGCGTCAAGAACACAGCTTGGGGGGCACAGAGCTTGAAATGTGGAGGTGGGTCTGCGGATTAACACTAGGGTGTACAGTCTGGAGCTCCAGAGAGAAGGAGACCGGTCAGGACAGAGCAGAAAACCACAGCAAGGAAGGGGCTGCGGGGGACACGGCACGTGCTTCACGTAACTGCGGAGCTTGGGAGGTTTGGGAAGGAAGGGGCTGGAGGCCACAATGAGCAGCAAGAGAACACCCCTCCGACATTCAGGCCTCCCGGGAACAAGGACGCAGGAGGAAACCAGCCTCTGCTGATCAGACTCGAGGAGCGGCAATAGCCCAGGAAACAGCCAAGTTTCAGGTGGAGCAAAAGCCGACAGGAGCATTCAGAGGAGAGATGGGGACACAGGGACCTAGTTGGTGACAGATCGTGGAGCCCAGTCGTAGAGAGAGGTCTGCACTGGGCCACGCTGTTGCATGAACAGGACCTCATGATAACAAGAACCTAAACAATGGTACCTAGTCTGGGAGAGCTCTGACCGTGGGGCGGCTGAGGCAAAAGTGTTTGTCCCGATGGTCTATTGGGAAAAGGGCGGGGATCAGCCCTAATTATATTCCCGCTCTGGACGGGCCTCCCTTTGGGACGGAGAAGCTGGGAGGTGATGGCTGTTAGAGGAACAGTCATGCCGGGAGCATCACAGGGGATGGCTAGTTGAGAAGTCGCGTTACCGTTGCCCAAGTGTGTCAGGCTCCTGGGGCTACTGCAACAGAGCACTGCAACCTGGACGGCTCAAAACAACAGAAGGGCACCATCTCACAGCTCAGGAGGCCAGGAGTCTGAAATCGAGGTGCTGCCGGGCAGGCTCCCCATGAAACCTGAGGGAGAGAATTCCTCCCTGCCTCCTCCCAGCTCGGGCGCTTCACCAGCAACCTCGGACACCCCTTGGCTGGCAGCCTCATCGCCCCAACCTGTCCCCATCATCGCATGGTGTCCTCCTGTGTGTCTGCTGTGCCCCATGTGGGCATCTTATAAGGACACCGGCTGTACTGCATCAGGGACCCACCCACTCCAGTGTGGACTCATCTGAATAGTTAATTACATCTGCAGTGACCCTATTTCCAAATAAGGCCACCTTACGGAGGTGCTGGATGTGGGGACTTCAACAGACCGTTTTTGGGGTGTTGGGGGTGGGGAGTGGAAGGTACAATTTCCCGTTTTATAGCCACTGCACCAAATTAAGAATAATTTGCATTTTTTCTCTTTCTTACTTTCTTCCTCTTGGGTTCCAACCAGTTAGAACTGCTTCGGATTGAGCTTTCCTGACAAGTAAATCTGTGCAAAGACGACTGTTCTGAGGGCAAGGGCCAGAGAAGATCTGAAAGCCAGAGAAGATGAAGAAATCACTTCCACACACACACACACACGCCTCCCTTTGCCTCCGTGGGGCCAGCAAAGCTTCACCTGAAAGGCTGATCTCAGCTCCATCATTTTCCATCCGTCCAGCAGCTGATGATGCTGGTTTTCATTAAAAATTCTATTATTTTTAAAAATCCATCAGCAAGATTGTAAGATTAATTCATATGTACACTGTACAAGACAAATCTAACCTCGCAAAAGCTCTCTAAGCCAAAGCACCTCACACGGACGAGGCAGCAAGCTGGCCAGATACACCCAGATAAACCCAAATCACTCAACTGTGTGAATCAATGAGATTTGGGAAAAACAGATCATGAACCGTTGAGACAGCTATATATAATTTACACGAATTTAAGCCCCACGGCACAGGGCTGCAGTGAAAAGGACTGTTCCCGTGGTTCCAACAGTGAATTCTGAGATCAGTTTCTAATGCCAGACACATGGGTCTCGCCCCAGAACCGCACCAAATGCAGAGGGAGGCCCCCTTTTCTGTTTCCACCCTCGCTGTGGAAGTCCGGAGCTGGCCCCTCAGTGAACAGACGAGAACCCAGGGAAACGGCAACCACAGGGCTTAGGGCTGGAAGGCCTGAAAACCCTTGTCGATGGCTTCCCTAACACTGCTTTGCCAGCTGACTGCAGTGGGTTGTCGTGGAAAAGTCAGCCTTCCAGGGAAAAAGGGCTACAAATCCTAAATCTGTCTGTGAACACCTGACCCCACTATTTGTGTCAGAAAACTTGGCTCCACAGAAACTTCCCTTTTTTTTTTTTTCTGGTAGGAAATTCATCTTCAGAGCCATGAACTGTCATAACTTGCTATGCAACAGTCTTGCGATGAAAAGTAAAGAAACACCTTTCTCCTGACTCCTTCTCTGAAATAAAATAGCTCAAGAAGTTGTTGGAACAGAAGACGATTACTTGGCACTAAGCAGATGTGTAGGAGAAACACACCAAGAAGTATAATTTGAAGTGGACGGAGAGGCTTTCCTCTCCTCACAGGTCTTCCGGGAGCAAGACACAGGCCATCCATCAAAGTGTGGCCACACGGGTGTGTAAGCTGCAATAGCTTACGGTGAAAATCGCTAAGTGTGTTACCACCGTACATACACGTACATGCATGCACATACGTGTGAGCATGCATACATGTGAAAAAACCAGAATTATAATTATAGACTAGGCTTTGTGTTACATTATTTCATTTTAATCCCAAACAACCCATTGAGGTAGGTAATAACGGTCAGAGGAATTAAAAAAAAATTTGTCCAAGATCACAGAGAGAAGGTGCTTGAGTCAGCAGACTCCTGTCTGGGGGCCCGTTTTCTCCCCGGCACAACACTCCTGCTGGAACACGGCTTCGGAAGGTCTTGTTTGTTGAAGAGTTTCATCTCCATCCATTGCACTCCCCTTAAATATTTCTGCTCCTCCCTCCCTGCCTGTGGCTCACACGTGTGATTTGAAATTGCATCTGAGACCCAATCAATTCTTGATTTCCTCCAAAGGCTATTATTTGACCATCCATCTGACTCTAACGGTATCATTCATGTATCCAAAGTCACCTATGATGCAGAGTGGGAACCCACCAGCCTGCTCCCGAGGAAGCAAAATGCTCTCCGATTCGCAAGGAGGAGGGTGCGTCTCCCCCATCAGTGGAGACTCTGAGCCTGAGGGAACGAATGTGCTACGGATGTTACTTGAATTGTTTCACGTCTCTCCAGGAGAGATGCCAATGGTCCCACGTCTAGTGCAACGAATGGGGAAACGTATCGGGCAAGCTGTCCCCTGTCCTGCTCCCTCTGCCGGGCAGCCAGAGGGACTGACCTGGGGAATCCTCACGGAACTGGGTTTCCACCTGAATGTGTCCAATACCCAATTCCAGAGAAATGGATGGTAATTCTGAGGGGTTAACTCTCTGTGAGGGAATCCAAGATTGCTAGTATCTGAATTAAAGACCCTGGAAGGGCCAGAACAAAAGTCTTGCTCTGAACGATCTGTGGAGACACTAGGGTTCTTTGATGAGAAGGGGCCTCTACAGGCTGGCAGGCCAGCCCTGTGTCTCCACGCCGCAGACCACACCACACCTTACACACACCCGCACTCAGCTACCGAAATACTTCCAGGAAGGAGGTTGTTGTGCCCCAGGACAAGCGAGAACCACCAAATGCACGTGGTTTGGGGAAGAGAAGAGCCTGGCAATGGACAAAAGAAGTAAGAGAATGAGGAAAGCCCTTTGGTACAAAGAGAGAACCAGCCTAGAAGTCAGGCAAAGCTGGTTCCACCCCAGGGCCATCCACCACCCGCAGGACTGTGCGGCCTGGGAGCTGGCTCCCCCAGCCCCTCAGGGCTTTGCTTTCTTGATCTGCAAAATTGGAGTAACCCCGAGTCCGCCTCGGGGAGCGGCTCTGAGGATTAAATAAGACTCTGCTGGCAGAGTGCTCAGCCCCGGACACAGGGTAAACGGAGCTGTCCCAGAGAGGGGCAGAGGTGGCACGGATGAAGCCTAAGAACGCAGTCTTCAGCAGCAAAGGGACTCGGTCGTGAGGAGAGAGCGCAGGGGCGCTCCCAACCCCAGGCAGGCCTGGTGCCGTCAGAAGCGCGCACGGCCAGCGCGGGGGCTTGGCGCGGGGGCTTGGCGCGTGGTAGGGAAGAGTGCCCTGTCCCGGGCGCAGGAGAGCTCCCAGCCGCGGGACACAGTGTGAGCCGGACATCAGGCCTTCTCACTCTGTCAGGAAGGCATCCTCATGCAAGACTGACTCTCATCAGCCTCATTATCTGGGAAGCCAGGAGGCTGAACTCCCTGTAATCCTTCCAAACTCGGAAGAAAAGAGAAACATTTTGCAAAGCGCGCATCCGCGTAGGCGAGGCGTGCCGAGAACCGGGCTGCCCCCCGCACCTTCCCCAGGTTCTCCCAACAACCGGCGTGTCCTTTCTCCGCCTGCCCCGTGTTCGGCTGGGTTTTTAGTTTTCCCATTTTCGTTCTTGGCTCCTCAACAGGCTGGGTGTGCTTCCAGGAGCCTCCCTCCGCAGCTCCATCTGCCAATGCTCTTTGGAGCTCCGGTCCCCCTGCTGGGCGCCTGGCAAGCCCCAGAGGTGAGCGCACAGGGCTGGACCCTGGGGGGTGGGCAGGGCGGCCAGGGCAGCCCTTGCTTCGTGAGAGGCACTGCTCTGCGGAAGGAGGTGACTCTTACACCAAGGATCGAGTTACCCGGCCAGACAGCCACTGACAGCAGACTCCAGATAGAGAGAAAGAAGGACGGGCAGAGGGGGGCTTCCCTGTGCCCCTGTTTATCTTGAAAATGCTCATTTCCCTGAGGTCTGCCTGGGGCTGAGTGCACCGCTGGAGAGAGCCATCTCTTTAAAGGCTGAAGGGCTGGGTAGGCGAGCGACCTGGCAGAAAGGCAGCAGGTGTCATGGGTGCGGCTGTGAAGTAACAGGCGATTGGCACAGACCATCTGTGTCCTGGACAGAGAGACACCAGCTCGATCACAGCACGACCCAGACAGAGCGGACAGGGAGCCAGTGATGTGACCGGGGCGGGGACAAAAGGAGAGGACCCATGGAAGAGGGCAGGGAGGACCAGGAGAAGGTGGTGGTCCCACACATTACGCCTCCACCACTCACGCGAAAGCAGCTGCCGCGCGCCCTCTGTAGGCCAGGCCCCGGCAAGAAGGAGGCAGAAGGTTCCTGCCCACAAGGAAATGACAGTCCAGCTGGGGAAGATGAGCACAGGACCAAATAAAGGAACAGGAAGACCTCAGGTGCAGACGACTGCTCTGGAGAAGGAGGTGTGCTGGTGTCTGAGGCTGCAGGAATTGGTGGGGGTTATTTTTATCTGGGAGGGGATTTCGCAGGAGCTGAGGCCAAAATGATGACCCACCATCCACGGGCAGGTCTGGAGTGGGAGGAGCCCCCACGCTGGGAGCCACGCACGGGGAGGCTCTAGCAAGAGAAAGTCGTCTGTGTTCATGAAACAGAAAGGCCAGGACGTCGACAGCAGAGCAGGTGAAGGATGGGGGGGGTCTGTCACTCAGACTCTATCAGCAACAGCCATGGTCTGAGGCACGTGCCAGGTCCTGGGGTGCAGACTTGAAGAAGGCGTAGTTCCAGGCTCAAAAGGCCATGGAGTAGCTGGAGAGACTAAGGGAGAATCCACCAGCTTGTAAAATGAAGTGCTTCCCATGAAGTGGATGATATGCCCAGCCTCCGCCATCTCGAAGAGGGCCCCACGGGTTTTCTCAGGTGTGGGAACCACGGTGTCTCTGCTGTTCCATGGAACCACCACACTGAAGCCCAACTTCCATCTTAGACATTTCTCAGACCTTCCATTCTCAACTCATTAAAAAAAAAAGGCACCACCACACAGCGGCCAAGCCTGCAGTCTGGGTGCCTGACGTTCACCTCGGATACTCACTCAGCAGATGAGCCCAAGGAAATAATTCACTTCACTGGTTGCTGCCTTACTTGCAGAATCCATGAAAGCACGAAATGCATTCATCAAAGTCACCAAGTGACGCGGTGACACTTAGGGACTGTCTCTAATTAAGACAGCCACAATGCTGGGCATCTCAGGCCCTCCTGCTCTGGTCAAAGGAGCGCAGCTCCGCTCACCGGGACAGAGGGTGCCCTTCTGACCCCAGGCGGACTCCCACCCATCTGTCAATGGGCACATCTGTCTCGGCTGTCGGTGGCCTCTGCGTCCACAGCCTGGCCTTGTGGGTCGGACCCAAGGCTCTGAGAGGAGATCTCAGTATCCTTCAAGGAAAAACTGCTCAGGACACCTTGGTTGGTCGACCACAGTCTTAGACGGGCTGTGTTCAGCGATTGCATCTGCTTGGTAAATGCCTGGGAGCACACAGGATTCACAGCACGGCAGAGCAGGATCCCTGCTTTCAAGAGAGAGCCGCTCCCCAATCCACGCAGAGAAAGAAGACAGAGAGTCAGACGGGGTGCAAGAGGAAACAGGGCGGGTGCCAGCGGGGAGCTGGGAGGCCTCAGAGGGCAGTGGGGCAGGCTTGCCGTGCAGAGTCCGGAGTCAGCATCCCAGCTCTGCCACGTGCCCACGTGCATGAGGCCAGGTAGAACCCCGCTCCGGGCCTCAGCTTCCTTGTCCACGAGATGGAGACAAGCAGGTCTATGTCAGAGAGCGGTCGTGAGGCCTCCCTGTGAGCGAGCGCCCGGTGACTGCAGTACAGCTCCTCTTTTTAGCATTATTGGTACTGCTGCCTCAGGACCTGGTGGCCAAACCTCCTAGCGGTGCAAACTTAATCAAATTATGTAAACTCCCCAAGCCTCAGTTTTCTCATCTATAAAATGGGGGTAATAATGGCACCTATAATCAGAGGGGTTTTACTGGGGTTAAATGTGAATGTTATGGTTAGAGGATGGGTGAGGCCGTGTTCAACACACTCAGAATACCCCTAGGACATGGGGAGTGCCCAATAAACTTTGGTTCTTCTTCTAATGATGGCACATTCTGTTTTATGAGACCTCACCCTTTTAAACAAATCTCCATGCAGACTATTGGCAGGAAGACAGAAAGAGTGGGAGACTGCAAATTGCCCGGAGTTCTATTCAGGCTGTGGACACCACAGCAGGTGGAAGGTTTCCCAGTCCCTCCAGGAGGGTCAGTAGCACCAACTGGAGAAAATAAAACCTTCTAAGAAGTTTCCTTGCACTAGAAGCTGTGGCTGAAGCATTCATTTTGGGGCGAACTGCAAAAGATGCTCAAAAAATGAAACTGGTGAGAACAAAGCAGAATCAAATGAAAATAAAGCAAAAAGTCCTCTGCTGGTTGAGAAGGAAACTACATGCATGAACCTTGTGTCACCCAGGGTGGTGTGGACAGGGTGGCTCTCCAGGCAGAGCAGCATGCTCAGCGCCTGCCTAGCTGTGGTCTGTGTAGCTTGGTCACGTGCTGAACAAAAGAAGAAGGAAGGGAGGGACGAAGGGAGGAAGGGAGAGAGGAAGGCAGGAAAGAAGGAAGGGGAGGAAAGACAAAAGAAAGAGGAGACCCACATACGCACAATAAAAGCAAAAGTAACAGAACCCAGAGCTCTGAGCCACTGGATTTCTGCAGCCTGGAATCAGCTTATGTGCAAATTTAGCAAGTTTGATGCCAACAAAATACATTCTGAAATTCCTACATGCTTCTCTGCACGCAGAATCACAAAGCACAGAGCTGTGCTGGAGTGCTTAAGGGCTCCCCGACCACAAAAGCACACGCCAGCACGGCGGCCCTCCGCACCCCAGGGCGCGCACCAGAGCCTGAGGGCGAAGGCCATCCTGCGGCGGCCTGGGCGCCTCCACCCCAGCACCTGCCGCCCCGCGCGCACCCTAAATCAGGCCCGCGGCCAGCAGGCTGGGGGCAGGCGGACCCCAGATCCTCTAGTTCCGGCCCTGCAGGGCTCCCTCCCCTGGGAGGGTCTTCCTCCTGCATGTCAGGAAGACAAGCAGTCCCAGAGGCTGGCGCTCAGTGTCAGGGGCTGTCCCAGGAGGGTCTTTGTAGGCCCCCTTCCTCCATCTGCAACCAATCAAGACCAGTGCGTCCAGAGCATATGTGAATATCCAAAGAGAACTGAGTGCAGGACAGAGACTGGGGTGGGGCCTCCGAGTGAGTCAGGAAGAGGCCTGGGGCGGGGGGAGACAAAGAAAGAGAAGCCAGCCAGGCCAGGAGGAGGCGAGTTTAAGGAGGAGCTGCTCTGACCCCAGGCCCGGCCCCTGGCTGAGCACCTGCCTCATCAGCCCTCTGTGGACTCCTGCTTCTCATGAGCCTGGGTGCCGCCTTCTGAAGACCACATCCTGCCTGTCCAGACCCCTCACTGTTCCTACAACATGGGAGCCACTGTCTGTCCAGGCCCCTTGGCTATTTCTTTATCTCCACATCTCTTTTGGAGCTGATGGCCTCCCACCTTCTCCTGGAAAGCACCATCCCGTTCAATTCTAAAATGTTCTCCAGGTAAGACTGTCTCCATCTTGTCTCTTGTGGGTTCCTCCTTGCAGTCAAGGGTTAGGGACAAAGGAGACACCCTGAAAACACTAAACATCACTGACCATGTGGCTTTAGAGGTTTGCTTTTGTTTTCCTTCCAAGAACTCTGAAGTCACGGCCTATTTGGAGTTTCCATGAAATCCTTTATAAAGCAGGTACCCAGCTATTTCAGGTGTGAGGCTGTCAGATATTTAACCTTTGCTCAAAACAGTCCCCAAAGGTCTCAGTGGAAGAGGTGGGCGTCCGGAACCCGTAAGTGCCGAGCGCTCCCTGGGGCATGGGGATTACCTCCCCAACGATGAAGGACATGGTGCCTCAGGCCTTGACAGGCTCTGAAATCACACACTTCCTTTGATAGCATCCCGACAAACCAGCTCTGCGGCCCAATGCCCTGGCCTCGACATTTTCTGTCCCGTGGGTATTGCCTTACACGCGCCACCCAAGAACAATCCAGCCTTAGAAGAACAGCCACAAAGGGAAGAGCCGTGGGCATCAGCACGAGCTTCTCTCTCCAAGAATCTTCGGGGGCAAAGGATGGGAAGATCGCCATGCTGCCTTGCAGTCAGCTCAGTGGCCCAGTTTGGAAAATGTTACTTAAGCAGGCTTATCATTCCTCCCATAAACCTTCCTAACTTCTGCCTCACGCTGACTCTCATAAAATTCCAGAGTGTACACGCTCCCATTACAGCCACGGCTCCGCGGTGCCCTCCTGTGAGCGGCACGCTCTCAGATGCTGCAAGTTGAGTTAGCATTTCAGGAGGCAGGGTCAAAAGGGAGACAGACCCTCCTGCCTTACACAACACATGGCCAAGGTTCTCCTCCTCCCCCTCCAGTTCCCGCAAGCCTTAACCCCAGGACCCAGCTCAACACGGAAACCTAGTTTCTGCTCAGTACATGAGTTCTGCACACACTGCTTCCGTGGACGGCACAGGTAACCAGAAACGCTTTTCCAGGGACAAACCAGACTCTTCTCCACGACCTCAATCTCAGTGAGCCATGTTCAGACAGGAGAAAGTGCATCCCTCTGGCCACCAGCTCATGGCATGAGGACAACCCAGGAAAGCCCAGGACAGTCAGACCTGAGACAGAACAGCAGGTCTGCCCCAACAGGGGGGCCAGGCTGACAGCCCCCCTGGTGTGGGCAGGGTGACTGCATTCACAGGAAGCCAGACCCAGCCTTTGGGCTCATTAACTTCAGAGAAGACTGCTCACGCTGGGCCCCAGGCAGGCCCCCAGTCACCACGGATACCAGGTTTGGGCACAGACTGTGCTCAGGCCACCGGACTCGATCCCCGAGGCTCCCTGGCCCAGCCATCCCTCCTGCTTACCAAGTCCTGAGCCAAGGAGGCCGGTTTTGGGGAGACAGCTCATCTCCCGAACCGAACCTCGGAGCGTTTCCCCACGACCACCACTTTCCCAGGGCACCCAGCTCATCTGTGAATGCTGCAGCCCAGCGAGCCAGCAACCCCTCCGCCAGCGGCTCCGGTATACACACCCGCACCCCGGCCCCTCTCCCCCCACGCCCCCAACACAAATCATTGTCAATTCAAAGAAGAATGGCGGCTCCCTACCTGAGGGTGGCGCTCTCCCCCTGCCGGACCGTCACGTTGTCCATAGCTTTGGGGAAGGTGGCATCTCCGCTGCGCACGGGCACTCCTGTGGGTACAAGGAACAGCAGCCTGAGAGACACGACCACGAGGCACTTCCAGGGCAGGAACAGGTACCCACAGACCCCCATCCTCGACAGCCACAACTTCCCAGAACTCCGGCAGCGGCTCGGCACACGCCCCCTGGGCGCGCACAGGAAGTGGGTGGGGTGGGGGAGCGAGCACGGGGACCCAGAGGCGCGGGCAGGAGTAGAGCGCGCAGACTCCTCCAAGTCTCCTATTCCTCCCCAAATCCAGCCTCAGCGCTCCGGCCTCGGAGAAGCAGTCTCCACGGAGGGCATCCAAAGGGGGCTCCCTCGGTGCTGCTTCGGCCAGGGGAGGTGGCCGAGAGAGGGGAAGCGCAAGACAGGTGCCGAGGTGCGGCACGGCTCAGGAGCCCCTTCTTCCCCGTAACAGTTCAGGCATGGCACTTCGGAGAGCAGTGAGCACTTTGGTACCAGAAGGGGACAGGGGGTGGGTGAGATCCGGCTGCGCAGAGGTGGTCTGAATCCCTCAGTTCCAGCAAGGGCAAATCCGACACTTTCTTTGTAAGTTTCGGTGGAAGGATGGCCAGCAGAAGACAGTCTGCAGCAATAGCGGAGCTGGAAAGTGGAGCACGCAGGAGGCGCAGGGGTGAGCCAGGAGGCGAGGCGACGCCGGGCTTCGCGCGATCCGGACCGGGGATGCTGCGGCAGCCGCCTCGGTCAACTTCGTCCGAGCCCAGACGCGCGCTGCAGCCCCCGCGATGCGGCCGGTCTCGGCGGGGCGGTCTCCGCGGCGGCGGCGGCCGAGGCGGGAGCGCACGGCGGCCGCCCCTGGCTCGCTTGCTCTCTCGCTCGCGCGCTGGGGAAGGCGAGGCGCTGCCGGCCCCGGAGCCGCGCGGACGCCACGCTCAGCGGCCGCCCCCGGCCTCCGCGCCGCCGGCCTCCCGGGAGCAGCCCCGACGCGCGCGGGCCCCGACCGCCGGGGTTGTCATGGCAGCGGCTCCATCACTGACCGCCACTCTCCGCGGTGCCGGCGCCGAGCGAGCGGGCGGGCTGCGCGCATCCCGGCGGGCGGCGGGCGCGGGGCGCGGGGCGCGGGCGCCCACCTTAACCCCCGCCGCGCCGCGCCGCGGCCGCGCACGAGCCCAGGCGAGGAGTTTAACCATTTCGCCCCTTGAAGAGCCATCACTCCCAAATTCAGGAGAAAGGCAAAGTTACCACGCAGTCTTAATAAGCCCAAGACATCTTAATAAGGGTCACAAACTAATTAACTAGAAAAGGAAAACCCTGCAGAATGCATGCGTGCACCTTTAAATTTATCAGATTAATTCATTAGCATTTAGAGTAAATTTAAAGTGTTGGGAGGATGTTTTAGAATAATCTCATTTTTATTCAACTGTCAGCACCCCCCCGCCCCAAAAGCTGCATTAAACACCTCTAAATAGAGATCTTCCATATATAAAACAAATGCAAGATCCCAGAAGCCTTTTAGTGTGCGAAACTGGCAAAACCACATCAAAATTTTGGTCAAGTTCCGACACCGACTTAACATTCTTTATTCTTGTTTTGTCGACATTAAAAGATGCTAGCCCTGCAAAGTGCTCACTCAGATGAATGACTGTGAGCCCCTGGCTTTATCGATACTCCCAGGTCTCCTGGGCTTCACTCTTACAGAGCTGATCTCCTCCTAAGAGGTGTGCTTTCCAAATTCTTGAAACCCAGGGAAAAGCTGCACAGGCCTCAGCTCCTGTCACTCCCCCTCTCTGGCTGCTGTGGGTCCCTCTGTGCCTACAGTTGTATGTTTCCTTTGACTTCAGCTCCGATGGGATGCAGTTCCTTCCCTCCTGGGCTAGGCTCCTGAACCAGGGGGGAAGCCCAGAGACGCACAGCCCACCCAGCACGCTGACACCAGCACGCTCTCTTCTCGGGGACTCCAGTCTGAGCTCCCTGCACTGACCCAGATTCTCCCTGGGGAGAGAGAGGAGGCAGCAGTGGCTTTGTTTTCCGCCTAGACTCTCTACCAAATCCAACCAGGAAGCTTTTTTTGGTTTTTAAACAGCTGTTAAATGACAACAACAAAAATGTTCTCCCCAAAAGCCATCCAGCCAACACCAAAGAGCCGAATCATTCTAATGGAATCACCGATACTGTAAGGGTCTAGGTGCCACAGAAGTCCATGCACCTTTCAAGGGGTCGCCCCACTTAGGTGGAGATCACATGCGTCTGAGTGATGACGGCGTTTCAGTCATCACGCCCCCTCCCTGTTTTAACAATTGACCAGAAAGTGATTGGCCATGGAAAGTCAAGCAGCTTACACTGTGGATCTCCTAATCCATCACTGCACCCATTTCCCCCTCGTCTCCTCTGGTGACTTTTCTGATATTAAATTCTCAGGAAAACCCATCTGCTCGTTTTGGCCAGTAGGGACCACTTGATAGATAGCACCAAAAAAGTCAATTGTCAACTTATGGCCACAAAGAATGACTTTACTATCAGGAAAAAAAAAATATGTCTACAGAGAGCAGGAGGCTTTGTTCATCCTTTGGAGAGAAAAGGAGGAGAAGGAGCCTATTTCAGCACGAGTCCTTTCTCACGTGTCTCTGCTTTAGCTTCACTTTGCAATGGGAAACTGTGGATCTCACCAGCTATGACGTTCTGTGATAGCAAACACCGGGCCTGAGATCAGGATCACTAACTTTCAGTCTGCCGAATTTGGGGTTCTCCTTCTGCAGAAGCCAAGGGGTTACCTCTCATCTTCCATCCACCTGTTTTGAACCACCCCTCCCGCTCCCCCCCAACTCCTCTTCGTAAACACAGCCTACCCCTCAAGGGGAAAGAAATGTCAGCAGTGAAGAGGCAAGAGGGTCTCACTCTGGGCTTTGGAGCCATTTCCCTACAGGCTTGAGAATGGAGGGATGGGTCCCTTCGTGATGAATTCTCACCCTGGCTCTTGCCTCTAATTCCCAGGCATGTACAAATACACATTAGTTTTCGCATCTAGGAATGTGGGTAATGACAACAACAGGCCTTCCCCAGGGGCCCACAGACATGATTAACTCTACAGCAAAATACTTAGAAATCCATTTAAGGTGGAAGATGGTTTATTAATACGTTTTGCCTGCCACCACTTCATTACTATAGCCAGGAAGAAAAATAACTCTCCTCGCAGGCTCTGCAAGGTGTTCGGTTCATACCGGTCTGCGTGCGGTTGATCTCAGACAGGCAAACCATCTCTGTCCCCGGCCAGGGAAGGCGGAGTGGCGAGCAACAGCCTCCCAGCCTGGCCGGCAGAAGACCCAGCAGAGAGCAGGTAACGCTCAGGGTGGACAAAGAAAAGCCCCTGGCGACCGCATAGCTGCTCTGTGGGCCCAGGGAATCCAAACTGCATTCAAAAACGGAAGGTGAGAAAGCGGTGAGAGGCCAGGGATGCCCGCACAGGTAACAGGGCAGGATCCGTTTTACTGAAACTTGTTATTGAAGTGGTTTGAATAGAGGAAGATCAAAATCATATGTCAACTCCCTTCTCACTCCCTAATCCCGAAATGTAAACAACACTGAGTGGCTGATCTTACATCCTGCCCCTTGCTTCATAGGAACGGCTGGATTTATTTTATTTTTTCCCAGCATATCTGAGTTCATGAAAACGGCATGGCAGTCAGAGCAATTTCATTATTTGTGTCCTTTATAGAAGCAACTCCCTTTCTACCCCCTGGAAAGCAGACCCCTTACGAGCGCCCACCTCTGCATCCCCCGCCGCCCTCCCGCCGCCTCTCCCTCCTGCATGCACATACACTGCACACACAGATCGGCTTGTCACAGCTTGTCTCCGTGCTGACAGCTGTAACTGCTCCAGGTTATAAAAACATCTACAGGACAATGCCTTTCAAGCTCACGGCGTGCGCACACGTACTCACACAGGCACACACAGGCGCACACACACAGGCACACACAGGCACGCACACACACACAGGCACACACTCAACACACACGCACACACACACAGGCACACACGCACACACACAGGCACACACGTACACACACAGGCACACATGTACACACACACAGGCACACACACTCACACACACACACACCCCCTGTCTGAGCAGAGGAACGCAATCATATGCCCCTTAATAATCCCATGACTGCGAAGGAGGGGGAGCGCAGGAGCGTGCCGGGCAGACCCTGGAGCGCTGGCGGGCAGGTGAGGACGCGGGCCGTCGGAGGCTCTTGGCAGCCGCGGCGTCTCCGCGCTGAAGCAGGCTTGGAAGGGGGGAGACTCGCCGGGAAAGTGAGCTCAGCTGTTGTTTGTGTTTGACTCTGTGTTCCCTGCAGCAAGCGGGGGCCCAGCAAGAGAGCAGTGCACGTTCCACACACACGGACCCAAAGAAGGGCCCTCGCTGAACAAATGCCAGGGCGGCTTCTCCTTCCCTGACAAGGCGACAGGCCCCCTCTCCTGGCGGAGACTCCACATAGGCGCGCGGGCGAGAGGCTGCGACGCGCAGGGCAGTGAGGGCGGCCTGGCACCGCACAGGCGGCGGGAGGGGGAATCGAACAGGCTGCGTCCGTCTGGCTAAGGAGGTGGCTTAGGGAGTAGCAGGGCTGGACTCTGGGAAAATGCGTGCTGCCTTCTCCCCTTAGAGGAATATAGGATCCAAATGCAGCCACTGTCCACTGTCTAGCATGTTAGGGCCCCAGTGGGAAAAGCCAAAGAGCAACCTGGAGACGGGGAAGAAACGTCCGGGAGAGCGAAGCGGCCAGGAACAGGGACAGTGGAGGAGGCGGAGGATGGGGGGGAGTGGCCGGGGTCAGGCTGCCCACGGACTCTGAAAGGCGTGAAGCTCTGTTGGGTACAAAAAGTGGAGAGGTGGTCAGTGGAATCATCGGACAGAAAAGTAAAGCAAAGCAGCACAAATGACCAAAGTCAAAATATCACCAAAGCCAGAGCGGGTGCCCCACAGGGGAACATCGCCAGAGCCAGAGGTCCCCAGGAAGAATCTCTCCTTATCTAGGCTGTGGGTTCTAAGAAGACCCTGGATTCACAGAACCCCAGAGGGATGTGGCCAGAAGGAGCCTGGAAAGGTATTGAACGTAAACCACTCATCTCATAAGCGGGGTTGTGAACCCAGGGGGAGGACTCGTGTATCACAGGACATAAGGGTAACAACTGGCAAGTCAGGACGAGAACTCAGGACGGCTGGCTCTGGCTCCAGTGTCCGCTCTGCTCTCCCTGTCAGGTGAGGGCCCTGCTGAAGGGCTAAGTCGTAGATCTCCTTTGCTGCATCTGTGGCAAATGGGAGAACCACGGAAACACAACCGTTACTGCCCAGTGTGGGTACCTCTGGGCATCTGGTTAGTCAGCGGAACTCAGTGTAGTCAGCAAACCTCAACAAGTAGACTCTGAGCGCCTCCTGCAGGCCAGGAGCTGTGCTGGGAGTCAGAGATACGAAGACGAAAGACATCGCCCTGCCCTCAGTTTGCTCACAGTCTAGGGCTGTTGGGTTGATCAGTGGTTCTCGCTTCATTTCCGTCCACGAAAGTTCAAGCTGTAATGAACTCAGCCCCACGCTCCCTGGAGGCCCCGAGCGCACTCTCTCTGCTGAGAAAAGAGAGCTGGGATGTGTCTCTCCCGTGGGAAGCTGATCCCATGATGCGTGTTCAGATTTCCAGGCACTGACCGTGGTTTCCTGAGCTCCATTTAAAGTGGCACCGGAGGGGGAGGGGGAGGGGGGCTCTCAAGGATTTTTAAATGTAGGGAAGAAATTCATGCTCCTGACAAGGATGTTTTTATTTAGTGCACACGAAGTGCCAGAGATGCACTAGGTGGTGGGTTTATGCTGTGGGCGAGAGAGACAGAAACAAATCAGCGTGCGTCCAGCCCTAGCAGAGGAGACAGACGTTAAGGCAAAAACTTGACCGGATGGTAGACACAAGGGCGGTAAGCATGGGGGGTGGGGGATGGAAGGATGCACATGGTAGAAGTCTCTCATGGAATCTGGGAGACCACAAGACGTTTCCCTGAAGAAATGGCTTTAAACTGGGGCTTAACAGTGAGAAGAGATGAATGGGCAGGCGGCTGGGCGGGAATCTGATTGCAGGCTGAAAAGAATGTTCCACAACCCAAGACCGACCGGAAGGAGCCTGGGCAGACTGCGTTTTATGTTCACAGACTGCGCTCGTGTAAGCCTGGGCTGGGTACGTCTGAAGTGCTCTGCCGACTGAAAACCCCGACTGCTTCCGCGTCCTGTGTTCATGCATTCATTGATTCCTTCAGTGCATATTTATTGATTAAGAATGACCAGGGGCTTTGGAGTCAGACAGGCCCGAAGGGGAGCATCGTCTCCTCCATCACCAGCCGTGCGACCCTGTGGGGTGACCTCGCCTGTGAGCTGGTGGTGAGAACGGTATGGACCAGAGCGGGCTGGTGCGGGGCTGCAGGGAGAGCCCGGATGGACAGCCTTCAGCACAGGGCCTGCTCCTCCGCAGGGGCCCAGCACGGGGCCTGGAGGGGAGGCTGGTGCGTGGGCCTCCCTCCTCCAGAGGGTCCGGGCCTGGTATCCACTCTGGGAACCCGGGAGCAGCCCGAGGGCACCAGCCCTGTGCACAGCCCAAGGGTGTCGTCCCGGGGACGGGGCAGACACTTCCCGCTGAGATGTGGGCGGAAAGGGGAGTAGCTTAGCCTTCAAACCAGGGCAGGAAGAGGGGACCCTCTGGTTCCCACCCCAGTGTCTTGAAAAACGCACAGATACAACCAGCCTGCACTTGAGAAGGAGGACGGGGCTTCCTGGGAACGCGGATCTGCCCTGCTCCCACGTGGACCCGGCAAGGGGAAGCGGCCTGAGAGCAAGACGGGCTGCCCCGCCCAGGCTAAGTAGTACCTGTGTCCTTTTCATGGGGCTTTGGCCCCTCTTGGCTCCCGTGGGCTCCTGTGGGCCAAAGCCCCCTGCCCCGGGTCGGGTCCAGACTGACACCAGACACTGGACACTGATCCGCAGAGCCTGCCTCACCTCCCAGGGCCTGCGTGGGACAGCCCACGGCCGCGCTGCAGGATTAGCCGGTGGCCTCGGGCACGGGAGCAGGGCTACCGGCACACGCCCGCCCGCCCGCACAGACACACCCGTTCTGATGTCTGCAGGACGCAGCCCCACCAGACTCTCTCTTGGCTTCTCACCTAGAAGGAGCCCTTTGAACGGTCATCTCACTCGCCCCCAAATTTGGGGCTTAAACCCCGAAGCTCCCATCGGAGGGCCTAGCCTTCCGTCTCCCCCGCATGCCTTTCTCCCTAATCACCCGCCATTCACTCACGTCTCACTTGAACCTTTGTTTCCTGCATTTTCTGCATTTTCTCCTCAGCCAGAAGCGGCAGCAGCAGAGGTGAATTTCAAAGAGATAACGATTTGCTCAGTACACTCCATTTGTACGCATGGGTTCGACGGTACTTTTGATTGGAGGTGGCATTTTGTAAATATTTTGTGAACCAGAGAATCTGGATCCAAGTCTTAATTCAGGCCATCATTGTGCCTCCTTAAATAAGTCGCTTGCTCGTTTTGATTTCTTAGCTTCTTTCTTTTCAAGAGAACCAACCTCTCCACAATACGTGGGTCTTTGGGAAAATCCAGTGCCTGACGCATCCAAATGGGCCAATGCACTTTTGAGAGTTAGAAGCACTATTCGAGAGCAAGATGATAGCCTGGGGGAGGGCTGGGGACCAGGGCGCTGCATTTGGCCCCCAGTCGGTCACTTACTGGCTCCCTGGCGTTGCCTGGGTCACTTCTGCTTCCCTTCTAAGTGAGGCATGTGAGTCAAGTGACCTCCATGTCCCCTTCCAACTCCCACAGCGTGCGGTCTGCACGCTTCTCAACACTCTTCTTTGCTCATGAGTTCCTCCTGTCGAGAAATCTCGCTCCTCCTCCCAGCCGTCCACCGTCCTCATCCACCAAGGTGTCCACATCAAAACTCAGAAAACTGCGGTACAAAGTAATTAACGAGCTGCCCTGGATCTAAGGCAGGCGATGGAAGCGCCAAGGTGATTAAAAGTCTTCCGGTAAAGGGTTTCTTTAAGGAAAAGAAAATTCCACAATGCAACCAGCAGTGTTAATCTTCAATAAATAGGCTGTTAATATTTAACTGGCATTTATTTAAACTTACAGTAACTGTCCTATTAAATCTAAATTAATGGCCCGTCTGGGAATCTTCCCCTAACGCCTAGCTGGGACACGGCAGTCTGGATCATCGCCTGCGCCAGGCTTCTGGCCATAAAGAGCGTATTTAAGCCATCCTTTTAAGACTAGACTGTTAGAATATCATGGTTGGAAGGGCTTTCGAGGTCAACGGGACTAGCAAGTTTTATACCCTGTGTCTTTGGACTTTCTGGGGTCTCTTCATCCCAGCTCTTCAGTAAGGGCTTTATTTATCGTGTGTTCCAGACATCTCTCTCTCCAGCCTCTTCTTTTTTATTTTGAATTTCTCTCTCTCTTTCTTTCCTTTTTGGTACTTTTTTTTTTCTTAGACTCATTCTGGGTTTGCTTTTTGTTTTTGTTTCTTTTCTTTTTTTTTTTTTTTTTTTTTGGTGAGTCTCTCCTGAGTTTCTTAGGATAAGCCGTTTAGGATACGTAGCAAATTCTGTGTGTGTGTGTACGTATATGTAGATATAGACAGCTGCAGATATAATTCTGTGTGTCACAAAGAACATTTTGTAATGGCAGCTGTATATAAAAGACTAAGCTGTGAATTCATCCCTGAGTCATGCTGCTTTAGAAGGGGCAGTGAGAGTGTAACTGGGTAAAACTGAGCTTTGCCACCCCTGAAATCAATCAATATTTTTTATTATAAATGTAGCTCCAGCTGAACCTCTGGGATGTTATTTTGCTATGATTTTTAACACGTTGACGACATTTCTACAGCACACACACACATGCTCATTGGTTTCATGAAATCAGTTTACTAGTGAAACGTACACATTGAAGGTAAACAGCTAATCTGATGGGTTAGTGTTCACGCCGAGGTAACTTTCCTCAAGAAGTGGGAAGTGGTGGAGACTGAAATAACTCACCCTGAGGTTTCTAAAGGTGTAGGTCCCTGAGCTAGACTTGTGAGTGTTCACTGCCTGCCTTGCAGGGCCTGGAGAGGGGTGGGGGGTGGGTACGCGATGGACTTGGGCAGGAGGAGCAGCGGGCAGAGATGGGGCGGGCGGGCAGATGGGAAGGCACCCCACCTATTTTTAAGAGGACCAGACCTCCCCTCAGCTGTCTGCTTGCAGAAGGCTTCCCGTCTGCACCGCCTGCGGGGCCCACACTTCCCCGTGTTTCTGACTGATCTCACACGCCAGCTACCCCACTTGCTTTTCTCTCCTTTACTTCAATCACCGTCAAGTTAGACTAAAGACACTACACAAATCCGTGCCATGTCTTCAGTCAGAAAACAAATCCTCCTCCGTATTCAAAGTGTCTCTATTCTTTGTTTTATTGAATCTTAGAAATTGAGGAAATAATTGAACACGTTTCTGCAGGCTTCTGCACTCCCCGGCTTGCGTCTGTCTGTCTTTTTGGCATCGCCTTTGGCAGCTCAGGATGTTTCCCACAAAGCCCCCGAGGCTGCAGGTAGGACGTCCCATCCCTGCCAACCCGGGAGCCGACGTGGCAGTGAGTTCCCTGAACCTTGTCTACACTTTGTTCATCCAGGTTAGCGGAGAGCCACAAGCATCTTGGGAGTGGCCTGGGACAGTGAACTTGGGTGAGGACCAGGTAGCTCTGAACCGGGGGAGGGAGAGCAGGGACAACGTTGTGCGCGAACGTGTGACTAAGGGGCGACGCAGGAAAATGACCCACCGAAGCTTTCACAGCGGTGTCCACCAGGGGTCAGGACCAAAGATGCTTGAAAAGGAAATGGGTAATGAGGAGACAAACATTTTTTCCCCCCAAAGTAGAGAATTAGCTTCAAGCTAAAACACAAATCAAGGAGAGACTGGCATGTTTCTATACGGAGAAGCATTAGTACCAGATTCCCCAGGGGAGAGTTGCTGGGATAAACCAAATGTAATATTTCTGTCAATGATCTGTCAAAGGGAATTCATAAAGAACGCTCCCAAGTTTGCAGAAGACATTAAGGCCCCTTGAGTAATTAAATCTTCCGTTGACATGGAGGAGCTGCAAATAACCCACAGAGCTACATGAGCGTGCAGAGGAGCGGGCGCGTGCAGAGGAGAACATTTGAGGAAAGACCATGCAAAGCGTGCTATTTGACGCTGGAGGCTGGGCGATGGGGCAGGAGGGCCGAGGAGGAGTGGACCAGGTGTGGATGTCAGGCTTCATGGCTCTGACTTTCAGCCTAAGCCCCACAAGTTGCCAGCTTGCCCTTGGGTGATTTCCTTGCCCCTCAGAGCCCCAGTTTTCTCCTGTATTAAATAGGAGTATCGCCTGCCCCATACATTTGCTGTGCAGGCTAAATGAGATGGCACATAAAGTACCCAGTGATGGGCCTCGTGTGTGGTACAGACTCCACACAGGCCGCCAGCATCTATTTTTTTTTTTAACAACCCAGGAAAACAACGTTGGAAACAGTCATGACCGCTGGCCCCCAAGCCGCGGTCCTTACGATACCCTCGGGACGATGATAGTACAGATTGTTGTCGGCAGGTCTCAGGACTTTGTGCCAAAAATAAATGCTGGGCCTAATATTTGATGAAAGCTATTTGAAGAATATTGGAAAAATAGAAACCAAGAAATGTTTCCTTTACTCAAGATGACTGTGTATCAATTCTTCAAATGTTACTCATAATAGTTGTCACGGCAGCTCAGGAAGAGTCAGGAACTTCACGTGCCCAGTTCTGAGTCACGACTCATGGCTCCAGTCACCACCGGCCCCTCCCGCCCGGTTCCGGCCAGTCTTCCCCCCTCTGAGTTCTCCATCCACAGCCTGACGCATGCGGCCCCCTCCCTCGGCCTCAGCCCCTCACCCTGGCCTGGCCGCGGCGCCGTCTCGTTCTCTTCTTTGGATCACGAGACCCCCTTCCAGGGATGTCCTCCCTCTGTTCTTGCTGGATCTGTTTCAAACTCCACAGTGAAATAAGGTTTTCCTGAAAATCTGAGCCATGTCACTCCTCTCCTGACTCAGTCTTTACTGGCTCCACGCGGCAATTTGAATAGAGTCCCAGACCCTTTAAGTGCTTTCTGAGGCTCTGTCCGTTCCTCCTGTCCCCTCTTCCTTTATTGAGCCACACCACTTTTGACTTTATGATGATTTTAATCCCTCAAGGTTCCTCTTTCTCAACGCAGGGCCTTTGCATATGCTGCGATTCTGTCAAGAATAGTGTCCCATCGTTTTCAGGCTCAGGTCTAACCATCCTTTGAAGTTCTGACTTCCTCGTAAAGACCATGACTTCCCTGTTCAGCCTGGGGGAATGCCCACTGCGTTGGAATGTCTGACATGAATAATACTTGTGAGAGTTTAAATTCTGTCTCTTCTATTCCTGCAGCCTCGCACAATGCCATATCATACGTTTTTGATAAATATTTGTTGAATTTAAGTGAATAGTACAGCTGGGGAAAATTCAAAAATTAAAAATTATTTTCCGGCAGGCTGGGGACTTCCAAACGAAGGACCGTTAGGAAGATGAAGACATTTGGTATTCATGACATGGAAGGATAAGATCTACACACACTTAATGACCAAGTGCTGGCTGGAAATCAAAAGAATGCCAAGAAATTGAAAGATGGCAGTTTAAGGATGAAAACAAGCACGTCCGTATAAAAGGTTAGACAGGCCAAAATAATAGCTAAATAGGATAAATGGAGATGTGGATAAATTAATGGGTGGTGGATCTGTACTGGTTTATTAGGTTAGGGGTGTCTGATGTATATCTCTAACCTTTGAAGTATGATTTCCATGCAAAATTACCACTGTCCTAGACAGGTAAGGAGGGCGTCTGAACTGACATGACCTGCTGTGACCTCCCTAATGTCAGGTTCCCATCTACGCAGTAATCCTATTGTCCGCATCACTGGGGATGATGGAATTACACGTAGCCTACCCCGCACACCTTACACACGCCCACGCCAGAACATTTGTGTGCACTGGGTAAGGACATTTATGAAATGCTGCAAGAACACGGATGGGTGTGTAATTCGTGTGAACCCCGAGCAGGGCCAAAGCCCCCGTCAGGCAGAGTTAGTCTGACTGCCTCTGTCCATCCTCCGCTCCCTCGCCCATTCCTTCCGTGTCTGAGTCCTCACTGCCTCTCGTAACAATGGCTGTGACCCCAGTCCACCCCGCGGCCAGTACCTCCCGACGTGTTTGGGGCGCTTCCCTCACCTCTCTGGACTCCCTCCTTCCGAAGGCTCAGCTCCTAATAAGAGCGGGATGACTCCATGTGCCTTTCCACCCCTGGTCCAATGGTCTTTCTTCACCACCTCCTGGCTTCCCGGTGTCAGCCCACCTTTGAAGGCAGGATGGGGAGCCATCCATTTTCCATGCAATGCTTTGCTTTTTCACTCTTGTGGAGGAGAGCTGTGACATAGTCCAACACAATAGAAACTACACAGACCTGTGTTCAGAGCTTATGCTCCGTACCATTTGCCTCTCCAGACGGAGTCTAACCACAGCTTCCTCTGGGAAACTCTATTAGCCACTTCCATTTGCTGAAGACACAGCTGGACAGCACACGCAGGGCCCCAGGGATCCGAAGACACGGCAAGCCGAAGACCAGAAGCGCCCTGGGACATTTTCTCCCAAGTCCAGGCTCAAGGCGCTGGGTTGGAAGGTCGCTCCTGACTGCCCAGCTGGGATGCGGGCCGCCTTCTCACATCCATGCAGCAGGTACGTACCCGGGCAGGTGACATAAGGCAGCAGGGACTGTCCTGGCCTCCTCCCAGCCCCCAAGGCTGCAGTCTGCTGTGGAGACACACGCTGGAAACGACTGTGTGGGTCGTGAGTGAGTCTCACGGGGAATGCGTGTTACAAAGGTCAAGTGTGAAGGTACAAGAGAACCGAAGGAGGGAGGGACGGCGCCTTGTTCATGATCACTCTCTCTCAGCCCAGAACAAGGCAAAACACACTCAGCACTGAATCGATGGGAGCACGGTGACTGAATGGACATCTAGAACCTGACATCTCAATGTCCGTCCACGAGGCCAGCTGGTTGGACGTCTCCACACACAGACATCTCTGCAGACCCCTTTCTTCCTTCCAAGAGGCTGCAGAGTTCTAGGGAACTGGAGCGCCCCACCCCGTGTTCTTGTTATCTATCAGACCAAAATAGGAGACGCCTACACATCGGGTCATGTAAATATTTCCAGTATACGCGTTTCGCTCCTGGGAAAGCTAGCTCACCACATTCTCACAGAAAAATCCACCTTCATCCCAGTCTCCAACGTAGGACTTACTACTACTCTCACCCAAGAACATTAGTAATCATCAGACTATGAGCCAGGTGCTGGGTTTGAACCTGAACGTTTTGAAAAACGATCTTATAAATTTTCCAAGGATATCATCTTTAAGCATTACCAGTCACAACTGCCCCTGAATTCTGGGAATTGAGCATAATTACATGGAAATTGACAGGACACAAATGCCAAGAATCCTGTTAACCTTTAATGTCTTGAAAAACCTCTCCTTGTAATTATCTCTCCTTTGTCTTAAATGTTACTGATGAATATTTAGAGGCAGAAGCAAACACGGAAGCGGATGGATTGGAGAACCCTGATCTTTGTGCGGAATCCCAGAGTTTCCCAGGCGTTCCATAAAGCAGTGGGGTGCTAAGTAGAGCACGTGGCATGTGGCTACTTCCAGAAGGTGCTTCCACCTCTGTACTGGCTTTGCTCTGGTTCTCTGCTTATAATGCTCCACGCGAGGTAATGCTCCTTCACATTGGTAATTAGAGTGAGAATGTAGGTCAGAGGCATTCAGTGTCTAATGCAATTCCTGACCTGCTCTGTGTCTTTGGAAAAGTCACTGCATCTTTTCAGGGTTTCAGATTCCCTTTGTGGAAGTGAACGTAATGGCATTCCACTCAGACAGCAACAATATCTGCACAGTGTTTTCTTTAAGTCTCACCGCGGACATCCCGTATCGCACAGGTGGAGGTACGTCCCCTCCATTCCTCCTCCTTCCTAGGCTCCACTCCCACCACTAAGGTGCCCCTTGTTTCTTTTCTCTACTATTTCAACTAAATTGCAGCTCAGCTCTCTGCCTCCAACCCTGCCTCTACCTAAACCGGGGCAGGGGGGCGGGGGTGATGCTGGAGAACAGACACTTGTGGGCAACTGGTTATCAGTGCAACTGCAGAGACACGCCTGCCATTCAGTGCAGGGGGGCCAGGGAGGCTGCACACCCAGGGTCCACGCCCTCAGCCTCTCCGCACATCCCAAGCCAAACACTCATGCTTTCCATCTGCAGTATCTCCTTCCCTCCCCTCCCACCCACAGGTTCCTAAATCCCACTCAGACCTCAAGCACCAGTTAAACTTCCACTTTCTCCATAAAACAGTGCTTTGCAGATGCCCCTCTGCCACTCTGCCCCGTTGGTTAGACTCAAACCTCTAGGATCTACACATACCCACCTCGATGAGATTTGTTTTAAAATGTTGGACTTAGTGCACGTGCTTTTTGTACCGTAGCTGACGGCCTGCTTGTCTGGGCCCACCGAGGAGAGCAGAAGCTCTCTGGACACAGGGACCCCTCCTCGTGTGTTGCGGCTCCTCCCCAGGGCTGACCAACATGTGCGGCCCGGAGTGTGTGCTCAACCAACACCTGTTACATTGAACGGGCATCTCAGTCGTTGAGAGAGACAGCCCAGGTACTATTTTTATTACTTTAGCTTGAGGACATTGAGCTCTAAATGAGTTCTGAAAGCTGGTTTTATGTAGGACCTCCGAGGAGGCGTGCTCCGAGGTGGGACTTGTCGCTCCCGCCAGCTCTCTCAAGGCTCGGGTCTGCACCAAGGAAACCACCCAGAGAGCTTGGCCTGCATTTGTGCCGAAAGAAAATGGAAATTTTCATTTCTGGGTCAGCCTCCCCAGAGGAGGGTTTGGATTTATATCACTGTCTACACCATTCATGATGGCAAATCTTCAATCCCTAAAAACTTGTGGCCAAATAGAGCTGCAGGTGTCCTCTTTGTAATGCTTGGTTTGCAACAGAAATCAGGCAGGAAGAAGGCCTGGGTTGTCCAGAAACTGCCTCGGGCCCTCCTGGCGCTGGAAGGGTCAGGCCCCAGCTGTGCTCCGCAGCGCAGCTCCAGCCTTGACCAAGCCCATCCATCACAGCCGAAGCCTGCCCTTCCCGCTCGCTGCTGGACTTGGAAATGGAAGTGGCCTTTTAACGGGACATTGTCTTAGGCTTGTGTGAAGCCAGGCTGACAGAGAAAGAAAGATTCAATCCTGACACCAATCCTACTAGTATTTGTCACCAAAATGACATTTCCCCTTTAATGATGAAAAATGCACCGGGAAGGAGTGAGGAGCAGGGCCGACTTCCGTCCGCCGCTCTGGTCGCTCTGGTCCTCCGGGAGGGCGGCTCTGCAGCGGCTCCGACTCGGGGAGAGCGGAGGGTTACGAGCAAACACGACCAGTTCCTGGTCTGGAAGGGAAGGGTGCAGGCAGATGGAGGCCTGCGGTTAGGCAGTGTCACCCAACAGCTGACTAATTTCTCCCTGGGCCTTCTGCCCGGCTTCTCAGTAGAACTGCCCCCTGTCTGTCAGGCCCAAGCGGGGCTTCATACTGGTTTCCAGGGCCCTGTACACATGTGGTACCACATCCAGGTTTGCAGGGCTAGTGCACCTCACAAGGTCGCCAAACTACAGGGGTGGAGGCTGGGGGGGAAGTGCCTCCCCAGCCCTCAGTCACACTCTGTTGCCTGGAAGGGGTAAACTGGAGGCATCCAGTCTACACTGCATGCGCCACAGGCATATCCAGGAGGGTCTGTGGCTGGGAATGATCTGTTGGGGGGGGGTCCTGCAAAACTGAAGCTTTACAGTCTGAACACATCGGAGGGGGGTGCGGGTCGGCGTGTTGCTGGCAGATCAGGAGCGCTCGCGGTCGTCTCAGGTGTGGAGAGCGAAAGCTTCCTGACAAACGCAGATCTGCATCTGCAAGCCCATCGCTTACTAAGGCACTAGGTGCTGACGACATCGATGTAAAATCCTCTTTTCTCCCCTCCTTTCTCTTCTACTGGCAGAGCCTGCCTCCCACAACAGAGGCTAAAAATGCCAGCTCTTCACTTTCCCGGGTCTTTGGCAGCGACGGCTGAGCACGTGCATGGCAGACGGGCTGGGTCTCCCACCCTCATCAAAAAGATGCAGGTGCACACTTCCGGCCCCCCGCACCCCTGCCCTGGACCGCAGGCATGGTGTGAGGGCTGGGGAAATGCAGCGACGGCCCCAACACACACACACTTATGGAATGAAGACCCCACATCTCAAGCCTGATGGAGGCCAGCTGTGAGACCCTGGGTCCCAGACGCCGTTACCAAGCCTGCAGACACCCTACCTCCAGGCTTCTTTCATGCCCTAATATCCTAAGTTTATTAAGTTAGGGTTTGACCACTTGCAGTCCAAAGCATCTGAAGTGTCCCGTCCACATCTCATCAGGAGAACCGGCTTAACTTTACAATGGTGGTACGCGGCTCCAGACTCCTTCACCCAGCCTCGAGCTGGTCTTGCTCTGCACACGTTTCCTTTGCTTCCTGCTGCCTGCTGTCTCTCATTCCCTCACTCTTCCAAACCCTGGCACACCCAGGCTGGCTCCTGCACCAAGAAGCCCAGGGCACCAGGGTGCTTCCAAAGTTTGTATGCTTTTGCAATTCTTTATGACGTTAATTAACACAGCTCCCCCGCACTAGCTAACCTGCCAGCAAAGCAACCAGCGTCATGATCGCCTCTGTGAAGAAGCAAACTGAGTCATCTGTGTCCCTATGTCTGCATGCGTGGGCTTCTGGCTCCGCCTCTTCCCTCTCCAATGTTCACACTTTCAAATATATTTTAGATCAGCAGTGATGTGATTCAAAGGGACTTGACCTGAAGAACCAGGGCCCACAAAGCAAGTGATGTACAAGGGCACTTTCTGAAAAACCTCTAACCCTGTAAAAACCCCTACACATAACCGAAGCCACACTGGCCACACCTTCCATCTGTTCTTCTCCGCTGTCCTTGCCCTCTTCTTCCTCCCTGTACCCTTGCAGACAAGGGAGAGTCCTCCAACATAGAGCTGGGTGCTGCAAAGTGACCCCTAAGCTCCAAAAAGGATGCCGGAGCTCTGCCTTAGGGGAGAGAAGGGACGTGCGACACTGTTCCCAGGGAACGAGCGGCAGGGGCAGGAGAGAAGCTTCCATCTGGAGGCAGAAGTGCGGCCTCTGTGCGCTCAGGAGGGTGGGGCCCCTGCTGCAGGTCCCCTGGGATGAGACGCCCCCTCCCGCCAGGGGAAAGATGCTCTTGCCCCTGGAGGGTGTGGGCTGACCTGAGCGCCGCTGCCGGTCCAGGACAAGGACCAAGAGCTCTCCCCTGCTCCGGTCTGCAAGGTGACTGATGGCTCCTAGTTAGGAAGACAGACAGAGCTTGGACACCCAAGACCCTTCAGTTCCCTCCACCACCTGAGCGCAGGCACCCAGAGGCCAGAACGTGGTAGCACTTCGCGAGAGCCATGCAGCCAAACGTCCCCTGGAGGCACCAGAGAAACCCCACGTCCAGGTGGAAAATGCACAGAAGACAGGTGAGATGCACCGCGTGCCTGACTGAGGTTAGAAACCGGCCGCGAGCGCCCAGCAGCAAAGGAAACCGCTTGAGAGAAGCTATGTAACACGCGCGCGCCGTTCTGAGCCACATCTGTGCCTTCTTTTGTGGAACGGTGGATGAGCTTATTAAAATGATAAAGATGATTGCTCTCTGCATGCTTATAATGACCATGATTGGTGTCAAAATGTTGGATTTACCAAATAAAGTCTCTCCTATTGTGGGGTTTGATTCTCCCTCAAGCGCTTTGCCCAGCAGAACCGTCGCCCCCACTGTGATGCATGGGCCAGCCCAGGCTCACACTTGTGAAGGAAGCCAACAGGGTCCCCCCGGTTGAACGGCTAGGAGCTCGGGCGCAGACCCTCCCTCTCGACAACACGCTCAAGACACGCTTCCCTTGAGCGCGGTTTAATAAACGCACGGACCCAGCCTCCTTCGTGTGGAGACTCCCTCCGCCGTGGCTGTGGGCGGGTGGGGGGACTTCAGGAGGACAATGGGAATAATTCATGAGGGACAAGCAGGGCAGATGCCCGAGCACAAGATCCGCGGTTGGAAAGCCGGCCGGTGGAAGCACGCGTCGTGGGAAGAAAGGGAAGACTGTCCGGGATGTCAGATCTCCCGCTGTGTCACCTCTGAGCTTCTGGAGAAGCAGCACTTGTCCACAGAACAATGAGCAGGACTTACAGGCACCGCGGCCTTGGGGAGCTCGAATACTGTTCCACCACCGAGAGCACGGCGGGGCGGTGGCACAGCCCCGGCGGGGCCGCCGGGGGACCC
Organism: Camelus bactrianus; assembly: GCF_048773025.1. NCBI lineage: Eukaryota > Metazoa > Chordata > Mammalia > Artiodactyla > Camelidae > Camelus > Camelus bactrianus. The sequence goes on along the minus strand of NC_133571.1, from coordinate 23,186,984 downwards.
GGTGCCTGCCGTCTGGAGGCTGTTTGTCAGGACACAGTGGTTCACCTCCTCCACCTCTCAGCAGCATGAGGCCCCCGGAAACACTGACCTCCCTCCTGAAATGGCCTCTTCCTTTGCAGTTCAAGACACCATGCCTCTCAGATTCCCTTTCCTCCCCTCCCAGGAGTGCAGCGTTACCATCACATGCCATGTCCCCTCCACCACGCCATCCCTGCACGTGAAACACGCCCTCCTCAGTATGTGCCTGCCACGACCCCTCTTCCATGCAGCCCCCTCTGCTCATCTCTGTGAGAAATGTCTCCCTCTTCTGGATTCCTGTGATGTTTCATACTTTCTCTAGCATGTAAAATACATTGCCCTGTGTTTTAAGTGGGTCTAAACATGCAGAACCTTCCCTACAAGCAGGTAAGCTTATTGCCAGGAGGTTCTTTGTCTTGGTCTTTTAGTTTTAATTGAAGTCTAGTCAGTTTACAATGTTGTGTCAATTTCTGGTGCAGAGCATCATGTCTCAGTCACACATGTACATGCATATATTCCTTTTCATATTCTTTTTCATTACAGGTGACTACAAGATATTGAATATAGTTCCCTGTGCTGCACAGAAGGACCTTGTTGTTTATCTATTTTATATATAGTAGTGTGTATCTGTTAATCCCAAACTCCTAATTTATCCTTCCCCATCCCCCTGCCCTCATGGTAACCGTAAGTTTGTTCTCTATGTCTGTAAGTCTGTTTCTGTTTTATAAATAAGTTCATTTGTGTCTTTTTTTTTTTAGATTCCCCATGAAAAAATTATTCATATCACTAAGTACCAGAGAAATGCAAGTCAAAACTACAATGAGGTCTTTGTCTTTTGATTGGACCGGTTTACTTTAGAGCTGAAAAGACCCACATGGGTCACCTAGGTCAATGTCCTCGCTTCCTACATGAGGACACGGAGAACTTCAGAGCTTACCCCTTGAGTCATGTTCACACAGTGAAGCCAGACTGAAGCTGGGGTTCATTTGCACCCTTGGCACAGTGAAGGGCTTGCTTAGAATGAGGCCAGAATGAAAGACTGTGTGAATGAGTCCAGAAATTTCCTGAGACCTGCCATCTCACAGCCAGACTCGGTCCAGCCAGAGACATACACAAATGGCATGGAACCCTTGGTCAGCCTCGTCCTGGAGAAACTCCACTTCTGTCAGCACCACTCTGTTCTCACCCAAAGGGGTTTGCCTGAGGGGCTCGGAGCCTCTTACTACGCATTTGGGCGGCGGAGCTGCTTCAGTCAGCTGACCGGGGATGAATGTTCTTCAGATCGTTATGCTTTAATCCATTAAGAAAATGGACAGAAGATCAATCCAGCACTAATAAAAGATGATTGAAAATTGCTAATATAAACCCACTAGCGCAACCGTGCTTTACAAAAACAGAAAACGCGTGTGGCTTTCCTGTGTCCTCCCCTGCGGACACTGCCCGGGGCGCAGCCCTGCCTCTGCGGCCCCTGCACGCAGCGGGCCGCCGCCAGGCTTGTGACCGGCCGGCTGCCTCCCCAGGAGCGCAGCAACGCCAATTAATTGCAGTAATGAGCAGGCTGCACGTTTAAGGACACGCACAGCCGGATTTCTAGCAGCCTTCACAGGCTCAACCCGTGTTCAGGGAGCTCTGTTTCCAGGGGCTGTAGTGTGTGTCTCCACAAAGATGGACTGCTCTGAGGGTCACGGGGGTGTGGGAGGGTGTGCATGGGTGTGTCCACATGCACAGGAGACCGCTGTCTCAGGATGGCCAGGCGCTTGCCTGTAGAAAAGGGACCTGGGTGTCAGAGAGGAGGCTCCTGGCAGAGGAGGCGAGTGCTGCTCTGGGATGGCGTCTTGGTGAGCAAGAGAGATGAGACTTGGAGTAGGGGGACCTGGGAAAGGCACAAACGCCTGCCTCACAGCATGTGTGTGAAGGTGCGGGCAGCGGGTTCCGGCAGGGACATCAGCCCTGGTTTGGGGACAGTTTATCTCAGTGCTCGCGGGTCTTGTGTTCTTTCTCATCCTTCCCCCGACTGTTCATTAAATCCTTTCGGCTGGGCCCCTCTCTCCCGCCCCACCCTGCCCTTCCTTGTCTGCCCTTTCCACCTGCGTGGAGGTGACAGGCCATGGAGGGAAAGCGGCTGCCTCTCACCAGAGGGACTGGCTCTGGTGGTCCTGTGGTTTGGAACCACGTAGAAGTCCTGAAACCACCCCCAAAGGAACGCGGTTTCCCCTTGAAGACCTTCTAATGTATTTTTTAAAAAACCCACATGCTGGGCCGTCAAAGTCACATGCGATGTGACAAAGTGGGTAATTATGTTCCACTTAGTGCACATCAAAGAACAAGTGTCCGGAGAGCCGGCCCACGTGCCCCAGTGCGTGCGGGAAGGGGCGGTGGTGAGGACCACCGGGGGCGAGGCTGGGCCAGACCCCCGCCCACGCCCTCTGCTCCCTGCCGCCCTGGGAAGGAACGAGGCCACGGGGCTCATTTAAATGTGGGAACGTGTCTGGCCTGTCTCTCCTGTTCCTTTGTTTGGTTTTCATGGAAACGTGTGTTTATGGGAAACTCAGAGCATGCTTGCTGCAGACAGATGTTTCTGGTCTCTGTCCCTCATCGCGCTAGGAATCCTCCTTCTGGGAGATGAACCTCCATTTTCTTTTCTCCTCCGCCATGCAGGGGATGGAAATAAATTATCAATGCTTCTAAAATGCAGAGGTCCGCCTGAGTCGAAGCCTTTGGCAGAGACTCACCCCCTGGAGGTGAAGCTGCAACTCCCTGGAAAGAGAGGCAGAGCTGCGGGCGCAGGTGGCGTCCACGGCCCTCGTCACAGGTGCGAAGAGGGGTCGGGCTGGATGCAGCCTCACCGACGCCGGCCCAGGCTCCCCATTCACCCCTGGACCGTCCGCATCCCGACTTCCCGCCCTCTACTTCCCCCCGTCGGCTGGAAAACTTTGTCACTTTAACGTTTGATTATATAAAACCTCGCTCGCTCTACCCCCTGCGGATGAGCAATTGTTCTGCTATTTCTATAAAACGCCACAGGAAATATGAAAATAGGAGGCAGGATTTGGAGCAAGACTGTTGCTGAACGCCTGTGGTTGGAAGCGTCAGACGTGGCCGGGCAGATTTTACATCTGTGACGGGGACGTGGAAGGGAAAGGGGAGGGGTCGGGGGAGAGAGGACGGGCACCGCCCAGGAGCCCTGCCAAGAGGCTGTAACTGACCTTTGGCCTGAAGGCACTGAATCTGGGCCTGCACCCCAGCAGGGCTGTCCCCACCTGCACTGGGCTCCCGGCTTTAGGCAGGAGAGCCGGGCCGGCAGATGGGTCAAAAGTGAGTCACAAGCTGGAGGGGAGGAGCCACACATCCCCCTGCAGCGTAAGACACCCTTTCCAAAGCAGGCTGGACGTCACCTGCCGTCTCGCTCTTTGTCTAATCAAGTGTTCTCCTGGGAGGCAGTGCTGAGCAGTGACTACAGGTGTAGGACTGGAGCCAGCAGCCCAGGTTCCCATCACGGCCCTTTCACTGACATGTAAATGTGGCACGTAGCCCTCTCCTGCCTCGGTTTTCTCACCTGTAAAGTGGGACTAGCTGTAATAGTACCTCCTTGATAGCGTGCGCCTGGAACAGGGCTATTATAATGACCTAAGAGGTAACCGTGATTACCTAGTAGCGACTGTGTGTGGGAGCCTGGCCTCAAACTCCCGGGGCTCATAACTCGATGGAGGAGAAGACACCTAAGCAGATTACCAAAGGTGTGGTGGGAGCTGACAGCGTGGTCTCTAGTGAGTCTCAAGCTTTGGGCATCGGGATCAAAGGGCCTGGAGAACACTTAGCAGCGGAGGGGGCAGCACAAGGGGAGGGTCTGGCCCGTGGCCCAAGAGCGGACACCTCCCGGAGAGACCAGAGTGAGGGTGAGGGGCAGCCGCCATCTTTCAACCCCGAGGACGAGACTCGGCCTGGAAAGGTTGCAGAGAGGAAAGAGAAGAGGACTCTGGGATGCTGGTCCTCACCAGCCTGCCTGTCTCCGGGCTTCGGGCTCCACAGTGAAGCCTGTGAACTTGGCCTTCTGTTGTCTGCGGTGGAACGCAGTCTCTGACGCCTGGAGGCCCATGCACGGCTACTGAGACACCAAGCAAAGCCAGTTTCTCTCGGGCGCTTGGAAGAAAGGGTCCCTGTCGCAGCAGTATTCCCTGCACGTCAGGAACCCGCAGCCTCAGTTCCTCTGCGTTGTCAGGCGGGACTCAGGCCTCCTACCAGCCTAGGAAGCCACGTGCCCCGTGTCCCAAAGCCTCGTCTCCACGCGGCCCACCCAGGAAGAGGGGAGGAGTGTCAGCATTAAAGGATAAATGCTGGCTACTAGATGTTTGCAAGGGCAGCGGGGTTAGAGGACGCGTCCTTCACATGGAGAAGAAAGTGACCCCTACAGAGCACCGGTGGCTGTTTTCAGGCCCGTCAGAGGGGAGGCAGGGCCCTCGGTCCTGGATGGAAGGCTGCTGGGGAGACGAAGGGAGGCCTGGAAGAGGATGGCTATGGTCCTCAGCTTAGTCTTGAGGCAGAAGTGGGGACAAATGCAACACCCAGGGGCTAGGCTGGGGACAGTCAATGTCAGGTAGGCAGTTGACATGAGGACCCCAGTGCAGAACGGTAGGAAAATCAGGGCTTTGGAGTTACGTTGAGGAGGATTTTACCAGCTCATTTAGGTCTTGGGCAAAGGGGACCTACCCCCTCAGCCTTGGGTTCCCAGGTCGTGAGATGGAAATATCAGTGCCCACTCACAGGCTGATCCCAAGGATGGTTCACGAAAGAGCCTCCACGCAGCAGCTGCTGTGTGCGTGAGGGCTCCCGGTGTGACTGAGGAGGGTGGGTGGAGCCGTCTCCAGGGAATCCCAGGGGCCCGGGAGAGCCCCTTCCTCCTTGCCAGAAACATGGAAGAACAGCTCTTAACCAAGGCTGGCCATGGTCACGATCAGGCTTGTGGGGAAGGAAGATCCCGCAACATTTCTGACCTCCCACCCCTTCGGGGTGCAGGTGCCTCCTCTGAATCCACACGTAGCCCTGCGTCTGGAAAGAAGACACTCAAACAGCAACCCTGCCGAGAAACCCTTCCCTCCCGACTTGGCGAGAAAGCTGCCGCCGTGAACACGGTTCCCACGATTAGGCCAGGCAGCGCCCCCAGGGCCCAGGCAGAAAGGACGCTTTCAGGTGCAGGGGCCAAATATGAGCAAATACAGCTCAGCGCAGGACTGGAGAGAGGGCTGCTCCACCAGCTGAAGACCAGAGCCTGAGCTGGTGGCCGCCCAGAGGTCCCTTCGGACCTCCTGCCCCAAGGCGGAAATCGTCCTCCCACTGTGCACCCGGGCCGCAGGGCTGGTCACAGAGAGTGAGGCCCAGGAATTCCAGCGGCCCTGCCAGCCCATGTGCCCCCGGGATGTGGGGGCTCTGTTTACCCAGAGGAGCTGGTGGTTTTCACTGTGGGGACCACGAGCACAAGCAGATGAAAGAAAGCAGTGAACCAGGGCAGAGTGAGCGGAACAGGCTGAGATCGCACTTGTGCCCCGGCCCCGCTGTGTCCGCCTGTCTTGCCTCCGGCAACGGTCAGGTGGAAACCATGCTGGCCCGCGGAGCCGCAGGGCGGACGCAGGACAGAGAGCCCGAGCTCTGTCTCTCAATGGTGGAACCCCTCCTGTCCCTCCCCGGGTGGCAAAGGGCGAATCCAAGAGTTGCCAGGGTGTCCTGCCTCATCTCCCATCATCTCCACCTTTCTGAGATGTGACCGCTATGTGACATAGAAAGTTTGCTCACTCTTGTGTTGGGAGTGAGGGGTCCCGAGCCCGCAGGGAGCAGCGCTCTCGGCAGCGCATTTCTTATGTAGAATGTATCTAGCTGTTCCCTAATTTAACTGCAGCCTCGGTACAAAAAGCTCTTTTGTTGCGGTGGTGCAGATAATGCAATGAGACGCCACCCCCTCTGTGAGCTAATGACGTTTGTGGGGATGACAGGTGGGTATGGAAATGGAATCGGATGGGCGGGGGCAGGCGGTGGTCCCCGCTCCGCGCTCTCCGCCGTTTGTGCCGTGGGCTCCGGAGGAAGAGCGTGAGCTGTTATCCATTAGTCTGTGCATCAGGAAATTCATCTAATTTCATCATGAAGATGTTACTCCATCAGAAACAGGCGACGTGTCAGCAGAAATGCAGAGGGCCATTTTTACGTGTCAGCTGGCTCTCCGCGGGGCCCACACCTGCCTGGGACGGTGTGAAAAGTGCAGGTGGAGAGAGTGGCACTGACACACTGGATGGGTCCCCACGGGGAGGCCAGCCCTCTCTTCTCTTCCTGTGAGTGATCCCTGCCAGGCTGTCAGCTCTGTGAGGGCAGGAGTCCGCTCTGCTCTGCCCGCCGGGCACCAGTGCCTGGGGCGAGCGTGGGGAACACGCAGCCTGGGTGAATGACTGAACCCCGCCTGCCGGGTTTCCCAGCCCAGGCTTCTCTCTCTGACTGATGTGCAGTTGACACAGAGTGTTATGCTGGTTTCATGTGCACAATTCGACCTTTGTAGTCACTGCGAAGTGATCACCACGGTAAGTTACCACCCATCACCTGTATGGTGCCCCATTTTTGCAGACCTGCTTCCTCCTCAAAACTCCAACTCCTCAGTTTCCGTATCTGTGAAATAGGGGAACTGAGAGTATCTAACTCATAGGGTTGTTTCAAAGATCAAGTAGGTTGATTCCCATGAGGGTCTTAGAATAGCTCCTGCCTCATGCTAAGTGTTCAATGAATTATAAATATTATTCGCTGCAGCCACCACGTCACACCCCCCAAACACACACAAACATGCAGCCATTTAATTATAGGTTACATAGAGGTTGCGCGATGTTATAATTATATCCCATTCCATAGCATCCACCTATGGATGGCAGGTCATCCCCATGTACAAAGACACGACGCTGCCCTTTCTCTTCTTTGTTGTGAAAATGACGTTTACCTTGAAAATCCCAGCTCAGCACCTTCGCAGGGAAGGTGGGAAATGGCGTCCCTCTGGCACTCGCTTGTCGCCTACCCACCAACCTTCTGCTTTAATGTCTCAGACGCTGGGTTTCAAACATAAGCCAGAGAGAATGTGCACCTGTCTGGGGTCATAAAACTGAGTTCTCGTCTTAATTCTTTCACAAATCAGCATGTAGCAGAGAAACTCACTCTCCCTCGTCGCTGGTTCCCTCATTTGAGCAGGGATGGGGGCACGCCGCATGCAGTTTTGTTCTTTCCCCATCCTCAGTCTCTATGAACGTGGCCACCACCCCAAGGTCTCCGAGAGTCTGGCCCCATCTGGCCAGAGTCTCAGAGGGGCACGTCGGCCTGTGATTTCGATTTGGATTGTATGGGGTTACGGTGGGAAAGCCCTCGAGCCCTGTCTCACCAGCTGTGGAAAGGAGAGGGGAGACACCGCGACCTTTGAACAGGAGATGGTAATGCTTTGACTTCTCCTTTTTAATTACGTGAGACACACTGCAATTGTCCCGGAAGGGTTACGTGCTGACGCGCAGGTCTTGACAAGGAGGAAACAGCCAAAGAGAAACCCTTGATTTTCTGCCCTGTGGGGACCCCTTGGGCCACTTCTGGGTGTGAGGCTGATGCGCAGAAGACGCCTTTCCTCTTCCAGGCGCTGCCAGCCCTCCGTGCTCGGGAGGGGCGTGCACCGGGGCTACGCCGCGCGCTTTCTGTCCCAGGCAGCATGGCTTCTGAGCCTTTGATCCAGCCTGACCCAGTCACTCATGATTCTCTTGAACTTTTTTGATCCATTCTCTATTCTCTTAGGAAAAACAAGAAGTACTAAAATGAAGTAGAAAGTCTTAACACTTATCAGTTTCTTATTTCATGAAGCTTAAACCTTCCAACATGGCATTCAAGGCTCTCCGTCATCCGGCTGGGAACCACCTGCCCCAGCACCCATCCCAAGTCAGCAGAGGCTCCTTGCTCCCTGTCCTTCTCCAGTCTGCGGGTACTCGCTTCCTCGTCCCACTTGCGAACCATCTTTCCTCTCTGTCCCCGACTCGTGACCCCCCTTGGGCAGTGCACAGACAAGGTACTCAGTGATCGGTAGGAAATGAACCATAGCTTGAAAGTAAGACAATGTTCCTGGTCCTCCCTGAAGAGCTCTGATCCTCCTCTCCTCTAAACTTGCACTAAGCGATTTCCAATTTTTTCTAACGCGGGAGGCTAACAAGTCCACACCACGTTCGCATCTGACGGCGGTGATGACTCTTACCACCAACCTGTTTCCTGGACTGATGACAGCAGGAATGACCCGGAAGGAAGAACAAGAACCTCCGGCTTTAAGCGCATTTGGGACGATGTCAGCCCTACCACCCCATGTAATGTAACTCGGTGAGGATTTTTTAACTGCTTCTCATGTGCCTGGATCTGTACTAGGCAGGCACGGGTAGGATGGGCGGAGGCGACAAGTCACAGTCATGTATTTGCATTTATGTCCATATCGATGTCTCCCCACACACAGGCACATGTACACACATACAGACAAGCATGCACGTGCGTGTGTACCGTTTAATTCCCAAGTCTGGTGATTTACACCTGTCTTGGAAGGTGGAAATCTGAGTGGAAATTCTAGGGAGAGAGAAATAAGAGAGCACATGTTTGCCATGTAACAGGCCTGTGCTGCTTGGCTTACGCAAATCTCAGCCCAGCTCTCCGAGGTGGGGCTGTCATCCTATTTTTCAGGCTCAGAGAGGTTAACACCTGCTCGGTGCTTGTGGCAGAGCGGAGATTCGAACCCAGGTGGGTCTCACATTCAAGTCCTTATTTCTCCTCTGGTTGCCCCTAATACTTCCACTGAGGAGATAAAACACAGTCAGATCATCTTTTGGTCAGTAGCAGTTATTGCTCGAATGTTCTTCCTGCTTCTCCTGTCTTTTAAGTGCCCACCCTTAATCCCCGCCCACCTGGGACCCGGCACCTTTGCGTAGGGGGCCAGCACCTGGGGGCCGGGTGCCAGCTGTCATACTTGACTGTAGATGCTCCCGGCATTGGGGGCCAAAGGCGGAGAGCAAGACTTGGACTGGAGCTTTCAACATCACAAAGGATCAACCTGAGGACTTTGTTTCCTGAACCAGCCAGGTGAGAATTTAAGTCCTGGGGCAAAGGAGTTTGTGTGGTTGTCCCCCTCGGAATACAGATAATAACCAGAAAGCTTTGGGTTTGCCCCAGGGACCCTTCAATCTGCGGGAATTCTTCCATGTGCCTATTAGCATACTTCTGTCCCTGGCACCCGGCTCTGAACTGCAAGGTCCAGGGCTCTGGGCAGGAAGTTCTGTGCAAGGAGCCGTCCTGCTAGTCCCCAGCCTGAACGCTGTCTCCCCAGCTCCAGGCTACTGCTCCTGGTCCCAGCGCCTGCTGGGCGAATGAAGAACCCCCTCCCGTACCTGCATTGTTACCTCGCAGGTCTTTATAGCCTGCGACCACCTGCCCCCACCCCCCAGTCCTCTCCTTCTCTGCACTGAAATTCAGCACCAGCCCCAGCTCCGCCGGCCGTAGACTGAGCGTGCTGCCAGCGCCGGAGCCAGGAAGGGCTGGAGCCTTGTTAAGGCATCAGCCACGGCTCAGAAAAGGGGGAAAAAGCCACTGTCAGAAGCAGTCCTCCTGGTTCTCTTTATTGAGAGTTTTGTGATTTGTCTGTTGGGTTAGAAGAGCTTTAGATTTGCCCAGATGGCTGCGTGCATGTGTGTGCACGTGTGCGTGTGCGTGTGCGTGTGCTGTGCATGGTGGGGGCGATGGGGTAGCCAAGTAGAAAGAGGTAATTGTTTTCCCTGTGTCTCCACTCTCTGTCTCTTTGGCCCTATGGCTCCATGCCGTCATAATTCCTGAAGGCGGCAAAACCAAAAAACAAAAAAATCTGTAAATCTCAAATGCTATACACAAAAGTCCTCAAAGAACCCTTTGAAGCACAGATGATTCTTTCAGCTTTTCAAGATTCCAAGACCACAGACCAGTGGAACATGAAGAAGACTATATATAGGATCTAAGGAGAAGAAAGGGGTTTGGGGCAACTATTTAAAAGACCACGAGAGAGGAGCTGTCCCTGAGCCGATGGCTTTTTGGGAGAAGTTTATCCATAAGACTCCAAGTAGGTGGATTCATCTCTTTCTAGGATTCAGACGATGAAAAATAAAATATTTTTCAAATTAATATTAAGAAAAGTAAAATTGAACATATTTTGAATCTGAAGCCTGTCACGTCCTCCTAAGACGTCACGACGGAGCGAAGCTGACAGAATGGGTCCCGTTGCCACCTTGCTGAAACTCTCTACTTTGCAAATACGTAGCTGAATTAACCTCATTAATCTTACTTCGGCTTTAGTGCAAGCGTGTTGAAGGCGGGGGTGGGGCGTAGGAGGCGGTGTCAAGGTGACTTAGATTTGGTCTTTTTCGTGCTGTTTGCAGGAACGGTTTTGCACGGAGTGGACCCTGGAAGGCACTATCTTGACAAGGACCCAAGGTTAGCATCTCCAGGTGGGACCCTGGAGCCTTGAGCTCCCTGGGGTGCTGCGCTGAGAAGAGCAGAGCATCGTTTCTGTGGTGGCCCTGCCAAGAAGGTACCGCCTGGGGCTGGTCAGAGAGAAAAACGGGACGGACCGGGGTCAGGGTCGCGCTTTGAAATGGAGGTCTGAATACACCTGATGTCGGATAAGGGCGCGAAGGGCGGAAGGACATGCACACGCTTCAGGCTGAAGGAGACCGAGAGTTCTGACAACTGAGTTCTAAGTGTGCTCCTGGGGTAGCTCCTGGGCCGGAACGGAGGAAGAGGTATTGCTGTGGCGCTTGGCAACGCGGGAATGAGTTCCGCGGACCGGCAGGCTGCCTTCGTATCAGACCGATCTCGGACTGGGAGGAAGATAGGCCTCTCATTTGGGGGAGGTAGACCCTGCGGTCCTTAGGGGTGACGGGGCCTCATGCAAAGCGTCTCTCTCTCTCTTTCTCTCTTTCGAGAGACCCTGGACCCAGAAGAAAAGAGCAGGAGGTAAGCAGAGTAAGTCCACCCCACCGAGCAGGACGGCCGAAGCAGCCAGAGCCCCTCGCGCCCCCCCCCCCCCGGGGCCCCTTCCTCTCCCCACCTCCGGCCGCTACCCCGCATCCCCTCCTCACCAGGTGCCTCTTCACGTGGCTCTTACATAATCCCCAGTCTCCCCGATAATAAGCTTCCTTCTGCGGATGCCGGAACTTTAATAGGGAGCACTTGAAAAGGAGAGGCCTCCGAGGCTCAGAGGAACCCGTCTCTAAACACAGACCTTCCGGCACCGGGAGCAGAGGACGAAGCCCTGGCTTGTCTCCCAGCACAGGTGAAATGAGGATCTCGCCATTTGGCGAGCCCCGCCCCGAGGGCCTGAGACTCCCCAAACCGCCCGGAGGAGAGCTGGGCGTCCCCCTACCACCTCCAAACCCCTTCTCTAAAGGATACTGGTCCCCTTTGGCCCAGAGGATGGGGTCCCTGTAGGTAAAATTCCACAACAGAGCATTAGAAAGATGTGGTAAAATATATAAGCATTATTAAATATTGTCATCAAGATGAGCAATAAACCAGACGTTTTATGGTTTCTGATTATAAATTCCATTTATTCCGTAAGCATTTAAAGAAAGAAAAAAGGAGATGCTACAGAGATTTAAGCATGCCCAGGGTGGGTGTGTTTCATCAGTGCCGTGTGGCTGCTGACTCCCAGGCAGAAAGCGGGGCGGCGCCCTCTCAGGGCCAGCGGGGACAGGCCGCTGTCTCTCTGGGACTCCGCGCGCAGTCTTTGGCAAGTGAGAGCACGCCTATGAGGTTTTCGCAAGTCAGGCATTCTGGCCAGATTCCTTCTGGCGGGGAGCGTGAAGAAGGCCCCAGGCCTGGCCCAGGGGAGAAGCATGGTGGCGAGGGCCTGTGCGGGTCTGGCAGGGTCCTGCTAACCGACACGGGTCACGGACAGGAGAGACAGGACGTGAACCCCCCGAAAGAAGCCATCCTGGCCGTTGAAGACCAGGAGAGCGGCGCGCCCCAGCGCGCACGCCTCCGTTCAGTCACCTTGATGATCCGTGTTCACACGGCGCTCTGCAGTTTACACGCCGTTTCACTAAATCCCACACCACCCTCTGGCATCGCCAGGGCTCCTCTCATCCTACAGGCGGAGGCCACGAGGGCGTCTCATTCGCGCGGCCGGGCCTGCCCAGCTCCTGCTGACACTGTCCCCGAGGTCACACCCCTCTAAAGTGGTTCCACATGGAGAGGGATGAAAACAGACTGAGTTCCGACACTCCTCGTGGCAGAATCTGACCTGCTTTTGGCTCTGGACTGACTTCTCTGTTATTCCTGTAGCAGATTTCTCTAATTACGTTTTGCTTGGGCTAAGATGAAAATTAATTGGTCTTCTGGTGACCGCACATTGGGTGGTGAACAGGGCCAGACACCGGAGGACACGCTGCCGAGGCGGGCCCCGCAGCGGGTGGTCCGCAAGGACACGGCGAGCGGTAAGTGGGACGCACCGAGGCGGGTCTCCGCTGTGCCCGGCGGTGGCTTCGGTGGCTGGGATCTTATCTCGGGCTCCGTGGGACAGCACACAGCCTGATGAGCCCCAGCTGTTGGCTCCACGTGCCTGCACGCGCACACACACACACGGACGGAGGGGCACAGATGTGCAGCCTTCCACAACACGCACACTGTTTGTTAGACGCTGGGAAGTGTTGACTTTTGGAGAAAGACCCGATAAATCACTTTGGAGATGGAGAAAAGGAAAAAGATGATAAAGGAAAAAAAATCTGTTCTCTCCCCCCTTTCAAATGCCACAAGAAAATGTCAAGGAAATTGCTTTACTGGAAATAACGGAGAAGTTCAAAACAAAATCGTCAAGTGTCATCCCGTGGCCCGACTCTCCCCTCACACGGGGCCCCCCTTCCCCTGCCTGTGAGCTGCCTTCCTGCCTCTGCCTCAAACCTCTCAGGAAGCCACTTCTCCGGCCTCCAAAGGAGGATGAACCGAAAAACAGCCCCTGGAAAGCCTTTCACTAAAGGGAATAATAGATAATAAACAAAAGGACAAAGGAGGAGGTAAGAGATCTTTCTCGGCCGGCTGGCTCTGTCCAGCCCGGGGACAGTATCCACCGGAGACCACACAGCAGAGGCTGATCACCTTTTTTGATGCCATTATTATCAAAAGCCTTTATTACATGAATAACCGTGCAATTTATGTACAGGCCGCCGTCAATAGGAAACTCTAGAGGGACACTTCTGCCTTCTTGTAACTTAAAATCCATTACGTTTCACAGTCCTGCAAAAAGCTTTCCTGACTTGCCATCCACTCTGCTCCTGTGACAGCAGCCCCAGCAGGGCTCGGCCGAGAGACGCGGGGCAGGAGCTGTTTTGTGTTAGTGCGGATGCATTCATTCCAACGTCAACACTGGCCCTTGACTGGACTCCAAGGACAGAGCCGCGGACGAACCGCAGATTCTTCCCCACGGGACTCACAGACAATGCCGTGATGATATTCAATCATTCTTTTTTCTTTTCCAGTGTAGGAAAACTATCTTTACACAAAATGTTTCCAGGAAGCCTAATATCTGAGACCAGTAAACCAGAGGTTTTGGTTAAGTGGGGAAGAGTGGACAGTGATGAGAAAACTTATGAAGGAGAAGGTATAAAGGAGAAAGGAGAACCCCATTTTCTGTGTCGGGGAAAAGGCTCCTGGGGGCTCGGTGATTCCTCCAACCCACAGTTAACCAGCAGAGAACAGGATGTGCAGGGACTCGATGGATCTCAAACTCTCGCTCCCGCAGTCCCCCGCCCCCCAGGCCCTCGAACACAAAGGGGCATCTAGAGATGGGGCTCGGCTCTTGCCCCACTGAGTTCACCCTTCGCTGACTTAGCAGGTGCCAGACTTTTCCCCAGTCACGATTCACAACAAAGTTTCTCATTCCCACCGCCCCACCCTTGGTGCGGAAAATCCCACTGGGATTGGGATCGGTGCTCTGTCCTGCTCCTGGATCGGGAGGACTCTGGCTGCAGTGAACGTCCTTGATCGATCATCCGGTGCACTTGGACAAGCCAAACCGTGACGACCCTAGGTAATCCTTCCACGTGCGCAAACCGGTTCAGCGCATAACGCAGGCAGCTGTAGAAGGAATGCAGGAAGGCACCCCACAAACCGAGTGCGCGAGAAGCACCTAAGGAGCAAAGATGTAGCTAAACCCCCAGGGCAGTGCCTGTGCGATTTGAATGTCACAACTAAGAAACTTGACCAATTAACTGTACAGAATTCTAGAGCTTTTTCGCACGTTCCTTAGCAGTATTCGGTCGGTGGAGAACACCTTCCTGCTACTTCCTGCTGAGGCTGTTGCCTTTGCTTTTAGGCATGGCGATTCGAAAACTAAACATCGTGACGAAGACACTTCATCTTGAAAGAAATCCCTTAAAATCAGAATGAAAAACACAATCCACAACGCATGCCACGTGTCACAGGCTCACAGCCCTCATTCTTCGTCTTGCTGGACTGTCGGTCAAAGGGACAGACACCGTTCGTGCGCGGCAGGAGAGGTGGCGGACCCCATCTTCCCCAACCTGCATGACCCGTGGGAGCCTCGTAAGACCAAGGGGGCCTCATCTCCAATTTCTCTTCACCTTGAAGCCACCACCAAGCATCATGCCAAGCGCTCTGCTGTGGTTTTGAGCGCCGGTGCCGCCCATGCTAAGTCTGGCCCAGCACCCAAGCCTAACTCATTATCAAAATCTTCACGGTCCCCGCTTCCAGCAGATCCAGTACCCACTGACGGGAGAACGTAAGTCGCCAGATGGGACGTGCTCCTTTACACCCCCGCCGCATCTTGTGCTCACTGCTTGTGCTCCGCCCGCCCTTCCAACTACACCTGCTCAAGGCCCCATGGATGCACCAACTTCACTGGGTTATTCTCAAATGTGTCAAAATTTGACGACGAAAACAGAAGACGGTGAGCAGCCATTGGTCGCATGCATCGGCCGCCTCTTGTGAAGGAGACCTGACACACACAGATCTCGGCTGCAGAAGCCAGACTGGGCGGCAGTCGCTGGTCCCCTCCGGGGGTCAAGACAAACGGAGACAAGCAGGAAGGACCCTGAGGAACCGGCAAGTCCGGGCGTTCCTAAGTGTGCCCGCACCTCCCTTCCCTTGTGCCTCCTTCTGTCCTCCCACCCCAAAGCCAGGTGCTGCGGAGCCCGAGGGACAGCTAAGGAAGGGCTTCCTCGAGGGTAGCTGAGGGCAGGCCAGTGCCTGAGTCCTCACCTGTCTGTGAATGATTTGCACCCGATCTGCCTGAATCTACTCTCCTCTTGCTGGAGGGTGTCTGGGTTTTGGTGGAAGTGTGCCCAGTAGAGAAAGATTTGGTAAGGGGATGTCTTAGGGGTTTGGAAGAACGAATGAGGCTTGTGAAAGTGCCCAGGGAGTTCTGTGTGTGTACAGGGCTCGTCGTCGTGACGAGCCTTGAGGTCCCTTAGAGGCCCTGACCGTTTCTCCCAGTTTTAGGGCTGAGATTGGCTGAACCTCTCCATTCTTAACTGGGAAATGCTGCAGAAGCTGCCGGGAGACAGGAGGAAGACAAGGTACATGATGAGAAGGGAGTGACCTAGGGGACCAGTCGCTGAGAACGCAGACAGAGCCCCGGGGAACCCAGGGCTGAAGGGCCCAGGAGCAGCACAGTGTGGTTGGGCTCCAGAAGGGAGGACGGGGGAACAGACTGAGGACGCAAGACTGTCACCACCTTTCCCTTGGATGAATTGCCAGAACACAAGCTCATGGATGCAAAGGATTCCTATTGATAAACTATTTATGTGAGATGATACAAATCAATTAATAAACACGCAAGAGGCAACAACGTGTAAACCGTAGTTCACAGCTAGTCGCTATAGCTTTGTCATCAAAGTATAAAAACCCATCATAATAACGGCCAGTCCTGCCGCGTCTGCCTGCTGACGACGCCTCCGCTTCCTCGGAAGTCACTCGTTGCCTCAGTAGCTTTATTTATTTACCTATGATTTATATTCCTCCTACTTAGAGAAAGGGTCTCAGACACCTTGTGATGTTAAAATATATATAAAGAGGAACAGCTAAAAATGCAAATGGGGACACAAACCAGTTCAGATGAACAAGGGAGGAAATGCATCCGGCACCACCCGGACTGGGCCACCGACAGTCGCTGGGCTCCAAACGTCTCTCCGGGCTCCCCAGAGGAAGGGGGACACGTGTGTTGATGTGAGCGTCCTCACTGATTGAAACAGAAGGAGAACCGCTCACGTGATCGCACACACGCTTTCTGGGTGCTGTTCGGCATGTGAGGCAGCAGATAAGAAACTGGCTATCTTTAGCCACAGTTTTATGACACGTGTGGCAGTGCCTTCCGTGAGCTGTCTCACATCTGCTCCCCGAAGGTGGCAGCTTGCAGGGCTGTATTTGGGCTGGGTCAGGAACTGAAACAGGCACCTTCTAGCATGCCTGCCACAGTCGTCCTGAACCAGGGTTATTTTAACAACACAGATCTGAGTTTCCACCAAATATTATGGTTCAGTAGGATTCGGCGGCGTAGGGGACTCAAAGTTGCCTTTAAAGTAGGTATAAATATTGGGCAGGACACACAGGTCATTTCTGAGACTCATTCCTGATAGAGAAACACTACACTCTGGGCTGAAAGGGTTTTATTTCAATCACTTTCTCTCTGAGAACTGGCTTCTAGACTTTGCAAGTTGGTGTCTTTCTATCAGCACTTTCTCACCTTGCAAGTTCAAGGGAAACAGAACGCCCTGAACCTTGGAAATGGTAATGGAGCCTGTGCCCCAGTGGGGAGGGGAGCTGGAGGTCCTGCTCAAAGCTACAAAGGGACGTTGCTTCAAGAAGACCCCCACGGCTCACGGCCCTGCTATCAGATCCCGCACTAAGTTCCAGAGAATCACCAGCCAGGACTGGTGCCTCCACCGAGCAGAGCAAGGACTTCCGAACCCTCCACTCGAAGGGAAGAAAGTGGTGCTTTGAGAAACCGGGTACTCGCCAGGCGCCGCTGCCGGGCGTCCCACACTGAGGACTTCAGTTAATGTGCTTTACTGTTTCGGTGGAGGGGAGAGGAAATAGCATAATTATCCCATTTTGCTATTTTAAAAAGACTCAGAAAAGTTAAAATAACCACCTCAAGATTATGCAAATCATCAGTAAAACCAGGACTGAACTCGGCTCAGTCTACACCCAACGCCCCGCCCCCGCCCTCTGCTGTGCTCCACTGCGGGCCTGTTCCCCCTCCTCTGGGGTCTTGCCTTCCCTAGGCTGCGGTAACGCGAGCCAGTTAGAAGCAAAGGTCCGATGGTCCGAGTTCCCAGGCCGATATCTGAGCTGCCCCCTTGAAGCCTGGGCACCCTAGTCAGGTCACCTAGACGTCACATGCGCCAGCTCTTTTGTCTTGTGCGATGGGTACCTGCTTCGCAGAGCTGTGGTGTGAATCCCACGCGATGGGTGCCGCAAGCCTGCGGTCAGTGGTCAGTAAACACCTGCTGGTCCAAAGCTGCCGCAAGGACGGAGTCCCTCTGGGTGTGGGTGTAGGGCAGTGCTCGCCTCGCGGTGGCGCTCAGACCCGGGGGGACAAGGTGGGGCTCTGGAGCTGACCCTCATCCCGGCAGGGATTCGGGAGCTATCTTGGATGAGGAGGGACGGGGCAGGGGAGGGGATGTGGCAGTGGCAGCTGACTTGAGATCCACAATTAAGTTTCCTAAATCATCACTAAAGGTTCCTTCTGTTTCTAAAAGTCTATAATCTTACCAAGAATAAAATAAAACAAGAACATAAATTTTTAGAAATAGCATTTGGGAGCCCGAAAACTGGCATCGGCTAAGCCAGCTGAAATACTTTTCCATTTTATTTCATTCCAAAGGGGAGCAAGGAGAGGCCAGGCCGATCTCCTGGGGGGGAGAGGGGGCGGTGGTAGCAGACGGCCGCCCCGGGTTTGCGTCCACATCCACCCGAAGCGTGGGAGCAAGATTCTCCAGCCAGGAGGCGCAGAAAGAGCGATCTTAGGGCTGCACAGCGAGCGACGGGCCTGGGAGGGCTCCCTTCCTCTGAAACGATGG
Source organism: Camelus bactrianus (assembly GCF_048773025.1). Lineage (NCBI taxonomy): Eukaryota > Metazoa > Chordata > Mammalia > Artiodactyla > Camelidae > Camelus > Camelus bactrianus. The sequence goes on along the minus strand of NC_133571.1, from coordinate 23,168,871 downwards.
CGTCCCCGCGAGCTGGAGGAGCAGAGAGGGCCAGTGAGTTTGCACCAGGAGCCAACGCCCATTTCCCTCTCTCAGCCTCCACGGATGGAGGAGGCCCAACAGGTGGACTTGTCTGCCACTAGGGGACGGTGTGGAGATTAAAAAGCAAAGGACTGGCCCTCACGAATGCCCTCAGTGGGGGTCGAGGAGACTGCAGGCCAAGGCGGGGCTGCTCTTGGCCATGGAGCCTGTTGGAGGAAAAGACGGGGGCCTCTCGTCTCCTATTTCCAGGCTGCGGGAAGACCACCATCGAACTGATGCTTCATTTAGAAAAAGCACAGAAGGCCAAAGGTTTGTCCTAGTTGCCCGTAAGCTTCACGGGCCCCGTGTAGAATGGTCGTGGGAGAAGGAGGAGGTGAGGCTCCTTCCAGGTAGGGTGAGGTAGGCAGGGAAGCACACACGATGTGGGAAGGGGGCAAGTGCGGAGGAGGGGCCGGCCGCTGGCCCGCAGGTCAGAGAGGGGAAGGTGACTCGAGCTCCCGTCAGCAGCACTCTTCATGGAGCAGGCGACAGGTGAGGGGGAGAGCTGAGGAGACTGGGGCATTTGGAAATGAAACAAGAGAGGACAAATGTGAAAAAAAAAGGGGGGGGAGAAACTAACAAAGGTGGGGAGGCTGACAGCGCTCCGGTGGCGCTGTGAGAGCAGGGCGCAGAGGTGGGACCAGCGGGCGGCGAAGGGGCTGTTCCCAGACCAAGGCCACACCGGCAGGATGCTGATGGGGTGTCAGGGCCACAGGCGGCATCAGAGTGGCGCGGGGGGAGGATGACCTCGTGGCAGCAGGCAGGGCGGATGGAGCGGGAGACACTGTGGGCGGAGACTTCCGCTTGGGAGAGAATTAAGTGAGGTCCACGGAGGTCGTGGAGGACTTTACGGGATGGCAGGGAGTGGGAGACGGAAGAGATGTTCTGATGAAACGTGGCCAAGGAAAGGGACAGAGGGAAAGAGTGGGAGCGGGGAAGCCCAGGTGACCAGCACCCCCTCCTCTGCTGTAGGACAAGGGCTGCCGTCCACCCTGAGGTGCACTGGGGCCAGAACATTCCAACTCCAGGTGTGGGAGGGCCGGGGAGGACAGAACCAAAGGGGGCAACTCAGTGCAGGCAGTTCAACCAGCGAGTTAAACAGCTCCTTAGTGGAGAAACAGCCCCCAGGTGTGTTCAGGGTACCCGCTCTCCGTACAGACGGGCGTGCTCCTCCCTGAACTCCTGCGTTCGCCTCCGTAATTACTTCTGAGGTCTCCAGCAAACCCACCGCCGCCTTCAAACTTGTCCCTGCAGCACCACCTGCTGGTGTGGGGTCCGGTGGCCTCTGGGCACATGTGTACCTGTCATTATGTGTCCCCAGCACTCCCTCACCACAGCCATCCCCTGCATCACACACAGACACACATGTACACGGATGCACAAACCCACAGAGCCACCGACACACATGCAAACACAGATGCCCATCCAGACACACACAGACACACACGCAGGCACGTACACACAGGCACAGACTCAGATGCAGGTGCACACACATACACGGAGGTACACACACACAGACACGTGCACACACATCCAGCCTTCTCCCTCTTTGATGCCCCATCTGCAAAAGCACAGCCTGCCATGCCAGCCCGAGTGGCCTCCCGCCACGCCCTCCCCTCCGCGGTCTCCAGCCCCCAGGGTCCGCTCTCCAGCAGGACCTGGATTTAGGTTGAACCACACTCTTTCCCCAGCCCCCTGACAAGTGGAAACAGCAGACGGGTAGGATCTGAGAGGACGAACAGTTGGACGGACATCTGAAAAGTTAATTTGCTGGTTAATTTGCTTGCAGACTGCTATGTGATCCTGCAGTTCCCCTTTCCCTCTGCTCCCCCATCTGAGGCCGGGAGGAGAGGGGCTGGCCCTCCTCCCACCTGTCTGCATCCTGCTCTCCGTCTTGGCAGCAGCGTGCACAGAGCCCTGCTCTCGTCCCAGAAGATTCCGGAAGGCAACCTGGCTCCTCCAAAAACATTTCCTATTAACCCACTTTCCCTAAAGATATCAGTTTGTCTAGAGAATCCCAAGTTCAAATGGATTTTATTTTTAAACCAGAAAAATCACAATGCTGTAGTGAAACTAACCACGTTTTTTGTAACCTTTTAAGAGAAATGCCATTCCCTGCCACACCTCTTAATAGCTGCCTCCTGGTGGTAGCCTAAATGATGGATCCACCAACCTGTTTAAAATGTAAAGGAGGTTATTTCAAAAGTAATCTGAGGGCGTTTCTGACTGCAAATGCAAATTCTTTTGTCAGTGGTCTCTGGCTCTGCGGAGCACGCAGGTATTTTTAGTCCTAAAGGATTTGCAGGGGGAAACATACATACACACACCAAAGTAAAGCAAGGTGGGTTCTTAATTACGCATATCAAATTCCGTGGGGATTTGGAGATCCAAGGAGAATAGGGGACCTGTGCATGCAGACGGGTGCATCCGGGCCCGTGGCGCCCCGCTCCCTGCGCTTGTGCCAGCCTCCCAGCCCCCAGGGGCCCCCGCTGAGAGACGGGCCCCGCCCATCACAACTGACTGGCCAGGCAGCACCCAGGCACCAGTCAGCAGCCTACTGGTGACGCTCGGGGGGGCGCTGTCCCTCACCCCACCCAACAGGTATTCATGTCTTTGTTTTGGGTTTGCCCAGGTAAATTTGAGACAAGACTGAATAGAAAAAGGATGAAAGGCAGAGCTGTGTGTGTGTGCGCGTGCCTGCTCGCGCGGGGACAGGCAGGGTGTGGAGGGGGCAGTGAGCCCCCAGGCCGGGCCAAGCACATGGGCACGGCCGCACCCGGGCTCTGCGGGCACTGCCTTGCCCGCTGGTTTGTTTTAACCAGCTGTCAGGTGCAGAGCAGGAGGGATGTGCTGGGCTGGCTAAGCAAGTGCAGGGATTATCTTTGGAAAAGCTTAGTCCGTGTAAACACAGCAGATTCTGGATTTTCCTGGACACCCCAACTTTAAATGGCTATTGTAGGACATTCCTACTTGGTCAACCGTGTGTTCCAAATTTTGTCTGGGTGATGCAGGACAACTGCTGGGGAGTCTAACAGACCCTTGTTTGAATGTTGGCTTCTGCCCTTCGCTGGCCGTGTGCCCGTGAGGGGGCTGCCCAGCCTTTCCCGAGTCTCCGCATCGTTGGAAAATGAGGCAAGAATGCCTGCCTCCCAGGTGCAGCTGCTGCTGGAATCAGAAGGCCCCGAGCGGCTGAAGCCCAGAAGCCGTCCGTACAAGGCAGGGCGGAGACTGCAGCATGGGGATTAGCAAGAGGCGGAAGTCAGCTCACTATCCAGAGGGACGTCGACTCTGAGAGCTCCCCACAAAGGACCGGAGGTAACAAGCTCCCTGTCGCCGGCCACGTTCAAACAAAGCCAGGTAATCCTGGTCAGAGACGGCAGGCAGGGAAACTCTTTGATGCAGTAGAAGGCCCCACTGTGTCAAAATCAAAATCGAACGTTCTCCAAATGCTAAGTCTTTGTTTCTGCGAAAGAGAAAAGAGAGTTTCGCTGTCCCTGCTCTCCCTTGAAACGCAGCAGTCTGGAAGTCCCTGGTCCCTGCTGGAGGCAAAGAAATAATAGGAAACCTCCAGTGTTTCAGAGCCTTGCACTGGGACCATTAAGCGATCCGTTTAGAGCAAGAGGGAGAGTGAGTCTGATAGGCAGGTTTAAAATCATAATTACCCTCTGTTACAGTCTTAATTGAAACTGGTTAGTCCAAAGAGAGGCTCTCTCGGGTCACTCCTGCCCACTCCGCTGGCCAGCAGCACTGCAGCCACACCCTCCCTTGACAAAACGCGAGCGGCCCGAAGCGCTGCCTCGGGCAGAGACGTAATCTGAGGCTTTCTCCCAGAAGTGCTCTGCCCCCATGAATGATTTGGTCTCTCATGCCTCCCTCCTTTTCTTCCCTACCTGCTTATGCTTCAAGAAGGATGCGTAACCTTCTGGAGATTTCGGTTCTTCCATTCCTTGTGTCCAGGGTAATTCTGAGCTTGACCAACGCCCCCTCCCCACCGCCTGCGACTGTCAGTCCTCTTCCTCCCTGTCCTCCCTTTCTTCTCCGCCCCCTGCCTTCCCAGCAGCACAAACCGAGGCGCCCCTTGCATTTCATTCCATTTTGCCCACCCCATTCCTGCGTGGACCCCAGATTCATCAGGCTCACTCTCAGGACCTGCACTGATTTATCTGAAATTTGATTGTCTTAGGTCATGTTGGTATAAATAGCTCTGATTTTTAAACAAGACTGCATCAGAATGCTTCCTAAATTTAACCAGCCCCACGAGCTCAGGCCAGCCCTCCCAGCCCACGCGGCAGCCTGAGGTCGTGTTCATGGAGAACAGGAGATTCTGAGCCCGCAGATGACTTTTTAGGGAGGAGCGGGCGGCAGAACCGGAGTCCAGGCTCACGGTGCCCCCTGTCCTGGCTTCGTGGAACAGGAACGGGGAGGCTCTGCACCCTCACAGCTGTGGTTTGCAGGCTGGGCATAGAAAGAGGGAAAGAACCCCCCCCCATGCCATCATCAGTCTCCAGCCCGTGGCTTTCACGCTGGTTCTTGTTTCTGGATCTCCAAGGCTGGACACCTGGGAGTCAGTGAAGGGAGGCAGTGGCTAGGTGACTTCCATTGTCAGTTCTTGGGGACACTCTGAAAGGGCTCAGCTCGCTGTCCCACAGCATCAGTGGGACCCCAAGAGCATCTCCTAGCATAGGTTTGAGATGAAGGACAAGAAGGTCCAGGCACCAGGAGATGAGGAGAAGCAAGAAAGCACGCGAATGAGACCCTCTCAGAGGTGGGCTCGCAGGAGCCCAGGCCAGCGAAGGGGGACTTCTGCCTGGGATTCAGAGACAGCCCCACCTGTCCCCGCTGCCTGACCGGCCACCTCAGCACAAGGCACGATCATCTCCATCTCCGAGAGCACCGTTCACACGCGAAACACGATTCTACAAATGGAGGCGGCCAGCGGCGGGCGGAAGGGAGCGCCTGGTCTCAGAGTCCAGAGACCCCAGGGAAGCGTGGCTGGTCCTCGTGCTAACCACGGGGGGAGCCTCCGCAGTTTCCCCACCCTGAAGGCAAGCTCTGCGCGAGGACCTCGCTGTGCCTCCCGGCTTTGAGATTCTAACAGCCTTCATGGGGATTTGTGGGGCACGGGATGAGAACCACAGGTCACCCCTCTCCCGGAAAGACGTGAGAGATTGTCTCTGTGTATCCTAGTTAAGTCAGCTGAGGTTTACACCTTATGCCTTAAACCTTACATGGCAGGATTCGGAGCCATCTTGCCCCGAAACAGAAAACCAGCAGGCAGTTTCACGCAAGCGGACTAGTCATGGCCTCGGCTGCTCATCCAGAGCCCCAGTGTGAGCGAAACTGGATGTCAGGGCCCGTTTTGAAACTAGATACTTAAACATGGAAACTTCTTTTTTAAATAACTTCATATGTGTAACTGAATCGCTTTGCTGTACGCCTGAAACTAACATTGTACACCGACTACACTTCAGTAAAAAATAAAATTAAAAAAATCCTAGATATAACTGTACTTAAAGGAAATCTTGGTCATCCTGAGGCGGCCCTGTAGTTCAGGACGTGTGGGCCTGTCTCCCTTCCCAAGATCGGTTCTGGCTATGACACATCACTCAATAAGCTGAATGAGCAAATAAATAAATGAGCCTCCTACTCGAAACATAAACCCCGTGGGTGGAAGCCTCCACAGGGCTGTTCTGCTCCGTGGAAGCCACCATCTTGTCTGGTGGCTCAGTTTTTAGTGGGGGGAGGAGGGGTCAGTTAAAAATGACTCCCCTAAGTCAGATGCAGATTTGCCTTTGTGCCCCCATACTGCTGGCCCCAGTTAAGCCAGAAGCGCACACTCTCTGCTCCACACCCTGCTCCCTGCTGGACAGCGGCCACGCCCCTCCACATCCTCAGAATCTGGGAAGCCCCAGGACAGCTGATAACTGGCTTTGCAATGCAAGTGCCCCGAAGCTCCTTACAGAGTGAGCTTCAGAGCCACCTTTTATTTCAGCTGATCTTAAGCTGAACTTGTCCTTGAGCCGACACTGAGAGCAGCCAGGAGGGAGGAAGGTGAGTGACACGTCTCACCTGGGGTCGAAGGCCGGCTCCAGGTACACAGAGAGGGCACGGAGGGGCTGACCGTACCCCTAGGAGTTCAGGAGGCGGGGACACCTCCAAACGCAGGGAGGAGGCGGACTCACCCCCTGGCACCCGCTTGTCTCAAGCCGCTGCCCGTTGGCCATGGCCTGAGCGGCCAGTACGGCTGCCAGCAGCTGGGGGGCGACCACACCTTTTTCTTTTTTTCTGCCTTCGAAGACATATTCATTAGTGAAATATCAGGAACCTCAGGGGCAGCATGTGCTCCTAATTCATTTTCCAATTGTATAATGAGCCAGAAGTGAAATTTTTAGGGTGAATTTAATTGACCTTTACAGCAACATCAGGCAGATTGGCTTAAATGCTATTAAAGCAAAACGTAACCCGGTGAGACTTTCTGGAAGGTTATCGGAAAATCTATCAACTTGTTTTTTTCCCTTAATTTTCATCAAGGAAGGAAAGATAGAGGACACAGGAGGATGAACAGACAGAGAGACAGGAGGCAAGAGATTTAAGGCCGGGGTGAGACGGGCCAGGGAGAGTGAGAGGAAGGAGGTGCTGGGGGAGTGGCGGGGGGACCCCCGCTCCTCCGTGCTGGGGCTCTTGTTCTAATTTGCAAAGATTGCTGGGGGTGCACAGTTAGGGACAGGTCACACCGGTCTGAGGGGTTTCCCACAAGTGGGGACGGGACAGTGTGGTCCTGCAGTTATCACGTTTGGTGATGCTGTTAGGACTTAGCCAGGGAGCTCATGGAACAGAGCGGGGGGGGCTTCGTTCACCTAAAGGAGTGCTGAGTGGTGGTAACGAGGTTCCCACGGGGAAGCCAGGAAGCCAGGCGTGACGCTGAGGAGCTCCGTGGTACTGAGACGGAGCCCCTGGGGAAGGGCTGGCGATCAGTGGACAGGGTGCAAAGCCCACGGCAAGTAGGGCTCAACTCTAGTTACAGCCAAGTCAGAGGGAGATGGCGGGGTACAGGGGCAGCCCAGTGCGGGGCATCAGGCAGCATCAGCACGACCTCTGGCACCCAGCACAAAGCGAGGAAGACATGAGGGGAGAGACGTGTGTCCGTGAGGGGCGTGAAACCAGGGGAAGGAGGCAGGCCCATGACCACCTGAGGGGGAGCAGGTGAGAACTCAGGAGGGGGCCCAGGCCTGATGGAGGAATGGTGTGTGTGTGATGGGGGGAAGTGAGACTGAGCTGTGGAATGGGGAAGGCCCAGCCCCTTGGAGTTCCTACTGGGTCATCCAACTGCGTGGACCACAGGGCTCTCGATGAACTTCCCACCCGGGGCAGGACTGGCTCAGAAGTCATGCAGGACTGAGCCAGCAGATGGACAACAGCAGTGTTTTCTAGGGAACGGATGGCCCTCTGCAGAAAGGAGTGAACACAGCGGGCCTTGGAAATACCTGATTGCAAGGCTGGCCCTTGTCTGGTGTCGGGGAACCTGGATTTCGGGAGGGCGCTCACTGCTCTGTAACAGAAGCACCGTTCTCTGTGCCTGCACCGTTTGTGCAGAGCGTGTGGCTCGTGCTGAACACCTGGTCTTGAGACCCTCTGAGAGCCTGGGATGTTAGGACACCCGAGGCAGAGGGCGCCTACGTGAACAGCCCCCCTGTAGGACCCCAGGCCCTGAGTCTCTCCTGGGCTCCCCGGGGCAGACACCAAGGGAGCCCTGCGTGGCCCCGTGGGCGGTGACTCACCGTGGAGCCCCACTGTCTCTGTGAGAACGCTCACTAAGGAGCCCGCTGCGTGCCAAGTCCAGCGCGTCTTCCCAGGGCATCTCCAAACTTGAGGTGGTCTGGGGGCCCCTCCACACATCTCCTCCCCGTGAAAACACTCCAGCTGGTCCTTGTGCTCCCCTCAGTCCTGAATCTCACGGCTGCTTCTGAGATTTATTTTTGATCCTGACAGAGGCTGCAGGCGGGAGCCTGGGCCCGATATAGACGCAGCGCCCCGAGCAGTGACAAGCTCGCTCTCGCACGGACGTTGCAGTTACCCATGTACAAGAAACAGATTTCTTCTTGCCCAGGGGCCTGCAGAGTCAAGGGAGTGGCGAGGAAGTGAGAAAGCAGGGGCAAAATGTCCTCGCTCATGAGAACAGCCTTTAATAGTCTCAGAAAGAGAAAGAGAAGAAAAGAGGCGGGGGGCTTCTGAAATGGAAACGCAAAGCGTCTCCAAACCCGTCCTCACGGCCGTGGCCAACAGCACGGTCATCCTCAGGGCTGTCCGGCGAGCGCGTGCGGAGCGCGAGTGTGCGCAAAGCCCCGCACAGACTCGGATTTCAGCTAAAACCCAGAATGGGGTGCCATAGGCAATAGGAAATACTAACCCCTATTGTTTAGAGGATGAAACTGAGGGGCGGAGAGTTTAAGCCACGTGCCCAAGCCACAAAACTGGTAGGTGACGGAGTCAGGACCTCACCCAGTGTGCTCTTCACGAAGACGAGCTACATCTCAGTCAGAGTGACCCCCCCCCCACTCAGTATTATTAGACTTGCACAGTATGGTTGAAAAGGGGAAATGATACAACAGGCCCCGAAGGAGACCTTTTGACAGGGGCACGAGACAGTCTCTAATCGTCCCCTAGTCCCTGAGTTCCTAGTCACACACGTGGGACAACCCCTCCATGATACAACGAGTGCAGTTTAGAACCTCCAGATTTTCAGTCCTCTATGTAATTTGAAATGAATAAGAGCTTTCTTGAAACCTTAACTTTCAAATATTTTAATCTTTCCTACTGGTCAGGACTGCAGACCTGCAGTGCGCAATTGGAGTAACGCCGGTGCACCTAACGCAGGGCTGCCCCTCAGGGAGGCGCGATGGACATGCTTTGACTGTCTCATCAGCCCAAGAGTTCCTTCGTTCGTTCACTCAACAAACATTTCCTGGCATCCACCATCTGCCAGGCATGGGGACCCGGCTGTGAACACCATAGATCACTTTATACATAATCTGATTAAATAATATTTCACAAGCATCTATCATGTGTCTGGCTTTAAGGAAGTATCTAAGGATGTGAGGATAAATGGGCACCACCCCCATCCCCAAGGAGGCCACAGCTCATGGAGGGAGGCGAGTGTCTCAAATCTGCAGGGGGCACAGTTCTCCTAGTGCTGCCAGCAGGAAAGAAGAGATGAGACTAGAGACCCCAGTGCATTTGGCAGTAGGGGCTTTGACCATCCTTGAGACCAATATTTAAATGGGGTTTTTAGGACGATGTCAGCAGAGGGCAGGACAGGACGCCTAGCAAGGGGGTGCGGCTGCTTAAGAAGGTTTGGCGTTAACAGGAAAAAGGAAAAAGTCTGGTAGTTTGAAGAATGCCAGTGTCAAAAGAAAGGTTTGTCTTGTGTTTTGTTTCATTTTATTAATTTTCTGTTAGGATGAGGAGGACCTGGGCTTGGCAGTAGGGGGTGGGAAATTTAAAATGCAGAAGTTGCCAACCAGGGTAACAGCGGGGAATTTTCAGTCCTCTGTGGCTCTTGAAGTTGGTACGGGGAGGCCATAGCTACTTTGCTCCAAATTAATATCTCAGCGCTCTGGATGTGTCCAAAATAACCTGGTTTCCCTTAGCAACTCGCTGCGTTCACTTTCTTCCAGCCTCTTTAGATTGTCAGCCGGTGCCACGTCTTGGGGCAACAAGTTGCGTGTACTTACTGCCTGCTGGGTAAAGGAGCGCTTCATTTTAATTGCTCTAAATTTACCATTTCTGAGCCGCGCATGGTGCCTCTTGGTTCTGATGGTTGCCAGCTTCGTTCCCTGCCCAGCACCACAGCTGGCTGGGCCCCCCTCCCCACCGACCACAGGCATCACGTTGGTCCCACTGCTGCTCTCTGGATGCCCAACACGGCAGCTGCAACAAGCTTTTGCAAACAGGGCTTGTGTCACCATACTGCTCAAAACTGGGGAAAGCCACGACACCTCCCATCCAGGCGCCCTTCACCTTCAGAAGCAATGCATTTGGACAATGAATTAAACCTTCACCCTACTTCAAAACCTCCAATGTCTTTCCATGGACATCAAAATAAACCGCCAACTCCAAAGACCTTGGCTGGACCTGCCCCTTCTCCATCTCCCTGAGCTCCTCTCCACCCCCCACCCACGGCGCTCAGAGCCCACCGGCCCCTCGGCTTCCCTGGCAGGACTTGAGCCCCTGAATACAGTTTCCGCTGCTCTTTGCGGTCCTGGCCTCCTCTCGTCTTCCAGATCTCAGCTCAAATGCCACCTGCTCAGAAAGGCCTTCCTGCCCCACACCATCCACAGGGAGCAGTCCCCTCCCCTAGAGATCGCATCCCCGTCTTCAGGGCCTCTAAGTGCCCAGGGATGACAGACATAGTCTTTTGTTCAAAATGTGTTTTCTGTTGTTGTACCTTCTCACACACATGGTAGTGGCCTAAGGAAGGAGCTGGTGTGTGCTGTGTGTCTCTGTGTTCTGGGCACCTCACACCTGAAACACCATTACCAGGAACACAGGTCGGAGACCCTCCCTGTATCTACAGCTCACACCCTTCCGGTCTTAACGCTCAGGAGCGACTCTGGGAAACACAGCTCCCACTCTGAGACTTGGGCTGTGAGGTTCTATTATTATTAACGCTTTCCTTGTGACCCTAAGAAATAGCCTCGTCACAAAGGGCCCCACCGTGTCCGGGGCACCTTCCTAACTTGCTTACATCTGCCCCAGGTCCTCCCACAGTACAATTTCTACTACTGTCATTTCCACATGAGTCCAGAAAAAATAAATAAATTACTTCTTCAACAGGGGCATGTATCAATCATCCACACCCTGTGTCATTACACACCATCATGATGTGTGTGCATCAATCATCGCAGAAACAACCATTCGCAATGACGTAGATTTGAAAGGAACCTGCTTCACAGTGTCTTTGGGGAAGGGCAAAGAGTTATGGTACCTACTAATGGATGAAAGAAGTGAGGTCCAGAATGGCTAAATTACTCGCTCAAGATCACCTGGTGTCCAGGCTGAGATGACAGGCCAGGTTCTCTGACTCCCAGCGTGGTTCCTGGAACTGGCTCCATATGTAGACAAAGTAGATGGTTCTCCAAATACTTTCTCCAAATATAGAAGAGCAAACACCACTGAGACTTTCTACAAAAACATCATAGAACTCGGAAAAAATATGATCCAGAAAGGGGGACAGCTTCCAGGCAGCCCATGCAGGGCTTGGCTCTACTTTGGTGTCCCATGAACGCTGCCCTTTCGAGGGGAAACATCCCTGGGCTGCCAGGTGTGGCTTCTCAGCTTCCTGCTGCCGCGTAGCCCACCTCAGCCACCACGTCTCATTTGCGGGGCTGCTTGCTCACTTATTTCTGTATTAATTATTATTAGTTCAGGGAATACACTGTCGCCGTGAGCACCTGGCTATAGTTAGTTTATCAAATCATCTGGACAGTCATGTACAGGATTCCGGAGAGAAAAATACCGATGGGCCAGAAGCCAGAACCAGTTTAGAACAGAGGTTCTTAAAACTTTCAGGTGCCTCGGAATCACCTTGAGAGCTCGTGAAAATACAGGCGGTGTGCTGTGTACAGTTTCTGATTCAGTGGGTCAGGGGCAGAGCCCAGGAATTTGCACTTCTGGCCAGTCCCCAGGCGATGCTGAGGTCTCCTGGGTGTGTGGGGGGAGGGGGAGGGGGCTGCGTACACCATCCTGGTTTGCCTGAGACTGAAGAACTTCCCAGGAAATGAGGTTTTCAGGGCCCAAACCGGGAAGTCCTGGGCAGTGCGGGGCAGGTCACCCTAAGTGATGTGGAAATAGGACTCTACGGAGGGGCCTGAAGGAGAACGTGAGAACTGGTTAACCTCTACGCATCAAAGGCAAGAGGGTGGCACAAGGAAGTGGTCTGCTTGTGGGTCTTTTCTTGTGTGAACACACGCTCTGTGAGGGCAGCACCACACATTATCTTTCTCTTACTGCCAACATCTAGCAGAGCTTTGGGTATACAGTAGATGATCTAAAAATGTTTCTAGATGGACTACCTGCCCACATGTTCAAGTGAATGGATGGATGGATGGGTGGGGAGATAGATGAATGGGTGGGGAAATGGACGCATGGTTGGTTGGATGGATGGATAGATGGATGGCGGGATGGATGGATGCAGGCGAGGTATGGTCCAAGGTAAGTCTGTCCACTCCAGCAGTCAGATCAAGGGGAAGATCCTGGGATGTGTGGGTTTCTATCTAGGTAGGGGGAGGGGACCTGCTCCTGACCCATCAGGCACTGTCTCTGAGCGTGAATCCAGGGGCGTCTTCAGGGCAGGGCAGGGGCTCCCCTCTGCCTGCCTAGCTCTCCTCAAACCTTGTGTACACCTTAGGGGACCTTCCAAAACCCAGAGAAAGGAACCATCCAAAGTGAAGCAAAAGAAGGAAATAGTCGAGATGGGTGGTAGAAATATAAGGTTTTCTGTGTTAGAAAAATCTGGGGTGTGGGAGCCTCTATTGTATTGGACGTTCAGTGTGTTCAGAAAGTAAATACCGTCGCGAGCAGACAGGAGAGTAAGGGGGCAGAGAGAGCAGTTTTGAGCCCCGTTAGGCATTAATTCCCCGTAGATGATCTGTGGGTCCTCTCCTTGTTTGAAGTTCCCGGGGCTGGAGGCTTCAAAGCACAGACGACTGCCAACTGCACGCAGCCCGGGGCCCCACGGGGAGCCTCCGCCGCAGGGGAGACCGAGACCCGGCCCTGCGGGGCCCCTCCCCACTCCCCTCTCTGTCGGTGCCCGCCCTTCTCTCCGTTCCGGAACATGAAGGACAGGCTGTCAGCAAGCCCGGCTGCCGGCCACAAAGCCGCTCAGCCCCGGCGCGGGGCGCGCCCTCAGCGCGGCTCCGGCAGGCGCATCAATTTGGGACATGAAACAGAAAGCGACCTAAGCCTTCCTTAGATCTCCCAAGAGGACGTTTTTTTCCCTCCTTTTTGCTTCTCTCTCCCTCTTATTCTCTCTCTCTCTCCCTCTTCCATTGTTTCCCTTTTTATTTTACCAACTTTTTGAGTAATGTACAGGCCATTTTACACCTGTCATTTGACGAAGTTATTTTTAATCCTGACTTTGTGGCTCTTCCGTGCTGGGGATGGCGCCTGCCCTCAAGCAACTCACTGCCCGATAGGACAAGGGTGCCAATGTGTCCGAAACGCTGCTCCTAGAGCTGTGTACACAGAAGAGGCCCGGAGGAGGGACGCTGAGCCGTGCTGCAGGGGCGGGAAGGCCTCCCGAGCGCCCCCAGGCCCGGCCCCAGACGCAGCGCGTGCTCCTCCCAGCCCGGAGGGCTTACAGACCTGCCGAGGTGCCAAGAGCTTCTAACTCAGCAAAGGAGTTTGGGGACGGACACAGCGATTCTAGAGAGAGTCACAGGAAAAGCCAGCCCTCTCCCCCGAATTTGGAGAGAAATACCCTTCATTAGGTTTACTAAAGGACAAAGCCACGCTGAATGGAAATGTTAGCCCCAAAATACAAACAATAAAAATACATGTTTCCGTTAGTAAGAGCAGCGCCTTGTGAGCAGCATGTCATGTGATCACTCAGGGCTCCTGTTCTACGCCTGTGCAGCGCGGGTTCCGGACCCCATACGCGCCAGGCCCCTTTGCTGCCCGAGAGTTGGCAGATCTCTGACTCCAAGGGCCCTTGTGCTGCATGGAACCAAAGCTCCTGAACACTGGGGCCTCTGCTGTGCCGTTGACTTTCATGTAACCATTTATTTAGATCCACCTGACGTCAGTAACCACACACAACCTGAAATCAGAACCCTCTCCTCTGGGCTCAGCGGAGCAGCCTACTGAGCAGGTGCAAGGCGGCTCCCCGGGGTGAAGGCAGGTAACAGCTCAGCTCAGATGCGGGCGCTCAGGGCCCTCGGGAGGGACGTGCTCACCTGCCAACAGCATCAAGCCAGCTGTGGTGTGGACGACAGCCTGTGAATGGGCAAACCAAGCAGGAGGGCAGGGAGCTCATCTCTGTGCACATGGCTCTGCTCAGGGGATGTATCTGTCGGAAGAAGTCAGGGAAATAACCTGCGGCCGATGCGTCTGATCACAAATCCCTGTGGGTTGGTGCCCTGTCCTCAGCCCACACCTGAATTAAAGACGCTGCACTTTGTTTATAGCAATTTCCTGCCAGATCGCTTATCGACTGAGCAGTCCCAGCCAAATCCGATGGCGCAGCCCAACCTGCTGACCTCCGTCTGGACATTGATCGTCGCTGCCCCCTCATTAGGCCTTTCTCCCGAGAAACCGCTGCCTCCCCAGAGGAATTTCAGCTAATCCCTTTTTTTGTTTGTTTCTGGGTTTTCTTTAAGCAAATGGAGAGCAGTGACCTCCTACTTTGAAGGACAAGCCAAACTTCCCCGCCAAGGAGAGGAAACCTAGTCCATGCCATCGCCCTCCCTGCGCTGACCCCACCAGAGAAACGCACGCTCCCCGGGGTCAAGGAGAAAAGGTGGCTTGCCGGCGTCCGGCAGACTTGCAGACCTCAGAGCCCCGCGAAGAGGGGGTGGCGAGGGGGTGGCATCGGCTTCGTTCTTCTTGTGGGCCGGTGGGGCCAGCGTCCCTCGGCGGCTGCTGGGGCACCGATGCCACGGAGCGAGCGGAGAGCGTGAACACTCGTTGTCCGTCAGTAACTGGGCAGGAACCCTGCGCGTCACGCGGCGTGACCGCCAACCCAGGCACCCGAGGCTGCAGCTGGGAACGTGACGGTGCACTTGACCTGTCAACGGAATGACTTCACGTCTTCACGTTCTCACTAACATCAGCGGGTCACTGGCCCCGGCCCTGGGCGTCAGCCTGCTGTTGATGGTTGAGTTCCTGAGTGCAGCCCGCATGTCTCCAGACCAGAGGGGGCCACTGGCGTCCACAGATAAGCGTTAGGTCGTCTACAACTGCCCCTGAAATTCTTTGCGATACTTTTTGTCAGTGGGAAATTTTTCAGGGAAGGGCCATAGTCCTTAAAGGACCTAACAACTACTTGATCCAAAACATACCAAGAACAACCGCCCTAAACGGCAGTCTTTCCCGGGAAGAAGCTCTGCATCTCCATCTCCCTCTAAGTTCTTGATGTCTCTAGCCCTGGGCTTTGTTTGAAATGTGCCTTTGGAAGCCAACGTAACTAAACTTAAAAACCTTACTATATTGAGTTCATTTAGTCTCATATAATGATTATCATTGGGAGAAACAATCATTTTATAGAAGAGAAAAATCTAAGCTTTCTAAGCATTAAAACAGCTCATCTGAGAAAAGTCAGCTAAAAGGCCCTCTTTTCTGGAAACACTGAAAAGTGGAGTAGGTTAGTGACTCAAATAACACACCTTCATTTATGAAAAATTTGAAAACACACCAGTGTTAGAAATTCACAGTGAATTGTGATGTAACTAAAAGAGCAGAGCCTCCAGGGAGAAGGTCGGGGCTCTAGTTCTGGTTCTGACATTTTCTAAACGTGTGATCTGAGGCCAGTGTGGTGCCTTCCAGAGTGAGGACGAGAACCAAGGGCGGTGCCAGATATGTGAGCTCTTTGTAAAGCACAAAGATGGTCGAAAGGCTGATTATGAACAGCATTTTGAAAGTGAGCACACACATTAATGCCATCATCCAAGGTCAGAGGGGAGCGGATCTCTTCAAGAATCATGGGAGGCGAGGCTGATACAAAGCACGAAGCTTCCATGGGAGGCACGCGTTCTCCGTAGCACCGTGACCTTCCCCGTGGCCTTGCGGGCAGCTGGCAGCTACATGACTACGAATGTTATCACATCATCAGAAAGGAGACTTTCATGTGTTTGACAAGGATTCCAAAGAGCCATAGCTTCACCTTGTTAGAGGAGAAGAAAGGGGATCAACTACTTAATGAGAATAACAAAGGAGACCTCAGTGCGGGAGTGAGGACGGCGGGGAAGTTTCTGAGTCTTTACCCACAGCTCTTCAATTATTGGTTCAGCGGGATCCCAGGAGAAAGAAGAAAGCTAGGCCTGCACTGAAGAAAGGGAATTTGGGTGAAAGTAAGAAAAATATGTGTGTAGAACTCAAGACATTTTGTGCTTTGTTTACTGACTTTGTATCTGACGTTTAGAACCCATAAACGCCATTCCACTCAACGACACACAACACATTTACGTGATACTCGGAAAACTCTGTTTCAAAGGGAGAAAATAAAGAATGGAAAGAAAAGAAAGTTTGGTTCACGCATTAAACATACTACTAATGTATAATGGACGTCTCCAGTGTGTGGTAGCCAGCCTCCAAGATGGTCCAAATGCCCCTCTTCCCCCCTCCACCCCGGTATTTATGCCCTCGGGTAAACCCGTTCACATCCGTGTGGGCTTCCTACCGACTGGCTTCCAGCACGCAGAACACAGCAGGCGTGCTGGGACGCTGGCACTCGCTAAGAGCAGGCTGTGGAAGACCTTGGCTTCCATCTTGCTCTTGCCCTGTCTCCCCATCTCTTGCTTGCTCCCTGGAGTAAAGTGAACTGGCTTGTTGGGAGCTGCCCACGGGGAGCTCCCAAGTGGGAAGAAACTGAGGGCAGCCCCTTGTCAGCAGCCCTGGAGGAGCTAAATCCTGCCAACAACCAGGTGAGTGAGCTTGCAAACAGCTCTGCCGCCGGTAGAGACTTCAGATGACCACGGCAGACACCGTGATCTCAGCCTCATGATGGATCCGGAGCCAGAAGACCCAGCCAAGCTGGGCCCAGACGCGTGACCCAGAGCAGCTGTAAGAAGATAACCATCTGTTCCTTCAAGCCGCTTGGTTTTGGGGTCATTAGCTGCTAGAGCAGATAACTGATTTACCACGTGTCAGGCACAACCAGTCAATTCGGGCAGCCTCGTAAGATTCCTAATGGTTTTTTCTTAACCGAAATTCTGTTCTAAAATCAGGGCAAAGCTTCTATCATACACAAATCTGCCAATGCCTTCTTCCTTGCTCAGAACCCACCTGAGCATCCCATCATCCACAGAACAACATCCAAAGCCACTACCCTAGTGCAAAGCTGGCCGTGCCTGACTCTCTCCAGCTCCATCCGCACACACTTGTGATCCAGCAGCCCTGAGCTGCCTGTGCTCCCGTGCACAACAAGCCATCATTGTTTCGTCCGTGCTCTCACTCTGAATCCTCTCCAGCAGGGTTTTCTTTACCCCTATCTCGACCTTCATCTCTATAAAGAAAGTCTGTGCATGCACTGGGAACCTGACAAGGCACTAGCTTCTCCAGGAAGTGTCCCCTGACCCTCACAGTGGGTTATGTGGCAGTCCTCCAGACACCCAGGCAACCTTGAGTTACTGGTGTCATTACACGCACGGCATTTATAGCGGCCACATGCCCGCATGCCTGTCTCTGTGCTTCAGCCCTTGGCCCCTTGAGAAGGGGTCCATGTCTTATTCACCCTTTATCTTTAGCATCCACCACAGTGCAGATGTGATGGAACGCATCCTGGGTAGATAATTAAAGGGACGGATGGCACCTCTCTGAGCATATTTAGAGCGTGTTAAATACAACCCCAAGCAAAGGCATTGGACGGACCCTGAGGCTCACTGCGGACAAAGTTCAGACTGGAGCTGTGAGTACAGTGCAGACAGAACAGACTGCAGTGTGGCCGGCAACTCGGCGATTTACAGGTGAGTTGGCTGGTTCTCCTGCTGGGAGAACTATCTCGACCTTCGGAGAGCTGGTCAGCCCGGAGTTCTGCTTGGGCATTCTTATTCCGTTACGTGGCTACCCTGCTGTGAGAGGGAGCCTCAGTCATTGCATTCCCGCGGCTCTGATATGGGAGACGCCTATGAATTGGAATTAACGATGACCACACCGGTTTCCTAACATAAGCAATTGCCTTGCACATGGTAGGGGCCTGGCCATATATCCAACCTCCTGACTCATAAGACATGTAAACAGTGTATTTTTCGAGCTGGAAGCTGACAAGTGAGGTCTAGCCTACTCTTCCCAGCTTATGGAACTATCAGTCTAGACACACATGTCCTGTGTACACGGCAGCCTCCCCAGGGGAGCCAGCACTGGCAGGACACTGAGCATGCTGCCTTTGGTGGAAGGTTGGAGTAACACAGGCAACAGCAAAACTCTTCCCTGAAAGATAAAAATAATAGTGTTGAGAGCAGGGAAGTATCTCCTGCTGAGCGAAAAGGCAATGCAAACAGAAGGCATTGTTCATAATTTAAAGTCCCATCAACTGGACTGAAATATAGTTACAGCAGAAGCCTGCATGTGTTTGCCTCGGGTGGGGACGTGGAGGCTGGTACTGAAGCAAAGGGACCGTCCCCATCACAGAGCATTAACGCGACTCCTCACCCCCAGTGCTGGCTTTTGATCTCAGGTGTTTTCCTAGCGCCAGGCTCTGAGTCAGGGTGAGAGGACATTCTTGGGCTAAGAGATGGTTGGTCTAGTCTGGAGTGACGGCACGGCAGTGGGGAGAAGGGAGAGAGAACACTGCTGGATTTCAAGGACCTGGGAAGCAAAGGGGACGCCTCCGTTCCTGCAGGGACCGCGTGACTCCTGCACGCCGGCTCTGCCCAGAAAGGAGGCATTCCGCCCTGAGCCCTCCTTGCAGGTTTGCCTGCAGCCTGTTATTATGGTTAGCAATCACAGGTTTTCATATTACAAAATTATGTAACTAAAATAATGTCATATGCAACCATTGCTAATATTCACTCATTGAGTAGTCACCAGCTTGCAGAGACAGAACTAACCACTTCATTATTTAACTTTCGCAATAATGCAATATGATAAACGTGACCATTATTCCTATTTTACAGAAAAGAAAGCCAAGGTTAGAGCACTGTGGTAAGATGGCTATCGTCCGCACGACCGAGTGGAAGATGTGGGTTTGATGATCACAGAACCAGAATCCGTAACCACCACTCAAAGATCAAGATCCTGCTTTACTGGGTTTATGGCAGACTCTCAGGATTGAGTCTCTAGACCTTGTGCAAGACAGGTGTGGTCCAACTGTCTAGTTTTGTTGCTCCAACTCTGATCCCACGCCTTGCCCTTCCTTATCCCTTGAAAAGCATTCTTTTTACCTTCCCGTCAAAATAACCAGGTTTCTGTTCGACCTAAACCAGTGACTTGAACCCTCTCCATAGCTTCTGCCTCCTCGGCCCAGCCTTAGATCCTGACTTGTCCCCAGGCTCCCCAGAGACCCTGCCTTGCCTGGCTGGATGCTTGTAGAATCCTGTATCTCACCAACTAAAGAATGATTAAAGAAGTCACACTCTTTCCAGGGACACCTGGAGTATTTCCTGCAGATTGCTATTGAGACCACAGAGCAAGTCACAACTTTCATAAATATATTTGCAAACATATGTATATAAAATGTTTAACTCACGAATCAAATAAGGTAAATTTAATTTACAAATAAGAACATTTAGAACTAAATGATAATGAAATACTAAATGACAAAATGTTTAGGATATAGCTAAGATGGTATGATACTTACAGGAAGAATTAAAAATAAAAAAACAATTGAAAACTAACGAGCTAATCATGTAACTAATGTAGTTAGAAAAGAGCAGAGTAAACCCAAAGAATATTAAAAATAAAGAAAATAATAAAAAAGAAGAAATTACTGAAATAGAAAGCAAATAAAAATCGTAGAGGATTGATAACGTTGAGAAGTGCTTCTCTAAAAAGACAAACAAAACTCTTAAGCCTCTGTTAACATAGGTTGAGAAAAACAAGAAGGAGAAAGGCACAAACACGCAATGCTGGGAATCTGACAAGCCAGCACATGATAATAAATTCAGGTAAGAGGAACAACATTAACTGGTAAATCTGGAGACAAACACAGACAAAGAACTGACTGAAAAAGTTGAAAATCAAATTAGATGTGTGATGTCTAAATTAAAACGTTATCAGAAGTTAAAAAAAGTCTCACAACCACTATTGAGCACAGAACAGGTTACAGATAAAGTCTAACAAAACTTCAAGATGCAAATAACCCAAAAGTTAAACAACCCGCTTCAGAGAGGGCGAAGAGACGGAACAGGCCCCGGACTGGGTGCTGAGCTGGAGCAGTCTGGAGACCAAACCCAGAGACGGTAACACCAGAGAAGGCCAGTTAGAGGTACCCTCACTCCACTTTGCTCAGGAAGCTCTCCCCACTCACATGCTAGAACATGAGCAGCCCGCCCAGCCTCTTGTTTATTTTTGCCTTGTGCGTTCTTCTCGAGCCAGGCGCTGGGTTTACAGCTGGCCGATTTGTTCGGGGAGCTTCTGGAAGGGTCGGTCACTTCGAAGGGGAGCAAAAGCCCAACAACCTATTATTCCTCCAACAAACACAGAACAACAACAACAACTATTCAGCAAAGTGGGACATGTTCATGACAGGAACGCAAAGAAAACTGCAAACATAGGGACTTGAAAGGGGAACTCATGACAGACATCATGTTTAATAGTGAAACCATTAGAAGCGGTAACTTTAGGGTCAGGAACAAAGAAGGGATGGCCCTTCTCACCGCCTCGGTTCAGCAGTGAGCTGGAAATCAGAACCACAGACGAAGAACACAAAGAGATGACCAAAGACGTGAGACTCAGGGAAGGAAACAGTGAAGCGCAGTGTAACCACTTCTAGTGACGTGATCGTCTGCGTAGGAAATCCAGGTAATCAAAAGATTAATTAGCATGAATATGCAAGTGTAGAAAAGTTGCTGAATGTAAGACTGATACAGAAATATTAATTAAATTTTTAAATACAAACTGCACACGCATAAAAAGTTAATCAGGAAAGGCACTATTTACAATGGCAACAAAATAGTGGGGCTGACTGTGTAAAGCATAGTTAGAGATTTACAGCAAAAATAATAGTATTTTATTGAAAACCAAAAAATGAGACCTGAATAAATGCAAGCACACTGCACGTTCGTGGGTGGAAAAACCCAACATCATAAATACGTCAACTCACACCAAATTATTCTATAAATTTAATTTAACACAACTCTGGTCTACATCCTAAGAGAGTTTTGCATGGTACTAGGCATTAATTTTAGAAGGATGAACAAAGGGTCAGGAAAAACTAAGATGAATTTGAAAGGCAAGATGGGAGGGCTCACTCTCCCAGAGAGCGAGACGTATTTTAGAGCCGCAGTAATGAAGACATTGTGGTTTGGGTCTAAGTATAGACAAATGGATCCGTGGAACAGGATACAAGCCCCTAAACAGACCACATTATATGGAAATTGAATTTAGGAAAGAAATGACATTGCAGGTTCTTGGGAGATCAATAAATGCCGCTGGACCCTTTTCTCAACCATACACAAAAATCAATCGTGGACAGACGAAACAGCGAAATATGAAAAGCAAAGCTTTGTCATTTTTAGAATACAAATGTGAGGCAGTATTTTTACGTGCTTCTGGTAGGAAATGATTTTTTTATGCAAACACACATGCACACACACACAAAGAAAAATATAATTTTAGTTAATTAAAGCAAAAACAAAAAACTATTTTCTACCCCTCAACACCCCTCCCCCCCCAAAAGTAATGTGGTAACACAAGTCACAGACGGGGAAAGAAATTCGCAGTTGCAACGCATGTGACGATAAAAGAACTAGAATCCAAGTGTGATAAAAGAAAGAAAAAACAATGTGAAAAATGGGCAGTTCAGTCAAAGGAAAACCAAATGGTCAACGAGTATTTTAAAAGATGCTCAACAACACGAGTCATCAGGAAAATACAAATTAAAACAACAACAAGATGTCATTGCACATTCAGCAGACTGCCTGCTCGCACGCACCCTCGTGAGACTATAAACTGGTCAAACCACTTTCTCAAGCCATTTGGCAAAACCTGAAAGTTCTGAAGGCGCACTTACTCTGTACCCAGTTATTCTCTCTTAAACACACTCGAGGGGCCACGGACAAGGCCGCTTATCGCCGACTGTCTGTGATCATTGGGAACAACCCAGTCGTCTTGCAACAGCAGACAGCTGGAACAGTGTTACGTTTGTAAAACGGAACGCTACGCTGCAATTAAGATGAACTTAATATGTATCCCACGCATGCATCACATACACCGTGTGCATGGTTTTCTGTATCACTATATACGACGTGCCCCAGGTGGAACACGCCCAGCAGGTAACGGGGTTCACCTTGGGGCGCCTCCAGGGGCCAGCAGACGCGAGGACACTACCTGACGGCAGCCCCCGACTCTCGGTGCCCTACTTACACGCCGTATTTTCTTAACACAGTAAATCCTGAGAAATGAAACAAGAAACCACAGCTTGCAAAACTGCGCTACAACTGGCAAAAGGGATAAATTCTACCAAATCCTGTCAGGAAATGCATGGTCAAGGAGTTTTCACGTCAGCTTCCTCAGACCATTATGTTCCAGAAGAAGACCACAGAATAGACCAAACTGATGCAACAGTAACGTCTTACCGACTCCGTGTTCCAGAAAGAAGACCACGACTGCTCTACCAGCCCAGCTGGTCTGCAAAACGGACCCGGCCCTGCTCAGCCCCTGCTCACTGACTTCCGCCCTAAAGCCGCCGCGTGGCCAGCCCCGGCCGGGGGGCCCTGTGAAGAGCCCGCTCCTAACTGCTGACCCTCCTGAAATTCTCTCAAGATGCTGCCCTCCCCTGCTCAGCAGAGAGAATTACCCCACCTTTGTACGGTGAGCAGGCTTCCCTGGCCATCTCCGAAAGAGGCGGCCACGGAAGCGTGGCAGCAAGCGTGGGCCTGGCCCTTCCGTTGCGGCGCCTCTTGCCACTTTTCTCCAACTTCGAGGCCCTTCTCTGAGCCTCCCGAACCACTCACAGGCTTCTGGCGGCCGTACGTTCCTTCGCCCCTGAGGTCTTGGCCATCCTGCTCCTTCACTAGATCCCCTTCCCTTGTCTGCTTCCCAAACTCACTCTCACTCACTCTTTACTCGGCCCCGGTGGCGCTCGTCCTCCTGAGGTGCTGAATGCTAGGACCTCGTGCTTGCCTACCTGAAAGTGTTATTGACACCTGTGTTTCCACTTTCTGTGCTCCTGTCTGTCTCTCCCGTGAGACCGGCAGTCCTCTTCCTTGACTGCATGTTGGAAATGCTGGGGAGCTTCAAAAGTTTGGAAATATGAGTACAGGGCATGGTCTGGGTATCTGGATTTTCAAAAACACCCAGTAGATTTTAACAAGCAGCTAAGGTTGCAAATCACGGCGTTAGCTGGCACAATCTGAGTGCAGAAGTCACCTGATTTGCCGTTGTAGTGTTAACACCTAGCACAGTGCTGGACACTTAATAAATGTTTATTAAGTAAAAGGAAGGTATTCATGGAGAACCACGTTCGGATTCTGATGCAAAATACCCCACTTCCTTGCTCTGTCACTGTACTTGGCAGCAGCACTTGGCAGTGATTCCCAAGTCAATGAGTACAACTCAGTTACAGAATTATCACAATTTGTTGGAGTTATTGACTTTGTATTGCTGTCTCTCCTGCTGCAGGGCTGTGAGGTCTTTGAGGGGAGGGACTGTATCCTACTCATTTTATATCTCCAGAGCCAAGAACGTTCATGACCTACAAAAGTCTCAAAAATTTGTACTTAACTTATGTAACTGACCATATATTGAATAATCTCAGATTAAATTAATCATCAAAGGCCTCAAGAGGGCTTTGTATTGCTGGACAACCTGAGCATCCCGCGAGTTCAGCGTCCAGCTCTCCAAGGCGATCGTTCCACAAGTTCTCTCTTCTTCACCTCTCACACCCCCTCTACCATCCTCAGATTCGCCTCATGACCTCACTTCTGAATTCACTGAGAAAATTAAACTGTCCAGAAGATAGTTGTTAGGTCTACCAGCCCTGCAACCACCTCCCACATCAGTACCCACAGCAGCCTCCGAAGGGCACCAGACCCTGCTCCATCTATCCGAGAGACAGAAGTTCCAGGACGCCCCACGGATACCAGAATCTGAAGATGCTCAAGTCTCTCTGTAAAATGGTGCGACATTTGTGTAAAACCTACACACATCCTCCCATATACTTTAAATCCTCTCTAGAATATTTATAGTATCTAATACAATGTAAATGCTATGTAAATAGTTGCAAATACAGTGTAAATGCTACATAAATAGTCATTCAAGTTTTGCTTTCTGGAACTTTCTGGATTTTTTCCCTGAATATCTTCAACACGCCATGGGTTGAATCCATGGATGTGGAACCCTCATCTGCACTCAAAGACATCACTCATCCGTACCTCACTCTCTCCTACAGGTCATTTTTCCCCCTCCTTTCTGGATTACTCTCATCAACATACAAACATGTTGTGTGTTTCATTTCTTCTTAAGCCTCTTATTTGACGTTATGTCTCCTGTCTTTTCTTGGCTCCCCCCGTAGGGAAAAAATCACCTCACAAAAAGCTGTCTGTTTCCTGCTGACCTCCTCATCTTCCCTCCTAACTTGTCTTCAGTCCGGCTTTTGCTCCCACCACTCACTTACACGTGCTCCCAAGGCTGCCATTGAATTCCCTGCCTCCAAATCTAAGGTCACGTCTCAGGCCTCGGCTAACGCCCTGCAGCATCATGGACTCCCTCCGCCGTCCGTGACACAGGGCAGCCACGTGCTTCTCGTTCCTTCACAGCCTCCTCCTCTGCGTCCTCGCCCCCTCCTCTGTGCTTCAGTATTGGAGCGCTCACGGGCTCAATCCTACTCACTTCCTCAGGGATCTCACTGGGAATCATGCCTTTAAGTTACATCCATATGCCAACAACATCCAGCTTTATGTGTCTGGCTCAAGTCTGAGCTGCACAGATGAATATGCAGTCATGGGCTCTGCATCCCCACCTATGTCTAACAGACACACTCAGCTCAGTGTCTTCAAGACGGGGCTCCTGCCCGGACCTCCCACACGTGATCCACACGCAGCCGTCTCTGCTGATGGCAAGTTCCTCTTTCCAGCTGTCCAGGCCAGACCCCTGGCCACCACGCAGGCCACCACACAGGCCTCTTCTTTGCTCTCACCCTCCAAGTCCAGCCCACCAGGAAATCCTGCTTCTCTACCACGGACGTATACCCCCACGCTGACCACGTCTCAGGGCCGGTGCTGCTGCTCTCTCCCGTGGGTTACGGCAGCGCTTTCCCTGACCGTTCTCCCCTCAGCTACGTGTGCCCACGCCCAGCCTAATCTGTGTCAGTGCTGCAGCCAAGAGTCGTGATTCTTCTCCAGTGGAAGCTCTGCGCAGAGCCCAGCGGAGGCTGCCATTTTCTCTTGGAGTGGAAGCCGACGTCCTTACAATGACCTATAAGTCGTTCCTTTCCCAGCTTCCTTTGTCTTTATTACCTTCACTCGCACCGTTTCCCTGGGGTCCCTTCGCTTCAGACACTGACTGCTTTCCTGCGGGCTGAACCTGCCCCCCGTGCTCCTCAGGGCTTCCGCTCCGGCTGGCTCCCCGCCTGGGCTGTCCTCTCCCCTGATGTCCACGTGGCTCATTTCCTCATCTCCTTCAAATATTTGCTCCAGTGTCATCATCTAAGCAACGCCTGCCCTGACTACCCTGTTAAAACGGCAACCTGCCCCGGCTCTGAAACGCCGGTCCTCAACCCTTTTCTGGTTCTTGTCTGTGTTCTGTCACCTCGAAACACACAGACGGTTGACTTGCTTATAACGTTACCCTTGACTGTCTGTCCACCCTGCACCTTGAGAATCGAAACTCAAAGAAGGCAGGAACACGTGTTTTGTTCATGGACATACACCAAGCCCCTAGGAGCAGCCTGGGCGTGACACGTGTGCGGTAGACACTTGTTGAAGGGATGAATAATGGAAATTTTTTTTTAATTCTGGAAAACTCTTTTTAAAACGCATGCCTCTCTTTTTTCACCCATCCAGTTTCGACATCTTCTATTAGATCCTTCTGAGTGTGCTTCTCGTATTGGGGTGTGTGTGTGTGTTTTTAACTTTCTTTCATGTGTCCCGTATTTTCAAATGAACCACCTTCTTATTGACTGTTGATCTGGCCACTGAACTAAGCACTTTCCCCACGACCGTGGAGAAAGGTGGACACACCTATTTCTATCTTAAATATGCAAAAAATGAAGCTCAGAGTTACTAACTTGTAAGGCAACTAATAAATCACAGAGGCAGGGTTTGACTAAAGCCACTGCTCCGGTCGCTCACATTCTGCCGCCCCCACGGGAATGCAGACTACAAACAAGTCCAGACACTAAATGCTACTATTTCTGTCCTTCCCGCCAGGACTCAGTGTAAGACACACTCCTCCTTCAGGATCTTCTACATCCTCAGTGGCTGGACTCCCGGCGCAGGTGGCAGCGCCCACCTCCCTGGACCGGTGGGCGCCGAGCATGCGCACAGCCAGGTGCAGTCCTGTCCCCGCCCACTGCAGCCAGAACCAGGTTATCCTGCCCGCTACCTGATGGAAAAAATAAATAAATAACTGTTCAAAAAAAAAAAAATCCAATCTCCGTTCGGAGGCACTAAATCCCCTCTCCTTTCCAGATGGCTGGGAGATTTCTCCCAGGTGGTAAATATATTATTAAGAACTCATTTCACCGTGAAATTGACTATTCAAAACACAGACAGAAGTTAATATATTAGGACAACCTGTCTGAAAACTCGCGTTGGAGAAAATTTATTTTTGTTTAATATAAAACCTGGTCTTACACACGACCTCTTCCCAGCTCGGGCGGTTCAGGTCACCCTCAGTTAGAACATGTGTTGCAGTGTCAGGGTGGCTGCCAGCAGCACTCACACCTCCCACGTGGACCGCTGACTCCCCCTCCCTCTGCTCAGCCTTCCGTCAGGGCCATTAGTGACGCTGGGCCTCATGTAACGCTATACAGGGCCCTCGGGTGCGCAGTAGCTTTTTCCATCTGGGAGCTGGGGCCGGAGCAAAAACCCTCAGCTGGTCTTGTTCTAGGCTGGCCTTCCGACTAGTGATGAAGGGCCATCCTGGGCAAACGTGGGAGAAGAATTGGCTTTACTTGGGAGTGATTTGTTCCATCATTAGGGAAGCCATATCAGTCACAAAACAGCAAGGGCCCAACTGAATGTGACTCTTCTAAATATTAACTCATTCATGCACTGTCGGTTCACTCTGTAATGGCCACGCTGATTCCTTAGAGTGCAAGGACAATTACTGCAGCGGCTCACAGCCCATTAGTGATCACCTACGTTAGAGAGAGAGCAGTGTTTTAGGATTTGCACAATCTGTCAGAAAAACCCAATTTACAGAGTCACTAACTACTTAATTGAGGGGTGAGGGTTAGAAAAGGAATGACAGATGAAGTATCTTTTCAAAGGTTGTTGAAGATGGGGAAACGTCAGAGATACCTGCGTTCACCTAGGAAGGGACCCCCACCTGCCCCGGTCTAGACACCAGCAGAGCTCAGACAATACCTGTGTCTTCCCCAGCAGAGGTTCCTCATGTTAATATGGATGTCCTTTCTTTTGTAGCCTGACTTTTTTGTTTTGAGATTTGTCGGTAAAATTCAAAGGCAAATGCAAAATATTTCGTAACTTATTCGTAGGAAATACTGGGGTTCTCCACCGGCCCCGCAAGGGACTCTCCTCGTGTTTTAAAACAAATCCCCTCGGGAGGGACAGGGTTATGCTAATCACACAATGAGCCTGTCACACATCACCGGCAGTGACATCAAACTGACACCTAAATAATGTCCATTGAAGAATTTCTTAATTTAGTCAATTATTTTGATCCAGCTAATTACTCACTTAAATAAGAATTCATTCAAACAACTGCCTAGACTTCTTTAAACACACACACACACACACACACACACACACACACACACAGAGTTCCAGAGTAATTAGTAAGCCAGTAATTAATAATGCCCCTGAGGAATAAAACCATTTTTCACATATTTAAAGTAAGCCAATCATCCCTTATTGGGTAACTGACTTCTGCGGAGATTCAATAAAGGTCCAGCCACACATAAAACAGAGAGGACCATACAGGGGAGGTCATGTTCCTTGGAAAACCATTTTAAATGATCTTGAATTCCCAGCCTCAGATGAACTGCACACCAGTCTAGATACTAAAAAGGCGTGTCAGTGTCAATTAGAACCATGAATCCACCCTCCTGCACGCAGCAGGCCCTCCTTGTCCGCTTCCAGACTTCCAGGCACGGCGCTGCACAATGGGATATAAAAATGAGGCTCCCCTCAGCAATCACTTTAATTCACTCACTATTTCAGTCCAGAAAGATTTAAGCGAGGTTGACAACAGTGGCAAAGTAAGAGCTCTGTCCTGCAGAAGCTTTCAAACGTGTTCACAGAATTAGGGCTCCCTGAGAAACCCTGGGAAACAGAGGAAGAACCAGGAAGCGCAAGGTGGTCGATGTGCTGACTCTTTGGGAGAAGGGTTTTTATTGAAATATAAATACAGAAAGAAAAAATGAACAGATTGTGAGTGGACAGCGTGATAAACATTCCCACGGTGGGCAGAACAGTTTTACTGCCACCGACGGAAGAAACAGAACATCACCCTTATTCGGAAGCCCCTCTCTTGGCTCCTGGCTGTCTCTGCTTTCGGAAGGTGTCACTACCCTGACTTTATCCACAGGTTAGTTGGGCCTGTTTTCACCCTCTGTATCTACAGGGCCACTGGTGACGAATTCTTCAGCGTGCGGCTTCTTCTGCTCCGCATTCATCCGGGTGGTACAAACTCTGTTCAGTCTCAGTGTCTTGTCCTCTTCCATCGGGTGAGTACGTCCCAGTTCATACAGTCGTTTGATTGTTTGCAGTC
The DNA here is from genome assembly GCF_048773025.1 of Camelus bactrianus. Taxonomy (NCBI): domain Eukaryota; kingdom Metazoa; phylum Chordata; class Mammalia; order Artiodactyla; family Camelidae; genus Camelus; species Camelus bactrianus. Next base: position 23,140,044 of record NC_133571.1, on the reverse strand, counting down.
AAGTTGCTTCCAGTTTAAGGATAAAACAAATACTATAGCTAAGAACATTTTTGTAAAATATCTGCTGGCACACGTATATGTCTGTGCTTGGGACATCTCTACGGGGAGGAGTGACACGAGATCTGTAGCTGGTAGTTCTAAACCATTTCCATTTAGACTCCCAACAGCAGTGAAGGAGGGTTCCAGTTGCCCCACACCCTCACTGGCACTTGAAATTGTCAGTCTTTTAATTTTAGCCATTCTGATGGATAAACAATGAAATGTCATTGTGGTTTTAATTTAAATTTCCCTAAGGACTAGTGAGGTCAAGTTCCCTGACAAAATATTAGTCATTTAGTGAAGTGCCTGTTTAAACCATTTGGCCTTTTCTGCGGGATGTCTGTCTCTGCATTTTCGGTTTGTAGGAGCTGTCTGCACATTCCAGAGACGTCTTTTGTCAGTTCTGCATACTATGAATATTGTGATTGCTCAGACCGGGGAGCTTAAATTCAATCCCCAGCAGCACTTGGGATGGCACATGCCATAGCCTCCACCGCACACGCAATGCACACGTGTACTTGGTGATGTTACTTGCCATTTTGGATGGTGAGGGTGGGGCTTATGCATTAAACTTTGCACTGTCACCTGGGCCTTTAAAACAGTAAAATGGCTCCAGAGCTGAGCCTGAAAGATACCAAAAGTCTAGGTAAAAAAGACAAAGAAGAGGTACCCACCATCCCCCCACGTCTCCTCTTCTTCTCACAGTACATTTAATCTGCAGGTTATTAAGTCCCGCGAGGCGGGGAGCTTGGCCGATCCCGTCGGCTGCTGTGTTCCGTAGGGTTGAGACTAAGCCTGGGTGTGCAGGGAGAATGCGAAAGGCGTTTGTTGAATGGAATGATGGCCGTGTCAAATGCCTGTCTCAGGGGATTTCAGCCACCTCATACCCACCAACAATGAACATCCACCCACCTTACTCATCAGATGTTACAGAAGCGATATTTTAGGTCTCATATCCAACAGGAAGCAGCAGAGTGAGGTGGTTTAAACCACGCACTACAGCACCATAGGAACACCTAGGTTTGGATCCTGGCTCTAGTACTAAGCAGCTAAGTGATCTGGGTTCAGTTGCCTAATCTCTCTGGGCCTCAGATCCCTCACGTGTACACATAACAGTCTCCCACTGGGTTGCTGTGCAGGTGAGGTAAATTGACGCATGTGAACTATTTCAAGGAATCTTGATCTCGGGGACGAGCGTGCCAGGTTGTGGTGGCGATGCTGAGGACGGTGGTGAGGGCAGCGATGACGTGGGTGATGGAGGGCACAATGGAAGCTCTCTGTGGTGCACCAGGGTGTGCATCTGAGGTTGGTGTCGCATCCTGCAATGCTCTTTAGAGAGTTTCTTCCTTCAGACTATCTCTAGTTCTTTTACACCCAGCCTTTCCCCGGGTGCTGTGTTCACGTCCTACCCCCTTTCACCGTGCGTGGCCAGCCCTGTCTCTCCACCACGCCCAGGCCCAGCTCTCAAATCTAATCCATGCTCCAGGTACAGCTTGTCCAGAAACCAGGTGGAGATGCTGAGAGCTACGAGCTTTACCGGTAAGGGAAGACTACCAGAAAAGCCAGGAGTCTGGCAGATCTGGGCCCAGATCTTGATTTATCTTTGGTGCCCTGAGTGAATTTTTTTTGACAGTAACCTTCTAACACTCCATGTTCTCATCTGCAAAACTAATAAAATTATATCTATTTCATAAAATTGATGCAAGGATCAAAACTCATATGTGGTATTTAAAGCACCCTATTAAGGGTCTGGAAGTAGCTGGCTGTCACATGGTGATGGCAGCTGGTGGTCCACCACAGTGTCATGTGGCCTTCTCCTCCTTAGGAGCATGAGTCTGGAACCAGGGGGGGTCCGGAGCATCCCTGTGCCACTCACTAGCTGTGCGGTCTTGGGCAAGTCGTATAAACCGCTCTGTGCTTTAGTTTACTTCCCCATAAAACTGGGGTAACAGTATCTGCTCCATCAAGCACTTTGAGGGTCCCACGAGATGATGTACATGAAACACAGTAACTGGAGCACGTTACACGTCAGCTACTGCGGGCTGGTAGTAACAGAACAGAAATGGAAAGAGAACTGCCGGTGCTGACACAGCTGGGCAGTGCTGGCCAGGTGGTCGAACCCAGGTCTGCCTGATGCAAAACCCACATCCTTTCCGCTGGGCCGGAATTCTTAAATACAAAAACCAGAAGCTGTGCCTAAGGAAAACATGCAGACAGGTGCAATCCAATACCCGTGGTAACGATTATATTTATAAACTTCTGCTCAAGATACAGCCAACAGGATACATTCTGTGAGCTTAATATTTTCTGGGCCAGTTACTGTTCAGAGCAAAACTATTTTATGGGTATTAACCACAGTTCTAATCCTGCCACTTCATAAATATTTTGTTCGCCCTATGAACAATAGCAAATGAGTCTGTAATTACTAAAGGAAGAATCTCATTACAACGAACACCTTACAGCAGAGCAGCCTAAATTATACTTTCAAATTAGCTTATCATTTGCACAGTACTTAGTCTCCCAAGAGTGTTCTCACACACACGTGTGTGCATGTATGTGTTTAATGTATGCATGTGTGTGTGACTGTGTATGCACGTGTGTTCTGCCGTGCACACGTACAGGCATACACTTCCCTTCATTGACCCCCAAAGCAACCCTGAGAACAAGTTACTATTATTCTCTCCGCTCCACAGTGAGGGACACTGCAGCCCGTGGAGTGGCAGTAACTCATCGGAGGCCACAGAATTAGGAAGTGATGGGTCCGGAATTCTGATACCAGGTCTTGCTCTGGGTTTCCCTGCATTCGACTGTCTCATACCCACACTGAGGGTGAAGTCAGGATTAATTGTCCTAGGCCATTTCATAGGCCATTCGTAGGCCTGAATTTGCACTATTTGGGGACTAAAAATAAAGCTCAGAGTAAATTCTTTACTGCCAGTGAGTCCATAGCATCATGATTCTTTTTTACCTTGAAAGAACAAATACACAGGTCAAATCCTCCTCGGGGCATCATGTTTTTTTCTTAGAAGTGAGGTTTCTCCGGAACGATTGCTTTGCCAAACATCACATGCTCAGTCCCCTGGCTGTTGAGTCTGAATTTGGCCTCGCAGACTCTGACATTGAGTGAGCTGGTGAAGAAATGACTCTGAACTCAGGAGCGAAGGGAGCCGCGTCGCGCATACATATGGCCCCTGCCTTTTCCTCCTCTGGCCTCCGGAACCAGACTTGAGTGTCTGTGCGTGTTTTGAGTGCATGTGGCTTGTTTTGAGGGGTGGTCTGGGGGACTGGGCCGGTTTCGGAACAAAGCACCTTCCCTTTGTTTGCCTGTCTGTATGCAGACAAGTCATCCTGTGTAGAATGGACTAATGTTGGCTTTCCACGTATAAATGTACTAGGACATCAGACCTCTCTGCTCCCTCCCTTCACTATGCAGATTACTGTGGGAGCCTCTGTGCTTTCATGAATATTTAAGAGACCTCTACATCCCAGAGATAATCTGAACACACAGCTGGTCCGAGAGTCAAGTAAAATTTGTTCTCTTTAATTCAGGTCTCGAGGATCTGCGACCTGATATTTCCTGAAAAGCCATAGCGTGAATGCAATTCCAGAATGCCCTCCGCTACAGGTCAAGGAGCGGCTTTCCCAGGGAGAGTGATCTGTGGGCCAGGCTGTGAGTTCTCCTGGAAGGTGCACACATTAGCAGACTTGAGAGGGGGAGCTCTAACAGGGCCCTGAGCCCCACGAAAGCTGCCCAGAGTCCTGACCTCCGGGAGACTCAGGGGAGTCGGGGGACTGGGGCGGGCCTGCTGGGCACGGCGGCGCGAGCTCAGGTTCAGGCCTCTGCCCTGCCGTCTGCAGCTGTGTGGACCTGGACGTCATCCAACCTCATGGCAGAGTCTGTGCAGCACATAGTGGAACATTCGATTTGTCCACACGGGGCCTTCAGAGGAGATCAGACTTGTTAATACGCTTTGTCAACGAAAGCAGATCCTGACAATTTCAGTCATTTACTAATTTCTATAGATGTAGACATGAAAAGCAGGCCTCCAACACCTTGGAAGCTACTATTTTCAGTTAAAGAAATGGGTTTACTCCAAGACGACAGAGAGGAGCAGTGCTCTGGGGTTCTTGGCACTTGTGTCTAGATTTAGGTAAGGGGATGATTAAGGAAGCTGCAATACCTTGAGCTTTGGACATAAGCATGGATGTGTGTGTGTGTGCATGTGTGTATGTGTGTGTGTGTGTAAAGAGAGTCAGAGCCAGAGATGCAGACAGAGGCAGGGACACAGAGACAGAGGTGGTCATGGTAGGGTGACAGTCATGAGGCTAAAATGAACTTTCTTTGCCAGATTTAATTTATTTATGGTTAATTGCACTGAGTAGTTTCAAATAAGAGAGCTCTGAATTGTTTAATACCTTGAAAGGTTAATAGAGACCAGAGTAGTCAGAGGGACAGAGGGAAAAATAGGAGAAACAAGAGGAGTAACGGTTGCATGGGTGGATTTGGTGTGGAGACATGCTGTGTGACATGTGGAAAGAAAAGACATTTGATGACGAGAATCAGATGGCAGCAGTGCTGGTGGTGGTGGTGGTGGTGGTGGTGATGATGGTGATGATGGTGGTGGTGGTGATGATGGTGGTGGTGGTGGTGGTGGTGATGGTGATGGTGGTGGTGGTGATGATGGTGATGATGGTGGTGGTGGTGATGATGGTGGTGGTGGTGGTGGTGGTGATGGTGGTGATGATGGTGATGATGGTGGTGGTGGTGATGATGGTGATGATGATGGTGATGATGGTGGTGGTAATGGTGGTGATGATGGTGATGATGATGGTGATGTGGGATGGTGGCGGTGGTTATGGTGGTGATGGTGGTGATGATGATGGTGGTGGTGATATGGTGATGGTGGTGATGATGGTGGTGATGGTGGTGATGGTGGTGATAATGATGATGATGGTGGTGTTGATGGTGATGATAGTGATGGTGGGGATGGTGGGGATGGTGGTGGGGATGGTGGGGATGGTGGTGGGGATGGTGATCACATAAATAATAATAATAGCTGACATTTATTGAGCACTTGCTATGGAAGGGGTGGGATCAGTGCCTCTCATGAATCTGTCATTTAGACTAAACACAGCCTGGTGAGGTTTCATGCCTGAACATGAATACATGGAGGGTTTAATGGCTTTTCAATGTCACAGAGCTACATGCGGAGCTAGAAGTTTGCACTCAGGCAGCTTGACTCCAGGGCCCTGAACGTGAACATTTTGCAGGTCTGTACAATTAAGAGTCAAATATTGAGATAAATGTGTTCTAATGGGAAATTGGTTTAGGTGCCAATGCCTGAAATAGGAAACCTAGAGACTATTATCAAATAGTGATGCTAGGAGATTGCTTAAAGTACAGGGGAGCCCAATCTTAAGAGAAGAAAAACAATGGACTTAGAAATGAGGGAGGTAATTGTTCATAAACTCTGAGCCTTTTGTTAGGAGGGGATGAGAGAAACTGAGCAATGATGCCGATATCTCTAGTTTAGCTTCCTGTACGTAACTTGAATAGATAACCACTCAACGTGAACACAGATTTCTGTTTTCACTCTTAGCTAACCTGCTAAGCTTGGGGTATGCTGCAAGGTCACAGTGGAGGAGTATGAGAAAGGGGAAATGGTGTGGTTCCAAGGTTTAAGATTTTAGAGAAAGCACAGGCCGTGGAAAGTGGGCCCATTAGGGACAAAATGACAGGCAAGTTGTTCTGAACAGAAAGGCACGGACTCTGAGTCCGCTAACCACTTCACGCCTCTCTTTCTGGCCCTTCTGCAGTTGTCTCTGCAGCACAGAGGGATCTTCCATCACTGGTGCGGCCGCATTGTCCTTTGCCGCCACTCCCAGGAATGTTTCGTCCCGAAGCTTTGCATGGCCTGGTCCAGCTGACTCCTGAAACTGTCTGAATAGACCCAAAGTCTCTAAGTAAGAATGTCTCCCTTTTTATAGTCCATCACCTTTTACCTTTATGTCATTTTCCCAAAATAATTAGATGTATGTTTGTTGGTTTTGTTTGCTGTTTATTTCCTATCTCTCCTAAGTAGACGTTAGGAACCACGAAGGGGGAAGTAACATCTTTCACCCATCAGTGCACACCCAGAGCCGGGCACAAGGTAGGTACTCAAAAATGTTCGTGGAATGAATAAAGAAAATACCGGATGCACGCCTAACTGAAAGGATGAGCGCACCCCTGTGAGCACGACCCTCTCCAGTCGTGACCTAGGGGGACGGAGGCTCCCGGCTTTCACACGCACATGGGCTAGCTGTAACGCCACTGTCCCACGCGGTGCAAGTGCAGAGACTCACAGCTGTGTTTGCAACCACGCTACTCCAGGAAGGCAGGGACTGCAGATTCTGGGGCTCATACAGTGCGATCTCCAGAAATCAACCCTCTTGATATTTGGGACAAGAACACATCCTCCTCAAAGGGGCCACTGGGACTGAAGCCCTAGCTGCCCAGCGTCCCGTCCCCTTGTGCCCGTCAACGTCCGTCCCACTCGTCTCTCCCACCCGGGCCTTGGCCCCTCCGCCTCCTCCTCTCCTCGCATCCACCAGGCTTTCCTCCATCCAGACTGTTTTCTCCATAAATCTTTCAACATATCACACTCAGCTCTCTGAGCTGGCTGACTGTCTGAACCTGGATATCTACCAAGGACACTGCTCTCTTTGGAATCTTAGCTTTGCATTTCCTCAAGCTGACACCTGCTTCGGAGCCTGCAGGTGGACAGGCCCTTCCCGATGATCACCATCCCTTCCACACAATTTCTCATTCACCTTCCCGTTAACTTTGCTTCTCTGAGGCTCAGGTCGATCGCCAATTCCACCTCCATTTCTCCTTGTTGCCTTCTTTCTGACCTCCTTGTGAACTTCCCTTATTCATCAAAACTGTTGGAATCTGCACTACTCGTCCAAAATCCTGACTTTTCAATTCTCGACCTAACAATCAATATCCCCTCTCCCTCTTCTGCCTCAAGGATCTCTTCCCATAGAGTTCACAGCCCTCCCACCTGCCTGTAACTGACCTCCCTGTAAAATTATTGACCTGAGGTTCCACTTTGCTGCCACAGTTTTCTCCTTTCCTCAAAGAAGTCAAAGCCGTAAAGTGCCAGCCTCACTTCCAGCCTCATCCATCATGTTATGGGTTGAATCGTGTCCCCTCCCCAACAAAATCATGTGTTGAAGCCCTCAGCCCCAGTACCTCAGAATATGATCTTGTTTGGAAAAAGGGTCACTGCAGGCATGATCAGTTCAGTTAGGATGGGGTCACACTACAGTGGGGTGGCTCCCTAATCCAGTTTGACTGGTGTCCTTATAAAAAGGGCAGATTCAGACACAGACACACCCACAGGGAGAATGTCCCCTGGAGATAAAGGCAGAGAAGAGCATGACGCTTGTACAGCCCAGGGACACCCAAGGTGGCCAGAAAACCAGCAGCAGCTAGGTGAGAGGGGTGGAGCAGACCCTCACTCACAGCCCTCAGAGGGCGCCAGCCCTCCTGACGCTGCCATCTCAGGCTTCCAGCCTCCACTTCTGTTCTAAATCGCGCGGCGGGGGCATTACAGCAGCCCTCGCAAATGAGCTCACCTGCCCCGGTCCCCCTCGCCCTGCGCGGTGCAGCCACACCGGCCCCCTGCTCCTCCCGCGACGTGTGTTCCTCCCACGCTAGGACCTGACACACGCCCTTCCTTCTTCTGCAGTGCGAGTTTCCCCCTCTCCTTTGACTCCTGCTGTTTCTCCAGTTCCAGGACCAGCGGAGGAGAGGCGTTTCTGAGGAAGACCAGGCTAAGTAAGGCTCATTTTCCATCTGATTTGTTTCAGTTTATAAGTGTGTGTCATTCATGTCATTCTTCGGCGAGTGTAATAGCTGTCACGGTGTAGGCAAGCAAAAAATTGTTTGCTATTTGAATGAATAAATGAATACTTACATAAATACATATTCTGGGTTGATTTAAATGCAGGTCCAGGCAGAATTCGTTGCTCACTCCCCTGTGTCCCCCGGGACTTGCACTGTCCACAGTTACAGAATTTGCCACATTACCTTCCATTCAGGAATCTCGTGTCACACAACGTCACCCCTTGAGAGTAGGGGCTGTGGCTTTTGTGAAATTTAAGTTCCTGTACCCAGCACTGATCTGGAACCTAGTGGGGACCCCACAAATATGTGCAGAAGTGGATTGTGTAGAAATTGTAGGGCACGAGGGATGGTGATACACGGGACAAATCTATGGGGTGATATTGCCAAGTGGCTTGAATTATTTTTCCCTACACGAAGGAGTGTGTTCAATGTGCTGCTCCTGGTAAGTAAAGTTATGCCCAGTAAGTTCCTCTGTTCAGCCCCGAGCGCCTGCGCAAGAAAATTAAATGTCTCTTCCTCAGATTCATTTATAGCTCACTCCTCAGCAGGTGTGCTCAGGACGCCTTCGGAGAATTCTTTTCAATTCTCTTTATCCTCTTATCCTAACCTCTTCCAGTGGATGTTTGTAACCCAGGGGAAAACAAAGCACTTAAAAGCAATGAACACTATAATCATACACAGCCTTGAACCGAAAGCACAAACTGAAACTGCAGAGTCTTCCACTGACTCCCGCTCTCCCTGACTCACGCCCTTGTATCTGGGCGCTTTGCGTGTAAACCTGGGCCAGAGCAACCGCCTCCCGCGCTGGGGTTAGCCGTTGAGGTGCCAGCGGGAACATCGTGACCACAATTAGTTCTTTACCTCAAAGTCACCTGTGTGCTTTTTATTGTAAGCAAGGTACATCAGGACCATTTGAAGAAATACAGAACTCTTATAAATATGCAAATATAACAGGAAAATGCTCTTTCCAATTCCACAATGACAACGTTAATAACGATTTATTTTTGTATCATTTTGTAACAAATAAAAAATTATTCTTTTTAACCCAGGTTTCCAAGGCACTTTTGAAGGCTGCATTCTAATACACTAAGGTCAAGCAAGGAGTACTATCTTCAGTTAGCAGAGGACAAAAGCCGGACACTTGCTAATTGGAAGTCTGGTCACAGGTCATCCAGGTGGTTCACAGTGAGTTCCTCTGCTCGGCTGAGATGCAACGCACATCCCCTCTGGGCCAGATGAGCGAAATCTGTTTATAATACAGTTTCCCTCATTTCTAGCTTTCATACTGAGCTACAGCCTTGGCCATTCAATCTTCCTTTGAAGGACAAAATCAAGAGACTTAGATGAATCCCAAGAAGTGAGTGGCCTCAGGGTGGGACTGTGTTTGGACCCTGCCCTGCCTCCACCAGCCATGTTTTCTCATCCAACGTCAGCGAAGAAAATGACCCTGGGAGGGTCAGCGAGGACTTCCCAGGGCCTCGGAACATCCTGTGACTGTCGCTGTTACGGCAACTTCCCTCCCGGTGAAGGCAACGTTCTTCCCCAGTCCTGGCACCGACTTTGAAATGTGTCCATGAAAGCCAGACACTTATTGGATTAAAGACCCAGCTCACTTATCTCCTGAGTTTCAGCATTAAAACTGAGAAAAGGAACAAGAAAGCCACTGCTCTCTGCCGACATGGGGACCGCGTTTAGCCTATTCACAGGGACAGGTATTTTCTCGTGCACGTTTCTTTCCTAAATTTTAAACCTGTCTTTTTTGAGAAGCAAGTCAGTCCTTGAACACTGAAAACCTACCTCCACCCCTTTTCCACTGCCCCATCCTATGGCAGGAGATACCATTAAGCTGGTGGAAAGGCGGTGAGGCCTTCGCTCAAACACAGAAATGCGCTGAACGCCCCACAGAAACAGCATGTGCCACCGACACCAGGAGAAAGGACTCACTGGTGCGTCTTACTTTCCTTCCCTTTATCAGTTCCTCATTCAAGACACCGAAACCAGCTGTTATGAGGGGCTGATACTTGCTTTACAAAAGAAGAAAGGCTCCCTCTGTACCCATATTCTCATTCTTCCTACTGATTCAAGCGTTAATAGTATTTGACAGGTTGGTAATTTGGTTTTTTTTTTCAAGCCATAATTCATTTAGAGCCATATTGCTTTACTATTGTACATTTTACACATTGGTGCACAGAAAACATTGTTGTTTTTTTAACAATTCGATTCCTTCCGGGAATCCTTCACACAAGAGGGCAGCATGAGCCTCTGGGGGGGGGCGGGGGGTGAACGGGGTGGTGCCAGGAGGCCCAGAGAACCAGGAAGAAAACGGGAGGAGAGGGCGGGAGGAAGAAGCAACAGGAGGGGCAGGAGCTGGGGACAGAGACCAAGGCAGAGGGATAATGAAATGGGATGACGACTGCAGGAGGAACCAGTGGGGTCGTGAAGAGGGACACAAGGGGAAAACACCAGAGCTTGGTGCCTGGGGATGCGCGATGGGTCCCGACCCCACTCTCCCCCACCTCCAGAGGGATCTGAGCGGTGTCTTGACATTCCTGAGGTTTTATTGAGAGAGGAAGGAAATGACTCCTCCACTCCCCAAAGTACAATCATGAAAAGGTGAGGAAGGAGGTCAAGACGAGCCTCACGTGCACGCATCGGAGACTCTGGTCCCTGGCCCTTCTGGTCTCCTCGGGGCAGGGCTAGGAAAGCTCTCTGCAGCCCACCACCTCCCTAAACCGTCAGGGCTCAATCCAGCCGCTCAGAGTCCCCATTGTGCTCCAACCCCGGGATCAGAGGCTAAAGGAGGGGAGTGGGGCGAAGTGGGGTGAGGGCTGGAGGTGGGGGGCAGCAAGCGTCTCCCTCCGAGGAGCCCTCCCCCCATGGGGCATCCGGGCCACTCCACGCCACACGCATGAGCACAACATGCATTTGCAGCCACGTCTGCCGTTCACTGGGCAGCCACTGAGCGCCACGCCCTGTGCTGTGTGCTTTCCTTCCTCACCCTGACAACTCCTCTGTGAGGTCAGCGAGGTGACTCTCACTTTACAGATGAGGACGTGGAACCTGAGAAGTTAACTACTTGTTTGCAGTCACAGAATTAGTGAGGGTGAGAATCCAAACTGCAGACACATTCTTACCGCAAAACCCAGGTTTCTACCAGTGAGCTCACCTGACTTGCTAAGTTTACAGGGAACAGAGGAGAGTGCAGGTCACTTGAGGGTCTGGGTTAACTAAGCAGAGCATCTCTCACCGGCTGGGGACCACCCCGCCCGGACCACAAGAAAGAGAATGACTGTGACTGCGAACACTACTGTCGATGGCTTAGGACAGAACTTGAGCAATGGATGAGTCCCCAGTTCCTTTAGGAGGAAGATGACGCTTCTGCCCAACGGAAATGCCCCGGATGGTGGGGGAGCAAGAAAGAGAATTGGGGCGAAGTGGTTTTCCTTCCCTGGTGCTGCCGTCTGCCTGGCCCAGCAAAGGGAGAAATCATTTCTCTGCACTCATGTGAGACTAACAATCTCTACGTTTCATTTTCTTACACTTTTAGGAGAAAACCCGTCTCAAGACACCTTGGCATCACCCACTGGAGTCGCCGCTCTTACAGGCCGGTAATCCCACCTCCGGGCTGGGGCTTGAGGAAAGGCTGTGTAGCCGCACGAGGAGACGTGAGCCCAGACACGACGGTGGGGACACGTTTAGCCGCGGGATGTCAGGAAGCAACTTCGCCTCTTCCTGCAAAGGACAGGTGAGTGCACCCCTGTGACCTGTCATAAGACCAAATCCGGCACTCCGTGGGAAGAACTAAGGAACTCCAGCTCACGTGTCAAATGGAAGAATGACACATATAGAGCTTTTGGATTGTTGAATACACGTGCTAAGACAAGATCTGTGAATGTTTTAAAAACATGCCAACGTTAGAGCAGGCAGACAGCTAGATATGAGCAGAGAAACGAGGATGCAGGCCAAATGGCAGGGAACCCTGCATCATGTGAGCACCAGGGGTCCCTGGGCAGAGAAAGTAAAGCAGGAACCTTTGGATGGATAGGAAATCGCACAGCCCTGGAGGCCGACAAAGAAAGCTGGGAAAAGGCAGGAATCTCCAGGGTCTGACTGTAATCTCTTGCTCATTGTGCCCTCATTTCAATACAATCAGCCTCGCAGAGTAGAGGTACCCACGATGCACCGACGCCGTGACGCTGCCGACCCAGACTAAATAGGGACAGAAATCCCTCCTCCCCTCGGGAAGGGGGAGCTGGGAGGAAAATCAGGGGATGCGACCCCAGACCCTTCCCTCCCCAGTGACTGTTTCGCCCACTCATTTCTACACCCTGTGTAACCGACGTGCCAGAGAGACTCAGGGCAGCCGCTCGCCTGAGCCTGCCCGCCCTCCCCGTGAGAGTGTGCCGTCCAGCCCTTAACAAATCCCCACTTTACTTTCCTAACCTCCGCTTCCCGTCTGTAAAGTCTTTCTGCGACGGGACAAGAACCTGGTCCCCGGCAACACAAATAGTATTTCACATCGTTCAGTGACACACACGCTTGGTAGAAACATGCACGACGGCCTGGGAAGGACGGCTCTCAAGTTGGGGACAGCACGGAGCCCCGTGGGGGGAGGCTGGGAGGGCCGAGGAAGGGCTCTCAGGAGGCCTCACCTGCACAGGTGACACATTCTCGTTAATCGGGGTTGTAGATACACCTGTGTTCATTTTCCCTCTTTCTGTCTCTTTTGTACGTTTAAAATAAGTCATGATAGAAATTTTTAATTGAAAACCATATAGAAACCAGCCCAGAAACCCCTGAACACCAACAAGCAGCGGTCACCGGGGGGTCATTCCACCCTGCAGAGAGCGGGGGGGAGGAGCAGGCCCAGGGGCCCGCCGGGGCTGAGGGCGGCTTCTCCCCGGCACCCCTGGGCGGCGGGAGAGTGCTCGGAAACCAATAGAGATGTGACGGGGAGGCAGAGGGGATGGGAGACCGGAGCTGGAGAGCTGGGATCCAGCGGGGGGGGGGGTGCTTGTTAATCCCGCCAGGCTGTTGTGGTTGAAAGGACCCACTTGGCCCCCAAGCAGCCGCTTATGTTATTATTTCTCTCAGCGGGTTTCAAGCCGCCTGCAATTCTCTGTTAGTTAATAAGAAAAGTGAGAGATGCAACAATTGCTTTTGCTCGGCTGGCTTGTAAAGGCTTTGTCACTCAAAAATAGAACAAAGGCCCTAATAACACCCTGTGCCGTGAAGGCAAGTGTCAGGGAACAGACCAAAATCAATTATCTGGGTGAGATCCAGAGACAGGAGACTCAGACGCGCGCCCGCCGCAGCGTCCCCCCACCTAATCCCATTACCGGGGGGCCGCCAGCCTCACGGGGGAGCAGAGCCATGTAGGAAAATCATAATTAAAAGTAAATAAAGGGAAGCAAGCCCCTGGCGCCCCTGTCGCGGCCCTGAACGCGAGCGTGGTCCCAGCAGACGGCGGCAGGCCTCCCCCAGGGCTCCCGCGTGGGGAGGCTTGGGAGACGGGCGGCTTCGCGCACCTTGGCCAGTCCTGCTGATGAGTGGCGTGTAGGAACCAGGTGAGGGGTTACGAAGTGACCCCGGGGGCTGGGAGCCCGGCAGAATCTTCCCGACCCGGGGCCTGGACTGCCTGGGAGGATTTCTACGTGCCTCTCTCTTGCTTAACTAGTATTTCAGGAAACACGTGGAATGAAATGAAGGGGTGAATCGGCGTGGCTGTAGGATGAACTCGGTCCATCCGATTTCTCCCTGAAAGGAACATCCAAGGATCATCTAGGACTTGCAAACATTCAGTAACCCAGACCTGGACCCAAATTGAGCAAATTAAAATGTCTTGGGGTGTGAATGAAAAACACCACCTGCCAGATCAGCAAGCAAAGGACGTTGTGGCTGCCAAGCCATCAGCCACCGCAGAGACCCCCAGGGCGCCCCCTGGAGGGACGCAGGATGGGAGAGGACAGGACACTGGCCCTGGACAGCTAAGGTGCATGTCAAAGGAATGATTCCAGTGAGCCCAGACTTTTGCATCTTCCCATACATAGAAAAGTGCTACATCCTGAACTTGAGATGTCTGGTTTTCTTTACTTAACAGTCATCTTTTGACGTTCCAACCACCTGGTCTTTGTTGCAAAAACTCCTGTACATCCTGGCTCCTTCCCTGCCTCTGCAGAGCAGCCCCTCACAGCCATCTGAGGGTCTGTCTCCCGGGCTGGGAGCCCTCAGGATGTCCACCAAATGAAACATAATTCTCAACTTTTAGGTTGTAACTTTTTTTTTTCAGTCGACCTGGGGGTGGAACCTAGCCTTCAGTGGTTTCCCGTGTTCCTCCAGTTGACTGTGACTGTGCAGCCAAAGCCGAGAGCCTTTGGACTAGATGGTCCCTTACAGTCTCTTCTTCAGCTGGGTTTACAGGTTTTTATTACGAACGTACACAGCGGAGAGAGGAGCCAGAAGGCAGTTAGGACCAGTGGGGTCTGGCGCCAGCTCCACCAACAGCTACCTTTGTGACTTTCGGCAAGTCACCTAAACTCTCCAAGGCTCGCCGTCTTCATCCATTAAAGGAGAGCGGGGAGGATGGGATCACTAGATCCCTTTGAGTTTGATGTCTCTCTGACCTTGAAACTCCACGAGCCAGGACTCATGCAGAACAACCAGCACACGTGGGCGCCGTGTCTGTGCACTGAATCTCTGAGGGGAGGTCAGAGATGTCCTGTGGTAAGAGGCAGAGAGAGGACACTATGATTCCTGCTACACCCTGCAGCGATGCTGGGTAGACAGACAGACAGACAGTCAGTAAGTGTAGAAAGCAGCACAAAGGCCAGCATCTGACACTGTCACTAAGTCCCTGCGGTTTCTCGGGTTACTGACAACGCCCGACACAGAAGGGATTCAGTAACTATTGGCTGGAAAAAAATAACAGTTGGTTGAATGACTGAGTGAATGAATGATGCCTCCCATGGGTGCATCGAAGTGCGGCTTGTCTCTGGAAACTGAGAACGGCCGCCTCACTAGATGTTAAGTAATCACCTTCCCCACAAATTTCCGAGAGGTGAACGGCTGCGCTGAATTGTGCCTGATGGCTTCTAATATCCCAGCCCAAGCTACACACGTCCGCAGATTCGATCAATATGCAAATGTACGGCTTTGCAGCCAAGAGGGACCCGGCTTCTCCTCCGGCAGGGATGTGTCTGCGCCCAGGGGGATTTTAGTCTTTGTCACTAGGTAGAGAGCTTCATAACTCCTTAAAAAAGGGTCTTCCATTGTGTTTAAGTGTGTTTTAAAGTCAGTAGGAGAGTCTGGGTGGGAACCAGGCAGGCCCGGGTGGTGGGAGGCCCTCTGCAGAGACACTGGCAGGGCAGCAGAAAGCCATTTTAAATTAATTCCCTGGAAATCCCTGTGAAGGAGGCACTGCAGCGTGAAGGTGGGTTCGGAAGCCAGGAGGGAGATTTCAGGTCACTGCCCCTCTCAGACTCCTTCAGCTGACGTCTGCTGGGTGCAAAAAACTGCTAATGTGTGAGAGGGAGCAGGTGCGGGGCGTCTCCATGCGCCCCCAGCACCCCAGCCTATCACTTTCAGTGTTGCCGGTGATGAAAAATCTCTTTGGAGGACGGCAGGCAGGAGGGTTCTCCCTTATTTGCAAAGACACAAGTGGTACAATTCAAGCCCAGCAACAGCCGCTGGCACCAGCCCCTGTGAGGCTGGGAGGCCAACCAGTCGCCAGGCATAAACCAACGGGGTAAAAAGGCAGCGGTGAGTCCCCGGTCAGAGCACGATGACGTGGCCAAGGCCTCCGTGCAGATGAGGCGTTTGCTCAGGAAAGGAGGACCAGAGGGGAGGAAGCGAAACAGGAGGAGAGGGGGCCGGGCTCAGCCAGTGAGGGAAGGACCCAGCAGCGGAGGACAGGACACACTGGTTAGGACCAAGATGGCGCAAGACTGGGCTCCCAGTGGACCTTGAGCCCCGTGGCGCACCCACAGGCGCCAGGACCGTTCCCAGGGTGGCCAGAAAAGGCCCCGAAGTGGGCGGGGGCCTTTCCCCAAAGTGGCTGGAATAAGCCTCCTGCTCATTAGCATGTGAAATTACTGAGGCCATAAAAACGAACACCCCTGCGCCTTGTGGCCGCGCTCTCTCTCTCACCTTCTGACACGGCCCGCTCTCTGTCCGCGGAGTGTGTACCTACTTTTACTTTAAACTAAACACCCACACCTCGCAGTCTCTCTCCCTCGCACCTTTCTGAGGCGGCCCACATTCTGCCTACCGAGTGTGCATCTCCTCGGCCGTTTTCCCTTCCGAGGGAGCAGACCCCACTCTCCGGAGTGTGCATCTGTAGAAATAAGCTTGCTTTCACCTTACCATGCCTCACTCTTGAATTTCTCCTTGTGGGAGGCAAGAACCCATTCTCCCACGGCAGAAGGAAGGAGGCCAGGGCAGACCGTCCGCACCTGCTCCCAGGACAGCCTGTGAGGAGCCCCAAGAGCACGCAACACAGGAGGATTCCTGGGGTACTCACGTCGCCACCCCCACCTCCTCTTAATGCCATTGGCCCAGAGATGACAGGGCAGCAGTTACCTAAGGGCGGCACCCCTGCCGGGAGAGATGCCAGCGCGAGCCAGGCCAGCTCCAGGCCAGGCTTCTAGTCCCAAGAAGACAAAAGGCCGAGAGAAGCCTTTTTAGGGTGAAGTGTTTGTTCTCAAAAACCAGCACCATCCATTAAATTCTCTCTCCCTAAATCCCTCAAGGTAATTCTCCTTTAATTTTTTAGGAGCAGCTCTGTCCTACGTGAAATCATTCTTGGTCTTAAACGTCGCCTACAAACGCCGAGGCCGCGGCGGTGGGTGCGGTAGTCCCGTCTGGTTCATCAGTGACTATTAGAGCGGTGCGCTGGGGTCTTTCAGTGGGATTCACACGGGTCTGCAGGGGCTCGGACAGCCTGGGCGTGACCGCAGAGGAACCCTAAGAAGCTCAGGGGGAGACGCTGAACACACAGGGCTGCGCGATGAGGGGTGAGTCCCCGGGCTAGGGCTCTTCAGCGTTCATCGATGACTTGAACTAAATGCTCTTTAAACTCCTTTTCCGGCTTTAATATCCAATGAAATTATTTCCCCACCCGGACGTCCACTGCTCCCGTCTTTAATCCATGTGAACAAAGCCTCTAAAATATGGGGTAGACAAGTCTGCTCTCCCTTTTCAGGGCTCTTAGGAAACAGTCGGGCTAGGTTATCTCGGGGGCAACTGCCTACTCTTTGGGGAGTCCTGGGGGCCAAGGGACAGACACTGTCCCCCAGGCCACGCCACACAACACGTATGAAAATGCAGATGACGGGGGATGAGTGCATATGAGATGCATTCATGGTGAGCAAGGAGCCTCAGATGTTCCCTCCATCTGAACTCAGATGGGTTCACTTGGTGTGATCCAGAATAAATCCTCCCTGCTTCTGTGTCTGGCTCTAGCCTTGGCTGTTATATAATCCACAAACGCAGAATTTTCCAGCCACTAATGAGAGCACTTCGCATTTAGAAATGGAAAGCCTTCTGACTTGTAAACAAAGGAGGAGAAGAGAGAAGATGTTGCAGGCGGGCTCTCACACTGTTGCAATGGGAACGGTCGCCTCTTTGCCGCATGTCTCCCCCGTTCTGGCTCCTGGCCTCCCAGGTGCACAGCCCCCCACAGCCTGCAACGCAGAGGCTCAGAGATGCTGCTGCTCAGCCCTGCCCACATGCTGGAATCAGCTCCCGCCACCTGGAAGGAAGCAAGATTAAAGGCAGCGGCTTAATCCTCCTGTAAAGCTCCTTAAGCGTTTCTGTCAGGGTCAAGCACTTACTCAAACTGCTCTGGAAAATATCCCAGTTTAGGCCCTTCTACTGACTGTCGAGTTGAGAGAGATGAGAGGCTGGATGCTGATCAGGAGAGGGGCGGGGAGAGACCTGGGGCCGGAAGGCAGGAGGTGGGGAGAAAAGCCAACGGCCCCTTTCCTGTGCAGAGCGGAGTTTGTGGTCCCACTCCTGGGGTGGTCTTGGTTTCACCCCTGATTGGCTTTGTCTCCTCCTGAAAAGGATTCTTAAAGAATTCTAGCAATGTATTTTGCACAGCAAAGGAAACCATAAACAAAACCAAAAGACAACCTACAGAACTGGAGAAAATATTTGCAAACAATGCAAGTGACAAGGGCTTAATCTCCAGAATATACAAACAGCTCATACGTCTCAGTAACAAAAAAACAAATAACTCAATCAAAAATGGGCAGAAGACCTAAACAGACATCTCTCCAATGAAGACACACAGATGGCCAACAGGCACATGAAAAGATGCTCAGTATCACTAATTATCAGAGAAATGCAAATCGAAACTACAATGAGGTATCAGCTCACGATGGTCAGAATGACCATCATTAAAAAGTCCACAAATGATAAATTCTGGAGAGGATGTGGAAACAAGGGAACCCTCCTACACTGGGTGGGAAAGTTATTGGGTGCAGCTACTATGAAAAACAGTATGGAGATTCCTTAAAAAACTAAAAATAGGCTCACCATATGATCCAGCAATCCCACTCCTGGGCATATATCCAGAGGAAACTCTAATTTGAAAAAATACACGCACCCCAATGTTCACAGCAGCACTACTTACAATAGCCGAGACATGGAAGCATCTAAATGTCCATCAACAGACAACTGGATAAAGAAGATGTGGTATATTTATACCATGGAATACTACTCTGTCATAAAAAAGAAGGAAATAATGCCACTTTCAGCAACATGGATGGACTTAGAGATGATCATACCACGTGCAGTAAGCCAGAAAGAGAAAGACAAATATCGTATCGTATCACTTATATGCGGAATCTAAAAAAAAAAAAAAGGAGATATAAATGAACTAATTTACAAAAGAGAAACAGACTCACAGACATAAAAAAACAAACTTATGGTTACCCATGGGGAAGGGCAGGGAGGGATAAATTAGGAGTTTGGGATTAGCAGATACAAACTATTGTATATAAAATAGATATACAAGAAGGTCTTATAGTGTAGAACAGGGAACTAAATTCAAAATCTTGTAATGACCTATGATGAAAAAGAGTATATATATATATAACTGAATTCCTATGCTGTACAAACTAACACAACATTGTAAATCAACTATACGCGTCAATTTAAAAAAATACAAAAAAAAAAAGCATGCTACCTACATATGGAGCACCTACTGCAATCCAGGAACTGTGCTGGCAGGTTGCCGTGAGCAAGGGAGGTAACGCCTGTCCTCACTCAGCACAGCCTAGCGAGGGGACAGCGGGGACAGCGGTCGGCCAGGCCGCCGCACTAGAGCAGAGCTGGGTGGGTGCTGTGACGGAGGGTTTGGGAGGCTGCGGAAGCTCAGACACGGGCATGGAGCAGAGGACGGTTGGGTTGGAAGGCTCCCCGGAGGAAGTCATATCTAAAGTCTAAAGCAACAGACAGAGTAGCCAGGCAGTACAGGGGCGGCAGGGGTTGGGGCAGGGGGGTGGTGACAGGTAGCACCGCGGGCCCCGGGGATGAAGCGTCTTGGGGGTTGAGACCATCCTTCTCAGCCAGGTGAAGAGTCCGAGCTGGGCCCCGAGCTGAGGACGGTAGAAAGCCTGGAAGTATTTTCAGCTGGAGGCCACCCAGGTCACAACTGCATTTCAACAGGTCTCTGCTGAGCAGAGGAAAGGCTGGAGAAGAGTGACAATGAAGGAGGACCGTCCAGCGCCACTGCCTGCCGCGTGCTGGTGCAGCAGGTGGCAGCGGGGGACGGAGACGTGGCTGCTTGGGAGAGACCCTGGGGAGGTTGCCCGGCGAGGGTCCGGACGGGATGGCTGAGGAGGACAGAGGAAATGAGGGAAGCCCAGGTTTCCAGGCAGGGCACCAGGGGGCGCAGCTCCACAGAGCAGAGGGCGGCGGCGGCGGAGACCAGTCAGAGGCGACATGTGGGCCACACGGGGCACTGTGGGGGCCCCAGGCAGGAAGGGGCGAGAGCTCGGAGGGGTTTCAGAGGGCGCCTCTCATTTCCCCATTCCGTCTGTTTTTTGAGTTTCGTTTTGTTTTCGTTCTTTCTGCATTTCCCTTTCCCTGGGTTGATTAAGAACAGGACAAGCTCAGGAGTGCTTTTCAGCACCAAGCTATGGATGAAGCGTTCTGAAAAAGCAGGGAGTGCGGAGGGGGAGGGAAGACGGGCCCTGTGAGCGGGTCCCAGAGCCTCTGTCTTCACATGACCACGTGGACGTGTGACGCGTACCCGTTTGCACAGGCTCCCAGTCTGGTCTCTGGGAGAACCAGCGTGGGGGAGGCACCTCGAGGGGGCGAGGGAGGCTGAGGAGGGGCCCCAGGTGCGCGCGGCCACAGCCGCCTTGCTAATGACCTGGAAGAGCGAGTCAGCACACGCAGGAAGTTTTCGGCTGAGGAGCGAAAAAAGGAAACGCTGGGGAAAATACAGTAACTGGAGGAAAACCCAAGTGGTGAGCAGAGAATAGGGGCCACGTGGGCTCGCCTTGTGTTGGTGATTTACGACAGCCCGTCCTTTCTGGGGAGGAGAAGCATGTTGTATTAAGGCTTCCAGGAGGTACATTAGCTCCAGAAAGTTACTGTGTTGTGGGTCATTCAAAGTTTCATTAGGCGTTAAATGATGGGTAGTAATAATAATATTAATCATACACGGCTAACATTTATTTAACTCTTACTGTGTGCTTGACCCCGAGCTAAACACATGGCCTCTTTTAATGTTCCACGAGCTCATGACAGAGGAGAACGAAGGGCAGGAAGTTTAAGGGACTCACGCAAGGCCTCACGATGGTTAAGCGGCAAAGGTGACATCGGAACCCAGGTCTCTGTGATTCTAGAGGGTCTGGTCCTGGCTAGTACCTTGCTGCCAACTCCATCAGAGAAGTAATGTCACAACTGAGTCCTCAGAAGAATAAGAGGTCATGTGTAAAGCTGAATAAACCCAATTCATTATAACATCATGTTAATTTTATTAGCGAAATTCCATAAAACTCTGTGTGAATGTGCTGTTTGCACCAAAACTCCCTAACTGCTTCATCAGCAAAAGTTGCCCATGGAAAACTCCTAAACCTTCTTTAAGATGAAGCACAAACATCTCTTTTCTTGAGCATCCCAGGTCCCATCAAAGGCCGTAAACTCCTTTACGCTCCACTCTTCACAGTAGCTCAGTTTGTGCTGTGTTTACAATCATTCTGCACACCCGTCTCCCTCACTGGCCTGTGAGAAGGGCGCATCTAATTCACCGCTGGGTCCCTATCCCCTTGCAAAGAGCCTTGGACTTAGTAAATTCTCAATAAATGTGTGTTGAAGGAATGAAAGAATGATGGGATGTTAAAGCACGGATGCTCTTCACCAATGTATAAAATTAATTCGCTGTCATGATAACAATCATCTGGTTATTGAAGAGGTGCATAAAGTGCATTAAGCTGAATTGACAAATATGTTTGGTAAATCCTTAGTTCTGAATGTTATGTGCTTAATTACCAGCAGTGAGCACCCCCAAAGGCCTGGCTTTGATGATCCATTTTATCATTGTCAACGTACCTTTCTCACCACACGACTGGCAATCACACCCAGAAGTGAGACCCAGCTTATTCGAGGCGAATCCATGGGTTGGGCAGGTCTAGTACATCCCTGCATGCACCATGGGTCCTCTGTGTGTCGTGGTCCACACCTTTTGAACAGGTGTAGCCAGGCTCTCCGCGATGCCAGTGGTTTCTTCATCCTCATCTCCTGACTGTCCCTGCTCAAGTGCCCCTGTTCTCTTGCATGACTCTAGTTTCGGGTCCTCAAATCTGCGAGACACATTCCTGCCCCGTGTGCACATGCACCACAGGTTTCCTCGGCAAAAGCTCCCTTCCGCACGTTGCCTCGCTACCTTCCATCTTGGGGCAGGCGCTCGCTCCTCCGGGAGTCCTCCCTATGAACCTGACCGCCACGCCCCCTCCGTCCCACGGAGACGTCTCTGTGCATCCCCGTGGTCTCTCCTTGGCTTCTTAAAGCAGCCTTCGTGAAGTGCTGTCCCCGGTTCTCTCCTCCTCTGTGTCCCACCATCTGCCCCGTGTCTCGTTCCCTGCCGTGTCTCCAGGACGCAGCGCGATGCCCGGGGTGTGTCGCGTGGAGAAGGAACCGAGACAGGAGGGTGGAGGAACAGAATGAGGAAAGGCGGGCTGGCTGACGTTGGGACGGACATGAAGTGGGCTCCCCCCATTAGGTTCAGGTCCAGGAGTCTATCCTCACGGCTGAAATTGCAGCTGGAGCTGATCCAAACGCTACTTGCTGAGAGGATAAATCAATTTTCCATGCTCTCTTATGTAACAGACATTAGCCCGCACATGATGATGGCATCCTTAGGACAGGAGAAAGAACACGGGGAACAGGAGAGCGGCACACACACGGGGGGGGGGGGGGCAGAGGCTGAGCCTCTCCCTGGAGCAGGATGAGGGGCCTGTGCAGGCAGGAGTCCGGGGAGGCAGACGGGCCTCCACGCTGCCGCTCTGCGAGCGCGCTGAGCCCGTTAGGCTGGGGCACAAAAGCCGTGGAGCATTTTGGCTTGCCAGCCATCCCCATACGACTGGACTTTGTACCAGCATCACCATCTCTTGTAAGTACTCGGTCCAGGGACGTCCTGGTGACTTTTTTTGAAAACCTTATAAAAGACATAGATTACCTCAGGGCTGAAAGGTGAAAAATGTATCTTTAAAGTCCATTGCCAACTCCAGATGCTTCCACAGCTGCATTTTAATATTCCAGTCCTAGGACAAGACCAGGTCTTGCTATGTGTCTCTTATCTCCCCCCACATACCAGGGCTGCCAGTGCCATTGGCAATTTTACATGTAAATGAGCCCATCCATCACTCCTCACTCTGCAGCAGCGCACTTCCTAGCCTGCCATCGAGTTACACCATTAAATCTCCCCGCTTTACAACATACATCACGACATATTTGACATCAATCAGCCGTGTCAGGCTGCTCACTGCAATCCGTAAACTAGCTCTGCATCTCTCTCCGCTCAGAGTGATTAGACCGGCTTGGGGTGGCCTCCTGGTTACAGTGATAAATGGCGATTCACTTCCTCCTCGCTCCTCCCCCACCTGTTCCCAGCCTCTGTCCCAGGCTCCCCGCGCCTGCCTGTTGGAGGAGGCAGTGGTCAGTGGGAAGCGGGCACGGCATGCGAGTTTGTTCGGTCAGGTTCAAATCCGGACTTCAACAATCGTGGCTTGGCTCTGGGTGGCGACTCTGCCACTTTAAAAAGAGGATGGGAAGCTCATACTTTGTCACACGACAAGACAAGAGATGGGTATTTGGAGTTCCTCTAAGGGCAGCTCTCCCGCCAGGACAGTGGTCCTTCCCCCCAGGGATGGGTGCTGACCACGTGCCCAACATACCCCCATAAGGAAAGCGTCACTCCTGCCAGGTTGCCTCTAACTGCATCCAATCCCTGTCCGAGAAATTATATCAGAATTAGCGTGAGTGAAAATGACCTAATTGTAAGTATAACCTAGAATGTGTCCTAACTGATGGCTTTAAGTAGTTCATTTGCAAGTTCTTTATTGGAAGAAACGTTACGTGTGACATGATGGAATTCTGCGTCACCCAGTGCGGCTGATGGCAGCACACTGGGTACCACGCTGCTCCAGCTGAAAGCCGCTGGACTAGATGACAGCCACGCTCTTCACCAGCAGGGAAAGCCAGGAGGGGCTCGGTGATATGAAGAGACACTCCACTGAACTGGCTGGGCTATTCATCTGAGCACCGCAAAAGTCCTTTCGCCCTTCCTTCTGCTCAGTCTGAGGTAGCAGCGACTTCTGCCTCCTGGCACACTGGCCAGGCCATCTGCTGACCACTGGAAGCAGCCTCAGCCATGTGTGCGCTCCAGAATATCTCCTAGGCAATCAATCAGAAGGCTCTTTGGACCCAACAGAACCCTCCACGGGAAGCCTTCTTTCATCAGATGGACCCCGCGTCAGCCGCAGACCTGGTACCGACCCACCTGCCACTTGCTCTGATTTCTCTCAGTCTGGCCGCTTACAGCTGCATTTTCTAATGATCTCATTCATCTCCTGAGTCCATGGCCGTTTGTCCAGACCAGGGAGGACAAACCCATCTGGAAGGAGCAGAGTGGAAGGCTGGGCTACTGATGACAACCGCGGACAGGACTCCATATGACAGCGCGTCCAGGACGCCCACGAGAAAGAACACCTCTGGGGTGGGTGGCAGGGGAGTGAAGAGACGTTCAGGGGAAGGGGATGGAGATGGGAAAGGGAGTGACTCTGTTTGGGGGGCTGAGCTGGTCTCCTAAGGAAAGCGACAGGAGGGGCAGGGCAGAGAGTGGGAGGGAGGGGAGAAGCAGAAAGCCAAGGAGGGGCAGGAAGGGAACAAAAGGAGAGAGTTAGCTTCCTGTTTTCATTCTTGGGACACCCGGAGTAATGAACCCTCTTTCGAGAGAAGACGGATGGGCAGCTGTAGAGATTATGAGCGAGGTTTTATTGCAGATCGATAAATCCGTGTCACAGATCCCCATCTGGAAGGAGTTTTAATTTAAAGGAAAGAGTGATGAGCTCACAACAACAATAAATCAAAAAGTTGTGTGTTCACGTATGCATTAGCCTTCTATCCAAACACACAGCTGCGTCAAGGCAGGCGTCTGGAAGCAGATCTGGGGGGTGGTTCGGAAGGTCGGCCACGGGGGGTCGACAGCTCACCTCGCTCAGGACACAGTCGGAGAAGCTACTGTCTCACCTGGACCCTGGCCCGGGATTCTGATGTGAGCTGGGGGGGACACTGGGGTTTATATGGGTGCCTTGAACAGGAATCCCTGGTTGTCACCAGACGTCAGCTGCCTCAGATCGAAATCAGGAAGAGTTCTCCGAAAAGCAGAAAGGAGATTTCACAGCAACAGAACTGAGACAGCACCTGACAGAGAGGGCAGGGACACATCCAGTGCATCCTGAGAGCTGCGTGCAAACGCAAGCCAAGCCCGGAGGTGGCGCAGACATCCCCCCGCTGGCGCCAATGGGTCCTTTCCATTCCCCCCACCTCCATAGTCCCCTGTCCTGCACCGACACCCCCACAAGGCCGCAGAAGAGGCCGGCGGCTTGGGAAGGTGTGGCCACGAACTAACAGCGGCGGATCCCCTGGGACAGGCATGTGGCGGTGCAAACCCTCTGCACCTGAGAACGCAAATCAGACGCGGCACTGACAGCCACCAGGCGCCTTGAGAGCGCCGGCATCGGGAAGGACGCCGCTCGCTTCTAACCCGCCGGGGCCGCTGTCGCGTGGTGACCCGCTGACGGCACCATCCTTCCAAAGACCTGTTCAGAGATCAGGGAAGGAGCTAAAGAAGTGGGGCCCTGGGTGTCCACCATCCCATCAGCCAGCATCCGCACACACTTCCCGTCTGTGGGACTGTGTGCGTGTGGCCAGGAAGCAGACATGCCACGGATCATACACCCGTCCACAATACCTTGACTTCCTAGGACATGAGCGGTGTTGGACATCTCTGTTCACGCCAGCACGGCTAGGGACATGCAGCGGATCCTATCTTACTGACGGGAAAACTGACACTCAGAGAGGTCAAGAAGTCAGGATTCCAGTCCAGACCTGTCTGACCTCACTGGCTGGTCTTTTCCTCTGTCCCACCAGCCCCTTGGGGTGTGTGTGTGTGTGTGTGCACATGCATTCCTCTACAGACCTCACTCCTTCCCTGCTTTCCAGCCTGGCTCCTGACACGCCCCTCCCGTGTGGGCCGCTTCAGGGTGCTAACTCGGTGCAAGCGCACTGCTCGCCACCAGGACGCCCCTCCGTGGTCTGACTCGCACTTGAACACCGAGCTTCCGACGCCGGCACCTCCCCTGCCCAACACCAGCTCCACTCAACGCGGGCTAATTCTTCCTCGGTTTCTACCTCACAGGCTTCTCCATCAGAGCGTTCTTTTCTCGTCATTGACTCTGTCTCTTTACAGGGCGGATTTCTTTGTGTGCACAGTTCACAGGACTCCGGCTCCTTTACACTTGTGCTTAGCAGAGGGTGCGACCCACGGTAGGTCACGTCGCTGCGAGAACTCCAGCCCACGAAGACTAGCGACTGGACCGCCAGCTCCTGGTCCCCATCAGCAATCTGTGTCTACTCCATGAGCCCTCTCCACCTGCTGCCCCCTTCCTCCTTGAGCCACCACACGCATCCAGTCACCAGCACGGAAGTGCTTACGAGGTCAGCTCGCAAGTCCCATCCCGAAGACAAGTGAGGTGAGCCACGGAGCACGGCTCGGCCCTCAGGACCCAGCGGGGCAGCTCGGCAGCTGAACCGGACCCCAGAGTCTTGAATCATTACAGCCTAACCTCAGCTCACGGCTCTTCTAAGTCAGATCTGGGGAACGATGCCTCCAAAGTGTCCGTCTTCAGCTTAACCCCGTGCTTCCCCAGCCCGCTGCTGAATACGTTCAAAGCACTAATTCATTTTAGAAAAGACGGTGAGAGCATTAATAACCGTCCACACGGCAGCGCGCACCGTCTGAGAGCAGCCGTTCCACCCTTAAGGAAATGACTTACATACGGTCCTCTCCGAAGGGCATAAAGCAGGGAGCTTTGATGCCAACAGAGACGGCGGTAACCAGTATTACGAGGTGCCTAATGTGTGCCAGACCCTTTTCTGGCCCTGGGAGCACGGCGGTGAGTGAAAAGTGCGGGAGAGCCACATGCCGCAGTCGCGTCTTAGTACCAGCGACACCAGAGTTTACGGGGAGCTCCCTGCGAGCCAGGCACCCGATTACCACTTTGCACCTGCAGCTCCGTGGGTGGGCACTTGGCGGGTTATAACGCCGGGCGCCGAGAACGTACGGTCCCGCAGTGAGCCCCCCCGAGTCACAGCCTTGGGAGCCACAGCGCCGGCCTCCGCCTCCTCCTCCCCGTGCTCCCAGACTCTGCCTTTCCCCGGACCGCTCCCTTCTCCCGTTAGCTTACGCCTCCCTGTGTTTCTCTCCGAGATCAGCCAAACTAGCCCGTTTTCCGTGAGTACCACTCCACAGCCTTCACTCCGCCCATCCTCTAATCCGGTTTAGTAACTCCGTTCGCTGAGCCCACCAGCACTTTCCCCATCTCTCCATTACGGCCTGTATTTCCCAATAAGTATTTAGTAACGGTTTATGTGTTTTGTTTTTTTCCTCCTCCATCAAAATTTGAGAACTTAAGAGCAGAGGCTGTGTAATTCATCTTGTAATCCCTGCAGTGCTTAGCACCGTGCCTGGAATATAATAAGAGCTTAATATTAGCTGAGCTGAAGCAGTCCTTCCTGTTACGATCGAGTGTATTATGGCATCTCGGGGGTGGACGACGTGTGTGTGACGTGTGTGGAGAGCGCTGGCCCAGGAAATCTGGAATCTGCTCCTTGCTCTGCCCGGAGCTCGTCCTGGGACATCAGGCAAATGCCTCGCCTTCTCTGAGCCCCGTGATCACATCTGAAATAAGAGGGTTGCACTGGACAATATGAATTCCACTATATGACACTTTAAAACCCTCAAAACTCTCTCTTGTATGCCTCACATATTCAATAAATGAGCATCTTTTCTGTTCCAGACGCTTTATTAGACCTTAGAGGTGTCGGAACAAGGAGCCTGCAACCAAGAGCCTTTCATGCAGCTCTTGGACCAACGTCGTGATCCAAGCCAAGCGACCGCCGCTGACCTTGCCTTTTTTTTTAACAAAAGAGAAAAGTCCAGTTCAGAGATCCTTAAATCTGACGATGCTTAGATGTTCCCTCGTGCTCTTATGTCCTGAGGCACAGTCGTTGAAGGCATATAAAGAATTCTTTATAATTGTCCCCATAGTTGAGGACAAAGTTCTTCAAAAGTCTTTCACTCAGATTTACACACAGGCCCGGCTGCTGCATGGACTGTACCAGGGGGTCTAATTGACCTCCTCAACCACTTTTGAAAAGAATGTGGCCAAGTCGACGCTGTCCCATTTTTTCATGCTTATGGAGATATTAGAGGCAGTCCTCACAGAGAACAAGGAGCACTTCTGTTAAAGACACCAGATTGAAACGATGGACGTCTAAGCTGATTTTCACGTAGAAGTGTCTTACCAGGCAGGTTACACTGCTCACCAAAGCGTGATGTCCAGCGTTCCACAGGCACGACCCTCAACATCGTACTTAATTTTGTACAAATAGTAAGACTGTATTCTTCTTGAAGCATAAAGCTTTTAAACTTAGGTGGCTCCATTAAATTCAACAAATATTCTAAGAAACTAAATTATACAAGGAGCTCTGGTAGTCTCTGCTGGGAAAAGAAATGCGAATAAGATACTGTTCTTCCACTGGGAGCTCTGTTCTATTATTGACAATAAGAAGATGACATAAACGTCTGTGCTAAAAGTCATGAGATGATAAGTGCCTTAAAGAAAGAAGAACATGAATTTGTTTATTGATCATTTGCCTGTGTTTCAGGTTCTGTCATTCATACATCCTTGAGAAGAGAGTCGCACTGTTAGCGTGGTGTAGGGGAAACTTAAAAAAATGAAGGACGGAATTCTATTTGTCTGAGTCCAAATCTAACGCAAGTCTGGTGACTACAACCCATGTCCTCCCCATGTTTTGGAGCTCACACACACACAAGTGCGCCTGGTAAAGGGGTCAAAGAAGCCTCCTTGTGGGGGGGACGTGTTCGCCCTGAGCTTTGTGAGGATGAGCGGAATCTTGGGGAGTGGATAATAAAAGAGGGTTTCCAGCTGGAAGGAAGGACCGGAGCGAAAGCAAAGAGAGGAAACTCACTCGTAGGGATGCTCAAATAATAAAAATCGCTCCAGATTGGTTAGCGATGAGGGCTGGTCACTGGTCCCATGTTTGTTCTATGTTGGGTCTTACTCGCCTACAAAGATGAGTAAGATGGTCAAGGCGGTCGCAGCCTAACAGAAGCAGATACCGAAACACAGACATACACCAGGCACTGCGAGAGGAGAGACGGGAATGGCTACTGTTGTCACGTTAGGTGGAAGAGGACTTTGCAGAGAACACTGTCTTTACCCTGAGTTTTGAAAGATGATAGACAGGTTGTCACGGTGAAGGTGGAGGAGATGGAGTGAGGTTGGTGGGATGGGGGGAGAATGGTAATCTGGCAGCGGGAACGACAGGGTGAAATTTAGACCCACGGTCCAGGGGGGCACGTTCAGGAAGCTAGGATGCTGGTGCAGGCAAAGAGAGAGGAGAGGGCTGGAAGCCGACAGGGCGTGCCCGGGGACAGAGTGTCA
Organism: Camelus bactrianus; assembly: GCF_048773025.1. NCBI lineage: Eukaryota > Metazoa > Chordata > Mammalia > Artiodactyla > Camelidae > Camelus > Camelus bactrianus. The sequence continues at coordinate 23,110,848 of NC_133571.1, read as the reverse complement.
AGCTTGATCCCCTTTCCCATGCGTGGAAAACAAAAAAGTGTGGACTTAATTTTCCTGGCAAAGAAGGTACCATTAATGGCTTCTGATAAGGGGTCGTCAAGGTCGGAGCTGTGCTTGCAAAGATCCATTTAGCAGAGAGTGGGAGATTCGTTGGCTGTCCTGAGCACTGGAGTGAGAACTCATGAAATAATAAACTAGGGTGGAGGTGGTGGAGGGGAAGCGGAGGGAGGGAGATTATAAAGTTAGAGTCAACAGATCCACAGACCTGGGAGCCAGCATTTGGGTTGCGGCCGGGGAGAGAGCGCTGGTGACACTGCTCAGGCAATTACAAACGTGGGACTGGATTTCAAGCGCGGAGTCAGGGCTGCAGGCAGATTGAGGCATGATGCCCACAGAGGTGATAATTGGACAGTGGGAGGTGGGAAGAACACCAAGGAAGAGAGTATAGAAAAGAGAAGAGAAAGAAAAAGCCAGGCACCAAACCCCGAGAATTCCTCTGCGTGGGAGGCAGAGAAAGGCAGAGGCACCAAGGGGGTATGGGCGGAGGACAGGTGGTCTCCGAGGTAGGGGCAGGACAGGAGGCCAGTCTGACAGAGGGGCCGCAGGCGCTGGGGAAACGCTGCGGGAGGGAGGGGTGGGTTGAGATCCAGCCCATCCTCTGATAATTAATAAGTCAGTGATAAATTCGGGAGGCGAGTTGGGAAAGAGTGTTGGGGGAGATAACAGGGGCCCAGGGATGACAGTAAACAGGAAGGGCTCAAGGCTCCCTCACAAAGCACATCCGGGAAAGGAAGGCGAGCCCCTACAAAGGGGGGCCTTACTGCAGGGGCCCGACTCGCTGCTTGCAGCTCTGTGAAGCGTTTGGAAACTTGGGACGCCAGGCCCACGGGCGTTAGAGCTGTGTGCACACGCCCGCCAGCCAGTGACAGGTGCCTCAGGACCAGGCAGAGCGGGCGGGGCCACATGGCCCAGGGCCCCCACCCCCGCGGGCAGCCGGCTGACGTGAAGGGAGAGGCGCCCTTCCCAGTCCTCAGCAGCCACCCCGAAACCGCAGGACAGAAGGGCTGCATGTCCACAGGGACTCCTGGGGCAGCTGTATAGCAAGGACTCCAGCACTGTGTTTTCGTTTCCCCCCTTTCCTTTTTTTTTTTTCAATTTTCTAAAAATAATCTATACTTTTTATGTAACTGCAATAAAAATACAAATAGGAATTTTTAAACGAAACAAGCCAAATCTGGAGTTTAGATGGAAAAATAAACAAACAAAAATATCAGGAATATTTCTAGCATAATCTATAAAAGTACTGAACCCCTATGTTGTGCACCCAAATTTAATATAACATTGTAAATCGACTGCACTTCAGTTAAGTAAGCAACAGAAAAAGAGTATTTCTGATAAAGAAGAACAATCAGGACGTCCCCTTCTTGTCAGCCTTACAGCGTGTCCTATAAATGAAATATAATCTATAAAAATGTTGAATCACAACACTGCGCCTCTGAAACGATTATAATATTGTGAATCAACTCCATCGCAATAAAAGCACATCTGTTGAAGCTGTAATAACTAAAATGCAGCGGTGCTGGCGCAGGGACAGGGCAGACCAGGGAGCCTAAAACATACCGGACACGCGTGGGCGTCCAGCACGTGATAAAAAGGGCACTGGCACTTCATGGCAGTTGGATAAAACTGGGTGATTCACGAAATAATGCTGGAACCCAACAGGGAAAAAATGCGGCTGGATCCTGTGATGGGCGGTTTTACGCGTCAGCTTGGCCACGCCGTGTTTCTGTTACTGGGTCAAACACTAATCTAGGTGCTGGCTGTGAAGATCCTGTTCTCCCCTTCCTGCTCACCGCGGCTCAGGCGGTGGCTTGCTGTCTGAAACGCAGGAAGGTCAGGGCAGCAGCCTCGCTGCACAGGACACCAGCCACTGTTTTCCGCACACTGGACACAGACCTGGGACCGACCACGGATCAGCTCAAAAGCTGAGCTGCAGATGCTGGAGAGACGGCCCAGCAGCCTGCCCTGGGGACCCTGGGGAGACCACCGCAGCAGCCTCCTCCTTGGCCCACCCAGGCCTCCGGGGGGCCCCGTTGTGCTGGGAGGGACGTACGTGCCCCCCTGCGGGAAGGCCCCCAGACTTGGAGGGTGCAGCTGCGAAGGCTCTGCGGGGCGTTATGAATTCCAGGGAGAATGAACAGTCGCAGGTAAAACTCCAAGCAGCTGAAATGCCGTTTTCATGCAAATGCCCCTAAGTGAAATGAGAAGAGGCAGGGCCGAAGGAGGGACAGGAATGCGAAAAGGACGCAGGAGAGAAGCTGAATTAGTTCTAAATGGGCGGCGTTAGCTGCTCTTGAAGAAAATGAATAGGCTTTCTCCCCACATTTATTAAGTTCCTATGAGTCTCTAATTGAGGAGCCCTTTATTTTCAATGGCAAGAGGAAGGCTGTCAGGTGCACTTCACAAAGGGAGCGTCTCTACTACCTGGTTATTGGAAAGTGCGCAGCGGTCATTTCTTGAAGGAAAGGGAAGAGGAGGAGAAAGTTCCTCGCAGGAGTCAGAAGGTGCGGGGGGAGGTCTGCAGGGGGGCGCGGGAGGGCAGTGCCTGGCTCACTTACGCAAAGCGGGTGGGGCAGGGCTCAAAGATGTCCGAGTGACACGGGAAGGCCCTGGGCTGGTGGACGGAGGCCTCCCTCCAGTGCCACTCTCCGCTGGATGTATCATTTACCTTCAGTTTCCTCACTTACCATATTGCATTATAAATAGTTCACCTCCCTTCTGTGCTGTGAGAAGTTGATAGGATGAAAACATGAAAATGTGCCAGAAAAAAACGGTAAGAATAGCTCTAGATAAATACAAGATGCTAATTATGCTTGAAAGAGGGGAAAAAAACGTCTCCTGGTAAGGACAATTTTTAAAAAATGAAGGGTCTTTATCCTGGTCAAAATAGCCCCAGTACTGTCCATCTCCACTGCTGGACAGAACAGCCTCTAGGGGGACCTGGGGCTTCAGGGGGAAATCGAGGGACCGGAGGCCACTGCAGGAGTGGACGGGGAGGAGCTGCTGGCCTGCTCCCTGGCTCAGGGGACCTGGACACTTGGCTCCTTGCCACCCAATGTGGCAGCTCTTAACATGCAATTGAACGAGGGACTGGCCCAGTATTCAGAAGGACAAGGACATTCCACCCGTGTCTGCCGCATCCTGATTTAAAATCTTAACTTCAGGAAAAGTCATCTCTCTGTTTTTTTCCTTCCCTTGACTTGGTAAAAGTCGTTCACTTGGGCCACGGTGGGTTTGACTTGACGCAGAGATGACTCAGAGCGTGATGTGCGAAAGTGCTTATCTTCCCCCAACTTCTTCCGAGTTCTCTAATTCCCCTGACACATTAATTCTAACCCCAACACAAAATGCCCCCAACACCCCTGAGACTCTCAGGACAGAAATTACAGCAATTTCCTATAACTGGGATCAAATTCCAAGGTTGGCGAGCATGGGACATGGCCTGCCATTAATTCAAACACCCGTGTGAAAGATTAGGGTGGGCAGCTGTGATTCCATTAAAGGGGGCAATTTCAACTCCATTTCCTTGATAAACAGACACAAGCTCGCCCCTAAACTGGGCTTGATAGATTTGATTAGGGTAGAGACTTTGGAGGTTGTGGTTTCTGCGGGAAAATTGCTATTTGATGTACAAGGCCAAATTGCACTTGAAATCTCCTTGCATCCATAGAGGAGGGAGACGGAAGAGGCTGGAACACCTAGCCAATTGCTATCATCCAAGCAGCAGGGGAGTCAAGCTGCTGTATTCAAAATATCTGTTAGGTATGCAGCCAGTGTGTGCTGGAGACAGCGTGCCAGGCTCAGGGGAACCAATGATTAAAAGCAGCAAAACCAAATGTTATTTAAACAAAGCAAAGCGTGCCCATCTGATTCCTTTAGCCCACGTGAATCTTTTGCAGGGAGAAGGAAGATCCATCGTCTCCTTTGGGGACCCCTGTGGTCCCATGTTTTGGAATCCCCGTGGAGAGTGTGGGGACCTGGGGGGGGGATGGCAGTTGACACTCACACTTTAAAGCACGTTGTCCCAGCCCAGACCCAGAGTGACGGGCTAACCGGGTCACACCTCCCAGCCTGCTTGTTTCATCTTCAATAAACGGGAAGCGACACTTGTTTAGGTCAGCTCCACCAGACAGGGCGCTGGGGTTGTAATTGCTTCTCCAAACACTTGCTCGAAAATTCCCAAAGTCACAAAGCCTTTGTGTTGGTAAGTCTGTTTGCTTTGTGAGGATAAGCACTTCCAGGAACCACTGAACTCCGTCCCGACGGCCCGGGCGGCCTGACCTGGCGCCAGGTGCGCGGGGACCTGAGATGTGCTGAGGATCCAGAAGGTGCCAAGATCCACACTTGCGGCTTTATGGGCGTCACCCCACTAAAGCCACTGGAAACCTTGGAGGTGGCTACTGTTTCCTTGTTTTTAAATAAAGGCAATAAGTTTCATAAAAGTTAAAGAGAAATGGCCGAGGTCTTGGGAGCGGTAGGAGGGAGACCAGAATGGAAGGAAAAACCACCGGAGGCCAAAGTCCCACTTCGTTCCCTCACGCGGGGCCACGGCCGGGGGTGACGTGGGGCAGCAGGGACTCTGGTGGGAAACAGGCCACAGCAGAGGCTGTAGCACGGGAAGGGGTCCCCTCCTTGAAGGAAGCGTCAGAGCTCCAGGACAGAGTCCACATGGAGACTGAGACAACGTGAAAATGATCCCTGATTGAAACTGCTGGAATTTAGCAAGCTATAAAGCGGTCATCCAGCCAGCCTCCTTCAAAGAGGAAAACAGATTGGCAAGTGGTTGTCTAGAAGCGTCTATGAGGACATAACAAAAGAGCCCTCAGGGGCACAAGGTGCAACGTGTCCTGCCACTTGCCGAAATCTCTGCGCCGCACCCTTTGGGAGTTTAACAAATGTAGAAATCCGTTAAGCACCATCTTCTGGGCACATCACTAGGTTCTAACGAAGCCACTCTGGTGCCCCAAGACACAGCCCAGGTCCCGCCCCACGAACCGACCTTTCTGCAGAAGCACTACAGTTTGCCCCGCAGCGTGGTCCCCGCCCGCCAGCGCAGCCAAGCTGGGTATGTAACAGAGTCTCCTCCAGCTACAGTGCTGAAGCTTTTCTGTGCTGTCGCTGTCCTCCCGAGGCTTCACCCATCTGCCTGTTCCAACAAAGCTTTCAGAAGTGACTTTCTAGGGGGTCAGACACTTTATTAAGAATATGCTTTGCTCGCCCAGCTCCTGAGCCGGGCTCACAAGCGCACTGCCTCTGTTTTCTCCTCCCCTCTTCGCAGCTACAGGAGCTACTCTCAGCTGGTGCTGGAGAGCCTGCCGCCCGCTTCCGGCTCACAGACCGGAACTGAATGCCCACTGAGCCAGGACGGATCAGGCCGGGCTCCAAAGCTGACGCCAACCGGGTTTTCCTACGGTCTTCAGGAGCCTTTAATCACCACTCCTCCCCTCCAACCTAGACTTCTTAAATCCTACCCGACGCGTGGCCCACATGTAACCTGAGGATGCAGAGCGAATAAATACAGTCCCCTTGGGTCTGACTCGTACACCTGCGGGGGTTCTACCTGACGCAAGAGCCAGCGATGTCCACCAGCCCTGATCAGACTGTTCCTGACGTGGTCCCGAGGGCCGCCCCGGAGCTCTGTGCCAAGCATCACCCCCCAGCCCGACTGGACTAGCGTCGGGCAGCCTGAAGCACCTTCCCTGGTAAGAGCCATGTGGACGCTGCTCAGGACCGGGGTCACGTCAGGGTGTGGGGGTACACAGAGCACGCAGCCATGTTCGTCTTTCAGGATGAATATTTCTAGTTGATTATAAAGGGTGTGAAGTGTCGGCGAGTTTGCTCTGTGCCCTTTTTACCGCTTTAGAATTTTAATCAGTGATTAAACAAATATTCGCGCTGGCTTAATTGCAGGGAAGGTATTACTGATCCATCCAGACCTGAGTCTGCTCTCGTGGAGCTTGGTGGTCTAGTAGGGGAAAGGTCACTGAACAAGCAGGTGGAAGTTCACCAGGTGTCAGCGTCGGCTTCCTGGAAGTGCCTAAGGAGCCCGTGGCAGGTGTCGGCACAGGGGGTCGTTTCCCAGCCACAGGGAAGGCGGTTGCAGACACCCTGAGTGACCCTGGTGACAGCTCAGAGTCCACGAAGTTGGAGACGGTCCAGGGACGTCATACCTGACATTCACACGTTAGTGGAAATGGACAGTGACAACACACGATTTGATGGGTCAGCTCAACAGACCTTAAACTGTTCGAGGTGAAAGAAGAAACGGAGTGTGTTGCCTCTCTTTTTAAACGTTAGGGAAACCTTAAAATCAGCACCAACCTTAGTACCAAGCACATAACACGTGCTCATTAAGTATTTGTTAAGTGAACCAAGAAAAGATTGCTCTCTGCTCCACAGCAACCAGGCTTTGGACGCCTCATTCTCGCCACCCCCACGGCCACGCCCTTCTTCTGGTGAAAGCCCGGCTGTGGGCCAGGGGCACTGAGCATTTGGATGAGCCTCCCTCGGCCCCTGCGCTTCGGCGCCGATCCCCAGCAGAGGAGGAGGAGGACACTGCACCACGTGTGGTCCTCTGACAGCTCCGGGATAACAGCGACAACTAGGGAGAGGGGTGGGGAGGTGCCGGGAGCCTGCAGACCGCAGGCTGTGTGTCCACACACGTCGTCAAGACGAGGATCACAAGAACCCCGTCAGAGCACGTCTCCGGTTAATTTGCTTTACCCCGCCGCCCATTATCAGCGCCCTTTTCTTGTTGAGGTCTTGTATCAATATGCCTGGCTAATTTTCTGCTGCCCAGCTGCCAACCTTGGGCAGAAGAACATCTGATGTATCCCCAGAAGGCATTAACCCATTAAGAAAGGCAAATTGATTTTTTTTAATTTCATAAATCAGCAGTCAAACGAAAAATGTCATTTTAAATTATAAACATAAGCGCGTTGAATACGTGGCTGCTACTTGTGCACAACTGGAATTACTTACGACTGTTTAATATCTGCTGGGGGGGGCATCGCAATTTTAATTACGTGTTACAAGGTAAGATAATTATTTACTGGTGCTGACACGGAATTGCCAATAATTACTTAATATCTGTTGGAAATTATTCAACAGCTTTTAATCAGTGTTACACACTAAAGTGATTGTGTTACTTTCCAACAAATATAAAAATCCATCCAGGAGAAAAGACACCTGGGACTTGCATTAGTATTTGTTCTAAAATGCGTTATTGATTTATGCACATTGCCGTACAGTGTTACTACTTTTCAACATTCAAAAAGTTCCTGCCTACATCAGCAAAAGAACGAAAAAGTAAGTGCCTGTGCCCACGATGAGCCGCCGGCTAGAGGAAAGGACATGGATCGAACTGGCCCCAGTGCCCTCTTCTTTCCTTGGATTCTAACCGGAACTAGCAGAGGTGTTGCCACAGACGTGCACAGCGCTGCCTGTCCGCTGCATCCCCTTGGTTCAATCGTGAATCCCCTGCGGGCGTGAATCGGGCCTTTCTCTAAGGCTCACGGCATCACACCTTCCCTTATGGGATCACACCTAGAGCGGATGTTCCATCAAGACATTTGGGTGAAGATGTGGACGGAGACTGTGGTTCATCCGCACAAAGTCGATGTGCTCTCGGTCGCCCTCGGGCACCGCAGAGGGAAAAAACAACGTACAAACGACCTCCCTAGCTTCTAATAAATGCCCTTAAGTCGTTGACTTGATGTACAGATTTCTCAGCAAGGCCGTGACTTACTAAACACACTATTCAGCATCCTTTTCATTCTAATTTTAAGAAGCACTTAATTAGAATTACATTATTAGACCCTGCTAAGTATTTTCTTGAGGTATTCATTAAACACTGAAGTGCTTTACGAAGAGAAGACAAAAGGGAGAAAGAGATTTCTGTTTAATTATTTGCTCAATATTTTCTATGACTTCTACGGATCACTTCCAGCTGGCTGTAAGTGAAATGCATTCAGCTCCTGCGACAGCGACTTGTTAACGCCGCCCTCTAGGAGGAAGGGGCAGAGGGCTTCGTCCTCCCCAGAAGGCGCTGTCTACACCCTACGCCGCACCGTGCGCTCCAGGGGGGCTGGGTGTTACCAAGCCCTCCGCCCCTCTGCCGGGGGCTCTGCCTGGGCTCCCGCTCCAGCCCCTCGCCCCGCCCCCCGGCGCCAAAGGTATTCCACGTTACTTATACGCCCCGGGTCTCTCAGGCCCACGTGCCCCCTCTGTGTGCTGCCTTGTGATGATGTGGCTGGGATTCTGCAGACTCCGTGTCTTTGGTGAGTTTTGCAGGGGACAGAGGATGGAAGGCAGGAAAGGGGAAAGGGACTGGCTCCTTCCTGTCCGAGGCTGTCCTGTCCACACTGCCCAGCAGTGACCCTGGCAGCTGTGCTCACTTCCGGGAAGAAGTGGTTCCCTTTCCAGCTCCTTCCCCCACTCCCCAGCTCTCAGCTCACCGTTCACTGTCCTGGGGAGCAGCAGGGGCAGCAGCCTCGCCTCTCCCCAGACCTCTGACCCCCAGCCCTGCACCCTCCCTCCTGCGCTCCTGAGACACCCCTCTCCTCCAGGGCGGCTCCCAGTTCCGCAGCAGCGCCTCCTACAGACACCGCAGGGGCTGAACAGTCCTAACTTCTTCCCCCTGCTCCCCAGCCCCGGACGGGCTTCAGTGTTTCCTCCGGTCCCTTCAATCTGCCGACACCTTGCTGCCTGATTTTCTGTATTAGATGATGTCTGGTAAAGTAACCAGTGTGGGTGGCATTTCCTGCCTGGCTCTGACTTTGCACCTCGACACACAAGTGCTGGTTCACAGATCCTGCTCTGAGGTCCTCTCCGTCTGAAACACCTTCCCTGCTCCTCACAGGCAAGAGGGCCTGGTCTGCTGTCGCCGTGCAGCTCGGGCCTCCCCTGCTGCAAGCATGTCGCGTCCACACTGGCCTGCCACCTGCTACACCCCGAGCACCTGTGCGTCCTTGTGACTGTGCCCCTTATTCTGACATTCGGACATTGCTATGGCCCTTTCTCCCCAGTCAACTGCCCCCCGAGACCACGCACAACATGAGTCACTGTCTCTCCTACACTTCAGAACACACCCAGCACCCAGAAGAAACACCACAAACACCTAGTGTTTTCCGTGAATGAGCATGCGCTAGCCCCACGGTGGCCTAAACGTGAGCCCAGCTCCTGCGAGGGTGCTGTGTCTCTGCCCTGGTGGGACCAGGAGTCTCACGGGAGAAACACCGGATGGAAATGACCTCACCGCATTCTGATAGTTTTGTCAGAAACAGAAAAGGAGGGCAAAAGTCAGCTTAGAGGTGGCTGGGCGTCATTTTCTCAAGCATTTGATCTTATACCAGTGGTCTACTTAAGGACAGTCCTGCAGCACCACTATTCTCGTGGTGCTAAGCGAATAGCCAGTAACTATAATACCGACCACCTGTTGACCACACACTGGCAGCGCCTGAATACCGCACTATTCTATTAAGTTCTGGCAATGACCCCGTGAGGGAGAAATCACTAACCTATTCTGCAAAAGTCCTATGACACCAAAAATTTCCCGTCACGATCTTATTATGAAGAAAAAGATGATATGGAAGGGATGGGGCTAGAGTGAAGTGGGGAGATCTCTCCTTGGGAGCAGAATCTAAGTGAGAAACTCAGTAATCAACACACACGTGTTAATACAATATTTTTGAAAATCAGAACGAACTCAAGAACAATGATAGACAAGGTATGAACAGTGCAAGTGAAGACGAGGTGAGTGTCTCTGATTCTTCCTTCGTGCTTGGGGACCAGATGGTCGCACTGCTGACGCTTCCGCTACACGTGCAAGGTCACACGTCCAGTGAGTCGCAGAGCAGAAGCGCAAATGCGGGCCCCCAGCTCCAGATCCTTAATCACCCACCTCGTATTCCGTGGCCAGGGTGTTCCCGATACGGTCTCTACAGGGCGTTGCCTGCTTTCTGAGCTGAACTCTTTGTTCAAGGTGGAGCGATCCAAGTAGGGGCTTTTGAAGAGCATGAATGATTTTCACAGGTCGCACGGAACTCCGTTTCTCTAAATTCCGCTCGATCTAGCTCTGGTTTAGACACCACGCATTTTAGGGCTAAAAGGTGCAGTTTCGACTTCACATGCGTATTCATCCATCCTTCATCCCTTCATTCCTTTAACTGACAGCCACTGGGCACCAATCTTGTGCTCCATCTGTGGCCATTATTTATTCAAACACTTTTGGAATTCAACAAATCAGTCAGAAAAAAATGAGCAGGAGTGAAATCCTGTCTTCCTCAGGATGACTCCCAAGGAACGAAGTCGTCAATGGTGGATGAGAAACCCAGGCGGCCACATAGGTTCTAGGGCTAATTTACACCTGAAACGGACATCAGGGAGCCCTCGGGTGACTTGTTTGGCTGAGGGCCATAACTCTGAGCACCGCTGAGCTAAAGGAGGGCCCCTTTCCCTCTTCTGCTTCAGTTTAAGGCGGCCCCTGACAAAATGCTGTCACGGACACTCAGGACTGGCTTGTACATACAGCGTCAGTGTGACGGCCCCCGGGTCCGACGGGGAGATGGGGTCACCTCCCCGCCCAGACAGAGGGGCAGAAGAGACCCTGAATGTGGAGGTGGCGGGGTGGGGCTGGGGGGACAGCGAGGCGCTCAGCAGGCTGTGAACAGCACCGTCCCTCGGGCCCCCCGCCCCCGGCCTCCGTTCCTTTCTGACAACCGGCATCCACCGGCCTGGAGAGCCCGGCCGTCTGAGGCAATGACACCCAGCACGTGCCTGTGGATGGTTATTCCGTGTGTCCCACGGTCACAGCTCCGACAAATGATAAATATTGAGGTCGTTTAATCTCATTTCCCGAGTCAGTCCCTCCAGCCCTCTCATCACTCCTGCTGCTCTGCGGTGACAACCTGCCCATCTGTCTGCCTTTCTCTGACACAGAGGGGACAAGAAGCGAGCCCAGCACGGTGGCTGGACGCTAAGCCCAACCCTGGCCCCACAGTCTGACGCTCAGACCGATGCAGAGGCCCCCAGATGTTGCATCTTTGCCTCAGGAACCTTCTGCCAGGACCTCTTCCTAGCACACAGATTCCCAGTTTTGGAGGAAAAAAAAAAAGTATGGGAGGCAGGAAACATGATGCGTGAGGTTTGCAGAACATAGTGATTCTTTCTTTTTTAATGGAGGTACTGGGCGTCGAACCCAGGACCGCATGCACGGTAGGCATGCTCCCTTCCACTGGGCTGCACCCACCACCCCACATAGGGATTTTTAAAGGTCTCACAGAAGCTTCTGCCTGTGGTTCCAAGCTGGTTCCATTACCAAGCAATGGAGGGTGCTGGACAGACTCCAGTCGGACCACCGGGAAGGGAAACCCTCAGGTGCTGCGGCCTCAGGAAGCCGTTCAGCACCTCTGCTCGCCAGTCTGTGTCCGTGAAACGCGCTGGGCTGCTTTGAGTCAAAGGGGCTAACGTGACAAAGCGCTGGGCGCGGCAGCTGGCGTCCCGTCGTTCGGTCGCCAGCCCGTGTGTGCTGAGCCTGCGCCGCGTGTTAAGTGCGGGGGGGGGGGGGGAGGGTGTACGTGAAGTTCAGCGGGGACTTAACCTCCTTGTTGGCATCCTTATCGTTCACACAAATAACAATTAGAGAAGCAGGGCAGCCAAAGAGTAGCAGCATTTCCATTTTCTGTTGTTGTTGTTGATGGCGACTGAACGCAGGACCACGCCCGCCCCGCGCGCCCGGCCGCTGAGCCGCGCCCGCCCCGCAGCGCTTCCCGCACTGGCACGAGGACGAGGTTCTGCGGGTGCGGCAGGCGCCACGCCAGCCCCCCAGACCACAGCCCCAGGCAGCGCGCAGTGCTGTGCCGTTTTTGCAAAGTGGATGGAGAGGGAAAGCGGGAAAGCGAAAAGTCCCTCTGAGCGGTGGCACGTCTCGCCGAGGAGAGGCCCCACTGCGCGCACTTGACGGGACGGTCCCCACTCCACCTCCGGATGTGCGACTGCCCGGCTGCACTCCGGGGCATCTGGCCGGCCTGCCCCGGCTTGCAGTGGCGAGAGATTAAGCAAATTGGCTGGAGTAAACAGGGGTTGTTCCACAAGAATGTACCTACTAAACAGATTCTGGACAAGTCACGCAGGCAGTAAATTGTTTTCATAGCCTAGTCATTCCTCCCACACCTCAAACCGACTGCCTTTATGCTCCTTCTTGCTCACGTGAAAACAAAATGAGAGCGATGCCAGTTCCCAGAGCAAGGGCCGCACGTGGCATTTCAGGAGGAGCTCTGTGACGCGGCGTGTCTGTTTGTCTGGGGCGTCTTGTCTGCATCCTTCCTTGCCTCCGATGGAACAGGCCGTAACGCTGCGGTGCTGGCCAGAGACGGAGCAGCTTGCGCAGAGGAGGCGGCAGCACCCGGCCACTGCGAAGACGCGCTGTGCCTGGCGGGGGTGGGCGGGGGCGGGGCCGGGGGCGGTGCTAGGTTATAACGAGACTCGGACAGTCAAGGTGCAGGCTTGGAGCCTGGGCTTAGACCCAGCCAGGCTGGGCCGCCGACCCACCACCAGGCATAGGCCGAGGCCTGGAGCGTCAGAAGTCCACGAGAACACCCTGTGATCAGAGGACGCAGGCAGAGAAGCAGGAACCCAGATCAGGACCTGAACCCATCGGAGGACACAGACCAGCTGCATCACCCCCGTGGCACTCGCTGTTCGCTGATTTCTTTTTGTTGTTCACTAGGATGCTGAGTATGGATAAACCCTTTCCACTGTATTAAAATGTCATTTTTCAAAAGGATTTGAATGTTATTTAAAAGATACACGAGCAAGGTAAGGGGATTAGTCATGCCCCAAATACAGACGGCCGGCTCCTTTTCTTACCATAACAACAATTACTAGGTACCAATAATAAACAGTCTAACAGGTGCAGGCACCGGTTCCACAGACGCTCAGGCTTATGGCGGAAAGCCCAGTGACACAGGCTTTGGTGTCTCCTTTCTGGACGAGTAACCCGAGGCTCAGCGAGGTTAAATAACCTGCCTCAAATCACAAAACCCATTAAACCTGGGTCCTCACTTCAGTCTTCAGAGCCCTATCTGGCAACGTTTCACCTTCTCGGGGTCCCGTCCCTTAGGACTTCCTCAGTTACTCACTGACACCGCCACTCACTCGCTCCCCTCACAGACACTCACCAAGCCCGGAGTACGTGTTAAACGCTGCAGGTCGTGTGGTCAGCCAGGCTGCTCCTGCAAAAGCCCTCGAGCTGTGGACAGCAGCGTGATGACCACCCTTAAGGGGGTGCTGACCGAGAAAGAGCAGGAGGGGACTTCTCAGTGTCCGTGATGGTCTGTTGCTCGATCCTGGTGCCAGTTAAGTGTTTGGCTTGGGACACGTGCGAAGCTGTACCTTTCCATGTTATGCGGACTTTCCTGCACGTGCGTGTCTGGGTAGGCGCGTGCACACACATACACAGACGACACAATGAAATTGTAAGCACACACACAAACAAATAAACAGGCAAAAAAAGGATAATGTTCTTGGCTTTAGGAAGCCACCGCTGTGCTGAGTTTAAAAAAGGACTCACTCTTCCTCAGCCAGAAAGTTCTCCGTCCGTGCTGACGCCGGGCGCTGCGCGCTCTCTCCCTGTACTTCGCTGTGACACTTCAGTACGCACTCGGCTTGAAGCAGCTGGGGCGAGACCAGCCTCGACGCCCCCCTGCTCGCCCAGACAGCTGTGCCAGCATCGCTGGACCTGGAGAAGGAGGCCCGGGCTTTGCTGCTGTCCCTTCCCAACTGCTGACCACGGGGGCAGCGCTGCGCCCACGAGCCCGCTTCTCCCACAACACCCGCCACACAGGGCAGCGCAGGGACCAGATGTGCGTGGGAGCCTCATGGTGCCGCTGCCCCTGCGCGTGGCCGTTGGTGCTTGCTTTCTCAGTCTGACAGAGATCTCGCCACAGATCCCTCTGAGGGACTAGAACAGACCTGGCAGAGTGGCGCCCTCATCGCCAGCTTTAACCTGTCTCTCTCAAGCCGCGTGTCTGGGCCAAAGGGCAAGTGCGAGCAAGGCCGCTGGAAGTGCTCTGAAGAGAGTTTCTACAGGACTTGCTCTCCTGCGAGCTGGAAAAGAACTAGAAGGTACCTTCAGGGAGCCTTCATCCAGACCAGAGATGGCCTGACCTTGGGACAAGCGTATTCCACAGCAAACTGTGTGATTCTAGGTTGAAAGTCAACATCCCAACACCAGCCTGGTTCTCCCAGGTCCTCAGGAAACCGAGAAGGTGCTGAACAAGGGGGCTGGGTCCTCCTGGCTCCCGAAGCCAGGAGGGTAAGAGGAAGTGATCCCCAGCAAGAGACTGCGCCGCCGTCCAGCACCTAACTGGTAATTTCTCAGCATGACCTGAATCCCAATCCACTTGCAAAGAAAAACGATCCATTCAGGGGGCACCAGCAGTTAGAGGATGATGTGTTCAGCAAAACAGAGCTGCTAGAAGATGACAGAGTGAATTAAGTATATGTTATATATAAACATAATACACACATACACAGAGAGCCAAGTGCAGAACACAAGTATATCTGAAATAAAAAAAGAATGCATAATTTTTTTAACCACAAAATTCTGCAGTTGAATAGAAAGAGAAAGTGCCACTGCCGAGACTCAAATTACTTGCCTGGAATTTCAGGGGCAAAGTATATCGCAAGGCACAGATTAAAAGGATAAAAGGATGACAGTCAGGAGGGTAGACATCAGAGTTTAATAAACAAATAAAACTTGTTTCGTACAGGAGAAAAAAATAGCTGAGGAGAGAGAGGTAGGATCTGAGCAGATCCTCAAAGAAACTGTGGGGGAGCCGAGGGTGCACCTGAGTGCGAATATTGAATGGCTTTACTCTGCTCCAGGCTGGATTTGCAAGAAAACACTTGCCTTAAAATTCTGGGATTCTATGTAAATACACAGCCTCCCAAAGTCCTACAGAGGGAGTGGCTTACGGAGGGAGCGGGTCAGACGGGCGGCGCAGGGAGCCAGGGGACAGCGGTGTAACCGCCGCAGGTGACTGGGAGAGAGGGCTACTGCGTCGGAAGCCTGCGCTCAGTCAAGGTGTCGCTCACCTGTCAGCGTGGAAGGAGGACGCTGAGACGAAGCGTCATCACGGCACGGCTTCGTGCACGCAGCCCGGCGGGAGGAACCGCCAGGAGCCACTGGAACCGCCATGACACCACGGAGGCTGCAGGGCGGAGAGGACAGAAGGACACGGAGCGAGAAATCAGCATCTCTGCTTCCGGTGTTTAACAGGGGCTTAGGCCCATCCCTGGGAAGGAAGGCAAGAACCCCCAGCCCACAGAAAGAAGAAGATAAAAATGATCTAGAACTCTGCCTCAAACCTAGAACCTCAGGCTGGAAGGAAAGAAAGTTGGGGAAGCAAACAAAGAACATTGAAGGCTTGATGTGTGGGAAAGGGGAGGGAGGAGGAAAAGGTTCCCAAGCGTCGTGTCTGCGCGGGGAAGACTGGGGGGAAAAGAGCATTTTTGTAGATAAGACTCAGTCCCAGTGGAGAGATTACATACTGTTTTCAAAGAATAGGGAACAAATGTGTCTGATGATGTCAGCAGGGAGGACTATGACTGTTTATAAGATAGAATGGAAATTCTAAAAACATAAAAGGGGGCCATAGGATGAATAGTGATTAAGATGTAATAGATGTCTGTCTATCTACCTGTCTATCTTTCTACACTAAACAATATATTGTCAATTATATAAAACAAAGTTATCCACAATGCAAGAAACACTTGATAAAAATAGGAATAATAGGAAACAATCATACAACTTTCTTAGAATTTAGCATATTTAGACAAAAAGTGGTAAGAAAATAGGATAATTGAAGAATATAGTCAATAAAATTGACCACAGATGTGATCTTATGTTCTTATGTGCTGAATTTAGATAGTATTAATTTATATATGTACAAGGGATCATTTGAAAATTACTGTAGGGCAGGCCTACAAGGAAACTTCAAGAAATTGTTAAAATTAAAGATTTTATAGGCAGCATTCTCTGATCAAAATTCCCTAAATTTTGACTTAGAAAACAAGAAACATAGCTTAGATCATCTTTGGGCCGGAAAAGGAAATTCAAAAAGCAAGATAAATTAAAATATCTCACATCAAGCCTATGGAACACCAGAAAAAAAATAATGCTTGCTTGGTTGTCTATTATTAATGAGGAAAGATGGAAAATGAGGAGCTAAGGACTCATCTTAAGAAATTAGAGAAAGAACAACAAAACAAGCAAAGGGACCCAGGAAGAAGGGATTAACATGCATGCAGTCAGGACTTAATTATAAACAAACAAACAAATAAAAAACAGGAGGGAAAAACCCCACGACCAGTTCATTGAGAAGCCCTTTGTGAGCCTGATTAGAAAGAAAGTAGAAAAAAACAGGGACGCAGTTAGGAGGAGGAGAAGGGAAAGAAGAAAAGAGAAAAACACTGAATCCACACAAATTAAAGCGTTTAAAGCAAATAGTACATGAAGCTCAACAGCAACGTGGACAAAGGGAATGATATCCTAGCAAAATGCAAATTTACAAAAATTCACCTCAGAAGTGGAAGCCCTGAACAGATCGAATTAAATACCTGCTATTTTTAATAGGAATCAGGTCCAGATGGGTTCACAGCTGAGGTTTAACTAACCTTTAAGTTCCAATGATATTTGAAATATTCTGGGCTACAGAAAGAAAAAAAAAAACCTTCAAAATTTGTTTTATAAGCCCAGTATTGCGTTAATACCCAAACCTAATAAAATATTATAAATCAGTTTTACTCCTGCATGTAGACACAAATATCTCATTAAAATATTAACAGAATTGAGCAATTAACTAAAAAATATATTGTAATAAAGTATGGCTTTCTCCAAGGGTGGGGAGATTCTAAGTAAAACTGGAATAGAATCGAGAGATTAATGGAAATTAGAATTGGTTGACAGCAATTTCATTTAGGATTTTTAAAAAATAACCTCTCTACCTTAACGAGTGTAGCTCCTGTATTTAATCAGAGGTTCAGTTTTAGCGATCAAAGACAGCAGCAGAGCAGATTTAGCGATACAATCACTCACAGAATGGTAGCTGCATGGGTGTTTACAGAAACCCAGGGTTATACCTGGGTAATTCCCTCACTTCAAAAAGAAAAGCACATGACGGTTACAGTTCCATCTATTCGCAGTGTTCATTAAACTGGCCTTGAAGCTCAGTGTCCGCGGCTGACAGACTGGAAGGATGTCAACGGACGCGGCTTCAGACCCGTGTCTAGACTCAGATGCTAGCCGGCGCGCGAGACGGGTCCAGCCCCCTGCAGGTGCAATCTCTAATTTAAATGTTACCAATTAGGGCTGTACCTTCACATACCTTCTAATTCTCCTTTCATATTTAAATAACATGATAAATCTAAAGGATCAATCGTGTCTTTGTGCTTTACAAGCTCTTTAAGAGTGCTTCACTGTTTTTTTTTTTTTTTTTTTTTTTGATTGCCCTGCAGTGCCCATTACTGCTCCTTGATCTCGTTGCTTTCTCGTGGGTGCTCAGTAATCACCTGGGACATCCAATTACGCTGAACTACATTGTGCCTTCCTCCAGTCTCTGTTTGACTTCAGCAACAAGCAGTCTCACGAAGAATCCGAACCCGAGCAACCGAACATCACTTTCATCGAAATCACAAACACTGGCTTTGCCAGGCATTCCCGAGCACAGACGTGGTAAAGCCTCGTAGCCCCAGCGCACAGGTGAAGTTTGCAGCTCACCTTGGAGCTTACTCCTGTGGCCAAACACATCAAGACGTAGCCTGTCTAAAAGGTGGACGTGCCACACTCAAGTCACTCCAGTGAGCAAGGCGGGCAGCTCGAGGACTTGGCTTGAATATTTTCAAGCTAAAGACATTTTTCTCCAGGTTGCGTAAAACCTCGGGGTCTTAACCAAGCCTGTGCTTAAGTACTATACAAGACAGAAAGCTCTTCCCTGAAGAAAATGCTGGCTCCACCTGAAGAAACCCTGCTGTCCCCACCTGTGCTAGACTGAGATAGCCTTCTGTCTGCCTCCCCACCTTTCACGACAGAAGGACACCTCCCTTCCCATCTGGTATGGAAAGCACGTGGCCACCCCAGCAACACCGACGCCTGGACTGCAGGCACCTGTTAGGGGATGCGATCCTACACTGTCCGCCCCAGCGTCAGCCAGGGGCCCTCCTAGCACCTCTGACGTCTGAGGAAGACTGTTTCACAGGCAGAGCAACGCTTCTCCTTTATTCTCTCCTTGTGCCACTGGCACTGTGCTAAATTAGATGCTCAGAAAGCAGCGCCTTCTCCTTGTTTCCCAAACTGACCATTTTTTATCAGGTCTCCATCTTCTGTCACCTCGGCTGCCCTCTTGGGCACAAGGGCAGTGTCTAAGAGCAGTTTCTGACCTTTTCAAAAAACTCTCTTGAAGATACCATTTACCTCATTACCAAAAGTTCATTGTCCCCGTGATAAATTCTATCTCGAGTTCTGCTCCAGGAACACGTTTTCTATCAGAAAATTGGCATGCTTTCTTCCAGTGGAAAAGGATAATTAAGTAATACTACATAATCTCTCTGTTAGCTTTCGCTGCCGAAGGCTCAGTTGTAAAATTGGCTTTCCTGGGTATCTGGAAGAATCGACTCTCATTTTCTGAGACTGTTCCTGATCTTTTTTTTTATAACCTGTTTCACTGTACACTATGTTTAACTTGTTAAAATTCATATCATCTTGATTCCTGCTTCTGATCTGGTGTCGGCTTCCCCACAGCTCAGGTGCTTCCATTCTGTGTGTGTGTGTGTGTGTCTGTGTGTGTGTGTGTGTGTGTCTGTGTGTGTGTGTGTCTGTGTGTGTGTGTGTCTGTGTATGAGCCGGGCAAGGCTTGCCTGGTCCCCACCTGCCACTGTCCACAGTCTTGTATCACAGGACGAGAGGGCGTGCAGCTCAGCTCCAGCACAGCGGGAGAGAAAATTATAAACCTTCATTCTAACGCAAAGGCTGAAAATCCTTTACTGGTTTTGGGTTTTGTTTTTAATGAGGAATCTAGTATCTTTGGTAAAAGAAAACCCACTTGTGTACAAACACAGGGAGGAAGATTCGGGACTCTAGTTTTCATGGGTTCTGACTGTATTTGGTGGAGCTGACTGACTAGGCTGCTTGCAGAGAGTACTTACACAAGGTCTACTGAGAGAACGACGAAAGTGAATAAAAGTAGCTTTTTAATTAGTTTATTTTGGTGACAATATTAATGCAGGATTCAGAGAGAGAATTTGGAAAATACAGAAAAGCCAAAAAGAGAAATGTAAAACCATTTGTAAACTCACTCCTATCAAATTCATTAAGGTGTATGTTGCACACGGTAAAGGGCAGCCACGCAAAGTGCACAGTGAGTTTTTAACGGAAACAAATTCTCAGATACGATGACTTTTGACGACTACGTATGCACGTGGAACTACCACCACAACTGAGCTTTAGAACGTTTCCAAAACCTCCCCAAATCAGCTCATGTCCCTTTCCAGGGTATGTCGCCCACCTCCCCTCAAACCGCCCCCCGCACCTGATGCCAGGCGGCTCCGCCTGCTTCTCTCTCATAGCTTGGTTCTGCTGTTTTAGAGCATCACATGGATTGGATTCCAGTCACATTGGATTTAAACAAAATTGGAATCCAAAAACAACTCTATGTCTCACTTCTTTGGCTCAGCATGATGCTTTGGAATTCATTCATTTTATTTTGTGTATCAATAGTTTTTTTTTTTTTTTTCTCAGTACCCAATAGAACTCCAGCTGTGGCTATAATACAAATTTCTTTATCCATTCACATTTTGATGGACATTTAGATTATTACCAGTTTGGGGCCCTTATGAATGAAGCTGCTATGATCATTTGAGTGCAAGTCTTTGTGCGGACATGTTTTCATTTATCTTAGGTCAGTATCTAGAGATTGACAGGTTATATATTAAGTGTATATTTAATTTTATAAGAAACCACCAAGTTGTTTTCCAAAGTGATTATACAATTTTATCTTCCTGTCAGCAATGTGTGAGAGTTCTACCTGCGCCCACACCCTGTTAACACTTTCTTTTTCAGTCCTTTTGTTTGTATCCATTTGGGAAGGTGGGAAGTGGCACTTCTTGTTTTAATCTGCATTTGCTTGAAGCCTTGTTTGATGCTGAGCATCTTCTCATTTGATTATTGACATTTCATACACATTATGTGAAGGATTTCCATGATGCTATTTGACCATTTACTATTGAGTTGTAAGACAGGTTTATAGGTTAGGAACATAAGTCATTTGTCAGATCTAAGGACAAAGAATATTTTCTTCCATCTTGTGGCTTGCCTTGACATTTTCTTACTGTTTCCAAGGGTGAAATATTACAATTTTGATCAACTTCAGTTTATTAGCTTTTATCTCGTGGTTTGGACTATGCGTCAGATCTAAGGACTATTAACCTACCCCAAGGCCATGAAAATTTTCTCCTGCTTTTTTCTATAAATTTTATAGTCTCCATTAGTACACTTAGCTCTATAGCCCATTTTGAGTGAGTTTTGTGCAAAATATGAAGTAAGGATGGATTTTTTTTCCATATCGATATCCAATTTTTTAGTACTGTACATTGAAAAAGCAATCTTTACCCCATTTAACTTTCGTGGCACCCTTGTTAAAAATTGATTGACTATATGTTGATGGCTATTCTAAATCAGCTTATTAATTTCAATAAAAATCATGCAGAGATTTTGATTGGGATTTTGTTGAACCTATGTATCTATAATTTGGAAGGATAGACACCTTAAGTGTACTTCTTCCAATCCATGTATATGGTATATCTTCTCTTTTATTCAGATTTTCTTTAATTTCTCTCAGCAGTGTTTTGTAGTTTCAAGTGAACAAGCACATGTATGTAAAATTACATATGTTTAAAAATCCACATCTAAAGATTTCATGTTTTTTGATACTACTATAGATGGGATTTTTAAAAATAGAATTTTCCAATTCCTTTCTAGTGTACAGAAATAAACTTGGTCTCTGTATGTTGATCCTGTATTATACAAGCTTTGTAAATTCTCAGGTTCAAGGTGAAGGGATGAAAAAAGATTCCACACTAATGAAAACCACAAGAGATCAGGGCAGCTATACTTCTATCAGACAAAATAGATAAAACAGATTTTAGTCAAATTGATACAACTTAAGCCAGACTTACAGAGAGAGAGTGATGACTCGAAGAAATAAAATCAGAAATAAAAGACATTACAACTGATATCATAGAAATATTTTAAAAAATGATGAGGCTACTATGAAAAATTATACATCAACAAATTGTTCAACTTAGAAGTAGTGGATAAATTTCTAGAAACATACAACTTCCCAAGCATGAATCATGAAGAATTAGAAATCTGGATAGAACAATAACAAGCAGGCAGACTGACCCAGTCATCAAAATCTGTGCCGACAAAGAAAGGCCTAGTCAGTGCCAGATGGCTTCACAGGTGAATTATTCTGCACATCTAAAGAATTAATACCAGTTCTTATCAAAGTCTTCTAAAAAAATGAAGAGGAGGGACACACTTAAACTCATTTTATGAGGCCAGAGTTACCCTAAAACTAAAGCCAGATTAGAATACTACAAGAAAACTACAGACCATTATCTCTGATGAATACAGATGCAAAAGTTTTCAACGAAATACTAGCAAACTAAATTCGACAGCACACTAAAAGAACTGTACACCATATTGAATGGAATTTATCCCCAGATGCAAGAGGGTTCAACATATGCAAATTAATAAATGTGATGCACCACATTAATAGAATGAAAGACAAAAATCATAAGATTATTTCAATAGTTGCAGAAAAGTATTTAACAAATTCAACATCCTTTCATGATAAAAATTCTAAACAAACTGGGTATAGAGGGACTATATCTCAACATAATAAAGGCCATGTATGACAAACCCACAGATAACAACATATTCAATGGTGAAACGTTGAAAGCTCTTCTTCTAAGGTCAGAAAAAAGACAAGGATGCCCATTTTCACCACTTCTATTCAACATGATACAAGAAGTCCTAGCCAGAGCAATTAGGTAAGAAAAAGGAATAAAAGTCATCCAGATCAGAAAGGAAGACGAAAAATTGTCTGTTTGCTAATGATATGATCTTGTATATAAACAATACTACAGATTCCACAAAAACAAAACAAAACGAAACAAAACGAACTGTTAGACTTATAAGCAGATTCATAAAAGTCCAGGATACAAAATCAACATACAAAAATTAGTTGCAATTCTATACAGTAACAATGAACTATCTGAAAAAGAAATAAAGTTGTATCATTTACAATAGTATTAAAAACAATAAAATACTTAAAAATAAATGTAACCAAGAAAGTTCCATACACAGAAAACTATGACATTGATAAAATAAATTGAAGAAGAGAATAAATGGAAAGATATCCCATGTTCATGGATTGAGTCAGTATTGTTAAAAATGCCCATATTACCTAAAGCCATCTATGGATTCAATGCAATCCCTATCAAAATTACAATGTAATTGTTCATGGAAATAGAAAAAAAAAAAACTGTCCTAAAATTTGTATAGACTCACAAAATGCTCCAAATCACCAAAGCAATCCTAAGAAAGAAGAATAAAGCTTGCAAACATCACAACACCTGATTTCAAACTACACTATAAAGCTAAAGTGATCCAAACAATATGGTACTAGCATAAAAATAGACACATAGACCAATGGAACAGAACTGAGAGCCAAGAAATAAAGTCATGCATACACAGTCAACTAGTATTGACATGAGAGTTCAGAATATTCAATGGAGAAATAATCTCTTCAATAAATGGAAAACTGAATATCCACATGTTAAAGAATGAAATTAGACTCTAACCTTATGCCACTCACAAAAATTAACTCAGACTGAATTAAGGGCTTAAATGTAAGAAATGAAACAATAAAAATCTTAGAAGAAAACAGAGAGAACACCTCCTTGATATGGATCTTAGCTATAAATTTTGGATATGACACCAAAAACACAAGCAACAAAAGAAAAATAAATAGAACTATATCAAGCTATAAAGCTTCTTCACAGCTAAAGCAACTATATATATATATATATATAATTAGGAGAAAATATTTCCTAACCATGTATCTGATAAGGAGTTAATACCAAAAATATATAAGGAACTCATACAACTCAGTAACAAAAAACAAACCCAAAAACCCACATAATTTGACTTAAAAACATGCAGACATCCATTTGATGCCTGTAGAGCTGTAGTCATGCCCCCATTTTTGTCTTTCTCTTTGTAATTGTTGTCTTTTCTGTGTTTTATTGAACAGTCTTCCCCAGGGCTTATTCGTTTTATTGACCTTCTCAAAAAAAAACAAACAAAAAAACCCCACTTTATTTATTTAAATAAATAAAAACTTGGTGTTTTTATTCACTGAAATAAATTGAAATGTTGGTGCTTTGTTCATTTTCTGCGCTGCGACCCTTCTGCTGTCTCCACTGAATGCCCTCGTGCCCAACCACGTCTCTCCGCGCTCGCCGGCCAGAGCTCAAGGACCTCCCAGCCCTTTCTGAATTCCAGGAGTTAGACAGCTTAGAAGTCCCCGACAGTTCTTTCCCTGTCTGTGTGTGTGTTCACTTTACGAGTGAGCCCCTTAGGGATCACCAGCTGCGTCATGGGGCCCCCGAGTCAGTTTCTGTGGCTGTTTCTCTGCGTCTCCCCCTCCCTCTAGTCTCCTCAACCTCACTGAGCACTGATCTTTGTTCCACGCGGCAAGAGTCCCAGAAAATGCTTCCAGGCTGAGATCCAAGTGGGTCACAGGGTTCACCTCATCTGCCTGCATGGTTTTCAGGGATCACAGTCCTCACCGACTGTTGTCCAGTGGCTGGAAAACATGATGTGTGTGTTACGTTCCATTTCCTAATTTTATTTTTTAAAAGCAGGAGGAAATTCTGGTGTCAATTAATTTTTTATGGCCAGAAGCAAAACTCTGGAAGCCTCACTGTGAACTCTTTGATGTTCGGGTTTTTTTTTCAGTGTTTTATTAATTAATTCAAGAGAATCCTACTTAGCATTTCCTGTGGTGCCAAGCATGTAACAATTATAAATTAATATATAATATATAACATTTAAAACGGGTTCCTAAAGAGCCCTAAATTCTTTTTTTCCATGTATTTCACCTGGTGTTTGCTACGTGTTTTCTTTCTGTAAATTAAAATGTTTATGCATCTTAGGAAATGATTACGTATTACATGTATGTTGTTCTCAGTTGGTATGGTATGTTCTCGGAAGACACACCTTCCCCTTAGGTAGGATTTATTATTCTTTCTACTTTAGTTGTTTCATCTCTTTGTTCTTCATCTTTTAATTTTGAAGAAAAAAATTCTCAAATTTGCTCTCTACATCGCTGATTAAACTTTAGGTAGCTATTTCTGTCCTACCCTCCTTCTCCTGAATTTTAGTTTCCTTAAATATTTCTTGATATAATGGAACACTCTTTTCAGCGCAATCTGCTATTACATCATCTTCTATTTTATCACTCTTTCCACAGAAATTTTTGGCTTTATGGAAATGATATATGAGACTTTCTGAAGTTGCCTTCTGTATTCTGTAATGTAACTATTTTAAAAATTGTATTTCCTCCCTTGCATCTTGGGTGTAATGATAGTCATCTTGCAACTACCAAGACTCTGCAAAATTTTAACAAGTCTCTTATGATTAGCACTTGTTTCATTGCATTTATCCACGAATGGGAAGGTAAATGAGAATGGATGGGGAGGTGGTTTTCCGTCCCCACCAGCATCACTTCCTACCTGAGAGAAGCCAGATTCCTCTTGCATCAGCATCTAAAGTGCATCTGGGTGTGCTTGCACCATTTAAGACCTTTGAGTATCAGATACAGGCATGCATTTTCATAAATACTGTCTTAATAAGGTGGAAAGGGGGGAAATCAAGTACCCGTGGAATCCTGAGTCTGGAAGACTTAAACCTTTTAGAAGAGAACATTGACCAGGAATTATCAGCTTGGAAACACTCACTCATCCTCATGACTTCAGACGTAACCCTGCAAGTCCTTCGCATCCAAATTAATGACCCGGACGTCCCTAGTGACCTCTGATGCACGTATCCGCCTCTAATCTTCACTGCAGCCCCACAGGCATCTCAGACTCAGTCTGTCCAAAGTGACACACGTCATCGCACCTGTATTTCTCACGTTTGAAAATAACCACCCACATAGTCATGTTAATCAGACCCCGAAGTTCTTCTTAAACAACTCAGTGTCCCTCAGTTAGCAAATTCAGTCTGTTCAAATTTTCCGTAGCCTGCCTCCTTAAAATCTGTCTCCTCTGTCCCCCCGTTTCTGTGCCCACTACTCTCGCTTTATTTTTTTTTAAGACCAGTGCTTTTCTAAAAGATAGATCTGATTGTGTCACGACCCGCCTTTAAACATTTCAATATCTCCCCTTTATCTAAAGGCCAGCACCCAAACTCGCCAGCGTCCAGAGGCTGGCGGACATGGAAGCGCCCGTGAGTCACCGAGGACAGGGTTAAAGTGCAGACTCGGGCTCGGTCGGTGCAGGTGGGGCCTGCGATTCTGCACCCCTATAAGGTTCCCAGGTGGTGCGCACGCTGCTGCCCCCACCGGGGCCACACTCTGAGTAACACGTCTCTAAGGCGCGTCTTCCTGCGCAGACGTCTCTCTACAGCCACTCCCTTCCTGCCTCCCGCGCTGCGGGCCTGGCCTCCTCACCCGCGTCCCTGCTTAGAGCGCCTGGACGAGCACGTCTGTGACTCGCCATGTGCGTCTCTGCTCAGAGTGCTCTTCCCTCCTCTCCGCCCTGGAGAACACTTCCTCCTCTCTAACGACTTCCTCAAGTTGCATGTCATCACGGAGCCTTTCCGTGTCCCCCGTCTCACAGGCGGGCTTGCTGACTCCCTCTCTGTGTCCTGGCCGTGCTATTCTCAGAGCACATGTGGTCCACTCCTCACAGGCACTTTCTGCTCTTGTCGGCAGCACTCCGAGGTCAGGGCCCGGGTCCACCAGTGGTACATCGTGTACTGCCTGCCACGTAGCCACTGCCTGATGGATGCTTCTTGTAAGAAAGCGCGCACAGAAAATGAAAGAACCGAATGAGCTGTGCATTCATTTGAAAATTTGCATAGAGTTACACTCGTTCCCTCTTGCCACATAATTAATTATCACAGATTTAGCAGTTTAAAACAACAAAAATCACTATCTCACAGTCTTCCCAGGTCAGGGTCTGCCCGGGCTGAGAGCGTGGCGTGTGATCCCCGGGCTGCGAGCGCACCTGAGGCCCCGAGTTCTCTTCCAGCTCATGGCTGGGGCAGAGCGCTGTCCCCGTGCGCAGGGCTGAGGGACCCCTGGTCTCGCTACCTGCCGGCAGGTCCCGCTCTCAGCTCCTGCAGGCTGACCGTGGGAATCTCGGGCACGCAGTCCTAAAGGCTGTTCACAACAGTGCTGCTTGCTTTCTTCCAGGCCAGCAGGGACTTTTCTGTCTGACCCCATCCCTCTCCAGTCTGCTGGGGTGTAAACTTTATAACGCAAGGTAATCACCTTGGCATATCGCACAATGTAACCAAGGCGGCAGCGATAGACGATCTCATGACAGTCACACGCCCTGTCCTCACTCCAGGAGGCTTACGCGAGCATGTACACTGGAGGCTGAGAACCTGGGGGGCACCTTTGAATTCTCCTCACCACAATAGTTAACTGGAAAACTTGAGGTACGTGTGACCAGTTTGGGAAAATGAGAAAGAAAGCCAGTACTGAAGAGGAAGACAAAATGTGACTTGAAATCATATCTAATCAAGATACAAGTTTTACTTGTATAATACGCTAGAGCTGTTTTTAAAAAAGAATGTGGT
Source organism: Camelus bactrianus (assembly GCF_048773025.1). Taxonomy (NCBI): domain Eukaryota; kingdom Metazoa; phylum Chordata; class Mammalia; order Artiodactyla; family Camelidae; genus Camelus; species Camelus bactrianus. The sequence continues at coordinate 23,083,856 of NC_133571.1, read as the reverse complement.
TAAATTGGTCACTTTATACATGAATATAAAGTTGGGGGGCCTTGCACTTTGTGGTAGAAGCAGCACCTGACCGCTGCTAAAATCCTCAGGATCGCCCTGGTCTCCAGCTCACAGCAAACAAACAAAAGCCCTCCGCCTCTGAGCGGCTCCGCGCGTGCAAAGGGGCTTTGCTGTGGAATTAAGTCTGATCAGTCACTCTCAAACTTCTTGCTCAACTTCATCGACTCTAAATAGAATCTTAAAATCTTCAAGTTTAAAAGAATGTCGTTGATGGCTTTTGAAGCAAGATGGTCAGCTTATCTTCTTGCAAAGCATGAGTGCGTGGAGGCAGGTGCATTGCCTTCACATTAACCTCCTGGGAAGCCAGCCACCGGCCAGGATGGCAGGTTTCAGCTCCTCGTGGAAGGTGTCTGTTGCTTTTCTACAAATCCATCTGGATCCTGGGATTTGAGTGACAGGTGCTTAATGCTACTGAACACACCGGTTTACCTCTTCATCTCCTGCATTGAATAGGATTAAACTTCTGAGCTGTGACAGGTGATGCAATGGCAAGGCTATCAGGTTTTACATTTTTTTAACACTTGCTCACGCATGGCTTGTCCGCCTGGGATAGCGCCTCACTTCCCCTGAAATCCACCAACGACACACGCACCACAATTCAGCGCATCCATCCCACGCCACACGCGCATAATTGGGTCAAACATTCTCGCTCACAGGTAAAAACTCCCACAGGCAATTATCAGTTCCCTTTATGACTCATGTAAAAGTGCGGCGTTTCTATTAATGGAAGTGCATGCCGGCGCACCCGCAGTCATAGACCACAGATAAACTTTGTCATTACATTAATACAATGTAAAAATTCCTGAAGCAACCGGAAACTTGGCAGCACCTGCCATTTCTGGGCGTATCAATTTGCCAGGAAATTAGCGAGAACCACCAGCATTACAAGCAATATTTGGGGAACCATTTCTTCTGCAAAACTGAGAGTGAATTTCTTGGGTTTTTTGAGCACCATATTTTGAAGCCAGAGCACAGAGTACGAGAGCGCACTGGCAAAGCAGGCGCGTACCTTAAGCCCCTCCGAAGAGCGTTACTCAAGAGGTGCTGCGGCCCTCGCCGCACGTGTGCACCAGGACTCCTTACCGGAAAGTGTTTCCTCTTTAAAAACGGAGTATGGAAATCCATGGTTTATCTATTTCAAAACTTAAAAAAAAAAAGCCCTTGAGTCACAAAGATGAACTGGAACCCTGTTGTTCACACAAAGACCCTCATTCACAGTGTGTGCTGTGCGTGCGTGTTAAGGTGTGTGTGTTTCCTTTTAGGAGCCTCTCCTTCATGTGAACCCTCCCAAACCTGGCTGTCTAACCCAAGCCTGCGAAGAGAGGCCACTCTCATTCTAGAGGGTACTGGTAAAAATGTTTCATGTTACACACACACACACACACACACACACACACACACACATATAATATCACTGTAATATTTAAATACATAAGTATCCATATATACTGATAATATATTTGCAAGTATGACTAAATATTGACTTTCCCTCTATAATAGAACTCAGTAATTTCTTCTGAAACTTTTTTCATATATGGCAGAGGCAGCTGCCTGCCACCAAAATGTGTGAAGGGACCCTTCACGGTGCACCCCTGCCGCTGGGGAGTGGCCGCCCAGACGGAGAACACGCTCGCCAGCCTCCTCACGCTGCGGCGCAGCCACTTGCCGAGTTCTAGCAACGTGGAGCGTCAGCGTAAATACTAAGCGTCACTCCCAGGGCTGGTCCACAAAGGCCCCCACCCCTCCCGCCGCCGCTGGCTGGAAGGCAGAAGACTTGGAGACCCTAAGACATAGAGGAGTCATGAGATGGAAAGAACCTGGATCCACGCATCACCACATGGAGGAAAGCCGGCCTTCCGTGATCCAGGAACACCTGCGTTGGAATCCGTACACAAAAATAACTTTTACGTTTTTGTGCCATTAAAATGTGGGAATTCGGTCCTTTCAGCTGCAACCGTTACCTGAAACTGCCTAAATCAAGGCCTTGAAGTAGATGCTGCCTTTAAAAATCTCTCTCTCTCTACTGATCAATATATAGATTGATAAATCTATCAATAATAGATAGAAATACAGATATCTAAAATATCTGACAGGAGCTTATCGGTTTTGCAGGAGGCAGTGAGGAAACAGCTCAAGCGAGCTGGAAACCCCTGCTCGGCTGCAGCGAAACATTTGGCAAAGCGGTCCCCCTTGTTAGCGCAGAAGGCAGACCGAGCGCCTGCCGAGCCCGAGCACCTCAGAAGAGCGGTTGGAAGGAGCCAGAACGCGAGCATATGCTGATTTCCCCTTGCTGTGTTTGGCAAGGTATCTCGAGAAAGAAGGCACTGGTTTGCAGACAAAGGGAAACAGAAAAAAAAAAAAAAAAGTATCAGAAAATTGAGTTGCACAGGTTTGAAGCCGCTTGTGGAGGATAAACGATGTGAAATAAGATGACGTCCTGGAGCCAGCAGGACCCATTAAGACTTCGCAATTAAACCTGCAGCCAAGACCAGATGAAGCCGCCCAGCCAAGGCTGCTGCCCCAGGTAGCTGCAAGGTACTGCCCTTGCCTGACGGGGAGGGGGTGCAGGCAGGGGAGTGAAGCGGGCCCCAGCACCGTTTCAGAACAGAGCTTCCAGCGCGAGCTCTGGCGCGCGGAGCCGGCTGGGAGCGGGGAGCGGCGCGGGTCACCCTAATTCACACGCCGCCCCAAGTTGTCATCGGTAGGCTGAGCCCCGCGGCAGCCTGCTCCGGCCCCGCCTGCACTTCATTTGGTGTGGAAGCCTTCCTTCGGCCCCAGGCATCGTGCTGACCGCGTTTCTTGTGTTCCTGAATACGCTAAATGAAAAGCTCCTAGAGGAAACAGACGAGGAACAGGCAGCTCTTTTCCTGGTGTGCCCACGCTAGACAGCGACACGTGCCACGCACCGGGAGTCCCTTGACGGCCATCCCTCCTGGATGGAGGAGATGGTCACAGCTGCATCTGGAAGACACGCTCCCTGAATGCAGACCTTCAGGTGCTGTCAGTGGACGGAGGAATGAAGTCATGGGGTTGGAAGCTTCCCTTGGGGGATTTATCAAGTAAGGGAAGCCAAAGTGACAACATTTTTAGTTCCGTTGACCCCCACTATCTGAAAATTGCCAGAAAATTCATCTCACCTGTGCCTGGCAAAGAAGCCCACCTCCGGGGGTGAATCCCGTGACCCTATTTTCTTGTTAAGCAAGTGCTCTCAGCAAAAAGTGACCTGTTGGTAAACGACAGCCAAGGGGACTGATGAATGACGGTGCCCACCGCAGCCGCGTGGTAACACTCCGCGTCTAGGGTTTTCAGGGAACTGGCCCCGTGTGGGTGTTCCCACATTTTTTTTCTAAGATGCAGCTGGCTGTGTTTTGTAAGTTATGGATTTGCTAGAGGTCTGCCCGCCCGACCCCAGCAGAGAGGACCCCTGTGCTGAGCTCCAACCCAGGGGCCCTGAACAGAGCAGCGGTGGGTCTGTCTGGAAACAGGACAAGTGCCTGCCTTCGCGGTGGGTGTCTCCAGGTCCCACAGAAATAAAACTCCATGAGAGATGTGCGTTCCTGGACCCCATGAACGTATGTGGGGAAGGGAGAGCAAGAGAAGGGGACGGCAACACACGCATTCGTTTCTCCTGAGACATCACAGGATTCCTCTCAGCACTTTGGAAACCTGGGTCTGTCTGAAAAGCCACAGGCATGTGAGGAATGAAGGAGCCCACAGGAGCACTCAGATCATTAGTGACACGACTTGTACTGAACACTGAGGCAAAGTTATTGTCACCTTAAGTTTAATACATTCCCGGAAACCACAGGGAGAGCAGCTCTGAGGAATATCCCTTAATGGCGAGTGATAGAAACACACACACACACACACACACACACACACCCCTCTTGCTACAATTCTTGGCATCTACACAATGACCTAAACCAGAGATGGAAAATTGTATTTGGAGCCAAAAATATGACCCCCTCATTGATTCCACATGCCAGAGATACATCTGTGGCAAGGAGACGTTCCAGTGGCCGGGCTGGAAGGATGCTTTGTGGAGCAGAGGAGACTCTCCAGAAAGCAGAAGGTGGGGGGCTGTGTATCATTCTGCCAAAAAAAGACGGTCGGGCGGCTTTTGAAAATGACTCCTCCAGCTCCTTAAGAAAGTGTGTGCAATTGAGTGAGAAGTCAAAGGCGAGCGTGAGTGATCGGAGTGGACGTCCCCAAGGGGAAGACAGGACGGGAAGGGGGAAGAAATGAAGAAGCAGTGAGTGGCCTCCCCGGACGTTGCTTGGGAAGAAGAAATTGAGGTTGTAAGGGGCAAAACCCACGCACGCCCGGGGGTAGGGAGCTTAATAAAAGCTGCTGAGATAAAGGAACGCTCTTGGACCAGATGGGTTTCCCACTGACACTCATGGGGAGCTCACTGGCGATTATGGGCTCCACGCTCGGTGGAAGGTTTCAGAGCAATTTTGGAAAAACGGAAGGAGGCAAAGTCAATGACACCAAGGATATTGAGTCTTTTGTTTAAAAACGGCAGGACAGGAGATGTCCGGAATCGGAGGTCCTCAACACTATTGGATCCAGGCTTTAGAGCACCTGCGGGGGTCGTTCGGCGCGTCCCGCGGCCGCGGCTGACGGAGTGATGCCCGGAGACCCGGACACGCAGTGCAGGGGCGGGCACGCACCACTGAGTCACCGGGGGGGAGCGCAGAGCACGCTGGAGAAGGCTCACCACCGGGCTACTCAGTGCCCTTGGAGAAGGACGCCGTCTTTGACAAAATGATGTGCTGCTTTGGGAGGCTAAGGTGGTGAGGTTGGGGTCGTCGAGAGGATGGGGGCATCAGAAAGGAGAGGCGCGGCCGTGAGACGAGGTAAAGCCGCCCGTCCCACTACTTGCTGTGGGTGTTAGTCATGCATTTCTGATTTAGAACTATCCACATGAGACTAATGCTGAGAAGGCGGACACAGGAAACACTGGTCGGTGACATGCGGGACGTCGGTGACACAGGAAACTCAGACGGCGGCAACCGCACCTCTCTGCCCACGGCAAGTCGGGGCTCTGACTGCGGGCTGGCTGTATCTTGAGGGACCAGAAGCGAGCCCGGGCTCCCTCCCCCTTCCCATGTCCCCACACTGGCTGCTCTGCGGACGCCCCCACAGGACGTCCCCGCCACGTACGGCTCTCCCCTTGTCTGTCTGCAGATGTCTGCTCTTCCACTGTCTCGTCTCCAGTACTCCGTCCTCTCTGGAACATTCCTATTCGTTCCCAGAGAGAATGGACTCTCCCCTCCTGTCTGATCCCCTGGCATTGGGTGTGCGGGCCACGTGCGAATCTTCTTTTGCTGCAGAACTAACAACCACAAATTGAGCGACTTAAATCAACACACATTTACAAATTCGCAGTTTTCGTGGGTCAGGAGCCCTCACGCCTTAGCTGGGTGGTCTGCTCGGGTCTTGACAAGGCTGAAATGGGGGGCGCCCCCCCAGCTGTGCCATCTTCTAGAGGCCCCTGTTGGGGGGAGGTCCATTTCAGCCTCCATCGGATTACTGGGGGGGACCATTTCCTAGGAAGGAAAGACTGAGGCCTGTTTCCTCGCTGACTGTTGGCCAGGGATCTCCCTCAGGCCCTGGGGGCCGTCCCTGGGCTCTAGACGCGGGGTCCCTTCCACAGGCTGCGTTCTTACAGGCCTGCGGGAGACTGTCTGTCTGACACTCTGCCCTGTTTAATAGGGCTGACCTGGTTAGGTCGGCCAACCCGGGATAATCTCCTTTCTGATGAACTCAAAGTCAGCTGAGTAATAACTTAATCACAGGAGTGATAGCGCGTCTCGTTCACTGACCCCATCTGCACCCAGGGGAAGAGGATTCCACAGGGTGTGCGTGCGAGAGGGAGGAGGGGCTTGGGGTCACCCTGACGCTCTGCCCACATGCCTGGTAACAGCCAGCACGCGCTGTCCTGGTCATGTACACCCTCACTCAGTGACTAGGACGTGTGTGTGTGTGTGACACAGTCTCTTCAGAGCATAATATCCCCTTGAGCTGAGACCATGCCTTTTTCAAATCAGCATCCTTGGCAGCTAGCATGACGCCCAAAATATACAGACATCTGGTAACTTCTTTTAAGGTAGATGCCAATAGAAAAACAACATATAACAGCAACAAAAAACAGTGGCAAAACCTGGCGTTGGCTTTGGGGGAAATAAAGAGACACAGCCTTGGAGATGGCATGAGAAGGTAGCGAGTGGGAAAAGGAGAATTTCCTGGGAAGACGGAAGACGTCTTCCTGCAATGTGCCCAGCCCAGCCTGCGCGTCCACTCCAGGCTCTGCGCTATTTTACTACCCCCAGGAGGGTCAACATTATTCTCCGATTTTTTTTTAACATCAAAGAGAAACGGCATGGCCATCGCAGAGGGCAGGGGCTGGGGTCTGCATTCTCTCCTAGTCCCGGGGGCTGTGCCGCACTTCCTCGGGGAGAGGCGGGGCTGGAAGGAAGGCGCGGGCCCAGGTCTGCAGCAGGAGGGGGACCTCGGAGCGTGCGTGCGGTCCGTGCTGGCGACGGCTGCCACTGGGAAAGTCGCCTTTGTAGGAAGGCCCCGCTGACCCCGGAGGAGCCCAGCGGCCCACCACACGGCAGCAGAACAAGGAGCCCCCTTCTTGAAAACACAGATCTTTGTACCTGAATTATAAGGAAATTATGAAACAGTGTAGACTGGGGTCCAAAGAATGCTTAGTAACTTCATGTAAAGTACCAGCAGGGTTAACTGGGTGGCGAAGACAATTAAGGCCCAGAGCACGCCCCGTTCCACTTGTCACTCGGACAGACTGCGGTCTCAGCCTTGCCAGGTTCTGGGGCCATGGGGACTGAAGCCGTGGCACCTTCGTTCCCACCTTGTCATCTGTGTAAGGGACACTGCTCAGAGCTCAAACCCTGAGACCTTCATCCCAGCAGCTGGCTTGCAGGATCACACAGAGACCAAACTGCATGTTACTGCCATTGTGACCAAGAGTAACACACTTCATAAAAACTTTACAGTCAGATGCAGGCAGCGCTTTGAGCATTTCCATGATGCCTTGTACCAAGAAACGCCATGTTTTTATGGCCAGATTTCTGTAAGTGTTACAGCTGGTGATGGTTGATGCCTACAGCTCATTCAGAGATGTGGGGTCTCTGTTTTGCTGGGCACGTGCTTAGAGGACGTCACCGTTCACGTTGCCAGGGCTGCAACCAATGTGAAAGGGAGAGCTGCCCTGTGTCTGGGCATCTGCAGAGACCAGTGTGCAGCGCACAGACCAGCAGCACAGAGAACAACAAGCTGTGGGTTTTGGTTGTGGGGACAGACAGAAGGAGACGCTGCTCCCTCGGTGATGGGCCTCTCTGACCTCAGCCGGGCTCTAAGGCGATGAGGCAGCAGACGGCGAGGTCATCATACTGCCCGGGAAGTTGCAGAGCAAAGCTGTGAACGGCCAGGGACCAAAGGCAGAGCACTGGAGCAGAAGCAGAGGGCAGGAGACTTAAGGAAACTCCAGTTCGGGGCCATGCAACTCAGAACGGGGGGATTTCTGCAGGTAGCAGCTATCATTTCCACACACCAGCTACTGATTTAATTTAGCAGACTTATTTCTTATTAGAAAAATCTCATGACTTACGAGGCCAGAGCTCAGAAGTAATCACAACACTGGAGCCCGAAAGGTAAACCGCTAGTTCCAGTCAGACTCACCCAAGAGCTCGTGCAGAGAAAGCCGTGCGGATTGGCTCCGGAGCCTGAGACCCAGGTTCTGTCGTTTGGAACCTGGGTGCTTTTGCTGCTGATGGGAGGGAGGGAGGGAGGGAGGGAGAGTTCTCGCTGTGTGGACCCCATCAGCTCTCCAAAGCGAGGCTGGGTCTAGAGCCACATCCCTGCAGCTTCCCTTTGACGTGAACGCCCTGGGGTTCCCACCCTCTGTGCCAAGAGAGCAGGGAGACACAGGTCTGAGCCTGCCCAGCACTGGCCCCCGGGTCTCCTCGCAACCAGGCGGCTGGGAATGTGAATCCTGCTGCCTGGTAATGCAGGCAAAGGATTTAATTAAAAACAAATGAAGAAACGAAAGGCCGACGCGGACTATTTGGACCTGGCCTCATCCTCTTATTTCCACGAGGAACTTGAGTTGGAACCACATTCCTGTATCCCCACAACTCGCCCTCGCCCACTCGTCCCCGACGAGAGGAGCGCCCTAACTGGCTGGTCTGTCTGGGAAAGGTCCTGAGCACGTGTGCTCTGGCTGGACGGGTGTCCCTGGACACAGAGTGTCCCCACACCGCTCCGTAAGCCGTGCTGACCAGCTGGGGGCCTGCATGGCATTGAGGGTCTGCCTGGGACTGCGTGCCGTTTCTCACCAGGGACAAAGCTGGCACTGTCACCTGACTTCTTGGTGTATTTCTCAGTCAGTTCAGAATTCAAAGGGCAGCGATGTGATGAATGCCTCCCTCTCCCACTGCCCCTCCTGGACCAGGGGGAAGAGAGCAGCCCAGGCCCTGATTCAAGGCACTGGCTGTCACCTCGAGCCCTTCTCACCGAAGCTCTGAATCTCTGTTGCCTCATTTGTAGGAAAGAATCAATAAAATTCGCTCCAAAGGTGGGTCTGTGCGGAGCGTGCATATAACAGTGTGATCTAAACATCTAAATGAATGAACTGCATGTGCTTTGATCTACCAGGAAAAAAAAAATGAAACAGCACGTGCTTTGCAGAGACCAGAATCTACCGACGAGCACTTAGTTTTCTTCTTTGTGCATTAATTTCCTTCTCCTTCCTCCCATCCCGTTTCCTTTCTCCTCTTGTTCCCGTGCCGGAGTTGTCTGCTGGCATTTTCACAGAGGCATGAAGCTCGGAGACGGCGCGAGGGCCCTTCCCCTAACTGAAGGAACGGTCTCAGCAGAAGATACTGACAGAGCCGTCGGGAGTGTGGGCGCGTGCCTGGTCTTCGGACTCGGCACCTCCTGCCCAGGCTTCGCTGCCTGTTCGGACATCAAGCCTCTATCAGGACCCTCCACCTGTCCTCTTCAGGGTTACTTCTATTTAATGAAATCAGTAGCATTTAAATGGGTTTGTGATTAAACATAACAGCAACTGAGCACTTTTCTATGAGTCAAGACATGGAAACAGCCCAAGAGCTCTTCAACAGATGACTGGTTTAAGAAGATGTGGTACATATACATGGTGGAATACTCCTCAGCCATAAAAAAGAGTAAAGCGTTGCCATTTGCAGCAACATGGATGGACCTAGAGATGATTACACTAAGTGAAGTAAGTATCAAACAGAGAAAGATGTGGAATCTAAAAAAAAAAAGAATCTTATCTATATACAATACAAAAACTCAGAGACATAGGAAACAAACTTATGCTTACCAAAGGGGAAAAGGAGGCGGGGGAGGGATAAACGAGGAATACGGAACTAACAGATACAAACCACCACACACAAAACAGATAAGGAACAAGGACTTCCTGTATTCAGTATCTTGTAATAACCTACAATGGAAAATAATTATATATATATATATATATATACATACATGTATAACTGAATCACCTTGCTGTACACCTGAAGCTAACACAGTATTATCAATCAACTATACTTCATTAAAAATAGTAACAGTTTAAAATATCTAGGTCATATCACTTATCCTGTCCACACCGTCCTGCAGTCTGGGCCCTACAGATTGGGAGCATGACTTACTGCCTAGGGACGCTGTTAGGACCATAAAGGCTTTCATTATTACAAAAAATGCTATTATTAAAGATGGACCGAGAAATCACTAAGCACTTTATATGCATCGTCCTGTCTAAGTTGTACAATCATCGTGAGTGAGGTAAGATTGTTGAATACCCTATGGCGATGAGGGAACTGAGGTCCAAAAATGTTAAGTAATTTGCCTCTGACCTGAGGCTAGGAGCCCAGCCAACAGACTCAGGGGACTGAATTATTAGTCCTTGTGTGATATTCATCCCTGCCCATTGTTCAAGACGTAAAAGAAAACACATACAGAGAGGCGACACAAACGAATTGATTCCTTCTCGGCCCCATCAGTGGATAATTTAGAAACAAAATAAACAAATGTGATTATTAAAGAAGGTAGAGTTATGGTAACAAAGCCTTTGGGAGACAGAGAGAGAGACATCTTCATGAAGGTGAAGAGAGAAGGAAAATGGGAATAGAAAGGGGACAGAGGGCTGGATCGGAATATGTATGCCCCCCGTTACTCACGCGGCAGTGACGGAAATGTGATGCTTAAGAATAAAACGCGTCTGATCGAAAAGGAAAACAGTGGAAAGGAGAGAAAGAACGCATCGCTATGAATAGTGTCACATTTTTAAGATCACACATAGATCTATAACCCAAGGAAGGAAGGTGCTTCAGTGAACTAAATAAGAAGGCAGGTGGAATAAAGGAGGTCGGTCTGACTCCTTTGGTGGCAATTGTACAAACGGGAGATTTTCTTGGCGGAAGGGGGCTTGGCCGGGACCCCAGGAAACACAGCTGTTCTGAGTCCCCGAGCTCCTGCAGAAAGGCCAGTTTGAACCACAACCCTGACTTCCTCCCGTTTACGGAGCAAGGAGGCTCTCTCCCTCTCACCCTCTCAAGTGCCTCTGATTCGGTTGCCTCCTCCCTGCTGCCCTCCGCCCCCTGCCCTCCGCCCTCCGCCCTCTGCCCGACCACATTGCTGCCCTGCTCTGCTCCCAGCTCCGGGCCCTGACACCCTCACCAGCTCTCAGCCTCCGAGGCTGGGTGCTGTGTCACATCCCGGATGCCCATCGATACTCCTCATGAGAAAATACAGCCTCCTCTCTTCCCGTCCCACGTGAACATTTAAAATCCAAGGGCATCCACGATGGCACAAGGGCAGGTGGTCATTCTTGCCATAAGCAAATGGTCACTGAGGTCCAGGCCCTGAGCTCGGTGCCAGGGTCGGACTGTGAACCTGGCAGAAGTGGCGCCTGGCCCCAGGGGGTCATATCCTTGTGGGGACTCACTGCAGAACACAAACGATCAGAAAAATAAGACAACTGCAGGGCTGGTACCTGTACACGTGGCACAGAGAAGACGTTTATGAACGAGCAGCAGGACACGGGTTTGCTAAGGTTTTGGGAGCACTTTCTTGGAAGAGATGATGGATAAGCTGAGCTGAGCTGGATGAGAAAGCAGGATGCACTGGACACAGGAGCCTGAGTGCCACAGCCTGAGAGACAGGGTGGGGCTGGGCCGACGCGGTCGGGGAAGGTCTGGGGCTGGCATGTGATGGGCGGTGCGAGATGGTGCGTTTGGAGAGGTAAGTGGGGGTCAAATCATGGAGATGCTGGGATTTAGCCCCGGCCAGGGATTACGCTGTATTTGATTCTATTTTATTTATTTTTTAAAACTTTTTTTTATTGAACGTTTTATTTTAAGAGTAATGGAGAGCCATTGGAGGGACTAAAAGGAGCAATACTGGCGTCTGATTTACATTTTCAGGTGATGGCGTGGGCTTTTCTGCGGAGAACGGTGGAGTGGGCGAGAGGGGGAGGGAAGGTTGGCTCCTCGGAGCGGGAGGCGCGCATTTGGCTGCTCTGGACATCGCTGCTGGGATGGGCAGAGTTAGCCTGAGAACACCTGCCGTGGAGACAGGCTGGCTGGGCTCCACCCGGGCCCCGCCGCCAAGGGGCTGGGAGGACCCTGGCACATTCCTTAACCTCTCTGCGTCTGTCTCCTCAGCTAGGCGATAACAGCGGTCCTTACCTTTCAAGGTGGCTGTGGTGATGCACCAGACAGGATGCGTAAGGAACCCGGCGCGTGCTGGCTGCCGGCTACCTACTGGCTCTTTAACTATTTTGATGACTTTTCAGGGTCTGGGAGGGAGGAGGCTCCCGGTCATGAGTTGAGAAGATTAGAACAAGGAAGGAGCAAGTTCGAGCCACATTCTCCCTCGGGTTCTCTTCCATGAGTTGTTCCAAAACAGCAGCTCCCCATAGGCATCAACGGCAGGCTTCATAATTCACACCCGGTATTTCATCTCATTCTCACAACAGCCTCACAGCCACACAGACATCATTACCTCTGTCCCGGATACAAGGACTCTGTGGTCCAGAGGAGCCAGGTAACTCGCTCAAGGTCACCTAGCTGGTGGCAGAGCCAGAGTTCAATACAGATCTGGCTCTTTCCAGACCCCAAGCCCTTTCCACCATAGCAGCTGATCCACAGCACACGCCTGCACCCCGGACACATCTCAGGGTCTCAGGATTCCGCAGCATCGGTATGTCTCAGCACAGGGTATCCTATCTATGGAAGGTCCCCAGGTGACACAGGGAAGAAAGAAATCTGCCCACTCCAAGCCTTAGAAAAAAGAACAGAACAGACCTGTTCCATCTGGTATTGTACAAAGCACAGCCTTGCCAGGTAAAGTCTGGAAATGAGGTTGTACCCACTGCTGAGAACCAAATGTTACAGAGCTAATTAACCACGGAGATCTGGGAAGGTACCCATTAAAGAGACCAAATGCAGCACGAAGGAAAAAGCAAATGGTAATGTTATCACTGCTATTGCCATTAATATTAATATTAATACTATTACTTGGTTTTCTTATTACTCGGATAGATCATTACTATTGCTGTCTCCTAGCATCTTCCGCATAAATCTATCACCAAATGTTTTAGAGGTTTAATATCCTTATAGTTATGTAATTAAACAAATAGAAATAATAGTTGCAGAATTGCAAGAGTTACATAATTATTGCTCTGCGATGGAAACAATAAATAAACCGTACATGCCTCCGTCGTAGTTACATTAACAACAATAGAAACAGGACGGCCGAGGCTGAAGAATTATGTAATGGTTACATAATTAAATAATAAATTATCCCAGAACTACAGGGACATGCACTATATAAAGCAGCTTGCAGAGTGGAAGAGAAAAGGAAACCATGAAGTGATACCAAAAAAAAAAAAAAAAAAGTAAAAGATTTGCCTATGGATCCAAAGCAAAGCAGTGTGGGCCCGGGACGGGGAGCCGGGGGTTTGTGATCCATCCCCATTCCAGATTCAGACACGTGTGTGGATTTTATCACCCCCAGAACACAAAGTAATTTGTCTACAGCTATAAATTACTTGGATCATATAATACCCTTAGCTGAATAGCTTATCACATGTGACATACATTTAATCTCTGTGTTTTAAAGCATCTCCAAATTTAGCGTCAGTCTTGGCTGAATATCACACAGCCACTTTTCAGAGACCAGCACAGACTGAAATGACGGGTGCGAGCACGCAGGGCGGAATTCTCGCCAGAGGTTGGGGACGACGCGGTGTTGAAAATTATTTGAGATTATTGAAACACTCGATCACCATACCACGATGTCTCTTTGATCGTGTTATCACAACATTAGCATACTCAAATATTTGGAAAGACTAAGACGCTTGATGTCAAATCAAATATTCAGATGACTGACTGACTTGCTAATGTTTTTGAATCCAAAAGTTTTGCAGTCAGGCTGCCCTGATTTTACATGAAAGTGTGTTTATTGAGGTCCAGAGGGAAGGACACCATCCTACACCTGAAGATATAAAAACGGGCACCTGCTCTGAAGACCGAGTCCAGGCTGGAATGCCAGAGTGATGGCAACACAGCTTGCCGCCTGAGCCCACCTGTCTCCCTCCGTGTCAGCAGATCGAGCACATTGTTGGCGTGAAGGGCCCGATGGGCTCTTCCCAGGATGCCAGCAGCATGTGGTGTGAGAGCACATGGCATCGCTCAGCGGTGACAATGGGGCAGCAGAAGGCTCCTGTCCAGAGCCAGCGGAGACGGAGCCATAGTCTGCCAGCCTCTCTGTCATGCACGCTTCAGGGAGGTTTTCTCTTCTCCATCAGACCTGTTCTGAGAGCAGCCAGGCTGGGCCATTATCATAATGGGGTCACCCGGGAGGCTGGGCATAGACAGGGGAGCAGTCTATTGGGGAGAACTGATTGAATCCTGTCTCGTTACTTGGCTCAAGCTTGACAGGCAAACGTAGTGATTGAGGAGGATGGCCTCAGAGGGGGCCCGCGCCAAGGAAGGGCCAGGAGGCCTCCGCACCTGCTGGGCCTGGAGAACTGTGAGCGGACTGCCCAGTGTCGGCCCCACAAATTCAGGTCGTAATTGTCCAACATGCAGCTCTGGCTGGGCCCCAGCTGACAGAGGGACCATGCCGCCCATCTGCCTGTGTCTCTGAGCTACAATGAAGAACACTCAGAATTCACACCCTTGGCCTCCTTTGGACCACGTTAAATCCTGTCATTCAGATAATTTTACCCACCCCCTCCCGGAGGAAGGTGGAAGTCGGGCCCTTCATCAGGTAAGTGGGGCGGATGTCCATCATCCAGGGGCTTCCTTCCCCACCGTTACGTTGAGCCACGTGGGGACCTAAGCAGAGGACGTCCCCCTAGGGAGCTCCTGGAGGCGCTGGGTGCTGTGGAAGGTCAGGGGGCTTTGGGAAAAGCAGACCTGGCATGTGTGGAAGAAAATCAAAATGGGCGCAGCATTGCTAAGGAAGCCCTCTAGAGGAGCCTGGCGCCATGGGGGAGTGCGGCAGCCCGCCTGGGTGGACGCTGACCTTTCGAGCACTTGCTGTCCTAGCACAGGCACCTGGAGCATCAGGACGCTCGTCTGGCCCCCGCCCTAAAACAACTCATGGCGCCCTGAGGACTGACTTGTGTCCACCATCCTCGCCGGGCAACTTCAGCAGCCCTGCGGCTTGTGCCTTCATAAGCCTGACTCCTTCTCTTCCCCAGAACACTCTGTTTTACCCAAATCCAGGCCTCATGAATGGGGATTCTCGAGAGCTTGTCTGGAGGGCCCAGCAGGGAGCGCAGCTACTTGCACACCCTTGACCGAGAAGAACGGTCCTCCTCCATGGGAGTGGTCGTCCTCTCTGACTGCGCGCGCCGCTCTGGGAGGGACGCATGGGGAGCCTTGAGGGAGGAGGGGACACCCGCCCAGCCAGCCAGGTCAGCCGAATCAACCCTGGCGATCACTGGGGTGACAGATGTCGCAGCCAGATCGCCCTCACATCCATGAATTGGGATTCTTAAGACCCCAGTAAAGCCCTTTATCCTTCGCAGCCTTGATGCAGATTACTGTTGGACGCGGATTGGCTCAGGCTGCTCTGACAACACGGAGTGGGCGGCTTGAAGGGCAGAAACGCATTTTCTCAAGTGTTGGAGGCAGGAGTGTGAGGTCAGGGTGCCCGCAGGGCCGGGTTCTAGGGAGGCCCTCTTCATGGTGGCTTGAAGCCAAAGTCTCACTGGGCCCTCACAAAGCTTTTCCTCCTGCCATGGGGAAAGAGAAGTCTCTTTTTCTCTTCCTTTACTGATAAGGATTCTAATCTCATTAGGAGGGCCCCACCTCATGGCTTCTTGTAACCCTAATTAGCTCCTTAAGGCCCCGTCTCCAAAAACCATCCTATGGCAATGGGGGGGAGGGAGTAGGGCTTCAACATACGGCTTGGGGAGACACCAGCACTCAGTCCACATATCAACTGTGTTCGGATTTCAGCTTCCTCTTCTGATGAGGGGTGGGGTCCGTCTGACTCCAGTGCCCAGAACATCAGTTACCTCACCTGTGTCATGTGACGCTCGGTTCCCACCATACTGGACCACCCTGAGGAGTGAGATGAATCCACGCAGAGAAAGCCTCGGACATGCAGTCGGCATTAAACCTGTCTGTCTGCTCCATGCCTCCTGCCTCCTTCAAGGTGCCTCAGATGCCCGGTACCATCTGTTTTGGTCAGAAGTTCCGTCCCAGCCCCACCCCACGTGGGGAAGGTCTCTTCTTTGGCCATTCTGTCCCTCCTGCTGAATTTGGCTGGGTGGCACCTTACATTTTCGGTGAACAAGAGCAGTAGGAACGGTCCCCTGGGAGCTGGAAGAGCCCCTCTCTGCTGGACCCACACAGGAGAAGAGGTCCCCGGAACAGGGCTTACAGAGACATGGTGGTCATGTCCCGGGCTCCTGGGCAGAGCCCTCTCCACGTGCTCTGACCTCCCAGGGACCAGGCTTCCGCAGCCCACCGCCGCCCTCTGTGCCCCTTCCGGGGGCCCCGCCTGCCGCGCTTCAGCCCCAGAGTCGGCAGCCCCAGTCCCGCCTCGGGCGTCTTCTCCCAGACACGGGATCCCCTGGCCCTGCCTTCCCAGCCCCCAGCCACACCGACTCCCGCATCAGGATGGCCTCTATTAGCTGCTGCCAGCGTCAGGGCTTCGAAACAGCGCGCGCTCGGCACTTTTCCTGACTAACGTCTTTGTACTGAGCGGGGGAATCAGAACGGAACAGATGTTTTAAGGACTCCATAAATCCGTGAAGATAAAAAACCACCCACCCAGCACTTTTTAACAATGCGCCATGCTGATCAGCCAGCGAATCGGAAATACCAAAATAAATATAAAATCCCACTGCAGCCTCAGAATAAATCTTAGGTATTTTTCCCCCTTTTCCCCCTTATAACACACACCAGATACCATTTTTAATACTCAGTGAAGACCCACAACTGGGAACAGAAAGTCCATGAGGGCGCTCCTGCTCGCCTCTGAAGTGACCCGATGATAACCGCACTGAGCGTGGGTCACTCTCCCGTTGCTTCCCGAAAAACTCATTCCACTCTCCCCCAGAAGCTTCTCCTCTCCCACATCCAGTGTCGTCATGCTGCCTCCCATAACTCCTTGCTGAATTCCAATGAGGGTTTCTAATTAGCCTAATTAATTTTCTGCCCAACTTAATAAGACTGTCTCTGGTTCAGAAATAATTGGACTTCCCAAACACCATTCTGCTTCCCTCTGCTTCTCAGTGGTGAGTTGTGATCCAGGCTCTTTTAATAATTCAAAATTAGCTTCTGTTTTTCAGATGATGGGTTCATGTTCAGAGAGTTATTTAGTTTTTTCATTAACACTCTGACATCGCCCTCTCCATCCTATAAGGAATATCTCGAAAAAGCACTGGGAGTCAAATGGGACCTGGATTCCCTCCTGGGGAGAGAAGCCCAGCTGGGAGCGGAGTTTCAGTGGAGTCTGGCTTCCTGTCTTCTCAGTTTCAGGAAGGTGAATTAGTGACCTGGACTGAGCATTTTCTTTCCTGCAAATTTTGGGAGCAGCTATGGAAACAAGCTTTAACCAGCCCGAGCATCCGCACCGTGAGAACGGTCGTAAACACGTTCAGGCAACGGGCCTCGGACGGAAGAGCAGGCTTCTTTCTAATCTCGCACAAATTTGTTTTATATGGTTATGAATTTGTTACTATTTGCAAGCAGAACTGTTGTTGTAAACGTAAGTGTGCATCGTCCAAACAAATGAGTTAGAAACAGAGAGAGAGAGAGATGAGCTTGGGGAAGGGGGCGACGAAAGACCGTTGTTAAGCCCAGGAAGATGTCCGCGTTCCAGCTCACATCCGAGTCGGACCCGCAGGGCTGTGTAAACTGAATACCGTCTTCTGGGCGCTCGCGGGTTCCAGAACGCCGGGCAGTCCTAGCCTCTCTAGAATTGGCTTTGCAGCCCCAGGAATACTTTACTTGGAACCATGAACGTGGAATTATTTTCTCATTCCCTAGAAAGCCTGAAGCATTACTGTAGAGGGCTTACGAATATGGCGATGAGCAGTCCGAGGAAATAAAGAGCAGAGTAGGGCTGGAGGCTGCCAAGCGCTCCCTCCGCACAGCTGTGAACCCTCCCATGATGGCCACCATGTCTTCGGTGGAATCACAGAGGTGTGGAGGCTTTCAAAGAACGTACTCCAGACGGCAGCCACGGGGGCGCAGCCCTGCTCTGCTCTGTGGATTACACGACACTGAACTTTTCAAAACTGAAATGCCTGCAGTGGTTAAAGTTACGTCGGTGGAGATGGGTGATTCTCTCACGTTCCTACAGTCACTGTTTCTATCAGGACATATCTAGACAGATGAATGTTTTAAGGAAATATCATTCAAAAAACTCTGAGTGCACCTTGCTGGTAAGTTTGGGGATAATAATCTTTTACTGAAAAAAAAAAGAAGAATCAATCTCTCTCTCTTTCTCGAAGAGCTCTGAGAACATTGCTTCAAACACAGTATTTTGTAGAGAACGTGAAATACGACTCAGTTTTTCCAAATGTAAATATCGTTCCATTTCCCACAAATGTCCAGAAATGAAGTATGTCTACATTACGAGCCCACATCATCAGCTGAGCAGCAGGGGGAGACAAGACGGAAGCTGGATCACAGAGACGGAAGTGAAAGGAATGGCACCGTCTGCAGCTGTGCCTTTAAATGGGCCACCACTAGCACGGGGTGAAGCTTCGCGAAGGTGTCCCCGCTGGGCTAAAGAGCTGGGGTTTCCTGCTTGCGGCTTAAGTGAAGCCACCTGCTCTTGCAGAACCCTGAGGTGCCCAGCGGCCCCGGAGGGCTCTTTGACATGTGACCCGTTTAATCCCATAGACTAAGGGAGGTCTGCCTAAGATCTGAAGCTGGTAGGACAGTAACTGAACATTAAGTCTTTAACCCACGTGCATCCCTGGAACACAGCTTTCCGTGACTGTGTTTTTAAAACGTTCTCTGCGTTTTAACTTGGGGTGGGTTTCTTTCCTCAGCTTGAGTACGTTTTGAGTAACCTCTGTCCTACCGCCTGTGCTCTGGGTAAGTTCTCCCAGAAGATAATCAAATTACCCTGAGTCCTGGCTTTGCATCAACACCTTAGGGATAACCTCCTCTTGAGAACGAAGCAGCGAGCATAACAACCATAACCCGCTGCCGATTTAACCTCAAGCCCCCCTCGGTGGAATCCAGAGCACCGAGTCCTGGCATCGCTTGCGTGTCCCCTGAGTTGATGGGAGTGTCTTCCATCACATATCCTGACCATGGAACCAGCCATCCCTGCAGATGGAAACCAGAAGGGTCGGTACCCCAATCCTCTTCCATCCAAGTTCGCCATGCAGATCACGGCTAACGTATCCATCCCTTTAAGATTGATGAGCGACTGGCAGAAATACCCTGGGGGAAGCGGCGTGTCCAGGTGCATTGGTCAGGGGTCAGAGGGCGTGCACGACAGGCCTCCAACAGAAGGAATTCTATAATGGGGAACTAGTTACAAAGCTGTTGGAAAATCAAGGAGGAGATGACGAAGCAGACTGTACATTAGCAATCGGACACACTCTCCACCAGGCCCAGGACTGAAGGGTCAAAGGAAGAAGGGACATTTCCAGTGCCAAGAGCTGCTCAGGAATGTACTGGACTAGGGGACATGGTCCAAAGACAGCCCGGCCCTGCTGAAGGCAGCAGCTGTAGCTCTGGGCTCCCAGGTGGCATCCAACGCCCCGCTCCAAGCTGCACGACCAGCCAAGACTTTATGGATCATGAAATTGCTGGGTCCACTTTCAAACCCAGCCCCTGGCTCTGCTTCAGTGACCTCCCATAGCAGCCCACTGCGTAGCAGATAAAGAAGCATTTCCTTTTAATGGCTGGAAATTTACTGGCCATAAATTTCGCCGAGTGCCCTCAGGTCTACGTGCCGTTGCCAGGTACCGGGAAGTCAGGGGAGTAAGCAGTTTTCACTATTCCCCTTGAACGTTTTTTGCCTTTTTCTTCCTGAGATACAATAATCCCCTATTGGAGCAAATCTTTACCAGGAGGCCACCCCTCCAGCTTCCCCAGAGTAGATGGAGGTCCCTCCTTATTCCGCCTCAATTTACACGTCCTTCCTTCCCTTTAAGAAGTGTCAGCAGACGGTGAGAATGGTGACACTCAGTCCCATGTTTAGCACCACCTTGCAGCGCTCAGCCGCTCATGAACCCCGTGAGAGCGAGGGACACCGATGGTGAGAGCCAAGGCGGCAGCCTGGTGAGCCTTTCAGAATTAGGGCGATGCCAACAACGGGTTCCCCTTGTCTCTGGTGCTAGGGTTTCCCAAAGCTGGACACGACCTCGGCTGGAGAAGGCAGAACAGCAGAGGGAAGAGGCAGCCCCCGGATGAGGGGTGGCAGGTGCCTGGTCCTGCTGCCCGCGCTGCGCGAGTGGCCCTGAGATACACGTCACCGCCCTCACCTTGCGCAGATGCCAGGTGACCGGTCCCCACTCTCAGAATGCGTCAGGAAGCACAGTTGGGATTAGAATCAAGGTCTGAGGCACTACAAAACCCGCGTTATTTTCACCATATAATATTGCTTCCAATTTTCCACATGAGCAGCATCACAAAATGCAAAACATGTTGAAAAGAGAATCCCTCCACGTGCGAGTTCAAACGTTCTGGCGGCACCGTGATAGCCTGGAGGAGCT
This sequence comes from Camelus bactrianus, assembly GCF_048773025.1. NCBI lineage: Eukaryota > Metazoa > Chordata > Mammalia > Artiodactyla > Camelidae > Camelus > Camelus bactrianus. Next base: position 23,063,539 of record NC_133571.1, on the reverse strand, counting down.
GCCGGCTTTAGCGAGTGAAAATACAGGACGCTCAGTTCAATTTTAATCTCAGATGAACAACGATTTTATTTTTGTTTCTTAGTATAGCTGTGTCCTCAATATTCCAGGAGACATGTACTAAAACTGTTATTTATCGTAAATTGAAGTTTGGGAGGTCGTCCTGTATTTCTCCTGGCCACCCTAAAGGTAGTCCATCTGGAGCCCCTAGCTTCCCTTCGCCATGACAAACTGAAAATGCCATCAAGGGAGAAGTGATTGCTCTCTCTGCCCCTCGGCGGGTCTCCACTCCCCGGAGCACGGGATTCCTCGTAGGCCAAGAGTGAAAGCTCCATATGTGACCATTTGTAACTGACGTTCCCTGTGTGCCCACTGGAGTTTCTAAACCAACTTTATCAAGGTGTCATACACGTCTATGCACATATACATGCATACTGTGTGTATATGTTATGTATTTACACCAACACTAAAGTGTATCCATTTACAACTGCCGCTCTGTGAGTTCTGACAAGTGTGTGGGTGCATCTGTGCCAGCACCCAGGGCAAGACAGAGGCCACGTTCCTCACCCCGGAGAGTTACCTTACATCCTCTGCAGCCAGTGCCCACGCCGCACCCAGCCCCAGACACCGCTGCTCCTCTCTGTTAGTGCTTTCCCTAGAGGGCCCTTGTGGGATCGTAGCATCGCACCGTCCGCCCCCTTCCGCTTCTGCCTTCTTTCGCTCCGCATGCTGGTTTGAGATCCAGCCCTACTGTTGCCCGTGTCAACAATTCCTTCCTATTCACTGCTGAGTCACATTCCATTACATGGATTTACCGTCATTTGTTCATTCATCCATTGATGGACATGGATTGTTCCCACATTTGGCTAATTTAAGTAAAGCTACTGTTATCATTTGTGCACAAGCCTTTGTATCGATGTATGATTTTATTTACCTTAGGTTAGAACCCAGAGGGTGAAACGGCTGGGTCCCGTGGCAGGCCTGTGCCTCCCTTTGTGAGGAGCTGTCGCGCTGCCTTTCAAAGTCGTGCTAGCATTTCGCATTTCTACCATCAGTGCATGTCCACGCCGGTTGCCAGGATCCACCTGGTTACTAGGATCCATCATTTAAACTGGGAGTCACTACAACAGGTGTGGAGTGACATCTCATAGTGGCTTTGACGTGCACTTCCCTGAGGTCAACTGAGTTTTAAAATACCCAGAACAGAATAAAATTTGGGTTCTGCACTCATTAAGCAATTTTTGAGCGTCTATTCCTTTGGCAGCTACCACACTCCAAACACTGAGTTTAAAACGGTAAGAAAGAGACATGATCCCCGCCAGACGTGGGGCTTCCTTGTGATCTAGCGCGTGAGGCAGACGCTGAGCAAACATACGTGTGTAAATCTATACCTACAGGTGCTAAGAAGCATCGTTAGAAATAGAAATGAAAGTTCGTACTAAGAGAGGATAACAGGAGCCAGCCAACTGGGACCAGGAGGGAGGAGGGAGAGTGGAAGCAGCCTGGAGGGCGACCCCGGTCAGGGCTGCAGGGAGGCTGGAGGGTGGGGGAGCCATTCAGAAGGGGAAAGACACCGGGATGGAGGCACCAAGTGCCTTTTCTCAGGACGGAGAGACGGCCCTGAGGCTGGGACCACTGAGGCGGGAGAGGGCTCGTGCGGAGGAGGCAGGGCCGGGCCAGCCAGGTCGGGGAAGGGACTTGGGACCTGATTCTAAGTGGCGTGGAAGTGCCCTGAAGGGTGAACGGGAGGAGCAGAAGCTGACTCACATGTTCAGACCCGCACGAGACTCCCGCGCTGAGAGCAGCGGGCCGAGGCGCGGCCTGAGGGCGAGCCCGCCGGTGGTCGCTGCTGCGGTCTGAGCGGGTGACGGAGGCGTGCGCCGCGGAGGAGGGAGTGGAAACTTAGAGTCCAAGGGGAATTTGGGGTGAAGTCAGCAGGACTTGGTGACGACAGACGACAGGACTGCAGGAAAGGGAGGGTCAGGAGGCCACTGGGTCTCTGCCCTGGGCAGCTATGCTGCCGGAGGCACCGAGCAGAGTTAGGGAGACAGTGGGCAGAACCGGCAAACCTGCAGTCTTCATAGTAACCCGCAGCGCGGCTTGGACAGCAGGCTGCAGGGGACAGAGTGGTAATCTTGTTGCCAGAGTAACATTTTTCCTGACTGCAAAAATAAAAACGGCAAAAGTACAGGAGAATGTGGCTACGTGCCTATGGCTTCATGCAACGTCTTAGGGTCTCTCTCTGCCTGGACACTGTCTAACGAGGGAGATTCAGGGCCACCCCGTGCAGATGGCTAGATGGTCCATGTTGAACCATCGTGTACAACAGCCCTGGACAACGTTGGCAACACCTGGTCTTGTAAATAGACGAAAAAATGATGTCTCTCAAAAAGAAGCAAGGCAGGGCGGGTATTCTGAAAGACAGCTTTAGAGAACATGGGAACATTAGGGTAATCGGTGCTTTTTCTCTGTCACATGTAAGCAGGTGCCTAATGGCCTGTCACCTAAGGTCTCCTAAGTGGGACCTGGAGTAAACACGCCAAGGAATGAATGTGCTGCTGTTCGTGGCAGCCGTCCCTGGGCTGCTCGCCCATCACAGGACGCTGCCCCAACCCCAATGCCGCGGGCGACGCAGCCGACAGGATGTCTGGTGACCCTGCACGAAAGACGATGCCACACAGGGGTGTAAGTGCGGGGACAGACGCGTGTCCCAGGGCCTCAAGCACCAGAGCAGGACTTCCATCTAACAAGGCAAATTCCTTCCGTCGGGAAGAGAAGAACGCCCTCCCTGCAGTGTCAGCTCTGGACGTTCATGGTAACACCTGTCTCGCTCGTCGTCACTTTGGACGCTCGCTCTGTGCAGACGAGGGGCCGAGCACGCAGTAAGCTCTGCGTTCACTGTTCAGAGCCACCCTGGGGGTGGCTACACGGCCACGCCTCTGTTACGTGCTAGGAAACTTAGGTTGCCTGAATTCGCATTCTTAGGAAGTGGCCAAACTGGGGTTTAAACTCAGGTCCGTGATTCGAAAGCCCCTGTTCCCAACGGCGTGGCTGTCCGTGCTGAATTCACTCAGGCCAAACGGCACTGGGAAATCAAGCTGGCAGCATCTCCACCTTCCCCAGCAGCGCCCACTGCTGCTTCAGCTGTGGGCCTGTTAAAGCGCAAAGGTTCAGGTTCGTGGAGCTAAGTGCTGAGGACACGGGCTGCCCCGTGTCCCTTTTTCTCTAGTCAGACCAAACAGGAGGCAGGACACCGGGGCAGAGCAAGGCAACGCCAGCTCCCTGGGATGTCGAGGCCCCCACGCTGCCCGAGAAGCCCCTCTGCAGCCCCCGAGGCGGCTGCAGGCCTGCACGCCCCCCCCCCCCCGGCCCCGGCTTTGTGCAGAGAGCCCAGGGCTCCGTGGGGAGCAGAGAGAGCGCCGTGCCTGCCACGCAGTCCCCGCCCATCTGTTTTGCAGAAGAGAGTGATTCTGGAAAAGCACATTAGATTAAATAAATTAAAAGAATCGCACCCCCCTGGGAACACTCTCAAAACAGAAAGTCATTTGAACCGATGTACATTCACTTACAGCCTCTCTCCTTATAGGAAATGAATACAATCAAAATAAAGATCACTCCTCACTCGGTGCAGGGAGAGGCAGTAGTCGGCGGGAGGAGGGAGCGGGGCACAGAAGCCACAGTGTTTACAAAGCCATTAAGGAGAATGAATAGATCCAGCCTGGTCCCAAAAGGCAAAGAAATGTGAATGTTCACATATAAATAGAAAACGTTTAGATGTTATTAATTCAAGGCAGGGCTCCCACTGCTTCGGATGGTGGCTGTCTGTGCGTATGGCTGGCTGCAGTGACCCCTGCTGGCAGGAACCATCCTCTGCTGCGCTGGTCCCTTACTTTCAGAGCCGTCAGCGGTTCCCAGGGTGGAGGGGGAAGACTGCATCTCCACGTACAGACTTCATGGTCCACACCCCGGACACCTACCCCAGGGCCCCTTCCCACTGCGTGGCCCGGCACCTACTGCGGTACCCGGCACGTGCTAAGCCCTTAACAGAGCTGGCTGGGTGGCTGTACGACCAAGTACACACGCGTGAGCAGCAGCAGCACTGAAACCCCGCGCGTGGATTCTGCTAAGAAAGACGTGTCACGTGTGGGGTAAGGCTAAAGTCACCGCGAGAGGTGACGGGTGCCGTGAGCGCCCTGGGAGCACGGGGGAGGCCCATCGTGCATCGCAGGGACACACTACACACTGGTGCTGGGGTGGCTGGGTCGCAGGGCAGGCGTGCCTGAGATCAGAGGACGACGAGGAGCTTGTCAGACGAGGTGGGGGAAGGGGACTGTGAGCAAGGAGAACAGAGCATCCGTGCTCCAGGGAGTGCATGGGGCTTTCAGGAAATGGACTCAGTGTTGCGGGCAGTTCCAGTGAGAGGTAGGCCCCTAGGAGTCAGTGTCTGAGAGTCCGTGTGATAAACAGCCCTCTTCATCCTGATGAGATGCTTGAGGTTATTCTATGGTCCGTGGGGATGCAGGAGAGGGACGGGAAAGGGAATACATTTAAGGCTGCCATGGTTGGGTCTGCACTTTATATATGTAGCTCTGGTGAGACTGGGAGATGGCGTCAGGGGTGAGGAAGGGGAGGAAGCCTGGCTGCAAAGCTGTTGCATTTAGAGGAAACACGGGCGAGGCTTCCCTGAGATGTTAGCGACAGGAACCGTGAGGAGACAGATGGGAGGAAGGTCTGGGAGGTCCAGTCTCAAGGCCTCGACACGCCTGCCGCTCTACAGAAGGGAGGCCAGGATGCCACTCCAGTTCCTGGCACAGGTGGTTGTGCCAGAAACGGGAAGGAGGAACCCAGAAGGTGGCACAGGTCTGCCAGGGAGACTCAGATGCTGCAGGCAGGGTCTTCAAGTTACTCAGCCAGCATTTTGACGTAGGAGTTTTCAGCGTCTAAGCGTTCAAACTGCATTAATAGTTTTGGGAGTCATTGGTTTGTAGATTGCAGTAGGAAAAAGTACATTTTCCATCTGTGCCTTAGTTTCCCTCTGGCATATTGACATAATGAGTAAACTGCTCCTAAGGGGAACAGAGGCGTCTAAGGAACGTTTATAATAATCATCTTATATTTGTATAACATCTCACAATGAAACAGGCAGCATGTTTTCCTCACCACAACCCTACAAGTTAGATATTTCTGTCCCGATTCTACAGGTAATGAAGTTGAGCGCCTGAGGCAGGGGACGTGGCTAAAATTACTACGGCTCATCGGTCAGCGGCGGGTCAGGATTTAGTCTCCAGTCCTCGGAGTCTCTTCCGTACATGTCACTGAGTCTTTGTGACAGTAATTTGTTGGCATCATTGCTATATTTTTTTCCTCATGGTACATGAGATCCATGAAGGACGACACAGAAACGCAAAGTTCGGTAAGAGTACTAAGTGTCTGAAGCAGGAAATAAAATGAAACAAAAGCGACGTCCCATCGTCTATAACGCTCCGAGCTCCTTGGAAGATAAAGGTTATTTAAATACACAGGCTTATTCATGTCTCTGCAAACTCACAGCTCTGTTCATCTGGGCACAACCTGAAACCGCGGCTTGTACAGGAGGAGACAGGCAACAGGCTTAGCTCTCATCTTGATCAGGAAAACTAGGCCGTAAGGATCAGGAAAGGCAAACTCTGACCTGGGGTGCGGAAGGAAGAAGTGAATTCACAAGCAGCTGTCTGCTCTCTCTCTGCAGCATCCTTCCCTGCCTGCGACCCTTCCACCACAGCGACCTGGCTGCGTCAGACCCCCACGCATGCGTCGATGAATAGCTCTCTGCTGGGCAACGTTCCACATCCCCGGGGCAGAGAGGAGCTGCGTGCGCCCCAGTCCTGCCGGGAGGCAGGGAACGTGCCGGCCAGCTCTGCAAAGACGTCCGTCCCTGATGGTTGCCACAGAGAAATAAATTAAATCTCACCAGCCCTGAAAGTCACCTTCGGAGGGACGGTATCTTCCTGTTCCCCCCACAGCTACTTACCCTGTGCTTCAGCTATCAGCGGGGGCAGGAAAGTGCAAAGATCCCCGAGAGAGCTAACGAAGTGTCCTCTGATGGGAGGGGGCACCAGCTAGGGGGGCTGCAATGCCCCGAGTGCCCCTCCGTGCCCCAGCCTCCTCTGTGGGCCGCCCAGCAGTCCAGGTTAACAGCAGAAAAGGGGGCACCGATCAGAGGGGGAGCATATTTCCTTGAAATGCATCCTTTGATGAAATTAAAAAGCAAGACAAAGCAGGTTTCTTATGCCCAGGAGAGGGGTTTATTTCAGGGCTAAAACTGCACTGGTGCTTTCTAAGGACGTGAGGCTCCCCGAGACCGAGCCACAGGAGATGCGGATGAGAGCTGGAGCGCGGGGAAGGATGAAGCCGGGGAGGAGGCTCTGATCACAGCAAAAACCGAGGTCCTGAGAGCACTGCCTGTACGTGCACAGGGCTTTGAAGCTTTCCAGCGCCTTAACAGTTACGCTAACATGTTGGCCTCATCCTGGAAGGTAGGTGGTACCTTTAGTAACCCTCCCAGTTTGAAAGATGAGGAGAGAGTGGAGGGGCCCTTTCCTTGACCTGACCCAGGTTCTCGATGGTGCTTCCCCACCCCCTGGAGTGCAGGACGAGGGCACTCGGTTCTCGTTGGGCGCCCTTCAGACCCCACAGGGACAGCTCCAGGAAACACAGCCCCAGCAAGAGGAGCGCTGATCCCCGTCACCCACGGCTGCAACTCCAGCCACCAGACTAGGTCACCCCCACCCCAGCGGAAGTCCCTGCTCTGTGTGCCAGGGCTTGTCTAGAGGACGTCACCCCTGAATAAACACGGGAGGCCGCGTCAGTGTGCGGGGCTTGCGTTTGCCCCGGAGATGAGCACACGTGAGGTCAGTAGCCCCGGGGGTGTCACAGTTACTGAGGCTCCAGCAACTCAGACAGGACACGGGGTGGGGCTGACGCACCACAGGGACGCGGCATCACCCGGGGCCGAGCGCCCCGGGGCTACAGGACGTCCGCGCAGTTCCCCAGGCTGCTCTCGTGTCCTGAAGCAGCTGAGCCTGTGGGCGAGCATGCTGCACTTATCTACCAAAGCTGTCTTGGAGTCTAGAAAGCACCACAGTTAGGAAAGTCTTGATTTTTTTTTGACCCATTAATTGTGAAATCCATATCCAACTCTTTAATAGACCTCTCTGTTCCCTTTACCCTCTCGGGCTGGTTTCCTGCAAGTGGCTGGAAGAGGAAGTTGCCAGCAGAGTCTGAAACCGGGAGAGACTTGCCCCGGACACCCACTCTCCTACTGACAGTCATTTGCTTTATGGCTTTACTCACCTGAGTAGGACGGAGGGGCTGATTTGCACGCTCTGTATTACAAACAATAATAATGTCTGTACTCATGCTAGATTGGGGAAAAAAACCACTTTTTGTAGATTTGCTAAAATATTATAAACTCACAAGAATAAAGTCAATTATTTAGTCCCTTTGGAGTCTAGATTGCAATTTATTTGCATGGAGTTTAGTAATACTTAGCACTGTACGTATCTAAGTACTTTACAAACATTAACAAATTAGTCCTCTCAACAGCTCCTTAAAGTTAGGAATAATTACCTCTGATTCACCGGCGGGGAAATCAGGAAAGGCTGAGAGGCCTGGGTGGAGTCTCAGAGAAAGTCAGTTGTCTGTGAAGATGGGACTCAGAGTAAGACCTGCTTCTCAAAGACGGGCGAAGTTCGACACGTCAAGAGGTTCTTGTGTAAGAAGACACTTAGGTTTCATCCTAAGAACCGGTCCAACGCTGACAGATTACTAAAGTCAGAATATACCCTGAGAGAGATAGAAAAAGCCCCCAAGGCTGTATTTGGCTGGGGAGCCAGAAGGGGTAGACGGGACGGTTCTGTGCGCATCGGGGGTGGGGCTGGGTACGGCAGCACTGCCCCAAAGCACTGAGTTGAAAACTTTACATAAATACATAATTCATCTGCATCGCGCAGGAGAGTGTATACATTTTCAGAAAAATAAGAACAGCCGCCTTCACTCTTTCACACGACTTCCCGACTGTACTGTGTCCCGCCTGCTCTTCCTGCGATGCGGAAGCAAACCGCCCGAAGGGACAGTGACTCGCAAACACACGTGGAAAGCAGGATGTCCTCATTCTGCTGGACAGACCATCGTCCTGGCCAAGCACTCAGTAGGAACGCTGCACTGAGCAATCAGGGTTCACTGGATTCATGACCCTGAATGCATTTAAAATCCACACAGCAAATTGCCCCTCTGAGGTCGAGCACCAGGAAGGTTCTAGTATGTTTTGTTTGGTTTTATTTTGCTGCGGGGACTTGCCATACCTGGTTTCTAGAAAATAGCGTGTTGGTTGTTTTCTTTTTTTTAAGGGAAATTTTGTAAATGCAAACCTCATATGGCTTTTACATTTTACCTTCACTTCTACACTAGCTGCAAAATTATTCCTTAAGTAATCACCGGACACCAGAAACAGATCTGCCCTAACCGAGAATTAATACTTTTAAAATGTGGAAAACCAATGCCAACAAGAGTCAGCGAAATACACACCTAGGAAAAGGTTCATAATACAGAAACGACTCGTTAAGCGTTGAGCACGCGCCGAGGTCTGGGAGGTTTCCGGCAAGTCTCAGCTCTTGTGGGAGCTCCCGCACACCTCCTCCTTGCAGAACTGACCAGAGGATCAAGCATGAAGAGCTCAGATGGTCCACAGGAACGCTCAAACCGTTGAAAAAAGTGAAGGTGAAGCTATTAGCCTCTAGCCTCCGCCCCCGGGGACGCCCCTGAAAGCTGCACACGTCCCCTCAGTCGGCACTTGGGCACCGAGCCCCTTCACGTGGGGTCTGCGCCCTGGCTGGGCTGCTGCTGTGTAAACAAGCACTAGCTCACGTCCGGGTTCTCGCCCTGCACCCAGATTCCACTCGACTTGCATACGTGGCCCCTGTTTTCCACTCCTCCCAGAGCAATCGGTTCCCCTTACCTTGTTTCTTAGCTGACAAACTTGTTTGCCAGGACTTCTGCTCTTAGTGAAAATAAATTCAATGAAAACAATTAATGCTTCTCCTCTCGCATATTTTACCCAGAGCTCGCAGCATCTTTAAATTGACATAAGTGCCCTTTTGTCTCATATTGGAGACGCCTTGGCTAGAAATCAGTTTTTTGGCAGTCACGTAGGCTGCTCCTGCAGCCCAAGAGAAAACTCACATCAGATTGCAGATGCAGAGACCGAAAGGCACTCAGACGCTCTTGAGTTACATTGCTTCCTTTTAAAAATTAGAAAATCATTTACATAGTGTTTCTCTCCATATAGATAGTTGAACTCAAGGATCTCAAAGTGAACAAATCCAAGCACGACCAATGAAGGGAAAGCGTCACTTACAGGATGTGGTAACACTGTTACTTAGAAATACTTTTTAAAGGCCACAACCAATTTTGCCCAGAACTTACATATTTTGAATTTCTTTATTAAATGTATGGTATTCTATTAGCATAAATTCTTGGTTTTCTATTTTATTATACGATTCACAAATTATACAAATTAGAAGCCATCACTTATCTGCTCATTTATTCACCCTCCTCTTTCTCTATGAGTTTTTCCCCTAGCCTCACCATTCAATTATCTTTTATTTGTAATTCCACTTGCAAACAAGTCAGTTATAATATTAAAATATTAAATTAGCCTAAATGTAGTTTACTTCATAACTATGCTTCCATCAGAAAGTCGGTGGTCATCTCAGTGGATGAAGAGGACTAGTCAACACTTGAGAGCAAAATTCCAGTTGCCAAAGATGATCTGAAAAACGGAGTGTTTCTCTGCGGCTCGGACATCCTTGACACTGGGGATCAGCATTACCGGAGGAGCTCGGTAATCTCTCATCACTCAGACACTCAGATCCAGAGAGGCAGAGCCCGCCGCGCCAGGTGAGCGCAGAAGGCAGGCTCTCATCCCCATGGGCCACCTGCCTCCTCTCCCCCCACACCCAGCCCTCCCTGGGGAGCTGTCTCCCTGGACCCCGGAGGTGCTGGCTAGGTTCCCTGCAAACATCCCATCTCGTGAAGGTCCCTGACATGATCAAAGGTGCTCAAACTTCCATTGCGACGAATTCGCAGCATCCGAGCCTGGCCTGCCCTCAGTTCCAGCTGCCACATTCAGGGTCAATAAACTATTATTCTAACGGCTTTTCACAGCCCACTGACTTGAAATTGACTGCCTGCAGCTCTGTTTTACTGTATGGAGGACACAGAGAGAGAAAGGAAGAAAGAGAAAGAGAGAGAATCATGGATTAAAGGAAGGAAACACCAGAGTTAAGAAAAAAATTTCAGAAAATAAAAATTTTATAGGGGTTTTAGTATAAGCCATTTAAAAGCATACACAGGGTTTAACCAGGGCCCTAATCTAGTCCAGTCAGTAGGTGAGAACTATCTGGTTCTGTGTATAATGAGCTAAAACCAGTAAGAGAACCAGTAAGAGCCACTCACGAGTGACAGAGGGGCGAACTTGTGGACAGCTCGTCCTGTCGGGAGCGTGCACCTTAGGGCTCGTGTGCACATCAGACCGTCTCATCCACCACGCCCTTCAGGACAGGCGGGAGGTATTTTCCTGGTTGCACAGATGCGGAAACTGAGGCACGCACACATGAGCAGCTTTCCCAGAGCCCCGGAGGTGGTAGCTGGGGGGCTGGGCTTTGGACATCATTCTGCTGTTGGAGGTAAGGAAATGGAGAGGCAGTGAAGACAGCCGCTGACTCAGCGCTGTGCTGGGACGCATCAAAGGGAGGCTTCAAACCCAGACCAGACTCCCAACCCATTGATTTTTCCATTAAACTAAAATGTCAGATAATCACACTCCTGGGTCTCAGGGACCGTGCGTGTAGCTGCCTCCTCATTCTTGGCGTTTCCCCTTCATGTGAGCCCCTCGCTCCTGGGGTTTGCAGGGTCTTCACCCCCCGCCAGCTGCTGTGTGTCTGTCTGTGTCTGAGGAGCGATGAGAAGTCAGGACCTCAGGCAGCCTGTGGCAGCTGCAGCATCCCCTCTGGGACGCACGGGAACACGGTACCGTTCCTCCTCTCCTGTGGGAAACCCTGCGACCCCAGCCAGGAGCAGAGCACCTCACTGGGCAGATGGGAAGACCAGCTAAATGGCCACTGTGGGCCAGTGGCAAGGCTTCGGAGATGGAAGTCCACCTCCCCGGCACCCAGCTCAGTCTGAGAGAACAGACAAGCTCATTCTTCAGCTTCGGCTCCTTTGATGGGAGCTGTCCACAACTCCCAGGCTGACCTTCTAATGTACAAACTATGTCCAAACAGTCCTCTCTCCACACACAAATCATTTGGACCCAACGTCTTATGGGGAAATTGGAGAAATGCTAGTCACATTTGTGAACAAATAGTTTGTATTCACCTTGTAGATGTCGGAATCAAACAGGCATCTTTGGGGAGTGATACGTGGCTTGTTGGCAAAGAGTAAATGTCCACTTGAGGACCATAGATCTCAATGCTTAATTATGCCAAACGGGGGTGCAGCTATATACATAAGCAATTTAGAATGAGTTATGGGAGCTGGGATATGAACAGAAGCCATGATTTTCCTGGAAATTCCTCTGGAATTCACACTATTGAACGCAGTATAAAAGCCGCTTCACTTTCATTAGTCTGGAAAATGTCTTGTTGGTTCTGCCGTTATTTCACAAGTCCACGCCTTGATGTTAATTCACAGTGACCACCTTTAGCAGGTGAGCACAGGCTTCTGGAAGGCAGGGTGGTCATGGGAAGTGTGGAGAGGTCACGGGAAATGTCAGATCCTTTTTGGTGCTGACATTGAAAAGCAGAAGAGCGGTAGTGTTTGCCACCAACAGGACCAAGGGTACCTGCATCACCGCCAACCTTCACCCTCACGCTGTGGCCGGAGACCTGAGTCCCGGGTCCATCTGTGTCTGTCTACGTGTCCAACCAGAAAAAGAATGTGAGGAGAGGGACCTGGGAATGGCGGCTAACCCAGTGCACCCATCGCCAGAGCCTGGCTCCTCCGCCAATGAGAACCGCTGTTGCTGGCTACCCCGGCAGCCTCGGGGACCTCGAGAGGGAAACACGTTCCGAGGATGAAGGAGTCAGTTTGATCTACAGTGTAATTACAGCCGTGTTGTGAGACAACACAGATTCAGCCCCTGTGCAGCCATATTTCTTTTTGTCCGGAAGTTAATTTTCATATCGAAAAAAAAAAAGCCATTTCACTCCTGAAACTGAATTGGACAAGGGAGAGAAAATGCTGAGGATGGGAACCCGGGGTCTGGGGTGTCAGCCCTGTGCTGGGCATTAATATTTCCAACAGAGTTTGAGAAGAATGGCAGCTCCCCCGCCACCTCCCTGCCTCCCTCCAGGGCAGAAACCAAGAATTAGATTCTAAGCGGAAGATATTTGTGGAAGCAAGGGGAGGGGAGGAGGAGGAGGCACATAAAAAAGAAAGAAAAAGAGGAAAGGGAGCAGAGATCGCAGACATCATAAAAGCAGGTCTATTCATCTTCCCCCAGGATCAGGGAGGGAGACAGAGAATGATGTCCTGATGGTTTTTTTCTGAGTTCTGGAGGGCAAGTGAAATAACAAATAAGAAAATGCTGAAAAATCAACAGTTTACGCCAGATAAAAGTGGGGGTGGGGGGTAAAACAAACAGCACGAATGGCTTCTCTTCTGCTGACGGGGGAGCTGAGCACATAGGCCGACTGAGCTTCCGAGCAGACGCTCTCCTTCATCGCGGCTGCTGCAGGTCGGGCTGGGGGGTGGGTCTAAGACAGGGGGGTGAGGTCCACCCCCCAACTCCTGCAGCTCTGCCCTGCCCCCTCCAGTCCCCCGAGAATCCTCCCAACCACTTGTGTCCTTTCTCAGCCCTCACTGCACGGAGTGGCTGGGGTTTATCTCACGTGACGAGCTGTACCCTCCAGATGAGCCGCCCGATTTGGGGGGATGCCTTATCCGATGACGCCAGACACTCCAGAACCCAATGACACCATTGGCCTGACAGCCTGACACCCAGAAGTAGCAGCTTTCTAAATATGGAACGTAGAGCACCCGCGTGCATCTGAAGGAGCAGATACGATTCTAAGCTCCCAGAGGACAGTCCCTCTGTGCAGGAATCTTGCAATGACACTGCTCCCCAAGTAGGAATCCACAATTGAAAACGGCTTATTTATAAAGCAAACGCATGTCCCAACGACACGTGGGAGTGTGGGCGAGCAATGCTAACCTCTCAGCTAAGGTGGGCAAGCCTCCTTCCAGGACGGCGCTCTCCTCGTCCACCCTCTTCCCCCCACTTCCCTGCTCTCCGTGTCCCGCCCGAAGGGAAGTCAGGGGAAGTTTTTGCAGCACTTTAACAAAACTGAGTGCAGCCAATTGTCTATTTCTTTCTCTCTCCTGCGCTGTGTCCAGGGCTGCCCCGCCGGGGAGGGAGCAGTTTTGGGCAGACGTGGAGCGTATCTCAGGAGTGACAGAACACCTTCGCCCCGTCATCTCCAGCTGATAAAGTGTCAAATGAGATGTAATAGAGAATGAGGTCCAGGAGAGAAGCAGGGGACGCGGGGCTGAGGGATGTGAGGAAGGGGGAGGCGGTGGGCAGGGCCGCCCTGTCCTCTCCCGCAGGGCCACCTGCTTTGTGAGCACAGGAGAGTTTGTGTCTTGGGCAGAGCGTGCAATTTCCAGAGCTGCCTCACAGCCTGCACCTGTGGAGGACGTGTGGACAACGGGCGGGCAGTGGAGCAGGCCTGGCAGACGGAAGACAGGTAAAGGCGTCTGTATTGGATATAAAGTGGCTTCAGTAGCTTGGAAATAACGCGGGAACCTAGGACTGGCCATTCAGGGCTCTAGATGTCCAGAGCCTCTGAGGCCTCCGGCCGAGGACAAGTCACCTCCCCTGGATGTGGTTCTCATCTTTGAAACAGCAGGAAGAACGTCAGAGCTGGGAGGGACAGCCTACCCAGTGTCCCTCCTTCTTCTTCTATGTGAGGAAGCTGAGCCATGGGGAGGTATGGGTGTGGAGGATTCTGCTGCTCTAGGTGTTCGCACAGAGTGGCTCAACCATACCCCGGGGGTTACGCCTTGAGTGGACGCCTGAGGCGGGGCGGAGGTCCCTGCCTCCCACTCCTCTGCTCCTCCCGCCGCACACGTGCACAGCCTCATGACGCTCCTATTTGTCATGAAATTAACAGAAGGAGCAACTGAGTGACAGCATAAAACACTCAAAGCAGCTGCCAAGCATCCTGTGAACGGCGGCCAGGACTGACGGTCGACTGAAGGTAAAACCGTGGCTGTATCCTTTGTCCAAACACCTTGCCAAGGGGTTCACGGAACAGAACGTGTCTATTCTGGCTGTTCATTGATTTTTCTTCCTCCTGATTTTGTTTGAGACGGTAAAATGCCATCCTCCTGACGTGTAATACCCATGCGCCTCGCCAAGAGGATTGTCGCATGACTGTTGAACGTGTTTCATGTAGGAACAGCCATTTTACTCGGCTTTTCTCATGTGCCGCATGCCTGGGGACTATGTCCATCTTTCAGATGGAGAGACTGAGGGTGGGGACCCACAAGGGTGCACGGAGCACGGGGGAAATGAAGGGTGAAGTCCCCCTGAAGCCCCGCAGAGCCTGCTCGGGACCCGGACAGCTGCGAAGAGCCCTGGGCGCCTCGCCGGCACCCAGCCAGAGGGCAGGTGTTCTTCAGTGTGGCTCTCAGAACGAAAGAGGTGCCATTCCTCCTCTTTATCTTTTTTTTCCCTCTTGCAGCACATCCTTGGCAGGATCAGCTAAACAAGTGTTACACAATCTAGCACCTCTTGAGATCTCAGTGGCAAAAAGGCCGTGGGGTAAGAAGGAGAGAAATTTCGAGTTCTCAGGGAGGATCCCGCCACACATTCCCGGGTGATCTTATTAGGACCTGTCACGGGGAAGTTGGCCCCTTGGTTGCGTTTTCTCGCCTTTTTCAGTATTTGTCGTCTCATTTCTGTTGTTCTTGGTGTTATCGTAATTATTCTTCGTCCTTATTATTGGACTTTAATTTCCTGAGCAGCCCCTGGGCACTGGTAAAGAAACAATAAAAAAGAGGTGGAACGGTGATTATTTTGTGTAGTGGCACAGGGCAGAGTGTGCTGCTCGCAAGGACATTGTTACTGGGTGGCTAATGACAATGCAAGTGGTGGCTGCAGTCCAGGCAGTTTCCGTCGAAGAACTCAGAGCACCGAGAGGAACGTTCACTCGCGCGCACTCGCGCATTCTGGGGTCGAGCAAAAGGGAGGCTCCGGGTGTCAGCAGTGTCCCCACCCTGAAGTAGGAGGAGACAGGGCTGCTCGAGTGGGAGTCACTAAAATGAACAGCACAACTAGGGACGAGGGCAAGCATTCTTGACTGTGTGTCCTACGAAGGATGAGGTCCTCTCCTCCAGGACGGGCTGCGTCTCAGTCACGGCCGGCTCCCCCAGCCGCACCAGCAAACATGCGTGTGGCCCCCGCAGTACTGTGCTTGCAGAGCGGGTGGAAGGCAGGTCGGCAGGCAGAAGTAAGGAAGGACTCACCCAAGTAGAAACTGTCAATCAAAGTCAGAAAGGAACAAGGGGAGATACTGGATCAAACATTCCAGCCGCGTTGCGATGGCAATGGCTAGTCAGCCACTCCAAAACCAGGCTTGTTTCCAGAGTGACCATTAAATGGACAAGTCAGTTTCCAAGCTGGGGGAGAGCTGGCAGAATTACGGATGGGAAATCATTGACTAACAGGTCTGCCCCCGTCCTCCTTGGTCTCCCTCCCTGAACTTCTCCAATGCGGGTCCTTTGTCAGCAGGTGCGTCTCTCCTAGGCCAGGCTCTGCCACCAGCTGCTATTTCAAGCACATTTTCAGGTTGTCAGTAAGTTATTACAGAAAAAAAAAACTATCTATTGATATAGACAAAAAGTTATAAACAATGATGTTCTTTGTAACATTATTCCTAATACCACATAATTGGAAATTATCCTAATGGTCAACAAAATGAAGATGTTACATACATGATGGCCTAACTAGACCTAGATTACTATACGGCTATTAAACTAACACTCTAGAGTACTTTTAAAGGCATGGGAAAACAGGATGGTGTCAAATGGGTAAAAAAGCCAGGAAAGAAAACCAGAGGGCAAGGTCCTGGTTCGTGGAGCAAAGAAGGTGGAAGTCAGGTTAGTGGATCCCAACGGACCTTGAACGCCGGGCAAGGGGGTTTGCATTTAACTCATGGAGACGGGGAAGAGCAGAATTCCATAGCTGCCATTTTCCCTTAAAGCAAGACTTTGATATGTGGTTAATAATTATATTCATCATGCTAATGCTATAAATTCATAAGTGATTATCACTACAATGATGTTAATGTAAAACATTATATTATATCAACGGAATCAATCAAAAAAGAAACCAAAACACATAATTGGGAACAAATGACTCCAGCACCTGATGCTGTAACCTTCCTAGGTGTATACTGCTTCGCAGAACAGTCACAGTAATGAATATACCTACTTGATCCGACTCCTCTCAGAGGGTACAGCTCTTTAATAAAATGAAAAATACAGCTTTTTTTTTTCTCCCACTCTGCTTCTACAACAAATCAGTGTTTTAATGTGTGTATGTTCTTGATAAAACTGACAGGCGATTCATTATCACTCTCTGCTTCCAATATTGATATGTATATAATTAAGGTATTATAGGCATTTTTTTATAAAAGAGTATAAATATAAAATAATATTTAGAAGTTTAAAAACGCACATATGTCTATGGAAAAAGATGTATCGTTCACAGACCTGGACCATGCATCCTGGCAAAAGGAAACCGTCTACACAACTGTCAGTGACTACTTCCATGCCCTCTAAGGGCACACACACCGCACCTCGCAGACAGGTGAGAAAGGCAGGATCGGGCCCGAGGTTACGAGACTTTGTGTGACAAAAAGACCCATGAAAATCAAAAGCAAGAGGGCATTTTATCAAAATCACAACTGATGCATGGCCTTGAAATTTCCCCCACTGACATCTCACACTGAGAAAGTCAGTGTTCACGCTGACGTGGCCAACTCTGTATTTAAGGAAAACAAGACAATGATGCTGCAAAGACCAGAGGCGCAGGTGGTGGATGGCGGGGGCAGAACTGCGGGGACGACAGGGCTGGAGCCAACGCACAGCAGCAGGACCAGCGCGGTGACGGATGGAGAGTCTATCTGTGACACCATGAACAGGAAGAGGGGCCAGTTCGATACTGAGGGAGGGTGGGGAGAGAAATGGGTTTTTAGAAAGACTCAGAAGTTTCCAGCTTGGACAACTGGGTGAATAAACGGCATGTTGGACTATAAAGAACAAAATGCAAGATGGGTTTACACTTCCTATTGTGCTGAGAACCTGCTACGGCCCGTCTCATTAATTCTCATGACAGCCCTACGAAACAGGCTCCCTAATTGTCCTCACTTTACAGAATAAATGGAGGCCCAGCACGTTTACATAAAATATGCCTAAGATCGTCCAATTAAGACTTAGTGGCAGAGATAGTGGGGTTTGAAAGTGTGCCTCTTCCTGACCAGCACGTTAGACCGCACACAGTAGGACATCAGGTGGACAAACGTACGCACAGACAGAGGCACCGGGGTCGGGGCGGGGCGGGGATCCTGCAGAGGGAGCAGCACTGAGGCACAGAACAGGCACCGAATAGGCACCGACACCCCCGGCAGCCCCAGCCCAAGAACCATTTTCCGGAGAAGAGCGATTCTCCGCCGCTGGGCTGCGCTGGGCTGCACTGGGCTGGCCTTTGCCTCTGTGAGTGCGTATCGGTGAACCCAGGCCTGAGGGCCAGCCGGCCAGCTGCCTGCCTGCCGGTGGGTTTCTTCAAGGAAGCCCGGCAGCCGACATTCAGGGCCAATTCTGCTATGATTGCCTCCACTAAATCAGGAAGAAAATTGAAAAGACTGACACAGGCGCGCACGAGCCCACGTGGAGTCTGCAGAGGTGACGCCCCAGCCATGACCTTTATTTTCCCTTAATGGACCTGGGTGAGTGTCAGCTGTGTTTGAAGCGGCACAAAATGAAGGGAAGTAAGAGGGCTAAAAATGAGCAGTGAAGAGCTTTCTTCAGAGGCATCTGGGGTTGATTAAAGAACACCGCATGCAAGGGAGCGCCCTGTCCTCAGACGCAGACGGGGGCTCGGCGTCGGAACCCCGCTCGGACCCGCCGCCCAGGCGGGGCTGCTTCAAGCGACGGGGAAGTCGGACTCAATCTACGTTTCTTTGATCCAAAAAACCCGAGAAGCATAAAGTCAAGAAAGATCCGCAACGCGTGTAATTGTCCTCAGCATCTTCTAAGCAGAGCCAAATTCGGGTGGAGACCCTGGAGGTGGAAGGCACAAGGAGCGCGCACGCGCTGGGGGTGCGGGGTGGGCCCTGCAACGTTTTAGAACCGACAGTCAGGTCTCCCATTAAATTACGGTATTTTTTCTGGCCCAAGAAATTGTAGGGGAAAACAATTCTATATTCTGAATCTCTAAAGCATTTCATTGATTTTAATAAAAGCAACCTAGCCATCTGACGTAAGAAAAAGTGGGTAACAATGGCCTAAGTACAATTATTTTTTAATAACAAAACTTGCTGAGATCTTACTGGCTGGGCTCTCGATCTGGTAATGACCTTTCTGGGGGCTGGTCTATTTCAGAGAGAAACCGCTGACCTCAGACAGTTTGCTGATCCTAAGAGAATTCCTTGAAATTTGAATTTTGCTCCCCAAGAGGCAGCCCGGATCCATTCCTGACTTTGGCAGGTTTTTTTTTCCTTTCTTCTTCCCTTTCCCTCTTTTACTCGCCCACTGAGAACGGGTGATCTGGAGGCCCAGAGGCTCCCAGCTCTCCTCCTAGAACGCACGCCCGTGCGCGACTTCAGCAACCACCCATGTGGCGATTATTGTAGCAGCTCTAAGTGCAGCCCCGTCTGCCCACACGTCTGTCCACGTCCTTACAGCGCGTGCACTGCCCCCTGGACAGCTTTATTTAGATCCATCACCCCCACCTCAAATGCATCGTGTTAATAACAAACGCACTGAAAAATACACAGACAGACAATAAGCAGAGGGAAAGGCACCCACATCATTAGCCACCAGGGAAACACAAATCCAAACCATGGGCCACCACGTCACCCCCGCTAGGATGGCTGCAGTCAAAACGACAGGCCCTAACAGGAGTTGGTGGGTATGTGGCGACATCGCAGCCTTCCTCCACGGCTGGCGGGGAGGCAGAATGGTGAGGCCACATGGGAAAACAAGCCGGTAGCCCTTCAAAGTGTTAAACACAGAATCCCCACAGGACCCAGCAGTTTGACTTTAGGGTACGTACCCAGGAGAAAAGATAACATACGTCCGCAAAAATCCTGTCCGTGCGCACTCAGAGCAACACCGTCAGTGACAGCCAAAGGGGGGAAATGTCCCAATTTCCTACCAGCTAATGAGTGGATAAATAACACGTGTCTATCCACGCGGTGGAATGTTATTCAGCCACAAAAGGGAATGCAGCCCTGACTCCTGCCACAACGTGGCTGGATCTTGAAAACAGTATGCTAAATGAAAGAAGTCAGACACGAAAAGCCACATACTGAATAATCCCACATATGTCACACGCCCAGAATGGGCAAATCTGTGGAGAAAGAAGGTAGTAGCCTCTGGTTGCCAGGGGCCGGGAGGAGGGGCCGCGGGAAGTGATGACCAGTGGGTCCCGGGTTCCCCTGGGGCGTGCCTGACAATGTTCTGGGCAGTGGCAACGAGTGCACAACCTCGTGAATACACTAAAACCCCCCGAACTGACGCTTTAGAAGGGCATGTTTTATCGTACGTGAATCATCACTCAATTACAAACTAATAAACTGGGAAAACTAACTTGTTTTCACAAAGCAGCCCTCTCTACACCCTGTCTGCATTATGACACCCTGTCCCCCAGGCACCTGTGTCCATCCCACCGGGATGGCTGCGTGTCCACTGCGGGTGGTGGCCGTCACAGCTCGCTGACTTCTAAGCGACACCGCTTTGTATCATCACTCACAGCCATCGTCCAGCCTGGTGCCACGCGGCCCTGAACCTGTTCCACCACCCTCCGCTCGCCTGGTGTCCACCTGGAGGGGGAGTCCTGCCGAGGGGTCGAGAGCCCAGCGGTGTTTGGCGCTGTTGTTGCTGTTTTTGTTACTATGATTTCGCTGCACCCTCGTCTACCTCAGGCACGCTGCGCAGAGGCGTCCCTGGCTTTCATAAAGCTTGTCTCCTCAAACAGTTCCACAAACACCTACAGTACAGACGTGATGACCGGCTTGTGCTCTGTTCCACGGAAGAGGGGAAGCAGTGATGGCCAACATCCCGGGCGGCCGGGAAGACAGTGGCCGTGGCTGCGTGGACACTGGCTTGGCCTGGGGTGGGGGGCAGCAGTGGGTCCAGGAAAGCACGTCGGCCTTCTCCCCAGGATGGCCTTCCTGCTTCCAGACCCCCACCCTGTGATCTACCTCACAGGCTTGCCAGACCGATTTTTCTTAGATGTTATTTAAAACCGGTCTTCCTTTGAATGAAAACCTTAACAGGGGGCCTGTTTCCTTCATACTGAATCTAACGTCCTCTCCCTGGCCTGTGTGTAAGCGGGCCCCTCTCGCTCACGGAATTAGCAATTACCCTCCCGCTGCAGGGGGCTGCTCTCACTGCCTCGCTGACAGGTCCCCAGAGCTGGCTGCCCCCCGTCTTAAAGCACTCCAAGAGCCAAGCTTGTAACTGTCTTCGGGCAGCGCTTAGGATGGAGAAGACTGTGTTCTGCGTACCGGCTTCACTTGTGTTTCCTGCTCTCGCCTGGGTTCCCCTGACTGTCTCTGAGACACTAAGGAAGTCTGGATCCTGCTGCACCCTGTGTGCAACCAGAAGGGAGGAAACGTGTTCCCATGTTACGTGGCTGCTTTGGAAACCAGATGCTGCGGGAGGAGCACCACGTGACATGAGAACCAGCCCCAGTGCAGGGGCTTTGGAGACTAAGCTTCGGGGAATCTCTAGAGTCAGGGACGGCTGAGGACGGTTTAGGGCTGTGACGTCTGGTGCTCAGTTTTAAGTGGGTTTCTGTTCTGTGCTCTGTTATCACCCTCCAGACCCAGAGAGCCCTCAGGAAAAGCCCATCATGCACAGCGGCCCTGGGCTGGGATGGACTTGGGCAAGAGAGCGAAGGGCTGGATTCCTGCAGAAGAGAAGTGATGCCAGCCAGTGGGGGTGAGGGGGTGGGGGCTGCCCAGACCCCGACGGTCAGAGATGCAGGAAGGCACTGAGAACAGGGGCTTCAAGGTAGACTGAGGCCGACCCTGATTGGAAACGTTCCCTTTCCTTTAGACGTAACACAAGAAGGAGAATTTGAAAAGGGGCACCAGGCCGACTAGAAGTTGCCACAACAAAGATAAGGTCTATGCAGAAATCGTAGCAATATTTTCTTAGATCAGTCAATCAAGGCAAAAGAAATAAAAGCAAAAATAAACAAATGGGACCTAATCAAGCTTGTAAGCTTTCTGTGCAGCTTAAACCATGAACAAAATGAAAAGATAACCTGCAGATTGGGAGAAAATATTTGCAAATGATGTGACTTACAAGGGGTTAATTTCCAAAATATACAAATGTACAACATACAACTCAATAAAAAAAAATTCAAAAAAATGAGCAGTAGACCTAAACAGACATTTCTCTAATGAAGACATACAGATGGCCAGCAGGCACATGAAAAAATGCTCAGTATTGCTAATTATCAGAGAAATGCAAATCAAAAGTACAATGAGGTATCACCTCATACCAGTCAGAATGGCCATCATCAAAAAGCCTACAGATAAATGCTGGAGAGGGTGTGGAGAAAAGGGAACCCTCTTACACTGTTGGTAGCAATGTAAATTGGTCCAACCATTATGGAAAACAGTATGGAGTTTCCTTAAAAAAACTAAAAATAGAGTTACCATATGATCTAGCAATCCCACTCCTGGGCATATATCCAGAGAAAACTCTAATTTGAAAAGATACATGCACTCCAGTGTTCATAGCAGCACTATTTACAATAGTCAAAGCATGGAAGCAATCTAAACATCTATCAACAGCTGACTGGATGAAGAAGTTGTGGTGTATTTATATGATGGAATATTACTCAGCCATAAAAAAGAATAAAATAATGCCATTTGCAGCAACATGGATGGACCTGGGGAATACTATGCTAAGTAAAATATGTCAGAGAAAGACAAATATTATATGATGTCACTTACATGTAGAATCTAAAAATAATACAAATGAATCTATGTCCGAAATAGAAACAGACTCAGACACAGGAAATAGACTTGTGTTTCCTAAAGGAGAAAGGAGGGGGTTGATATATTAGGACTGTGGGATTAAGAGATACACACTGTTAGATACATAAAGTAGATACATAGTAAAGAGATAAAATAGAGAAGCAACAAGGATTTGCCCTGTAGCACAGAGAGCAACATTCAATACCTTGTAATAACTGATAATAGAAAATAATCTGAAAAAATTACTGAATCACTTTGCTGTACAGCTGAAACTAACACAATATTATAAATCATCTGTATTTCAATTAAGAAAAGTTAAGGCCTATAGAAAAAGCTCTACATAGATAACCCTGTTTCACATTTTATAAACTGCCCTACATTCTTCCCGCAGAAGATGTGGAAAAGGAAACGCGCACCGTTCTATGTGTGCATCTGTTCCTTTTACCTCCCTGACCTCGGCTGCCCCACCTCCCGTAGTCCCCCATCCCTAATCAGTCCAGGCACACGGGCCAGCAGCTGGAGAACGTGCCAGAACCATGTTGCTTCCGCCTAGCACCGTTATCAGGGTGACCTCCTGAGCCCGTCACCCGCCTCCCCGATGTCTGCCCACCCTGCCTCCCCCAAGTCCCTTCTTCTGTGCGTCAGCTTGTCACCAGGCTCGCCCCCACCAAGACGCCTGCATCCTGTGTCCGACTTACTCTCCTCCACCTCTCTTGTCTGCGTGGAACCCTGCATGCATTTCAAGTGGTCAAATGTTCTGCTGTTGGTCTCCCCTGCGAGAATCTCAGCCCCAAGAGAGCAGAGAGCCTGCCCCATGCGCCTCTGTTTCGTTCACTGACGTGGGACCTGGCCCCTGTGGGGGGTGAGCATTCAACACCTGTGTGCTGAGTGTGTGACCTCAGCCTCGTTTCCTGTCTTCCCTGCTCACGAGCTGCCCCGTCCACCACAGCCGTCGTGGCCAGGTTGTGGCCAGGTGGTGTGCAGGCTGCACGGAAAGGGGTACCCCACCCTGGACAGCCCTCTCCTCCCCGCTGCCCAGAGCCACGCTGGGAAGTAGAAAGCACGTGCTACTTCATGATTACAGGTCTGACCACGATGTCCATGCGGATTCAAGACAGAAGGCCTATCCAATGCACTGTATTCATCCGCAGCTCCCTCCCCTCCGCTCCCTCCAGCTCACAGCTCCTCATCCCTGTCTGGCCGTAATTCCTGGTCATTTTCCCTGATGGGTAAGAGCCCACCTCTCACTGGCCACTGTCCCCGCCCCCAGGCTCTGCCAGCTCAGGCAGCCTCCATCCATCCCTCGGCCGGGTCCCAGCATCGCAGCACGACAGCCAAGATCTGCAATTTATCAGGCCCTTCTGCCAGGCCTTCTCTTCCTTTCCTTTTCTAGGGCATCACTGGTACCCAGGCCTTAGTCAGCACCATCAGAGGGGCTGCAGGTGTTTGAAAGGCCCCCAGATGAAGGCAGCCTGAGTCAGACATGGGCCTAAGATCAGCAATTAGAGATTCTGGAACGTGCTGTGCAGGAGAAACAAGGCCTCAGGACTTTAGTGAGCAGCATCTCACCACCTTCTTGCGTGCATTGGCCTGGGTGTGCAGTAAAGTCACAGTTTGCTCTTTGAAGACACACGCGCATCATTCGAGGCTCGGAATCTCTGAGCAGGGGCCGGTCAGCACGCGTGAGTTGTCTTTTCAAACCTCAGCAGGCAATATGTGTTTTTAATCATCATCTGGTAATTAACAGCTGTGATTCAAAGCCTTTCATTTGGAAAAAATAATAATAATTTTAGTTCCTGGTGCCCGGAGCCAGATGGGCGGCCAGAGAGAAGCCTGTAGCTACGTATCAGACAAGAAAAGAAAGTGAGGTCCGTGAGCTCCCGCGTGACCTGCAGCTGGCACAACATCTGGACGGGAGAACGAAGCGGCGGCCTGGATTCGTGTGCCAGCCCCGCACACACACCTGCCCGCCTAGCGCTCATCACAGCACCGGCTGGCAATCCTGGCTGTCAGGAGTCTATTTCTTCCCTCTGCTGACTTGTTCTCAACGACCTCTTTTAAAAGATGCACTGCCTGGCAAGTGATGTCACGCTGGGAAATTATTCTGAGATGTGTCTGTGATTTTTGTATTTGGTTTAAAGAAATTGCGTTGGCCCTCAGGCCTTCTCGCTACTGGGCTGCCCCACCTCAGCCATCTCCTCTTCCCCTGCTGATGTCTGTCACCTCAGGGTCAGGGAATAGCAAACGGCCTTTGGAGCGTCATCTGTCTGTAGCGGACGCACTCAGTATCTTCACAAATCTCTCTCTCTAACACACACACATCTCTGCTGAAGATACCAGAGGACAGGAGATGAGACAGAAGAGGCGCACGCTAAGAAACAAATGACCTGGACACATTTTTATTACATTTCTCATTACGTCCAGCGTCTGGTCTCTTGGAGGCTTGGAGTGTGATGGCTGGAGTTTATCTGCTCGGCTGAAACCACTGCAACCTTGACATGGATTTCAGGCTCTGTGATCATTCTCACAGAAAGAAAGGCAGGAAGGATGGGAGGAAGGAAGAGAGGGAAGGAGGGAGGGAGCGGAGAGGAAGGAAGAGTAGAAGGGTCTTCTCTAACCTGCCGTGTTTATTCCTGTCTTTACGTGCTGTGTTTTTAACGTGAACCTACCACAGGAGGAACCCCACACAGCAGGCCATCGTAGGGAAGACTGAATTCTGGCCCAGCAGCTGTGTGCTTGGCATCCCTCGCGTGGAGGAGGCGCAGGGATAACTGACTCTTCCCGGTTCTGCTCCCTCCATCACCAGGAACAACAGCAGAGCTGTAGTTGCTTTTCCAGTCCTGCTTTGAGGGGCTTAATATTTTGATGGTTGCCATGGCAAGGAGGCTTAGAACACTATTGGGTAATATGAAAGGCACAAAGCAAGGCTGCATAACTTTCAACAGCCAGACCCTGGAAAGAGGCTCTGGGCATTTCCGTTTCGTCCAGTGGAAAGAATAACAAATTGAGGGTCAGAGGAACTGGATTCCAGTTTCAGATGCGCCATTAAATAATTATGTGGCCCTGGATGGCTATTCACTTCACCTCTGGGCAGAAAGGGTCCTCTTCTGAAAAATTAGAAGCTAGTAATGAATGTACCAAATATTGGGATTTTAAGAGAGCAATCCTATAAATTGTGGTCAAAGAGTTGGAATCAGGTCTCACCTCTCCACTAATTGACTGTGGGGCTTAACCTCGAAGGACAATGTTTTAAGCACATCGTGGTACTGATACAGTGGAAACCAGATGCTTGAAAAGACAGTAATGGGCGTCATCACAGTTGTACGTGCAGCTGCCATTACTTACTGGACACTGACTGCACGCCGGACATCGTGTCTGGTGCTTTATGAGCATCATTTTTCTGGATGTCACATCCATCCTGAGAGAGGCAATGCAGCCCTTACTGTACCGATCAAGAGACTGAGAGGAGGTGGAGGGAGGCTGTTACCTGCCCAGGTGTGGGGGACTCGAATCCAGGCGTGCTTGACTCCACACTCAGTGCTCCTGGCCTTTGTGCACGTTTCATACTTACTAGGCACGTAGGGTGCCAGCTGAGGTACTAGATCTGTCACAAGCATTGTCACATGCTGAGATCACACAGGCCTGTGAGGGAGGCATTATCATCTCCATGTCATAGATGAGAAAACCGAGGCTCAGAGAGTTTCGGTGACTTGCCCAGGGCCATCCAGCCAGTCACTAGAGGCGCCGGGGACCTCTCGTGTCCCTTCCCCCCACCAGAGCCGCCACACTCGGATGCTCGGGTGAGGGTTGCCAGAGGCGAGGGCAGCATCGTAGCACAAAAGAATGGGAAGCCTGTGGGCTCGGGGTCCCAGGGCCAACCCCCGTCACGAGCTGGGTTCTTCTGCTTTCCCACAGTCACTTATCCTAACTGGGCAGGAGGGGTTTTTGGAGGGGTCACAACATTATGTATTTTAAACTGTATTTTCTGTTGTTCTTTCTAGTTCTAAAATCATTCATTGAATGTTCATTAATTTTTTCTATAGGAAAGGAAGACAATCCTCATTAACTCACAGAAGGAAAGTATTTCTATGTATAAACCAGGGGGGACAAAGATGATATTAATTATTATTTAAGTATTTAGAATGGACCAAACAGTTACCTAAGTGCTCTGTTCATTTAACCCTCAAAAACCCGTATGAGGTAAGCACTTCCTGTCATCCGCGTTTTATCAATAAGGCGATTGAGGCAGAAAGGGAGATTAAGTAATGCACAAAAAAGATCTTGGAGCTAGTCATTAGGAGAGGTGGGACCTGAGCTCAGGCTCAGGCAGCCTCCCTCACAGTCCACACTTCTAAAGACCATAATATACTGCGTCTGGCGTCAAAGTAGTCCATACGCCTCACGGGAGTCAGTATGGTGCTAAACTGCATCGGGCACAGAGAGGTGTGGAAAGAGGTCAAGCCCACGTGTTGGACAAGGGTGGGCTGGCATCTCGACATTGCCGCCCGGCAGGCTGCCAGCTTTATCAGACTCAGGACCCAGTTACTTTCCCCCCACCCTCTTCACCACCCGCCCTGTGTAGCTGTCGGACGAATGAGTGACTTTTGAGGGTGGAGCCAGCCTTTGGAATGATATGTGTCTGACTCTGAGGTCCAAGAGCTTTCTGTTTTCCAGGACCACCTCGCAGAATAAATTCACGCAGACCTGTCCAAAGCTAAGGGTTCTCCAGGCAACGAAAGCAGAGAGCTTGGGATTCGAAGGCAGACACGCTGCATTTAACAAGGTGCGTGGCTTCTCTGAGCCCCCACCTGCTTCTCCATGCAGCTGAGGCTTGTCGGCACCCGTGCTTCTTATGAGAACTCACTCGCGTCAGCATCTCGCTCACTGCTGGCGCAGGGCAGCCGTACGGTAACGGGGAGCTTCGCAGTTGCCTTTCTGAAAAGACGTCAGCGGAAGCAGCCGTGTCTGCAGCCCATGCTGGTCACCCCATTTTGAATCGTGGTGTCTCTTTGCTCTAAGGAGGTACCCACTGAAGCACCAGGGCGGCGGGCCTCTGTTTCCTCCCACAAACGTTTGCAAGGATGCAAAATGTCCGCAGGATGGGTGTGAACAGCCATTTCCCACTATCTGCAGTTTGCACCCTCCTGAGCGACTCCTGGAGTTGAAGCTGCTGTGACTTTTCCACTTGGATCTTGAAAGCGAGCTTCCCCCGCACGGGCCGCGGGGGCCCTGGCTGCTCCGCGCCGTTAGCACTTATGCATGGGGTGCAGCGGCTCACGGCGCATCAGTGGGCCCCCGCAGCCTCTGCACACGCCCCTGCACTGGGCAAGCGAGCAGCACGTCTCGCTTGGAATCGCAGGCCTGGGGCGGCCCGTCGTCAAGCTGCTAGGGCACCCGGGGGGCCACGCGGGGACCCCGCACCTCCCTGACCCGGTCCTCCCGAGGCATCGTCCCCGTTCCGACATGAAGCCTGCAAAGCTGTGAGGCCGCCTACTTCCGTCATGACCCCCGTGGCCTCCGCGTGCTCCGCTGCGGCTTCTCCGCTGGGGTTGGCAGGAGCTCTGTCGTCACTCCGCTCCCCGATTTTCTCCGACACCGGAGCTGGCACAGCCACACAGCTGCCCCTCCAGGAGGACACTGCGTGACTGCCCCTCGATTCAAGGGCCCACTGCCGACTGCCGCTTCCGGCCAGGATGGAGGGACAGGCCCCGGTTACCTTCCCATCCCACACAACACCAGCAGCAGGAGAGACAGACACATGAAACGGTGGTTTTCAAGACACTAGACCGTGAAAGACAGTGATCCCCAAGAGACCGAAACAAATGGGTGACCCCCCCTTGTCCCGGCTCACTGCCCAGAGAGGGTCCCCAGGCATGTGCCGGGAGGGGAGGTCCGGCAGGGCCCAGCGGACTCTCAGAGTTGAGCCGCCGACGACCCAGAGAGAGGCGGCAGTTAGAGTTCTGGGAGCAGAGGACGGGAGGAGAGACATGGGCGGGGAGAGAACTCGATCAGTCGAGGCCCCCGACGTCCAGCAGAGCAGTCAGTCCCCGTGTGTGATGAAAGTGCCGAGGTCCAGGGAAAGACCCCTCCAGAGGGCTGGCGAGCACGCTGCCCAGGCCACACACAGGCCGGGAGTACTGCCCGTCCCTGCCAGCCGGGCGGAAAGCCTCTGACGCCCGGGGCGCGTAACCACCTCGCCTCAGTGGGGCCCAACGCTAAACGCTGCTTTGACTGCACCTAACAAATCTTGAAAGTAAGACCCCAGAGAAATTGAATTAGTAGATTAAAACCCTCCTACAAAGAAACATGCAAACCCAGGTGTCTTCATTGGTGAGTCCACCCAACATTTAAGGGAGAAATAATATCAATTATAAATAAACTTTTTCAGAACATTGAAGAGGACAAAATAATTTCCATTTTACAAGCCCAGAGTTACCCTGACCCTAAGTTGCAAAGAGACATTATAAAAATAATAACAACAAAACTATAGACCAATATCCCTCACAAACACATATGCAAAAAATGCTTAAAAACAAGCAAATTGAATTCAACAATATATAAAAAGGATACGTTAGGACCATGTATGTTTTACTCTAAGAAACCAAGTTTGGTTTCATGGTTAAAAAAAAAAAATAAAGATAATGTAATTCACAATCCTAACAAACTAAAACAAGAAAAGCATATGATTGTCTCAACAGGTAAAGGAAACAGATTTTGACAAAGTCTAATATCCATTCCTGATTAAGGAAAAACAAAAACAGCTCTCAGCAAATTAAGAAGAGAAATTTCTCAATATGATTAAAAAAAAAACCACAAAAAAACCTATGACAAACCTGTAGCTGTCAGCATATCTGAAAGTAAAAGACTGAACGCTTCCCCTGTAGAGTCAGAAACAGGACAGGAAGTCTACTTACATGGTTGTTGTTCAGCACTGTACTGGAGCTTCTAACCAATGCAATAAGACAAGAAGAAGGTAAAAGACATCCAGTTTGGAAATAAAGACATAAAACCGTTATTTGCAGGTGACAGGATTGCCAGTATAGAAAACCTGATGACTGTAGCAATGTTTCCACATCAAATATTCTGTGCAATAGCAACTGAATTTCTACCTACTAGCAATAAATAATCTCAAATCTAAATTTTTAAAAATTCCATTCCTAAAAAGCATTGAAAAGTAAAACACTTAGGGCTAAATCTGTCAAAGGATATCCAAGACCTGTACGTTGAAAACCACAAAACATAACTGAAGGAAATTAAAGAAGACTCATTATTAAGATGGCATTTTTCTCAAAGTTGATCCATATATTTAATATAATTCCAATCCAAATACTAGTAGTTCTTTTTCAGTAGAAATTGACCGACTTATTCTAAAACCCCTATGGAAATGTAAAACACACTCAGTAACCAAGAAAAAAAAATCTGAGGCTTAACATTACCCGATCTGAAGACTTGCTATAAAGTTACAGTAAAGAAAAAGTGGAATATTAGCATAAAGATAGAAAAATAGATACATGAAACAAAATAGAGCCCCCAAATTGACCCACAGTTATTAGAACTAATTTTTTAAGTGCTAGGGCAATTCAATGCAGAAAACACATAATTTTTTTTCTAGAAATCATGCTAGAACAATTAGATATCCATAGGTTAAAAAAAAGGTTATAATCCATGTTTTTCACCATATACAAAATTCAACTCAAAATGGATCAAAGACTTAAATGTAAAGCCTTCTTGACCCAAGCATAAGAGAAAATCATTGTGACTTTGGGTTAGGCAATGATTTCTCAGATATGCCACCAAAAGCACAATCTATAAATGAAAAAATAATAGTACACTGGACTTAAGCAACACTTAAAATTTCTCCTCTTTTAGGGGCGCTGTTAGGAAAACAAAAAGATAAACCACAGACTGGGAAGAATATTTCAAATCACGTATCTGATAAAGAACTTAGAACGTATAATGAGCTTTCAAACTCAATAAAAAGAAAACAGCCCAACAGAAGTTGGCAAGAGATTTGAACAGACACTTCACCAAGGAAAATACACAACTAGCAAACAAGCACACAATGAGATGCTGAGCATTATTAGCCATTGAGGACATTCGAATTAAAACCATAATGAGATACCACTACAGCCCTGTTAGAATGGCTATAATTAAAGCTCCAAGTGTCGGCAAGGATATGGAGGAACTACACCTTCTCTTAAGCTGCTGGTGGGAACATAAAATGGTGCAACCACTTTGGAAAACAGTTTGGCAGTTTTCACAAAAAGCTAAACATTCACTTGAAGATACGATCCAGCCACTTCACTCCTAGCTATTTTCTCAAGAGCAATAAAAGCACGTGACCGTACAGAGACTCGTTGATGAATGCTCCTAGTCTACCCCATGAAAACTAGTGACAACCAGTTATTCACCAGCGTGGGGACAGATAAACACGTCGTGGTTTACTTGTGCGATGAAATATTATTCAACAGTTAATAAAAAAAAGGAACTGCTGATAAAGGCAGCCACATGAACAAACCGCAAAATGATCACGCCGAGTAAAAGGAGTCAGACAAAACTGAACACATAACTTGTGGTTTCAAATATATAAAACTCTGGAAAATGAGAATTAATTTATGGTGACTAAAAGAGCAGTGGTTGCCTGGGTGGGGAGGGGTTGGAAGGAGGAAGGGATTGCAAAGAAGGACGAGGAACTACATTCAGCATCTTGTAGTAACTTACAAAAAAAGAATATGAAAATGAATATATGCATGTTCACATATGACTGAAGCATTGTGCTGTGCACCAGAAATGGACGCGACATTGTAAACTGACTATCCTTCAATAAAACTATATTAATAAATTAATTAATTAATTAAAAATTACAAAATTAATTTTTTTTAAAAAAGAATGAGATTTTGATGTGATAAGTGTGCTCACTGCCTGGATGGTGGTGGTCGGACATCAACAGAATTCACGTGTGCAGACATGTCACAACTCACCACGTCTCACACTAAAATACGTGTAGTTTATTCTGTATCAGTTGTACCTCATAAAGCTGTGAAATACATATAAAAATAGCAAAGATTGGTGGAGACAGTCTGAAATGCTAAAACAAACAAAC
The DNA here is from genome assembly GCF_048773025.1 of Camelus bactrianus. Taxonomy (NCBI): domain Eukaryota; kingdom Metazoa; phylum Chordata; class Mammalia; order Artiodactyla; family Camelidae; genus Camelus; species Camelus bactrianus. The sequence goes on along the minus strand of NC_133571.1, from coordinate 23,032,120 downwards.
AAAAAGCAAAAAAAGACTTTCCTCTTGCCCCACAGCCTCCTGCAGTCTGGAGTGTCCCAGTGTCCGCGGACCACCTTGCCTTTGTGGACCGTCCTGCGTTCATTACGCGAGTGACTAAGGGCCTCCCTGGGTTGGCCTTGCTGTGCGTAGGAACAGGAATTCTGTAGCTGTCTCCCTCTTTGCACCTCCTCTTTCTCGAGTGTGACCTCATTCTTTGAACAAAACTACATTTACTGCTGCCATCATATGCTGGAAACTTCAACAGCCCCTGTGGTGGGGCTCAGAGTTGGATCCCCCCAAAAAAAGGTACTTTCAAGCCCTCACCCCGGTACCTGTTTGTGCGCCCTTATCTGGACCTGGGGTCTTCTCGGATGTAATCAGGTGCAACGTGGTGCTATGGGCTCAACTGTGTGCCCAGGAGGTTCCTGTTAAAGCCCGAATCCCAAGTCCCCGGATGTAACTGCATTTGGAGACAGGCCTTTAAAGGGGTGACTATGTTCAAATGAGGCCATAAGGGTGAGTCCTAGGCAATCTGACTGGCGTCCCTGTAAGAAGAGGAAATGTGCCCACACAGAGAGACACCAGGGGAAGCGCACTGAGGGGAGGGCCTGTGAGGACACAGAGAGAAGGTCATGTGAGGATGGTGGCGGATACTGGAGGCTCGTGCCTACCAGCCAAGGAACAGTGGGGATTGCTGGCCACCCTCCGAAGGAAGGAGAGAGGCTGGAACAGAATCCCCCTCACAACCTCCGGAAGGAACCAGACCTGCCGGCTCCTGCTGGCCCCCAGAGCTGGGGGAGGACCCGCCTGCCGCTGTGAGTCAGGCCGTGGGTGGTAATTTGTAGCGGCAGCTCTACAGCTAACCCAGCCTCCTGGAAACGACGTCCCCCCTGCTCCTTTCAGGGACAGGAGCCGCTTCTCCCCATCTGCGGTTTCAGCTGGGCATCCGTCCGTGACCTTACAGACCACAGTCCCAGGCTTCTGGTAGCAGGTGTGGCCATGTGATAAGTTGGAGCCCATGGCACACGAACAGTAAGGGGGTACCCAGCTTGCTTTCCAGCCTTCCTCCCTCCTGCCTGGCTGGGAACCGGTGCTGACTGGAGCCATGACGGAGACCAAGCCTTGGAGATGACAGACGCGTAATGCAGGCGACAGGCAGTGGGACTCTGTCTCTGTGAAGCCGCTGTCCTGGGGGTGGCCTGTTCCCCACCGAATAACCACGCGTCTGATAAGCGCCCTTCCCTCTGGCATCGTAATCCTCTGGAAGCTCGCATTGTCGCTGCGAGTCTTGCTGAAGCACCTGGCGTAGGGGATTTCCACGCACCTAGAGTAAAAGCAGGGGGCCCTCCCCGGGGCGCGCGTTTTCACACACGCTCGTTTGCATTGTTTTTTTAGGTTCCACACACAAGTGACAGACACAGTATTTGCCTTTCTCTGTGTGACTCACTTCACCAAGCACAGTGCTCTCCAGCTCCATCCACCTTGCTGCAGAAAGCAAACCTGTGGTTCCCAAAGTGGAGAGGGAAGGTAGGAGGGACAAATTAGGGGTACGGGGTTAGAAGGCACACGCAGGATATACTGTATGAAACAGACGAGCAACGAGGACGCACCGTACAGCACAGACGGCTCCACCTGTTCCCTTGTGACAACCTGCAACGGCGGGCAGTCTGCAAAGGCACTGACTCGCTCGGCCGTGCGCCTGAAACGAACGGAATATTGTAAAGAGACTAAACTGCAGTGAAACAAACCAACGGCAAGAGCTGCTGCCCTGAGGCCGGCGCCCCTCTCGCCACCCCCTTGCCTCCCCGTCCTTGGCGCCCCCCACCCCCTCACTCTGCACACCAGCCGGTCTGTCTTCCTTAGGTGGTCGAACCCGGCACACAGGCTCACGTCTCCTCTTCCCTCTGCGGAATTCTTCCTTCCCCACAAACGTCCACAACGCTCCCTCCAGCGTTACCCTCATGCACTTGTTCAAATCACACCTTCCCAGTGAGACCAGCTGTGACCACCCACTTTATTTTTATTTTTTAAGTAGAGTCGATTTCCAATGTTGCATTAATTTCTGGCGTACAGTGATTCAGTTAGACACACGTATGTTCCTTTTCATATTCTATAGGCCGTTACAAGGTATGAATCTAGTTCCCTGTGCTGTACTGTAGGACCTTGCTGTTTATCCATCTTATATTCAGTAGTTTGTCTGCAAATGCGAATCCACTTTAAAAGTGCAACCCACCACCGCGTGCTCTGTCTCTCCCCATCACCTACCCATCTACATTTTCCTTCTTAGCACTTAACCATCTTCCAGCGTTTGCTTCAGTTAGTTGGTTGCTTTTTAAATCTATTTTCACCCACAAAAATGTAAGCTCCCCGAGGACAAGGACTTCAGTTGCTTGGCCCGTTGGTATGTTCCCCGGGTGCAGAATCATCCCTAACACATAGAAGGTCCTCAACAGAATTTTTGGTGAATGAATGAAATGTGCGGCTTCATCATTTGCACCGTATTTACTGCACAGAAAACCGTTTCCCTGAGGCTGGGCATTTAGGTCGCTCCTGCTCTTTTGCTGTCTTACAGAACTCTGCAACAAATAGCCTTTTATGAAAACCGCTTATTAGCTCTATTTTAACCGCCCTAGGATGCAATCCCATCAATGGAAACGCCGCGGAAAATGACGTAGGCATTTTAACACCATTGTTGCACGCGGCCAAACTGCGTTTCAGCTTAATTTGCCAACAGTCCTGTGTGAGGACACTACTGCTAAGGCAGTAAGCATTTTCCCTGCCTTCGCCAATTTGTAAGGCAAAAAAAGGTGCGTCTCAATCTTCCATGAGCTTGAATTTCTTAGATGAAAAGTGATTTGAAGTTTTTGTTATTTTCTTGTTCATGAACATATTTTTCACTGGCTCTTCAGATCCTTTGCTTATTTCGCTCTTGAAATATTCATGTTTTTCTTATTGATCTTTCGAGTTCTTTATGGATTAAAAATATGAACAGTTTGTTGTCGTGTTAAAACTATTTACCCACTTTGACGGTTTGTTTTTAAATTGTATGATGCTTGACATTCCAAAGGATTTGATTTTAATGTTACCCGATTCATCAGTCTCTCTTACCTCACTGCTTTTGGGAACAGAAGGATGTGTGGACTTACTAATAGTCGCTGTTGTTTTTCACTTTCTTCGTTGTAATGTCGTTTATTTTGGAGTTGGCTCTGTATAGATTTTTCACCATTAGAAAAGTCTACATCACTTATCAAACGTGCCTTTCTTTCCTAACTTATTTCTGAAATTGTCATATTCATGCACAGGAATCTTCTATTTCATAAAGGTATCTCCGGGCAATTGATTCTGTTACACAGACCGGTCTGTTGACGTGTGAGCCAGAACCCCACGGCTTGTGTCGCTGTAGTTCTGCGCAACGACTTAAAACAGGCAGGGCTGTTCCTCCCCCGCCCCCCCGGATTCTCTTTGGGGGTTTTCATGGCTCAAGCTAAAAGTGAGCACTACTGTCCCCTGATAGCGGTTCCAACAGGACAAAACAAAACTATTAGTATTTTGCTTAGAATTGCCTTAAAACTATAAAGTCACTGGGGAAAAACTGACATCTTAATAGTATTCAATCTACTTGTCAGGAATGTTTGTTCCCCCCCCTTTTTTTTTGCTTGTTGTTAGTTCCGTCCGTTTACACGTCCCTCCAGACTCTGAGAACGCGCCCCTCTTGCTCTGGACTCAGAGAGCCAGGCTCGAACCCCAGCCCCACCACTTGTTCACTGTGACCTCGGGCAGGACACTTCATCTTTCTAAGTCTAGAAATGAATCCGTAAGAGGAGTTAAAGCAGTAGCCACTGACGGGAAGGTTCTAAAGACTTAGTAGGAGAATCAGGTTAAAAGCGCTTTGTGTGGAACTAACAGCACCCACTCGATGCTGACTTTCGGAAACCAACAGGCCTTTATTGTCACCACCTTGGCTTTTTCTAAAGAGAAGGAGTGAAGGCCCCGGAGGAACAGTCTGATGACTCGAGGCTCGCAGGCTGGGCGGACGCTGGCTGGGCAAGCAGGGACCGGAGCTCTGACGCCGGTCTGCGTCTTCAGGTAATGGTCTGACGTTTGATTTGGGCAGAAAGTGGAAAGATGAAGTTGGGGCTGAGGAAGAAGGCGGGGGGCTATTTACGAGCATTTAACGGGAGGCCACTGGGAGCGCGCGGGAAAGAGGCTGGGTCCTCCCCACCAGGGCCACCACATGGGCCGGTGCCCAAGCTCAGAAGGGCCCTGAAGTGGCCCCACGCCCTGCTGCTGCCACCCCGAGATGCTCAGTGGCTTCGGAGCAAGCAACCTGCGTCTTTGTTTCGCACTGAGCCCCATACACGGTGGAGCTGACCAGCTCCCACTGCCTCCGTGGCTTGCCTGGCCCTGCAGCCGGCGGGGCGAGGACGCCCTGTGTCTGTGCAGGCCCTTCTTCCCCCAGGCCCCACTGACACACTGTTACTCAGGGCCTGGAAGGGCGCTGGGCGGCGCCCCCGCTGTGCAGGTGGGAGGGAGAGGGGTGCTTACGCTTTTTCAGAAACTGAGTCCTGGACGCCGGTGCTCGGATGAAAAATAGGTCGTGATTTACAAGCTAACTGGATCCTCAGCTCCTCAAACAGGAGGATAAAAAGCAAGAGGGACGGGATGTCAGCGGCACAACCTTCCCCGCGGCCCCAGGCCCTGTCAGGAAAGCTGGCATCTGCCGACTGCTCCCCCCTTCTCCATCCCAGAGCTTCTCTGCAAATTATTTTCTTTTTAGAAGTGAATGAGGACGGAAAACAGCCCTGACTGGGCGGAGTAACACTCAGAGGGTGTCCGTCCTAGGCAGGCGTGTGCTGGGGCCCCACACACACTCCCTCCTTTATTCTCACGGCGGCCCTGCAGGCGGGCCCTATTACCCGTTACGTTATTCTGCAGATAACGAAACTGGGCCCAGTGAATCAACCAACCTGACCGAGTCACGTCGGGTGAGCAGCAGAAAAGGCTGTAATCCCAGGCCGGCTGCCACCATGTACCCTGTTCTTTGTGGCGTAAACACCGTCCACCAAGTGCAAACGGAGACAGAGGAGGCGATACTTCATGACCGTAGTCCAAGCACTGTTCTAAATGCTCCACACGTTTTCACTTCCTTAATTCTCACCAGGCAACGGGGGCTCAGAGAGTTTACGTCACGTCTACGAGGACTCGCAGCTGCCAAGTGGCAGAAGCAAGATTCAAACCTAAACAGCCTGGCTCCAAAGACAAAACCTTAGTCACTACACGGTGCTGCCTCTCCCAAGAGAAAACGGGGCAGGAGAGGAAGGGTGGTGGCTGAATACAGATGGAGCATGGAAAGGGTCCAAGGTGATACTAGCGACTAGATGTAAAATGGTCAGACAGCGAGGTCCTACTGCACAGCACAGGGAGCTGTATTCAATTCCTCGTAATGGCCTACAATGAAAAAGATTATGAAAAGAAATATACACATATGTGTATAACTGAATCACTGTGCTGCACACCAGAAATTAACACAGCATTGTAAACTGACTAGACTCCAATACAAAAAAAGGGAAAGGGTCAAAGGTGATTTCCAGGTTTCACGTGTGGTGGGAAGATAAGGTCAGCCGGTGAGGTGTGGAACGTGGAAGGGCGCGGCGCAGGTTTCAGGGGCATGGCTGTGACATCACTGTGGCCATGCTGAGTCTGAGGTGCCTAAGATGCTTTGCAGTGGTGGCATGTCATTAACGGACTGCTATACAGATCGAATGAGTCCGTCCGGGGAAGTGCTCAGAATGGTGCCTGGCACAGAGTGAGTGCTGCAGGAGAGCTGGTTATTAGTGCGGCCCAGTAAACAGCCGGGCCATCTTGGAGCTAAGAAGATTATTATGACCCAGTGAGCAATTGGGTCAATTGGAACTAAGAAGAGAGATGTTGGCTAGCAACACAGCATTAGGAGTTCTGAACTTACGGGTGGTAACTGGAGTCGTGGGAGAAAAGGAGGCCTCTTAAGGAAGCAGCGTGGAATCAGGTTAGAGAGGAGACCCTCAGGAAGGAAGCACCTTGAGAGACATGCATTGTCTTGGAGGACCTGGATGAAGGCTGGCCATTAGAAAGTTTCAGAAGTTTCAGCAAGAGAGAAATCTCTATATATTTGTGATAATGCATTGGGTCTCTGACCAAGGAATATAATTCTTTGGATGGTAATGAACATAATCAGAAATAACAAATGAGATAAAACCAAATGCCTAGAGAAAAGGGAGAGCCATTCAGCACACAGCTCAGGTGGCACCTGAACAGAATGACCATGAGTTTGGGCCCAGCACCATCGTACGCTGGTCACCTCCCATCCCTCAATTAGCTTCCACCCCAAATGCGGTGTCCGGCTTCTATGCGGTGAAGTCCGTCGGCAGAGCTGGGGCCTGTTCAAGACACTGAACACACGCACACACAACACACATGCACGCACCTGCCTGGTACCTTGCGGTTGACTCGGGATGCTGGGGGTTCCCTCCTGATCTCTAGGGCTCGACACGCCTTCCTGCAGAAACCCTTCCGTGCTCTTCACCTGGGTCTGACCTCCTCCCTAGTTCCCTGCTCTCGCCTGCCGGAGCTCCTGTCCACTGAATTAGAACTTTCCACTTTTCTGACTTCCTGAGATGGCTTTATTCATAGGCCCAGGACCTGCACGGTGCCTATCAGAGGCGCTCGAAGACTCTCATTTTAAAAAATGTATTCCTGGAAAGTGTGTCACGTTCCATCTCAGCATCTTCTCTACAGTCCAGCCCACTTCTGTTCCTGGATTAGACTCAGGGAACCTGCGAGAGCAGCAGTGCTCTGGGCCCCTCTTTGTCCCACATGGGAGGGCTTTTTTCCTGGTCAGCTTTGCTGAGGTATAATTCACATACATTTCAAGTGTACGAATTTTGACAACTGCACATACCCGTGTAACCACCACCACAATCAAGTCGAAGACCATTTTCATCCCCAAAGCCTCCCTTGTGTGCTTCCCTGGTTAATCCTCTACCCATCCTCCCAAGAACCGTGCTGCCAGCTGGAAGCTTACTGCGTAGCAGAGGTGGGGACAGGTCGACCCCAGGTTTTCTGAGGGGGGTGAATGTCTGCTATCATGAAGGAGGCGGTGAGGTGGGAAGCCCCATGAAAAAGACGGCAGGACCCCAGGCAGGGCCACTACCCTCCTGCCAGCACCATTCAGTTCCCTGGCCCTGCGACATTATCTCGCTTTTTAAACTCTGAAACGGCTTACTTCTAGGAAAGCGGAACTTTTCCCTAAGATTCTATTGGTTCCCTGAGCTAACTCCTGATTGGCCCACTTATAGTGCTTCATTTCCATGGAGCTCACTCCTGATTGGTCCATTTCCCTCCCTCCTGATTGGTCCATTTCTACAAAGTTTGTTCCTAAATAGTCACCTTTGTTATACCTTATTTGCATACGATGTTACAAAATGTTGCAAAGTCTAGACTGGTAGCCTATAAAAGCCTGTGTGAACCTACAGACGGGGTCCAGAGCTTGGAGTGTTAACCCCTGTGGGCCCACTGGCGTAATAAACCTGAGTTCTCCAGCCCTCCGAGTGCTGCTGGGTCTCTCGCCCGGATCCAGGCTGCTGTCACAGCTGAGCTGTAACACACTTTGCTGCAACAGTGGAACACGTGGTTTGCTGTCAAATGAAGGTGGAGGGTTGGGGGAAGAGACCTCAGGTGCAAAGCGTCCCGGCAGACTCCAGGAGGCAGGAAGCTGGGCCTGCGGTGGCTTGTCTGGAGCAGAGGGTCTGGGTCAGGGGGAAACAAGGCCGGTGACGAGAGCAGACGGAGGCAGGGAGGCAGCTTTCCACGCTGGAGGTGTCTCACGGCCCTGCTGGCATCCACCCCGGCCCGGGGAGGACAAGGTCTCATGTGGGCTCTCCTTTCTTACCAGCAGCCGGACACATAAGGCAGCCTAGGGACCGCAAGCCGCCCTGAGACGTGAAGTCCCTCGGCCGCTCTGCCGACTGTTCCCCTCCTCCGACTCAAAGGGCAGCTGTTCAGGCCTCCTCCTTCCTTTCCTGCCTCATCGCACCTGGGGGCCCCACGCACGGTGACGCCTCGCCCCACCTTCCTGACTCACCGTCTGGCGGTCAGGCCGAGCCACCATGATGAACAGAGAGAGAGAAACCTTCACGACTAAAAGGGGAGGGAGGGGGCCTGTGCTTCTCTGTGGCTTCTCATCCTTAACCATGATTCTCTATAGAAATAGGAAGATAATTTCAAAGCATAATCCAGAGACTGATTTCAGCAGATAGTTTTTTTTCAAAGCAACTCACATTAAGGGAGGGAGTCCATATCCCCTTGAACGCCTCTCATTTCAAGATGTTCCATCTGTATTTATGAATCTCTCTGGATTTGTAATAAACACCCTTCATGGAAGACCAAGTTTAACAGTCAACCCCCATAACAACCTTTTGATCAGTCAATACAATCCTTTCGGTATCTCCCCAGGACCAAGGTTGGTTAAAAAGATGAGCGGCCACACGGAGGGACCTGAAAAGGTGGCCAAGCCAACCTTTACGTAGAGGATGCTGCCCCGAACCTCTCGGATTTCCAGCTTCTGCCGACAATGGAAGAAAGGAGTAGAAGTTCACGAAAAGGAAGACAGACTCTCAGCAGGGAGGTGTGGCTCTGGGCTGAGGCTGCTGGTTCTCTCTGGTGTGAGCTGTGTGAACCTTGGAAAATCGTTTTTCTTTGTGAATCTGATTCTTCTTCCTCTTCCATAAAATCATCACCTAAATCTTTAGGACTCTTTTTCCCCAATGGGGAGCGCTTGTTCTTTAAAGAAAGTGACACTTTGATCATCTGTAAAATGGGGATAATTGTACCTCACAGTGTTGTCACGAGGGCAAACCAGCTAATCCTTACAAAGCAGTTAGAGCAGGACTCGCTCGTGTTAGGAGGACTCAACAAATGTTGGCCATGACGAGGCTGCCTCTAATGATAATGAGAACTGCAAGGAAATAAAGGAATTCTCCAAGGACCAACAACAGAGGGGCTTCAAGTAGAGTGGCCAGGGCGTGAGCTGGGGCTTCGGCTGCCTCGGGCCCAGGGGAGGGGGAGAGTCAGCTGGCGGTGATGGAAGCTAAGGGGCCAAGTCCTCACGGGAACGTGGAGACTGAGGTCAGGAGCTGGATGCAAGGTTGGAGCCCTTGAGAGCCTCCAAATATTGGATTATGAAAAGAGTCTAAAATTAGCATGAGGACAGCCAGGGACCTTGTCTGTCCTGAGCCAGCTCTGGACGGCTGCGTCCCCCCAGGGGCTCTGTCATTGCAGGCCTGTGCTGTAAATGGGTTTGGGGTTCTGACTCATATTTCCTGGGCCGATTCACTCCTGGGGACCCCGCGAAGGCAAACACAGAGGGAGAAACACTGTCTCACCCAAGGACAGTGGGGTTTCTGGTCCCGACTCTCTCCTGCTGAGGGTGTGCCCATGACCTCAAGTCACCAAGCATACAAGGACACAGCCACATCCTGTGAGGCCCCTGTGAGCTTCCAGTGATCAAAAAACTAAATTGAGGCTATGGAATAATCCGGCTTAAAATGCTTTAAAAGGCAGGAATCAAACACATATGAAATTAAGGCATAAAAAAAAGTAAAGCCTTAAAGAGCTTTTGGAAATAAAAAATGAAGTCATGAAAATTTTAAATTTCAATGAATGGTTAAGCATTATCCGAAAAGATAAAATCACCAAAATGGAAGGTAAACCAGGAAGTCCTCCAGATACACAGAGATGAAAAATGTGAAAAAGCAGCGAGACACACCTCACAGGCGCTTCAGAGAGACAGAGCCGGGAATCACACCCGAAGAGACAGCAGAAGGCTCCTCATTCTCCAAAACCACCGAAGGAGCTAAGGGCTGCGAACAGCCAGCCAGCGTGGAGAACGGCCCAAGGTGGCGTCTCTGCATGAAGCGGAGGTGGTGGCCCCCACCCCAGCACAGCTCTCAGAACTGCCACCCCGCCTGCAGGGGCAGCAGGAGCTCCTGGCGGCTCCAGGACTTGGGAGTACAGTCTGCCCGGCTCCGGACTGATGCGTCCGCGCTGTCAGGTCCATTCCAGGATGTCACCGACTGTGATCTCTGTGTGTGTCACGCACTGCCGTCCTGCCCTGAGCCCTCAGCCTGCAATCAATCTGAGAAGTCAATGGGCACAGAGTCGGCGACTCAGGGCCAGTCCCGGGCCCCCAGCCCACCCCCTCCTGCGGGGGCGCACGTCTCTGCCATCACCGTCCTCCGCACACTCAAGGCTGTTCCGCTGACGTCTCAGGTGCCTGTCTTCAGTGCCAGGGGCAAGGTGACATTCCCTAAGATTTACTATTATTGTTTTCCATCACCCGAGGAGCGCCTGTCCTCTAAAGCCTCTGCACCATGTCGATGCTCTAAGTTAACTCGGACTCAGCGCAGATTTATTGGCAAGGCTCCTGGCTGGCCCTGTGTGCGTGCACGTGTGAGCGTGTTCGAGACACAAAGGTGAAGGAAGAGAGAAAACCAATACTTATTTAGCTTTAATCTGCGCCGTTCTCTGAGCTACCTGCTACCACACACGCGGGCTCCATCCTCAGAGCAGATACAGAGAGGAGAATTCTGCTCACTTATCACAGGAGGACAACGATGCTCAGGGAAGTTGGGTAACAGGGAGGGGACCTGTAACTACGCGTCTAATTCTGCAGAAAAGGACCGACAAGCTGGAGACAGACCCATAGGCTGGAAGGAGCCCAGAGTCCACGAGTAATTGGAAACCCACCACATGTGGTCTCATCCAGGCTTGCGGGGCAGGTGGGAGGTCCACATAACCGGGAAGGCTTCCTCTGCAGCTCCGGCGAGGAAGCAAGTCACTGTGCCGGTGTGACCCGCATCTGCGACAGCCTCAGCCCAGGACAGCTGGGGCCTCCGCACAGAACCCCCGGGGCTGCTTGCAGCTGTGTGGTCAGAGCTGTTTCCCGGGCTTCCTGCCCATCCTCCTCCTCCCGGTCCCGGGTCCTCTCTGGGTGGGCCCTTGTCCCAGCCATCGCAGTGACAGAGACCCTCCCCGGCCAGACACTCAGTTCTCCTGAGGAAATGCATCTGTTCCCTCGGAGGATGAGAATAGTCCCTTTGTTCCCAAATGGAACTGGCCTGCTCTCGCCTTGACCTTGGATTCTCACAGGTCTGTTGGGCCAACTATGCTTTGTGTCAGGACACTAGTACTGAAACGTTAACGAGGTGTGCACCTTTCTGGGCCACAAACTCAGCCTTCCTTGTGAACCTCGGTCCCCACCCCACCCTGCGAGCTCACAGACCCCAGCGGCGGGGGCTCACAGACCTTGGGCGGCCGCCAGCGGTGCTGACTCAGGACAGTAACCTGAGCCTCGGTTTCCCCATGATGATATAATTCTTCTAGTGGGGTTGCCTCCGAGATTAAGTGGGAAACAGCTCTGTCTGCATCTCAGTGATTATCAGCGCTGCGCATTCGGGGCTCTCCGTCCCAATCTGCTGCATATCCTCCACCCCCTGCCCCTGGACGCTGCTCTCAAGAAGCAGGCGAGGCTTCTCAGAGAAACTCACAGTCCCTAGGTTTGTCCCCTGCAAAACAGAAACATTCTACAGCTTACAAAGTAGAAACTGATCCTATTTCGAAGGGCAAAGGAGACCGAGAGGATCTGGAGTGAGACGGAGGGGAGGACCCGCGTCCACACCGGCTGCCCCGGCAGCTCATGCAGCGTCTCTGAATGGCACCTGTCAAGTGTTAACGTGCACCTCAGAGCGTTCCTCTGGGGGTTCAGTGAGACAGCGCACGTGAGGGCACGCTGGACATGTGAACTACCCTCTCCGGAAGCGCCAGCCTCCTCTCCGGGGAGCCGAGAGGCGGGACATGTGGCACAATGAGCATCAAGCCCGGGGTGCGGACAGGACCACAGGTGCCCCTGCTTCTCATACGAGCCCGCTGTGCTTCCTGTCAGTGGGTCACAGGGATCTTTTCAGATTGAATCCTTGGCCTGACCGTGCCCCAGAGCATTTAAGGCGAAAACACCCTGGACAGCACATCGGCTTCCCCAGCGGACGGCGCTCTGCCCCTCCCTCCCTGTGGCTGAACCTGGAGGAGACGCTCTGCCCGCCTCTCCGCCCTCCCGCCACGGCCCTCTGGTGGCTGCAGCTCGCAATGCCACGGTTCTTCCAGTCCCAGTCCCAGCCCCAGGGTCCGCCGCCTGCCTAGTCTGGGGCAGCCGCTCGGTGCTGACCCGGTGCCCTGGGGTGTATTGTCAGATTTGCTTTCCCGCCCCTCCCCAAGGCAGGCGGTTTCTGGACCTCTGTATTGTCAGCCTGACTGGTCTTTTCTCTCCATCCAGGCCCCATTCAATCCGGAGTGACCTAGGCTAAACTTTCTCCTTGTGGACCAGACCAGGAGCACCTCATTTAAAAGCCTCCAATGGCCTTCAGTGCCCCTTAGCAAAGCTCATATTCCTTGGCATCAAATGAATATGCCCCTTCTGCAACATCTCCCTTGTCCGAGTGTCCAGTCCCAGCTGGGGGAGCCCATTCTTCAGGGGTACCAAGGGCCCTGGGCTTCTCCCAGGGACCCCTGACCCCTGTCCTGCCCGTGAGTGTTACTGAGCACAATTCCCACTTGAATGCCCTTTCCTGCCCCCAACCTGCACGGTCACCTCCCACAAAACCCATCTCGAACATCTCTTTCTCAACCAGGACTTTCTCTGGCAACCCCACCCCATCCCCAGGGAGGTGCGCTCACAAGTATCCTGTTCTCAACTCGGGGACAGGGCTTGCTGGTCTGGCTCTGTGCACCCAGACCCAGGAGCTACAATTATCGCTTGCATTTAAAAAAAACATCTCCATAGCCCCAGGACAAATACAGAGCCTGGCACGTAGGACTTGCTCCATAAATGTTGGATGAAAAGCCGCATCTAGTTTCGGAACCAGAAGAATGGCAGATGCTTCAAGGGTAAAAAATAATCACGATTGTTTCCATTTGCATAATAATAGGATGGGAGTTATAGAACATTTGTTATATGCGAGGCTCTGTTAAGTGCTTTAAATTCACTTCCTCCTTCAACAGGCGCAGTGAGCAGCCCCGGACACTATCTCATTTAATCTTTACAACAACCCCGGCAGGTGGCGGAGAGCGGCCTCCGATCTCTTGCAGATGAGAAGACGAGGCTGGGAGAGGATGATGGCGGAGCATCCAAGGACAACGGAGGAGCAGGGCTGTAGCCTAGGTTTGCAACCTCCCTCCCTGTGATGCGCGTCTGCTCCGCCTTATTAACACTCTGCCGCCCCTTCCTGACAGAGGCAGGTCCCAGGAGACGCAGCCAAACCCAGGAATGTGCCTCCCCTGTGGAGGAAGCGAGGCTTCTCCTCTCTCGCCTCCAGCCCCTAATCAATTATGGAGGAGACGACAGTGAGGTGGCGGCAAGAGGGACTGCCATTCCCTGAAAAGGTTCCAGAGGCTTTGTTCCCGCAGCCGCACTGCCTGGCTGGGACACCGGGGCAAAGAGATGAGGGCTCGGAGCCTGACACGGAGACAAAGGAAAAATGACAAACCAAGTGAATTAGTGAAGGTGAAATAAACGGTGCTCAGAAACAGATGGGGCCGGTGCCGGCTAATTTTCTCCTGTCACCTCCCCTCCGGTAACAGATAATCCTGCAGCTGCCGGAGTTCCCGGGGAGGCAGGCACTCAGCCTCCGTCTCCTTCCTGTTTGGAAGCTGTGCCCCCCGCCCCCATCCCTTAACCTGTCTCGATGATAAAAATCTTAGGAGCCAAAACTTTTTGCAAGACTTATAGTGGCGATTTAACTCAGTCCTGGCTGAAGTAGCTATCTGTCAGGCTGTCACGGTGACAGGCAGATTTGTAAATGCTCTGGCTCTAGTGTCAGGCTGAAGGTGACATTTTTCAGCTGGAGATTTTTTTTCCCCATCCTTCACGGAGACAGAACTGCTCAGAACTAGGGGGGCAGCCCCTGAACAGACCTCCATCCCACCCATGCCGCGCTGACCCCTGTGGACCCTGGCTTCCGTCCCTTGGGGCCACCTCTGCCCGGACCCAGAACCTCAAAACACAGTGATTCCTGTAAGGCCAAGCCCCCAGCCCCAGCCCCTCCCCATCCCGGTCCCCCAGTCCGGAGCCTGGCCCGGCTTCGCCTTGTAATGACTTGTCTTAGCTGCCGGTCGCTCTGCCATTACCACTATAAATACTTACATAGATTAATTAACCACAGTATGAAAACCCAGAACCCCAGCTAGGCTCATTAATGACCTGCGACGCGATTTCTTGGCTGAAGCATCTAAAACTAACCCTGAGTGTTCACCGACACCCTACCCTTTGCTTTCTTCCTGGAATCAGGAGGCGTTAATCATGGTACCACTGGAACACTTTCTCCTCCGAGACATTTTATTCTCAGGGTGTAGCCCTGACAGAGCCGCGCGGAGGTGGGGTGGCCTGGCTTCCTGCCCAGTTCTCTGCATTTATCTGGTTCCTTCATGAAGCTCGGGAAGACTTTCAGCCCTGATGCCACATCAGAGCTCAGCTGGGGTCCTTTTGTCCCTGTTTCTTGGCCCAGATGCCAAAACGGAATCTCAGTCTCCCTCTCCCTCCCTCCTTCTCTCTCTCTTCCCTCCCTCCCTCCCTCCCTCCCTCTTCCCTCCCTCCCTCCCTCCCTCTCTCTTCCCTCCCTCCCTCCCTCCCTCTCTCTTCCCTCCCTTCCTCCCTCCCTCCCTCCTTCTGTCTTCCCTCCCTCCCTCCCTCCCTCTCTCTGTATCCCTCCTCTTCTCTCCTGTTTCTGCTTCTTTAAAGAGGAGCCAGCTTGGTGCCGGCACCACCCAGAGGTCCGCGTAGGCATGGTGGCGCTCACACCTCCTGCAGGAGGGGCCCAGGTGAACCTGGGGAAGGCGTCCAGGGCTGCGTGGCGAGTGTGCAGAGGCCCCTGCGGACTGGACAGCCAGGGCCCCTCTGCCTCTTGAGCGCCTCAGCCGGCTCTCCTGCACCCTACAGAGGCTGTGGTCAGAGGACGCGGGGGGGTGCGGTCAGGAGGGTCCCTCGACGTCTGCGCCAACAGCCCCCTCCTCGTTTCTAACATCATGGTTGCTCTCCCATCCTTAGGCCGGCTCACCTGGTCTGGTAACACCTACTACTTTTACCTCCAAGGCTAACTGATACTTTAGTGGTGGGGGGGGTGGTCATTACACCCCATTTACATGGTTCATTATTGGTTCCTTCTCTTAAATTTTGCGCTTCAGTTTGTGAACCACGTTCTTCAAAGCTCCTGGCCTCTGGGCCCCAGCTCCCCCCTTGCTTTGCTGGGACATCTTGCGTCCTCAGCCGTGATGGAGAAGCGAAGGAGAGAGCAGGGCAGAGGCCGTGTTCCGAGTCCCCACCCCGCCCCCAGGCTTGCTCAGACCCAAGTCCATCTTGCTCCCAGAGGCTTGCTCCAGGGCCTCAGGCGACACCCGCCCTGGACCTTCCTCTCTTCCTCTGACCCCAGCTGCCGTCTCGCTGCCCCGAGCCGTCCACTCCCCCTCCGACCTGGCGCCGCAGTTCTGACCTGAGGGTGAGGAGTTTGTCCCGCATTTCAGAGCTCCAGGTGGCTGGTCTGGTTTTCCGTTTGTCCGTGGAAGAACTTCATCAAATGTATTTTCCTCCTCTGTTGAGATGATCGTGTGACTTCCGTCTTTTGTCCTGTTGATGTGCTGGTCACACTGACTGGTCTGTGTACGTGGAACCACCCTGGGGTCCCTGGGGCGACTCCGACTTGATTGCAGCGTACAATCTCCTTTTATGTGTTGTTGGATTCTAAAGTGCTCTGGCGTGTCTGAATCCTGGGCTCCCACGTGTCCCCACCGTGAACACTGCTTCCAGGCTGCACCGCGGGGGGCCTCCTGGGGCCAGCGTCCTGGCCCGGCTGGCCCCAGCCCCGCTCTCTCTGGCTGACCCCGGACACGTGTGTGCCCTGCCCGGCTCCGCGGCCCCCGGTGCTCGCTCTGCCCGCCGCCTGCATTCCTCTGGGAGAAGGCCCGGATCTCCCCGGGTTTGGGCAGCTTTGTTGGCATTTCTGATGAAACGTTGGAGACGATGTGAACTGGACCAAGGTGTGCTGGGTGGGGGCCGCACTGGGAGGGGGCCGTGTGTGTAGGGTTCCCCTCTTCTTTCATCCAGGTCCAGGCTTCTCACCAGCTCCATGTGCTCCTGAGCCCAGCTCTACGACGGCGTGTGGGAGGGGAGACACCCAGTGGCCTCAAGTCCGGAGGGTGCAGTGAGCGCCCCTCCCTGTGGACTGAGGAAGGGTGGGTCCCGTCCTGCAGGACCACAGGGTGACACCCCCTAGCCGTCACTGCCGGACTGCGCTGCAGAACGTCGCCACACGTAGACCAGGGAGCCAGCCATGTCACTGAAAATCCCTCTGTCCGGGAGCAGGCGTCTGCCCGATAATGGTGCCACTTACTACTCAGGCACAACCATCCCTTTGCACGGCTGAGTCTTTCCAGGGGGCTGACAGGTGTGATGGGGAGGGGGGGTCTGGGGCACTGTGCTAGCCACCCTCGGGAAGCCGGGAAGCAAGCCTTGGTCTGAGCCCTAGAGAAGCTCTCCCTGGGGGAGGGGGTGAGGACCAGGGAGGGAGACGGGACGGGCCGAGCCCCAGACTCCTGTCACCCTTGCTGCCCGTCCTCTCCCTGCCCTGGGTGCCTGTGCACCTCCATTCCATGTCCACTTCACCCCCGGGGCGCTGGGAAGCACCAGGCTGGTATTTCTTTACTTCTCAGCACACGGAGGGGATTCGAGAACCGCGGCGTCCTGCCGGCCTGCCAGGCCTTCCCGAACCACTCTAGTGTTTTCGGCCAGTGGTCAGGAGCGCGGGCTGGATGTGAGACCAGAGACAGCCCACAACTTCCCAGGCCCGACTTCCCCGTCTGCAGGATGGGGGTGGTGATGGCACCCACCTGGAGGCGCACGGTTAAGAGGCAGGGGCTAAGTCCTGAATGCGGGAGGTTTCAGCCCCCCGCCCGCACAGCCCCCTGCCCAACGAGCAGTCGCCAAGCTGAAGGTCTGCGTTCTCTCCCGTGAGACAGTGTCAGACAGCGTCGGCTGCCGTGACTGACAGCAGAGCCCACCTCACCGGAGGCAGTGGGACGCCGGAGTGAGGCAAGTGTCCTGGAGGAAGATGAACGTAGTGTCTAAAGGGGAGGGATGTTTCTGACTCCGGCTTCCCAAAACGCAGGCAGTGGGCCCAGGACCCCAGGCAGCTGCTGCCCCCTGCCGGAGGACTGAAAACAGATGCGGAACTGACATCCCGTGCAGAGGCCTCCGTCCCCTCCCTGCTCGAGGCCACCCCAATCCCATGCTTGCAGGGCTGCAGGGCTGGCCAGCACCCCCTGGTGCATGGCCTTCCCCTCAGAAAGAGCTGGTGCTTTTGGGGAACAGGGCTGAAAGCATCATTTGTGGGACGCTGAATCCCTCAGGCTCAATCTCATCAGTCCGGCCTATGGGCTGAGCCGGCCTTTGGATGGAGGCCCTGAGAGTCACTCACTGTGCTGCCCTGGGACTGGAAGGAGCATGCATTCTCCTCCCCTGCTCCTCTGCCCCTTCCTCCGCTGGTCCTCCCAGCCCCTCTGAGCGGTGCTACCAGGAGATCCTGGGCTCCCAGGGCCAGCTGCACTGAGAGGGCGAGGCAGCGGACAGCTCCCCGCCCTGGTCCTGCCTGCCCCGTCCTGGCTCCGCCTCTTCTCCCATCCTGGAGCCTCCGGCTGTGGCAGAGGCCCCGGAGGAAAACCTGTTCCCCCAGGTAGGAAGCTGGGCTCAGGGTGCAGGAGGCTTGCCTGTGGCTTCCCTCCTTCCTGGGCCCCGGGGAGCTGTGGGCATTTTCCTTAACAAACATCCAACTCGTTAGCTAGTGTTTGCTCCCCCTGAAGGGCACACACATGGAAAATTAAAACTAACTTAGCACATTTTTTAAAAAAAGACAGCTAAAATAAGATGTGCCTTGTGGTGCCCGGACTGGCCCAGACGTCCTAAGGCCCTACTTAAGACACGCTGGGGTTCCCAGGCCTCTGGGCCTGGGTGAGGCCAACTCAGACGGTGACTGAGAGGCTGCTCCTGGGTCTGCAAGATCGATGGTCCCATTTCTGACCCCAAATGGTGTCTCACGGGCTGACGGTGGGATGGGCAGGTGGGCAGTGACCCTGCAGGGAGTGGCAGGGTCTTCCGCACAGCTTCACCCCCACCCCCGACCAAAGCAGTGTCAAGTCCAGTGCACACACGACCTGATACCAGCATCACGGCCAGGCTCTGAGGGGCCAGGTGGACAGTCCAGATGGACAGTCCAGGTGGATAATGGTCCAGGTGGACCGTCCAGGTGGATAATAGTCCAGGTGGATAATAGTCCAGGTGGACAGTCCAGGTAGATAGTCCAGTCGCCGCACCTGCCGTGAGCCCCCAGGAGGGGGCAGGTGCAGAGGTGCCTTGGGGGGCCTGCCTCACAGGTGCCCCACAGGAATTGGGTGGACAGGGGAGCCAGAGACCAGTCGGGTTTGGCAGCTCACCTCACAGACTTCCCCAGAGAGAAGGATTCATTCAATCAGTTTGATGTGATTTGAAAGGATTTTTAGGGGGCTTTAAAAATAAGCATCAAGATGTTGTCTTCTAATTTAGTAGTGTGTGCGACCCACCCTCCTGCACCCACAAACCATTTTTCGGACACCCAGGGCGCGGCATGGCATGGGAATGAGCGCGGGGCGGGCGGGCCTCCCCCTGCACGGAGCCCTCCTCCAACAGGCGCCGGGTCTGAGGCTTCCGAGCCCTCAGCCCGGGGAGCCCAGGCGGCTGCGCGTCCCCTGGCGGCAGCCCCCCCGAGCTGCGGCTCCCGGATCAGACACGCGGACTGGAGGCGCGCCCCGCGGGGTTTATTAGTGCAATAGTGTGATGTCAGGGCCAGAAGAGCCCCGGGGAGACCACCTCGCCACGATTTCCACCCAGAAGAGGCTATTCCATCAACTGTGAGAGAGGCCTGCTTGGTAAATGAGTTTTCTTTTAAAAATGCACCCCCTTGACGGCTTTGCTGGAGCTCAGTGGGCACCAGGGGACGCGTGCGCGGCGGCAGGGCCCGCGGGAGGTGCAGGTGGGGGCTGGGGACCAGCCAAGGGCCAACAGCAACAGGGGAGGCCAGGAGGGGCGGTTCACAGCCCCCGATGCCCGACTCTCGGTGCCTTCGCCCCCCTATCGCTGGTGACCTGAGGTCGGGTGGTTCTGCTCCCTGGGGAGGAAGGCCCGTGCCCACCACCCTCGGGCCCCATGGCCTGCAGTGCCTGGCCGGGGCTCTGCCTGTGCGGGGAGCGCTGAGTCGGGGAGCCGAGGTTGCGGGTTCTGCAGTCATGCCCAGGAGACAGGCAGTCAGACCAGCGAGACCCAGGCTGGATGCAAGGAAGGTCCCTCTCCCTGTGACCAGCCTGGTGAAGGAGGCGGGACCTGGAACCCCCAAACTCTCACCCGCATGCAGCCCTCGTTAGGGTCACTGAGTGACTGAGCCCCTGCCAGGGACCCCAGCTGAGAGGGGCAGAAGCGCCACATTCAGGCGGTTGGGCTGAGGGGACCCTGGGGGACCCTGGGCTCCCGGCACGTGAGTGATCCGTGCTGGTTAACCGCTGTGTCCCGCGTTCCTCACGCCTCCTGCAGCTGCGCTTTATGCTTTTCCAGGAACGTTGGTTCCTTTCATAGTTACTTTACAGCAGGTGGGGGGGGGTCACTCACGTGGCACGTGAGACTGAGCCCCCGGGCCCTGCTTGTGGACCACCACCTCCCAGCGCAGGGTCCCTACTGCCGCCGAACGCAGCCGCCGTCCTTCGCACCGTCCATCCTGGCCTCAGAGGACGCGGCTTCGGGCTGGCTCTGGGCCCCCACCGCCCTCCCAGCAGGGCATTTGGCTCAGGCTTCGCCCGGGCAGGTCAGGTCTGGGGGGTGACTGTTTCCAGTTAGCATTTCCTGCAGACGGGTCATTGCCCAGCCCTCGGTCTGCAGCTAAGTGGTTCTCAGAAAAGGACAGAAATTATTTTCCACCTTTGAAAACACCAAAGGAAATCAAAGGAAACTCGCCCCTTCTTGTCTGTGCCTCTGGGCCAGCCTCACCGTGGCGTCCGGGAGGGGGCCCTGAATCAGATCTTCCCTGTTGGGTGAACCTGGGCCCCACCTGCCCGGGGCCCTCCCAGGGAGCTGTGGGGCCCACCTGCCCTGCGGCTCTCTCCCCTGGGGTCTCTCCTGGGCCCCTGGCTACTTCCCATCTTACTGTGCTCCTCCCGCTCCTCGAGGCTAAATCCTGGGCCAGGACCATGCCTGCACTCTGTGAGCATCCGGTGCCAAGCAGCACCGCTTAGGCAGTGCAAGTCATCTCAGAGTCGGAGATGTCCCTCATTACCACGACTAGACTCCCCACATTTACTTTTAAATGCCTCTTCTGCCAGTGTTCTAGGACGTGGCAACGTCCCTGAGGATGTGGGACTTGAATTCTAGTAAGGAGAGACTGACACTGAACAGAGAAGCAAGGATGTGCATGACACGCCAGGTGCCAGAAGCAGCTGAGAACAGCGATCACCCGAGTTAGGGAGACAGAGTGGTGTGCGACCGGGAGGCGTTTCTGATCAGGTGGCAGTGATGAGAGACCTGGAGCAATTGCACCTGACGTACGGCAGGCGGGGGGAGCATCGCAAGCAGAAAACCAGCAGGTGCCAAGGTCCTGGGGTGAGAGCGTGTTTAGTGTTTGAGAGGAACAGCCAGTGAGCGAGCAGAGGACAAAGGGATGAGATCAAAGGCACGTCTACCGGCAACAGGACAGACGTTACAATCTGGCTGGGCCTGGGCCTTCCAGCCCCGCTGCCCCTGGCCCCGCTGCCCCTGCCAGCCCCGCTGCCCCCAGCCCCCGTGTCTCCTCTAGAGGCTGGCTGCCCTCCAGCCTCGGCGTGAATGTCCCAGGGGCCGTGGGTTCCGGGGCTAGTTTGGTGGGATATCCCGGCCCCTCCCCACTGGGCGGGGTTACCCGGCCGCCCAGCTCCTGCTTCCTCATCTCTGAAACTGGCGTCACAAATCTGCCTCCACAGGAATGTTGTAAAAATTAACTGAGACGCCTACATAAGGTACCAAAGGAAAGCCAAGCCTCCCTTATAAGTTCTAGAGAGTTTTCTCTTAGACTGGGCTTCCCCCAGCTGGGTCCTGGTTCTGGCCCCTGGGCCACACCAAGCACATCCCCGCTCTGCTCTCAGGGATGCTCTGCATGAAAACCAGCTTTCTTGCAGTCCTGGGCGGGGGGCTTGGCGACCCTTAGAAGCTCCTTCTGGAGCCCCCCTGCCCACCGCAGGCCCTGCTGCTGTTCCCACCTCAGTCTTCCACCCCCCACCCCCCACGGCAGGGGACGCCATCCAGAGGGGTCTTATCTCTCCCAGTCGTCACCTGGGCCGGGGTTCAAACCACTGCCTCCAGACACCTCCCTGGCGTCTAGGAACGTGGGATGTGGGGCGAGACAGGAAGAGGCGGGATGAGAGGCAAGAGGCAGGTGCAAGAGACGTAGTGAGGAGGTCACAGAGCCCCAACCTGGGCTGAGCCCAGTCGGCCATCTTCAAACCCAAAGATCAACAAACACTCAGCGTAAAAGAGCCAGTGCGTCAGGACAGGAGGCCGGCGGGGACGAGCGCGGGAGTGGAGGCCGTGCCCAGTGCCTCCCCCTACTCGTGCCCTGTAAGCGGCAGCCAGGGCGGGGGAGGGGAGGGGATGGCAGAGGAGGGGGTGCTGCCACCTGCTCAGAGGCAGTGGGGAGAAGGTTTTCTGTGCAGGGGACACCAGCCTGCTTTGCCCTGGAGGTGTAGGGACAGCCACCTTCCCGTGGTTCCCAGGTGGTGAGTGGGGTCAGGCTATCGCCCTGTGATCCCGTTTGTCCCCCATCACCCACCCAGAACGACCCTCCGGCCTCTGAGGATCACTCTGGGAAGGTGGGTGGAGCCCGGGAGAGTGGCCGTCACCCCTGTGTCCTGTTATGTCAACACCACCGTCGCACCCTCCCCTGGCCTGGCACCGCAGGCAGTGCACACACCAGCCACCTCACTCTCACAGCCGCGTCCAGGGACAAATATCCGAGTTGTACTGATGGGAAGAATGCAGCCGGGCGAGTGAGTTCACTTGAATGTGCTGTCACACACCAGCAGGTGGCAGAGCTGCAGTCAGAGCCCTGAGCTGCCGCAAGCGGCTTATTCACAAGGACCTCCTCTCACTGCGGCCTGTCCTGGTCAGGGACCCCCTAAGCTCCTCACCCTCCCAGGGAGGCCCTTCCTGACGACAGCATGGCCCCACAGTTGGGGGATCTGGGGCGGAAGTCAGCCTGGGAACCACCAGTGTGTGCGTCCGTGTCCGCGTGCCCGTGTCTGCGTGCCCGTGTCTGCGTGTCCGTGTCCACGTGTGCGGGTGAGAGAGGGAAGGGAGGAGGGGAGGCTGGCGTCCTTCTAGGACACCCACGTGCCTCTTACCTCCTGTCCTGTGTCACCGGGCAGCCTGGCTGGCAGAGCCTGGATGAACTGGGGCACCTTTCACCTGTAGCTACTCAGCAGACTGGGGCGGAGACACACCTGGAGTGGAGTGAGGAGGCAGGAGCCGTCCCTTGCATCTTGCGTGGGTCCTTGGAGAGTGAGTGAGTGAGTGGTAGTCGCGCCGGGCGAGCCGGCAGTGCTAAGGGCCTGCAGTATCCGCAGTCGCCACCAGGGGGAGGCCGTGTTCTCACTTTGCAAACAGCCCGGGGTCCAGGGAGGGGCTGAGACGGGGAGAGGGGACCACAGCGCGTCTGAGCTCCCTGCACGCCCGGCCTCCGCGGGGTTAAGAAAGTGAGAGCGCACGAGGGAAGGACCCGGGGAGCCTGTCCTGCGTGGAGCCTGCAGGATGTCCCCAGAGGCAGGGCTCGCAGTGCCCAGAACTACAGCAGTGGCGATTTTACACCCACAGGCTCTTAGATTCGTCTTTGCACAACCTGTGACACAGGCATCACCCCGCCCTCCAGGGGAGGCTGCCCGGAAGTCGGGCCCCAGAAGTCGGGCCGGCCAACAGGGATGCCTCTGTCTCTTAGCAGCGGACGGAAGGACTTGAAATCAGAAACCTGTACATGGAATCAGAATGCAGCCCAGTGTCCCCCACGGCCTGAGTGTGAGGTGTCTCAGCCATGATGCAGACGCTGCGGCCAGGGAAGCGGGGGCCTGGAGGTCTGCCTGCAGCCCTGGGGTCTGCACCCCGGAGGTGCTCTCCCCGGAGATGTGGCCTGAGATCAGGAGGGCGGGCTCAACTCTGCCTTCATCTACCTCCATCCTCCAGGGAAAGCGTCCAAGGGAGGAACACACACACGTGCAGATACATGCACACACACACACATACCTATGCACACACGTGTGCTCACATGCACACAATACACAGGTACACACACGTGTACACATATGCACGCACAGACCCACATGCACACACGTGTACACACACATGCAGACCCACAGGTGTACACATGCAGGCACACACACACGCACAGACCCCCATGCACATGTGGACCCACATGCACACATGTATACACATGTGCCCACAGAGACCCACATGCACATGTGTACACACACATACACAGGCCCACACACGTGTACACACATATGCACATACACAGACACACACATACAAATACACACAAGCATTCATGTCATTCATATCCTCACTTCCCTCCAACAGCCCAATCTGGTATCTTCTCTGTTCCTGCCAATGAAATCCCAAATGCCAGTTTCGGGAGCAGACACTACCGGGGAGGGAAGGCCTGGTGATGCCACAGCCGGGGCAGCGGCGTGAACCCTGAGAAGCGTGGGGTCAGAGCCTCCTGGAAGGTCTTCATCTGGGTTCACATCACACCGTCACCAGAGAGCCGTCCTTCCTGTCTGGGGTTTTACCAAAGCTGATAAAACCTGCCGCTGAAGACGGCTGTGAAATTCAGGCTCTTCTCAAGCCGCCTCTCCTGCAGAACCCTAAACTCGTAGATTCACCTTTCGGTGACTTTGTTACAAGGCAGCGGGCGATCAGGAGCCGGGGCCAGGCTTTCCATCTCAACCCCCACGTCCCGCGCTCCTCCTGTGCTGTCACCCAGTGGTCCTCGCGGGCTCGCCTGTATCAGGATGACAGGGGGCTGGTCACAGATTTCTCAGATTTCTGGGTTCCGCCCTAGGGTGGGCAGGTCAATGCCCTTGTGCTGGGGCCCAGGTTTTGCATTTCTGAGAAGTTTCAGGCGATACTGACGCTGTACATTTTCATACTTCTTACCACCTTATTAGGGGAAGCTAACTGCCCCAGAAGCTGTCAGAAGCAACTGGGAGGGACTGGACGCAGCGTGCCCTTGAGCGCAGGCCGTGCGCGCGGGGAGAGCAGCTGGCGGCCGCCTCCCGGGCCGGGCTCCCTGGCTGCGGTCGCCGCACCGCGGTTCTGCGAGGGGCAGCCTGGCTCCGCGCAGACGGGCGGCTGGTCTGGGCGAGAGCCCCTCCCAGTGCCTTTCTTGTTGCTTTTCCAAAGGTTTGAAATTAAAATAAAAAAACAAAACATTTTTTTTTTAACTGCAACAGACAGACATCTTGAGCAAATTCCTGTCTCTGACAGTGAGACACCTACAGCCCCTCCCAGAACGCAGTCCTGGAAGGCCGGAACCCGCGGGTCGTGCAGGCAGCTCCCAGGTGCCCGGGCGGGTACGTGCGTGCTCACACGGGCACACCCGGTGCCAGGAAGCCTCCGCGGCAGCCTCTGCTTCCTCGGACACCTCAGAGCTTGACATTTAGCTTCCTCTGGACCGACGGCTCCCGGACAACGCGAGCTTGCTGGTCCCAGCTTTGCTTCACGCGACAGCACGGGAAGCGCCTGGCTCTGACGCGGGAGCACGTGGAACCCATGGTGTGCTCGCAGAATCTGCTTCCTCTCCACAGTTTTGTCTATTTTAGAGCCAACGTGGGCCTTGGAGTCCCCTGTCAAAGCTCACATCCCCCAGAAGGGGGAGACCGGGGTCCAAGCCCAGGCTCTTACTGCAGAATCGGGCCGCGCCGGTGCCCTCAGGCTGGGCGGGGCGCACCAGCTCGCTAAGTTGCTGCGCGTCCCACCAACGGACCAGCGCGCTCTGCTGGAGCGCCCACCCCAGCACCGAGTAGCAGGTCGTGTGTCTGGGCCCAGGCGGCCCCTCGGGGGAGCCCAGCCGGGGTGTGAGCCGTTCCTCTGTGAGGGTGGTCGGACTGAAAACCC
Organism: Camelus bactrianus; assembly: GCF_048773025.1. Lineage (NCBI taxonomy): Eukaryota > Metazoa > Chordata > Mammalia > Artiodactyla > Camelidae > Camelus > Camelus bactrianus. The sequence continues at coordinate 23,006,832 of NC_133571.1, read as the reverse complement.
TGTCTGTCCGAATTTTGAGTCACCTACACCCGAGAGGCCGTGTGAAGCCACAGCCAAACTGCTGGCGGACTTTGCTCTGACTCAAGGCCCCCGATGGAAAGTTGGTGGAGGCGGGACTGTGGCTGGAGGTGATGGTGAGAAATGTATGGCACACACAGCACCAGGAGTGAACCGTGTATCCTCCAGGATTTGATGGCCGTGAACACCTGAGGAGGCCCCTCTGCTTCGCCGAGCCTCCGTGTTCTCGTCTGTGAAAATGAGATGGGACCATCTCCCTCCGGGGGCTGCCACGGCCACTGGGAGAAGTAAGGGCAGGGCTCCGTGGCCCTCAGCAGGCCCCCGACAGGCACTAACCATCTACTGACACTGACGTGGCCCCCATTCCAGGCAGGTCAGGATGAAGCAGATTTGGCCAAGATCTACTCTGTGTTTTTGGTTATGTAAGAAACAGACTAATTATGGTAATAACAGCAGTGAAACCGCACCGTAGTCGGTAATAAGAATTTTTAAATGTGTTGGGAAAACAACCCACGTTATATTGGGATAAAGCCAAGGCAACCAGAGACAAGCTGCGGCCAACAGATGAGCTTCTGTGCCGTCTTACACACTTAATAAAACAGTGCAGCTTCCTGAAAACGCTGTCTTGCCAGACAGAACTGTCCCAAGGGTTTAAGCAGAAAAGAGAAGTGACTCTGTTAGTCTCGTATGAGAGCTGGGGTCTGCGTGAGGAGGGGTATCTGCAGGTGCCCCGGGGACCAGGAGCTGGGGCGGGGGTGAGGGGTGATGTGTGCTCAGCTCACACGCACTAAAGATTTGGAAAGAGAGACAGACCCTCAATACAGAGGGGTTAATGCAGAAAATGGTGACTTTGGGGGGTACATACCGGGGAGCTTCCTTTCAGGCAGTAAGTGAGTGAACTGTGTTAAGATTTCAGATGAAAAGGGAAAACACGAGTGAACACCACTGACTGCACTCCGCAGTTCAGAGCTCAGGGTGCGCCCCGCTTACCAGCCTTCTGTGGGTGCACGTCTGGGAGCCGGAGTGAGCTGAGGGGTCGGATAACCCACAGCCCCGGGGGAGGGTCCCTCTCTCGGTGTTTCTGGGGCAGTTTCAAGTCACAGACGGGGAGGTCAGGCTCCGCAGTGACAATGGCGATACCCGTGTGGCAGCGGTGGGGAACAGTGAGGCTGGTTCTGCTGCCCTGAGCTAACACCGGATTCACGGGCGCTAGAGGCAGGCGGCAGTCACAGCCCGGAATGGCTCGGATGCAATGAAGCGAGCCCATACAAAGAGTCCCCCACCGGACTGACGTCAGTGATTCGCCAGCCCTGTGATGTTGCAGCCTTTCTCAAGGGAGGCTGAGACCTGGCGGACTCTCCCAGCTGCAAGGAACCGGTGGCACCGTGCATTCTGAGTTTATCATTTTGCAGTTGATGAAACTCAGACCCACAGAGGATGTGAAGCTGTGAAGTCGCAGACAAAGACCAAACCAAGCTCTTGGACGGAGCCGCGTTCCTGCTCTACCCATCTCCTCTGCTGTGCAACGCCAGCCAGCCCAGGGGTGACCGAAGTGCCTTGTGCGGAGAAGGGAGGCCTTTAGGGACTGCTCTCCTTTGCAATTAGGGGCACTTCCTGGTTTTCATCCAGGCAGCGCCCAAGCAGCACCCCGGCTTCTGGGGGAAGCGGCATGTGGGGTGAGGCAGTACTTCTGGTGGCCACGAGAGGGCGCCAGCGCCCCGCGCTAGGACCCCGTTCCCGCACCTGCTCGCTGTACAGAGTGTATTTATTTTCAAAGAGGTCAGGAGTATCAAGGTTGTAAAATAACATATTTTCACTTGTTTTCTTCCTACATCTCAGACATTGCTTTTCTGAAGTCAATTATCTCCCCGAGACGCTGTCCTCCCCACCCCCTTCCTCTCTGCGCTGCCTTTCAGCGCATCAGTGTCTGACACCAACACACTGAGAACTGGGGGGTGGGCGGGGCGGGGAGGGAAAAAGCAACTTTTTCCCCAGACTGGAGATGTGAAATCCCTGTCTCCTTGTTCTGCATTTTGTTCTAACATAAGGCCTCTGTTCTCCTGCCCCGCGGGGGAAGCACAGAGACGCTGAGGGCTCTGATGTGGCCAGGGGAGGTGTCTGGGGTCAGCTGGGGACCCCCCGGGCACAGGTCCCTCCAGCACCGTTTCTCCAGCACTGCTTCTGGTGAAGGATGGAGGCGCGGCCTCCTTAGAGGACAAAGTGAGGGCAGTGAGCAGACACTGAACCTTGTCAACACCTGGCGCCGTGTTCAAGTGGAGGCTTTGTCCAGAGCTGGTGACCAGGATGGTGAGGGGACAGGAAGAAGGGACACGTGTGTTCACACTCACACACACACATGCACACACCACGGGGCGACAACCTGCAGCTCTTCCAAGTGCGGACCTGGAGCCTGGCTGACACCTGGCTTGCATCTGGTCCAAAGGCCACCTGCTCCTTCCAGGGCTGCCAAGTCCCTGCTCAGAGAAGGACCCACCCCAGCCTCCCCGTGTCCTCTGAGGCGGGCAGGAGTCTTAACAGGTCGGTAGGGACTGGGCGGGTCCGCCACGAGCCCGGCCCCTCAGTCAGGAGCCCCGCGCCTGCCCTGAGTGTGCGTGTCCCCTGGTCTGCCAGCAGCACGGCAGTGGGCAGCCGCCGTGGGGCCACCTTCTGCCCTCAGCCCTGCCCTCACAATTCGCCACAGGACTGTCAGTGGGTGTCTGAGCCTGCCCAGCCCGCCCATCTGTCCAGATCCATTTTGATATTTTTAGGCTTCAAATAACACAGTAGCATCTCCCTCCAATGCATGAAGATCTTCTCTGTTGTAAGGGAAAAGTTTGTCACAAAGTTCTACTTTGGGGCTGGAAAGAGGTCAGGGCAAGTCCATGGGTATTTCAGTCCCATAAACTTCTGTTAAGCTCCTCCGAGGCACAGAAGAGCTCAAACCCAAATAAGATCATGTCCCTTTCCTGGAAGTGCTGGTCATCTGCTGGGAAAGACAAACTCACAAGGAGACCGCTGGACCACCAAGGCCGCCCTGGGGCTGTGAGCACAAAGGTGGCGGGCGGGGCGGGGCTTGGACGGGGTCCTGAAGGACGCCTGGGAGGTGTCGGGTCAGCAGAGAAGGTCGGACAGCCTCAGCAGAGACATGTCACCCGCAGGCCCTGGGAGCTTGGTGTGGATGGGGACACAGGCTGTCTGGGGTGGCCAGCGTGTCCAGTACCGGTTTCCTCCAAGCTGCAAACCCGCAGGGCGCTCAGCCCAAACCCGGCCCATGTGTGTCCTGTCAAGTGGTGTCAGAGTTTCAAGTCTGAACACCTTTAGGTGTTGCCTTTAGATGAGGTGCGTTCCCTCCAGTCTGTAGCCCTCGTGTCCCTGACCCCAGGCCGGGCTGGCTCATTTACATCCCCCGCATCCTGAGGGCCTCTGGGGATGCATGCTCAGTTTCAAGTGTCTGGATGTAAGGCTCCCAGGGCTGCCCATAGAAGGGAGGGCTGCCTGTGCCCAGACGCTCAGACTGTTCCGCTGCCTCTGCGGGGCAGGCCGTCACCAGGACCCAGGGCGTCAGAAAGGCTAGTCCACTTCCAAAACAGACAGTTTGTTCAGAAAGAGAGGTGGGCTGGGACACGCTGGGATGCGCATGGGCAGTGCACCAATGCCCCTCGCCGTCCCTGCCTGGTGGAGACGCAGCCGGGGAGGAGGCGGGACCCGGCCTGGGCTCCCGGGCTGAGCCAGGAGGGGTGGGGGGCTCGCTCCCGCCTGGTCGCTGCTGCTGTCAAAGGCACCCCATTCTGGAGGCCCCCGGACCTTAACTTCACCTTCAAACGGGCCTCAGCTCTCAAACCAAGAAACAGCACGGTCTCAAGCAGCCCTTCCGGTCCTCGCTCTGGACTGCGCTCAGGGGACACGGCTCTCTGCATTTGTTTGGGTGACGTCATCTTTTTGAACAACTACTGTTGACAAGCGCTTTGTCACCCTCTGGTGACCTGCAGACTTGCTCCAGGTCTTAACTTCTGACACCTCTGGCCCTCGGCCAGTCACCTGCCGGTGCTGCCGAGCCGCAGACGCGCCCAGCCCAGCATGGGCCCCAGGGGAGGGGGAGGGCCCCGCGAGGCCCCCGCCTACCGCGCCCCCAGACCCAGAGCTCACACTGATGCCACTGCCTTCTCTACAAAGCCCAGAGCTGGCAAGGCGAGAGCCAGCCCGAGCCGCGGACTAGGCCCCGCGATGGTGCAGGTGGCGGAGCTGGAAGGGATGGAAGGGGGCAGGCGCCCGCCCTCCATGAACGAATTGCGCAGCCACGGGGTGGGTGGGGTGAGGGGAGACGCCAGATAAGCCCCAGGGGGCTGGGGGGTGGGGCTGGCCTCTCAGGATGATGACACCTCTGTCGCAGGGGGCAGAGATGGCTCCATCTTGACAGCCATAAAGTTGCTGCATGCAGAGCTCACCTAGAAGGGCAGGAAGCCAAGCGCCACTTAGCAAATTCTTGAGCTGAGCCTCTGAGGAGGAATCCTGGCCCTTCTGTGCAGAGGGCAGGGGGAAGCGGACGGGGAGAAGAAGGCTGACGGGGCGCAGAGGAAGGAGGATGGAGGCACGGAGCGGTGAGGACCATGGGGCGGGGGCTGGTGCCACGGCTGAGAGGGGAGGGGTCGGGTCACCCACACTCCCAGGGGCCTCCCGGGCCCTCGGGGCCGGCATCAGGCCCCAACACCAAACAAGCCCTCAGGGAGGGAGGGGCTGCAGTCTGCACTCCCCCCACCGCGGGACCCGGGATCGTTCAGAAACATCTAGTGACCTGCCAGGTCCCTCGTGCTCAGGGACCTAACATCCCTAAACCTCCCAGCTCGGTGTCGGAGCAAGGAGGCCTCGCTGACCCTGCGGGTCCATCCCCCCCGCCCCGTGGCAGGATCTCCTTCTTTCTCAAGGCGGAGTACTGCTCCACTGGCGGGTGTTTGGACCATGTTTTCTTTATCCGTGAATCCGTCCACAGACCCTTCGGTTGTTTCCTCATCGTGGCGACTGAGAGGATGCTGCAGTGGATGTTACACGAAGTGACATAAGCCAGACACAGGAAGACAAGTGCCCAGTGCTTCCTCTCATACCTGGGGTCTAAACAGCGGAGCTCACAGACGTAGAGAGCAGGACGGGGGAGGCGGCGGGGAGAGGCTGGCCGAAGGGCACAAGGCCCCGGGTATGAAGATGCCGAGTCCTGGGGGTGACATCCAGCAGCGGGGCTGCAGGGGAGGGCCCTGTGTTCCACACTTGAGACTTGCCAAGAGAGTGGATCTTAAGTGTTCTCATCACCCGAGACCTGGTGACCAGGTGAGGTGATGGGTTCGTGAGTCAGCATGACTGCGGGACCACTTCGCCGGGCATCCACAGAGCAGAGCAGCACACTCTGCACCTTAAACTCACACGACTTTCATCCGCCAGGGATACCTCAGCAGAGCACGGCTCACTCTGGAGCAAGGAGAGGTGAGTGGGGTGGGGAGAGTGGCCGGGGGCTCCTTTCCCAGGCCCCCTCCCCTCTTTCTGCCCGGGATGTTCCTGGGGCCCTAATGCAGCCCCCATGGAACCCCCGTTCAGCTGGACAGGGAGGGCCTGACGGAGAAGCTGCCCAAACCCAGCGGAGCCCTGCCCCCCAGCCAGCCTCCTGCAGCCCCCAAATGTGTGGGAAGAGGACGGCCACAAAGGCAGGCGTTTGCTCTTCAACAGGGAAAAGAAAAAAAGGAAAAAAAATAAGATCTTGGCAGCAAGATTTTTTTCCCAGTTGGTTCATTTTGCTGAAAACCCAAGAGCCCAGTTTCTGCCCAAAGGGGAGGGTGGAGCGAAGGCTGTAAGTGCAGAGAGTGCTCTGGCGGGGGGGGGGGCTTCCATTCTCTTAGAATGATGCAGCCCAGTGCGATCGCTTAATAGGGACTCATTCTAATAGCCTACAAATGAGAAGTTGGAGACAATTAAAATTCATTCCCAATTAATTGTTTTTTTCTTCTTTCATTACCAAGAGTTGCCAGTCAGATAACGACAAAGCCTTAGAAACAAAGCGGCCAGCAGCGTCCACCGCAGTCACTGTCCCCCGCAAGGAGGCCCGAGCCGTCCAGCCTCTGTGGCCCAGACCCTGGCCCTTCAGCAGACGACTTCCCGACCCCTCCCAGCAGCAAGGAGCATCTGCAGACGCTTGGGAACCGCTAAGGCGTGAAGTCACGGGCCAGTTTATCACCAGGATGCTGCCGAGCACTTTTTTATCGTTTTTAATTCTGGTTTATTTACTCTCCGCAGTAATGGCCTCAGCAACCACATTTCTTACTGACTCAGTCTCTACTTTGGTTCCGAGCAAAGTCCTCCTCCCTCTCCTCTGCCCTCCTCTGGGCTCCTACTGAAATTCCAGGCGACAGACAGCCTAAGGTGACAGCCCCTCGGGAGCCTGGCACTCCCCTTCCGGGGCACAGGGCCTGATGGTACCTCTCCCTGTCTCTGCGCCCCATCCCTGCACCAAGGGGACGCCCCCCTGCCCAGCACCTCTGCCAGCTCTGCAGCCTTAAAGCCCCATCACAACTGTGCTGACGGCGCCCACAGAGCGCTGAGCAGTGGCCCACTGCCATAGTCCTTGCCGGCAGCCTTCTGCACCAGGCACCTCCACTGTCACCAGTTCTCTCATTTTCAAAACAGGCAAGGTCACTTTTCCAAACACAGAGAGAGCCAGGATTCGACCTGAACTGGCCCCTTACCCTCTATTTCCTGCCCAGTGTTGACCTCTGACCCTCTTTTTAGAACGCTGGAGTTGCTGGACCAACCGAGACCTTGCCCTCTCTCTCTGGACGTGGGAGAGGTTCCTACTGGACACCTGGCCTCACCTGGGTCTAATGGCCCAGAGTGGACGGCTCTGAATAGCTGCAGAGACAGATGGGCTGTGGATCACGGAGATCCTGGGCCAGGGAATCAGTCCTGGGACGAAACCCTGAGATTCCAGGAGATTGGAGCATCGGCCCCCTTAGGCAGCAGGGCTGGTCCCCGCCACTCCCACCGCCAGCCAGCACCCCGGGTTAGATTTCTCCCTGAGCCCTTACTTTGTCATTAGGGTTGTTGTTTGAAACGCCTCATGATGACCAGGACGGATTTCCTAGGAAGCCAAATAACGGGATGTGTTTCCACCCTGGCTTTATAATTAATGTTTGCATCATCCATCTTTCGTGGAAAGATTATTCTGACTAACGAGGTTCTGGGCCACTAATTCATTACACTGCCTTGTCACTTCCTGCTCCTTCTTATTACCCAGAAATAGACTCATTAGTCAGAGTTCAGTGACAGGGAGAAATTGTGTTCGTTAATTTAATTCCCTCACTCACCCTGGGCCCCGTGTTTGTCCAAAATTGGGGATTAAAAGGGGGAAACGCTCGTCGTCTCAAGTCTCTGCTTTGGCCTCATTACACCCCCCACCTCACTCCTGTTCGACAGGAGAAAGGCCAGGACGGCTCACAGCCGTGGCCACCCCGGCTCTGCCCCTTCTCCACCCAGGGCTGTATGTGGCGGGCAAGGGGACACAGCCTGGGGATGTGGGCACCTGGACCATGCAATCCAGGTGTGGGTTTGTTTTTTAACCTCAACTCTCAGTCTATACAATGTGTACCTGGGAACCCTCGAACACCCCATCCAGGCTGTAAATGCTTTAAGAGGTATGTCCGCATCTGTATGACCCAAAGTGTCCCCAGGGTCCTCCACCCTGGGTCTGTGGTGTCATATGACATATTATCTGTAGCCTCATCTCTGGAAGTAAAGAGACATGAGTTCAACCCTGCCTCTTTATGTGGGTGCTGTGTGTCTTTACTCCAGACGCTTAACCTCTCTGGGCTGCACATTCTCATCCACATAAGAGGGATGTCAGTAGCCACCCTTTGTTACTTTGAGGCCTGAGCTACAGGAGGCATCAGAAGCAGTTTGCATGGTGAGCTAGATACTAAGAACCTGGAGGGAAGGTGCACTTGGAGTTGAACCAATCAAGATGCGGGCAGTGGGAAGACGGAACGGCTTCAAACAAGAGTGTGGTGCACACCAGCGGTGAGAAGCCTCAGATCGAGGTATCTGGGTGTTGGCTTTATTCTGAGCCTCCCCTCGTGGCTTACAGGGGGCCACGTCCTCTCCGGGTCCTTACCCCGTCTTCCCTTTATGTTTGTGTGTGCCCTGATGCCCTCTTCCTACGAGAACACCAGTCACATGGGTGCTGGCCCACCCATATGACCTCAGTTTACCTTAATCACCCCTCTAAAGGCTCTGTCTCCAAACACAGTCACAGCCTGAAGCACTGGGGGTTAGGGCTTCAACACATGGATTTTGGAGGGGACACAGGTGAGTCCTGTAACAGTGACCACATGGTGAAGATAAAGCCCCGTGTGCTCACTTGTCATGGGAGCTACACTTGGCTGTTCACATCAGTGCAACCACTGTGTATCTAAAATATTTTTCACTCTGCGATGGAAAAAAGACTTTTACTCTGAATTAGGCCAATGTCAGGATTAAGACACCTCACTCCAGAGACGAGCTACAGAAAGGCTGTCCCCAGTGGGCAGAGATCTTCCCTGAGTCCCCTGCGGGACAGCAGGGGAGGTGTGAGGCCCCCAGCAAGCACAGGAAGCATGTAGAGAGTAGCTCCCCAGCTGCACGCAGGGTACCCACGTGTGGTCTGCAGAAAGCAGCTACGTGGGTTCTGTCCCAGGAGCCAAACAGACGCCAAATAGGACATGGATTCCAGGAGAACCAGGTCAGCCGCCTGAGCTCCCAGGGTGTGTGCTGAGTGGCCCTGTTCCCTTTGTCCGCCTCTCCCCTTTCTGTCTGCTGTGAAGGGAAGCTGTCAAGCGTAAAAAGGTGTCTTTTAAATATTGCTAGAAAACGAAGATGCTCTGATCCAAGAGAATGACGTAAGAGGGCCACGCCCACCTTCCCGCTGACCGAGCTCTGTAACCTGCTGGCCTTTGGGGATAATGAACTACATCTCACAGCCACTTGGTTTGTTTTCTTCTGCTAAAATGATCCAATTAACATACAGGGAGGAGGGACAGGAATGGAAATGTGTGGCCCGTGTATTCATTTGGTACCTGGCACGTGGGGGGAGACAGCTGGAGAGAGGGGGGTTTAATTTCCTGGGGCCCACACTTTTCTGAGTGATTGGCAGGCTAATTTTGCTCTCCACTAGGCCTGTATTGAAAGGATGTGAAGACTCAGAAAGCTGCCAAGAGCTGTTCCTTGCTCTTGGCAAAAATTCTAGACCTCATCAGAAAAAAAAAATCAAGAACTAGGCTTCGCGATCTGGGGAGCCAGACTGAGAGGGGTTGCTGAGGCAGTGAGGGGGAGCACGTGTTGTCACAGCACCCTTTCCCTGGTGCTTTTCTCTGGAGGGTCCCCCGTGAAGCTTATAAACAGCGTTACACCTCATGTGACTTTGTCATGATGGAAGAGGCTCAGGGAATTAAATAAATTGCCTGGAATCACACAGCGAATCAATGGCAGGTTCATTCAGGCTTCAAACCCAAGTTCCTCTAAGCCTGTGTCCAGTTCTCTTCCACCTCCCTGTGCTGGCTCCTCCAAGGCCCCGTCCAGAGGGTGCCTGCTGGGTCCAGAGCTGGGCTGGTCTACACAGCCAGAAAGGAGCCAGTCCAGGGTGGTCTGCAGCCTTTCCCTCCCTGTGGGCCTCCCTCTCCTGGGCTAGTCCAGCTGGTGTGGGCAGCGCACAAGCGGTTAAGAGCATGGATGTCATAGTGACGGAGATGCAGGCTCAAATTTAAGCTGCAAGGTCAGGTGCCCTTGGGCAAATGATCTCGTCTCTTTAAGCCTTGATTTCCTTGTTTGTAAAAAGAAGATGATAAAAGCAACACTGTAGGATTGTTTGAAAATGAAACGTGTGTGTGTGGTTTAGCATGGTGGCTGAAATTCACGAAGGCTAGCTTTAAAGGAACATAACAATGGGCGTTGCTGGAAGAGTGGGGCTCCAGCTGCCCCCATAACAGGCTTCGCGAAGCTGGCAGAGGCGGGGCGTGTGGAAGTGGACACACCCTTTGTTTCAGTCTTGACCACCTCACGCTCGCGGCTGCCTCCGGACAGCTGGAGGCCCCAGTGTCCAGGAAGCACAAACTCTGTGGACAGGCCTGTCCCTTCCTCCAGGCCATAACCAGTGTGGACGGATGGACAGAGGGATCAAGGGGGGCCGCAGAACCCGGGGTGGAGAGTCAAAGAGGGAGGGGAACCAGAGCTGGACCCCACGTGATCTGCTGTGCCCCCCGGAGGACGGATCGGTGGGTTCCGAAGCAAAGGAAGACGCCGGCTTTCGGCGACCCCGCTGTGAAGTAAACACAGTGCGCGGGCACGGCCCGGGGGAGTGATGGGGGAGCGAAACGCAGCACACCTGAGTGTCGTGGGAAACGAGAGGGCGGGTCTGGTTCTGACGAGAGTCTTCACCCCTTGTCACCTTTCGAAGGCGACATCGCAGCTCGGTGTGTTTGCACCTGAAATTACGCACGTGTGCGCTGTGAGTGTGCGCGGTGTTGGTGTGCCTGGGGCTGACTGTGTGTGCACGCACCGTCCTTTCCTGTTCTGCAGGGCACAGCGACGCTGAGATGTGCTGCTTGTAAGGCAGGTGCAGGTGGGGTTTTATTCCCACATTTCTGAGGATCAGAGTGTGTGGAACCCACTCAAACACTCCCGTTGTGCTTACACCCCCCGCGGCACTCGCCCTTGTGGAACTAACGTACATTCCAGGACCTCCTTATTGACAGGAGATTCCGAGGCACTGACTTCATCCCTTACAACAGCCTGGCCTCTCAGCGCCCCTGCCTCTGAGCTGAGGGGGCAGACGAGGGTGTCCGGAGGGGAAGCCGGGGGTGAATGCCGGCCCTTCCCCCCTCCCTTGCTGTCTGCATAAAAGGCAGAAAATCAAGGCAAAGGAGGAACTGTGTTGCAGCCCTTATTCTGTTGACAAATTTCAAAAAGAGATGAATTTTCCAAAAAAGTCAATGACTCCATCAACCTCGACCCAAAGGCAGCAAAGAGAACTCCTGCACTTTGTGACAAAGGAGCTACAGAAAGCCCTGTGGCTGGGCGCCCGTCTCTGTATTCCCTGGTGGGTAGGATCTAGGGTTGCTTCTTGACTGCAGTTTTTCTCCATTTTCAAAGCAGACTGCGGGGCACAGAGCTCCCTCTTGGACAAGGATCAGACAGACCACAGTTTAATTCCCTGTTATTCAGGGCAGATACCACGAAGCATTCCCAGGCCTGCCTGCAGCCGGGAGCACGCGCCCCGAGGTACCGCGCCTGCCGTGCGCGTGTGACGAAAGCCCCCACGACTGGGCTGTAACGTCGTGAAGAGAAGAGTGGTTTCCCACATACAGTGAAGCTGCCCCGTTTCAGAGGGAAAAAAGTGGCATTTTGTGCCTTTTTTTGGTCCTCTTTGTTGAAATTGAGGGAAAGAGAATTAAAAAAACAACAACAGAGTATCCAAATTTTAGAAATGGAGTTAAACACCTTAAATAACAAATTCTGGTATTTTTGCCTCTTTCTGACATTTCTCTTGTCTGCAGATGTGTCTCTGGTGTGTGGATGAGAACTGCCCCCCTGAGGACCACAGATGGAGTGGTTTCTGTCTGTCTCCCCTTCCTCCCAAACCAGCCCCCAATCAATTCTGTGGTCGCGATGGCACCGTGCATTTTGAACACCTTTGCTGACCTGAGTCGTGTGCTCCCCGCCTAGATTTATAGACTATTAAATAGGATACCTTACAATTCTTTCTTCTTTCTCTCCAAGAAAATAGCAGACACGCGCGGGCAGAGCCATCAGTCATTTATGTCAGCAGATCGTTCGCAAGTTACAAGAAAAATAAGGATCCTTCCGCTTTAATCTTAGGGGAGAGCAGCTGAATTTCAGAACAGCCCAAAGCCCAAACTCATCTTGAACTTCAGAAAGCCTCCCCTGAACGACCCAGAAGAGGCGAGGCGGCGGTAACGACGACCCGCCGCCAGCCCTGGGAGGCCGCTTTGCCGCGGGCTACAGAGGACAGAAGTGGTGTCGCGGCCTCGGTGACCAGCAGGAACAGAAAAATACGTCCGCGGTCACTAGACCGACCTTGAAATTAAATAAATGACTCTTAATGTCCCAGAGGGTGTCAGTTTCCCCACAAACCTCCTTTCTGCCCAGAAACTACCATGCCATTTGCAGTCTCATCATAACAGGAATGTTCGTCTTCCCGTTCCTGGTTTTCCCACTTGGGGTGTTTGAATTCTGCTCCTCAGAAGCCAGCACGGTCTCCCTGACTGCCTCTACCACCAATGCACACAAAGTAGCTGATACGAGACATTGGGACGCAAAACCCCAACCGGAAACCTCACCAGAGGCAGACACCTTGGCAACAGCTCTGCTCTACAGAGCAGGCCGCTCTCCAGCAGCGAAGGCGCCTCTGTCTCAAAGCACGGCCACGCCCCGGACCTCTCGTCCTGGGGAGAGGCACCCACCTCCGACTCGGGGGGTGGGGGCTCCCCTTCCCCTCTGTCTGCGCAAAGGGCGGGGATCTCGCATGCACCTACCTGTGCCGCCCCGACGGCCACCTCTGCCCACCTTCCCCGTCTCTTTTCCGATCATTTTTTTTCCACTTTAAAAACATCCAACTTTGCCTTGGGGATGAGCAGAGTGAAATGTCACTTACCTATAAGGAGAGAGACAGAGAGAAAGCGATGCATCACGTTACACACAAGGTCTTTGAAAGCAAGGCCAGCTTCTGACTTTGAAACCATAACAATAGGTGGGAACTATTTTTTAATCCTGCCTCTGCATTGAGCGAAAGTCGGGACTTTGCAGGAGGCCCCTCCCCAGGGCCCACGCTGCCCTCCTGATCTTTTGTTTTGTGGTGGCAGCCGGTCCCTCCTCGCCACCCTGGCCCCGCAACACCGATTCCCCTCTTCACTGAGGAAAGGTCAGGAGGAGGAGGGAGGACCAGCAACCGCGGAGACCAAGGGAGCTGGACGTGGCCGAGAGGAGCACCCTCTCTCATGGGGGGCGGTGCATCGGGACGGCGGTCAGTGCTGGCGGTGCCTGCGTGGGAGGAGGTCACAGCTCCCCACAGGGTGACTCTTCCTGGGGCTCTGGGGCTCCTTCTGATGCCTCTGGCTCTGCATCTCTCTCCCCTCCTCGTCCACCTCCCCCTCACCCTTCCAGGCTGGAGTGAACTCACCCAAGGCCTCTATCCCTGCCCCGCTTTGTCACACAGCATCCAAGCTTCCCCTTAGTGCTGAGGGTCCAGAGAAATCACTCGTTAACTCAGGACTGTGAGCCCAGCTGAGACCTGCGTGGGTGGTCTTCTCCGGTCCCCTGCCTGCAAGTGGGGTCCAGCCTGGTCCATTCATGTCCTAGGAGGCCCTCTGTCTGCAGACCAGGGATGCGGGGTCCCCACGTTGCCTGGCTCACGGCCTCCAAGGCTCTCAGCCTTCGCAGGGAAGGTTCCTTGCAGCCCAGTGACCCCCTCGCTCTGACACTGGAAAACCCAGCTCAGGGCCCTGACCTTCCAAGGTCGGCCCCTCACCACACCAGACACCAAACCCCCTCACTTGCCAAATAGTTTAAGTCAATTTTAGTGGCCTGCCAGCATCCTTTTCTTATTATGCCTGAATAATTCAGCTCTTTGGAGCCTCTTCTTGGAGAGTTTAGTCTTCCGCTTTTTCTCCCCCAGGCTTCTCCGAGAACCTCTCTGGAGGACCCCCACGTGACCCGTTCCAACGCTACGTTCTTTCCCCCGGAAGTTCTCCACCCAAGAAGGCCTGCCAAGAACGGGATCGAGGCGGAACGGCCTCAGGAAGGGAGATCTGCTGCACGCTGCCTCTCCTGGAGATCCATGACCACATCAGTGCACCAGAGGCTTGGAGAAGGTCCTTGCGGAAGAGCCACGCTTAAGCTTCTCCTAAAATGATCTGACTCGGGAACTTTCCTTCCTGCACACAAATCAAAGCCGTCTTCTCTGGTTCAACGGATGGTCGTGTTGTTGCTTTTATGGGTGTCACACTGTGAACAACTGATCTGGTTTTATCAGGGCTGTGGCCAGGGGACCACGAGAGGGACGCCCCCTCCCTCCGGCCCTGTGGGAAGCACGGCCCAGAACTCGGCATCCCACCGCCGGCTCCATCCGTCCCCTAAGGGGAGAGGGCCCGCCCCCTGGGCCACCTCAGCCCCTCACCTGGGACGGAGAGACCTCCTCACACCCTGCACGCGCCATCGGGGCGCGACGAGGCTCTGACGGTTCTTGAAATGTGCTTTGTGACCTGTCAAGAGCGAAGAGTTTTAAGGGCGTGGTGTTCAGTGCTGCTGTCTTTGGGCTGCATTCCTGGGAAGAATCAGAGAAACAGGGCTGCTCCGTCTGCCCCGGGAGCCGGCGAGGCCAGCGCGCTTCTGTTTCCCGCAGGGGGAGCACGGCCCGGCGGGGTGTGCCTGGCCCCCGAGGGAGGGAAGGCGCCCTGTAGGGCTTTTCCCGTCTGTAACGTCTGTGCCTGCGAGTTCCCCTCTGCCTTCTCCGTGCTGACACCTTTCAAGGATTGTAACCCGGTCCCGCCTCCGCTCTGCCAGGCCTGGCCGGGCAAGATTCTCGCAGAGCGAGGCGCCCCGGGTGGGGGCAGGAGACCGGGGTGGGGGGGCAACGCCTCGTCTGCCTCTGTCCCTGCTCTTACGTGATGACAAAGGGGTGTCAAAATCATGTGTTAACGTAGGAACATAAACGTAACCCACGTTCCACTCGGGGGGGTGTTTGTAACGGGGGCCCTTCATCAGTGGGGGTGGGGTCTGTCCTTCCCGCTGCATTGTGGGGGACCTGGAACTGCTCTAACAAAAATAAAAAATAAGGCTTATTCATTTAAAAAGTTGCATTTTTAAAGTTTTCATTTATTCAAGAAAATGCTGTTGACCCTCGAACAGCACAGGGGTTAGGAGTGTGGGCCCGCCCCACAGTCAGAAACCCTCCTAAATCCCAAAGCCGCCCTGCCGTGCCTGCGGGCCCCACCCGGGATGCGGCCAGCCGCGCATCGGGCAGCGCTGTGGTATCTGCGATTGAGGAAAGCCCACATCGAAGCGGGCCGTGAGGCTTAAACCCGCTTGGTTCAGGGGCCAGCTGTATTCTTGACCACATTCTGTGTGTAAGGCCAGAATTATTTCCTGCCAAATAGGAAAGCTCTGGGTCGTCCTCAGAGAGCCTTTTTCTGGGCTACGTGGCAAGAATGGAAAAAAACTGGCCAACGTCCCAGCCCTGGGAGAACTGGACAACTCTATGGGAAGGGAGGAAACTTTCCAGACAGTGCGGGAAATGCCCAGAAAGCCACGCACGCTGTCCCACGTTCACCTCCCCAGCACCCCCTCGCCTTCGGAACGCGTGCCTACAATTTAAACCCCGCCCATGAGCCGCGAGGCCTCTGCCCCCCTCCCGGGGTACCCCTCCCTCCTCCGAGCACCGGCATTTAGCGTTTCACCCCTCCTGACGTTTATGAGCGTCGTCTCCACTCGGCTACGACATCCTGACGCTGCAAACCTACCAACACCTCGCCCAGCTTCCCCTGCGAGAAGACTTCAGGTTCTCAGACCTTCTGGAATTTGGAATTGTGGATAAGGGATTGCGGATCTAATTACACCCGCTTCTGTGAGAGCTCTGGGGACGCGGAGATGAAACACGTGATTCCCGCCTCGTCTGGGCTGGAGGGGAAAGCAGACCAGGATATGCTGGATTACAATTCGGCATCGGGGCTATCAGGACGGGGCCAGGCACGGGGGCCACCAGGGGACACAGCGCCTGCCGCTTTCATTTGGTTGCTGAGAATAACGTAAAGGGAAACAAACTGGACTTGGGTGGAGAGGACCAGGGAGACCGTCACAGGAGAGACTGGCCCTTTCTGAGCATCTCCCGCTGCAAAGCTGCGTTACGAGTTCGCTGCCCTCCCCGCGTCCCCTGTCCCCCCACGGCAAGGGCAGGCTGCCTAGTTTCCTGCCTCCTGCCCTGCAGGGTTCTTCTGCAGCGGAGTTCCCCACTGACCATCCCTGAATCTAAGGCAGGCTCAGGCGCTCGCCTTTCTGAAGGGCTCGGGACCTGGGCAGGCGCTGACTCTGCAGATGGCTTAACCTGACACTGTCTCCACTCAAGGTGCTGCGAGCCCCACCCATCTCAGTGATTTTTTTTGTCTGTGTCAAACCACAGGTGGTGACCTCCCAGTTGTTCACAACTGTTTCTACTGAAGAGATTCTCCTTCTCTGGATCTTTAATCCTCATTTTAACCCTGGGAATAAAGGAACTCTGTTAGGCCATCCAGTCCCAAGGCCAGGATGCAACTCCGTCTCTGAGAGCTAAGAAAGGATGCTCCCATTGATAGATAACTGGGTAAAGAAGCTGTGGTACATGTATACAATGGAATACTACTCAGCCATAAAAAAGAACAAAATAATGCCATTTGCAGCAATGTGGGTGGAACTGGAGATTGTCATTCTAAGTGAAATAAGCCAGGAAGAGAAAGAAAAATATCATATGAAGTCACTTATATGTGGAATCCAAAAAAAAAAAAATAAGACAAATGAACTTATTTACAAAACAGAAATAGATTCACAGACATAGAAAACAAGCTTATGGTTACCAGGGTGGTGAAGTGGGTGGGAAGGAATAAATTGGGAGTTCGGGATTTGCAGATACTAACAACTATATATAAAATAAACAACAAGGTCCTACTGTGCAGCACAGGGAACTATATTCAAAACCTTGTGGTAACCTATAATGAAAAAGAACATGAAAACGAATATATGTATGTACATGTATGAGTGAAGCATTATGCTGTATACCAGAAATTCATGCAACATTGTAAACTTACTATACTTCAATTAAAAAAAAGGAGAGAGAGAGAAAGGATGCTTCACCACCAGGATGACTCAGAGCACAGAGGATGCAGGCAAATCTAAAAGGTACACATTCCAAGCATGCTTTCTTCAGGAATGGGTCCTCTCCCAGGACAAGGGTTCATATGGCAGTGTCCATACTTAGTCCAAACTTGGGCCCTAGACTGGTTCTAGTCTTGAGGCAAGACTAGTTCTTCTCAAGCCCTCCCTGTGATGGCCATCGGGCCTTGGAGGAGAAGACAAGTGCTCGGGTCCAGGGCTGGCAGTGTCCCTCCTCTCCTGCCCTGCTCATACACCCCACTCTGCAAACTGGGAACCTGAATGTCCACCCCGGGAGCCTGGACCCCCACCCTCCAACGTCCTCTCTCTGGTAGGCCACCCGTGCCCAAGCCTCGGTCTCCTCTCCCCGGCAACCACCAGGCTCTGTGCCCTCTCCTGCCTCCGGCCACGCCACTGGGAAAGTGACTCCCTAGGCCTGTGGTCATTCTCTTGATCAGAGCTGCCACATCACAGCCCACGCTGCACTGCTGGGAGGAAAGGCGGCAAGGATTCCTTTTGAGTCTACTGAGGTGGAAAGGGACCTGGGAGCATCCGTCTAGAGACGGGGTATTTTTAGGCAGGTATTCTTAAAGGGAGTGGGTCGGATTTAAAACCTTTTATCCAGCCAACCCCCAGGTGGGACGGGGGTGGGGTGGAATCGCTCTAACTCGCCCCCGCGCCCCCCCCCCGACCCCGGCCCCTGCAGAACTGCTGAGACGCAAGAACTCCCACCCCTCCCGCCCACATCCTCTCCACGCTCTGGAGAGAGAGGGCTGGTACTAACACTTCACTGGTGGGAAACCGAGGCCCAGGGAAACGTTAGCTGGAATCTGCTGCATGCAGGGGGGCGAGGGGAGGATGGGGAGACCGGCCGTACACGCTGTCCCTGGAGGAGGGAGGAGACTTCCCAGAGCTGCAGTGTGGCCGACAGGCTGGCGCAGATGCCAAGCAGGCAAAGGATGTTGTCCCAGCATTTCAGAAGGGAGCTGTCTCCATGCTGCTCTGAGGCTCCCACCTGAGACCAGAATTCCTCTGAGTATCGCCTTTCCTTTCTCCCCATTGCCTCACACAGAGCTGGGCTGGGTAGATTTTTCTGTTCTTTCCAGTGAGTAGACCTCCTGGTTTCCATAATCAGACTCAACCCTGTGCTCGCCATCTGGAAGGCCTCCGCCAGCCCCACCCTCCTTCCCCCACCACTCCTAGGTGGGGACTGGGAGCGGAGGTGTGGTCAGGAGAGGGGTCTGAGACTACGAGCAGGGATGCGGCCCAGCCCACTCACTGCACAGGTGGGGAACGGCCACCCGTGCAAAGCCAGCCGCACCAGAGGCCACCCTGTGTTCCAGGAAGCCCCGCGGGCTGTTGCTGACCTCAGCTCGCTGCACAGGCCCTGTTCCCGGGGAGCTGTCCCTACAAAGGAAGGTGAAAGGCGCCAGCTTAGCTGCTTCCTTCAGGACCAGGCAGACGCCCACACACCGCTGAGAATTCCAGAACACTGAAAACACAGCAGGCAAAGCTCAGGGGTCCGGGTCTGAGGACCCCCTTCCTACGTCACTGGCGGCTTTCCATTTTCACTGCCCGTTAGAATCATCTGAGCAGGTTTTTAAAAATCCCCAAACCCAGTCTGATCAAATCGGAATTCTTGGGTGTGGGGCCTGGCGTCACTATTTCAAAGAATGGTCCAGGTGATTCCGACCTGCAGTCATGTCTGAGACCCACCGTGTGGACGGGGCCCCCGGGGGGCTGGCTAAAGGGCAGGCTGTCAGGCCCCAGCGCCCCCCTCCCACCTGTTTCCGACTGCGCAGGTTTGGGCTGTGGCCTGAGAACCTGCATCTCCAGGAGCTCCCAGTGATGCTGTCGCTCGCTGCTGGTAGGGGACCAGACTTTGAGAAGCCTTACAGCAGACAGACCCTGAGGCTCTTCAAAGGAGATCTGGCTGGAGGGCGTGTTCTCCATCACAACTGCATCTCCTGGGGCTGTGAGGCCCCCACCCCCGCACCCTACCAGGCTTCCCTGGAACGGACGTCAGGGCCCTGGCCCTGCCACTGAGGAAAGGCGTCCCCCTGGCTTGTCTGCTCTTCCAGGCCGGGCCTGGTGGAGAGTGCTGTGAGAGGGGCCTCCCCGCAGGAGGGAGAGGAGGCCGGGTGCCCTCTTCCCGGCTCCCGCTGCGGGGGTTGACTTGACGCCTTTGGAAAGGAACCCACGCCCTCAACAAACAGTGTCCGGAGGCAGGAGCAAGGGGGTCGGGTAGCGCTGCCCCGAGGACAGTCACAAGCCCAAGGAGACACGTGTGCTGTCCATCCGCAGATGAATAACCCGTCTGACGGGCAGGGAACCGCGAGACTGTCACAGTTTCCAGCGGAGAGTAAGACACATGCTTAATCAAGGAAGGCTTAATAAACTCCTTCTGTGAACACCACACCCACCTTTCTGTTGAGGCTGGAGGATGTGCTAACCTGGACTTCTGTCACCTGCAGCCCCTTTTCAGCAACAGTTTATCACAAACGCATCTCGTCACCCACAAGCCATTCCCCAGGAGGGGCCAGTAAGAGGCCGAGGGGCCAGGGCCCGAAGCGGGGGCGTGGGCATCACCTCCATCTGGATCCTTGGCCTCCAGGACCGGCTCCAGGACTCTACATATGTGGGGCCCCAGGCTCTCTGCCCGGACCTTTGCATCTGGCTAAACATCTGGGGACAGTGGCAGCTGGGGTGCCTGCCGGTGGCACTGCATGCTTTCTACCTACCCGCAGGATTGCTCTGTTCGGGGCAGGCACAGGCCCTCGGCAGGAGGGGGCCGCGTTTCCAGCGCCCACACTCAGCCGCACTGCGGGAGGGGAGGGGAGGAGTGGAGGGGCTGCGTTTTCTCCCTCCCTCTGAGCTTGTTCATACAGTAAAACACAGGGGCCCCGCTGTGACTGCTGATCACATCCAAAGCAACGGCAGCTTTTGAAATTCATCAGCGATCCCCCCACAGCTGCAGCCGAGCCGCCAAGCCTTGCCTCCCCAGGGCCCGCAGCGGCCATGGCCAGGACTACGAAGCTGTCTTCCCAACGCCCACACTGGCTCCCGGAGGCCAAGGGACACGAGGTGCAGGCGGACGCGTGAGACACACAAAAAGAGCACGTTCGGAAAAAGACCCAGAAAAAGGGGAAAATTTCAAAAAGGGGTCTCTTCCTTCCTTTCTCCCTCCTCCCCGTTTCTGGGCCCAGTTCCGTGTCCCGCAGAGCAGGACACGTCCATGGGGACCTGGGGCCCAAGGCCTGCTGGACCCCGCCCCTGGCGAGTAATCGCAGAGGCTCCTTGCGCAGCCTGGCAGCTGGGATGATGTGAAAGCCCGTGGTCTGTGGATTTTATGGGGATTTTTAGGAGACTGGGAATAAGGCTGCTCCAATAAACAGTCTGGCAGAGCAGTAAAACAGGAAGGCAGTCACACCAGTTGCATTCCAAACGGCTTCCCGAAGGCAGAGTGACGGCCGCCACCTGCCCCTCGACTTGCTGAGACCCCTGCCCCTGCAGGGAGGAGCCCGCACACTGTGTGGTGCAACTTTGCTGGTTTGCTCCTCTGTTCCTGACAGAGTGGGGATGGTTCCTCCCTCTCCCCTTCACGCCTCCAAGTTTCTAGCCCCAGAATCCTGACTTTACGGAGCCCCGGTGGAGGAAAAGGACAGCCCCCTCACCAACCCAGGACCCTCTCTGGCTCCTCCCAGAGCAGGAGGGTCTGCTGCCTCTTGCCCCAGGTGGAACTGCTAGATGTTTGACAAAACTACCTACTGAGCGGGGGACGATCTTCCAAAAAGATCAGCAGCAAGAGTGGGTCGAGCACCTGGAAGCTGAGGGCTTGGGTGTGGTCCCCCTGCCAAGGGACTTGAGCCTGGACCACAGTCTTGTATAGTTTGGGTGTGTGGCCACCGGAAATCTGAGTGTTATCTGGACACCCACCTTCCCAGCAAACCCACCCGTTTGCCAAGGAAGCGTCATCAGAAACCGAGGTGTATTACGCCAAAACTTTCCTCACTGGAACATCATCACCATCATGGCCTCCCTATCCACGTGCTGTGCAGTGTCAAGGTCCTTTCACGCGCACCGCCCACTGTGGCACTCGATAGGAAGTCTTGCTACACCGGTATTCCCTTATGTCCCCATTTCACAAGGAGGAAACTGACGTTAGAGAGGTCCTCAGTTGCCCGAGGTCACAAGCCGTTAACGCCTAGATCCAGACCCCGATTCCTGTGCGCAAACTCCGAGGATTCTGATGGAGGAGCATCAGAGCGGCGGCACCACCGATGACCTGCAGCTACTCCGAGCCCGCGGCCGGCGGCGCACGGGGCTTCTCAGAGAAACACAGCTGACGACCAGCCCTAAGCACCCCTTCCCCGGGGCTCCCGTTTGGTTTTTATGTTCGCTTCGTTTATCCTCAGCCTAGGAAGCCAACATTTAGACTTACTGGTCCCAAGCTGGGTGCACATCCAAGAATCTTACAGATGGCGCTGAGTAAGTCCTAGCCCATGGCATCCACCAGGCACCCCACGGACAATGAGCTATCGGCTCCGTCCAGTTGACAGCGGTCCAGATAGCAGCCAGGAGTTAACGCTCAGTGAGTCGTTTTAAAACAGGTGGGTATGTCTTCAGTTTGTTTTTCAACTAGATATACATGCGGTGGCTACCATGTGTGAAATGAAAATCAACTGACTATCAAAAATGTATTTACTGAGGATTCATCCTGCAATAACCACCTACCCAGAATCTATCAAAGTAAACCCTCAGTAAGTACATACTTGGGAGCTTAATTTAAATTGTTTTTACAAAGCAAACTTAAGTTCTTCCAAGAGGACCTGGCAGTTGCAGAAACCAGGAATTAGAGCTTCTTGTTCTATTAACTAGAAACGTGACGGCATTCTTGATCTTTCCCATCTACAGATTTGTAAATCACATTGGACCTAAAACACAACAGCAACAACAAAACAAAACGGCAACACGAGGGCTCCTGACCAGTAGATTTAAATGTACATGTTACTCATTGACGAAGAATGGTGTCTAAATGCCCGAAAACACTCGGAGCTGACACTACAGTCAACCCTTGGCTCTAAACAGTAACTCATTCATTATCCCAAGAAGAGTACCGAGGGATTTTTAGGTATTCCCTTTGAATTAAATAACAGAATTTCCCAGTAATTTTATCTTTTTAAAATAATTAGATTTTTTTTTCTGCTGCAACTTAATTCATTTCCTTTAATGAGGCCAACTAGTCAATTGCTCTTTGCTAATATTCCTCAACACAACCCGTCTTAAACTGATGATGATAATGATGATGATAACCTTTTATGCTGGGACCCTTCTATGAATCAGGGTCATATAATCTCATCTTATCTCCACAAACATCCTTTGGCAGTTCTGTTATTTCTGCTGTGCCTCAGTCCTTATGGAGAAACCGAGGAAGTCCAGAGCTGGTCTTAGATGCAGATCCACGTGGAGCTTCCCAGCAGCCATGGAGAAGAGGGGAGCAGGGTGAAGCAGAGGAGACCCCATCAGATGAGGACAAAAATGCAAAAGAAGCAACGGCAGCCAGGCCAGGTTTAACCAACGTAACTCTCGGGCCACACCTTAGGTGAGTAAGGAGTGAGCACGTGACCTCCATGTGTAAAAGGGCACTGCTCTTTGCATCCCTGGCGAGTAAAAGAGATTTCATCTTCAGGAAAAGACATTTGCTGCCTTCAGGCATGCCTTTCCCTCTCCGAGAACCTGATCTCTTAGTGCAATACGGGATATCGCACTCTGCACCGTCTCATGGTTTCGCCACGCCGGGAACGACCTGTGGCGCTTTGGACAGCCTTGCGCCTGCCTGGACCTTGTTTCCTTCATCCAGCAGACTGCAGGGCAGGAGCAGGTGATGCCTAAGCCTCTTCCCTGTATAACTGCCTAAGGTTCGCTTCATTAGGCCAGTGGGAAAGGGGGGTGTTTGTCCAGCCTCTAACGCCACGGCCCGCCGCCGCCGTTGACCCATTGACAGCTTACCTGAATGACACGGGAAGGGGTCCATCTAGGGAACACTAACTCTGCAAAGCAAATGCCCCAGACGTTTTTGCTCCAGAAGTTAAAAAAGGAAAGTACAAAATGATTGGTTATTCAGAGACTGTCACCACCTGGCCATCTCTATTGTCCTGGATTCTAGAAAGATTTAAACTACACACACACACATGCACACACACACCAGTTTCTTATCTGAGGTGCTTCTACTGAACGAGGTGATTAACTCCTTGACCTTATGCAGCTCTAACGTGACCTTGGAGAATAGATAGAATCTTGTTATCTTGTAAGGAGTTTTATGGCTTATTTCAGTGCATTTCAGCCATGTTCCTCTGGTGATTAAGGCAATTATCAGCCTATGCATTTCAAGATTACGCCTCGCGGAGCTCTCTCCAGGTGCTGAGAGGGCCGGGCGTGCTTACACTCCTTCTCCTTACAGTTCTTACTCCCACTCTCCCTCCTGCCCGCACCTGAACATGGCCTGCGATCTATTTCTGGAAGCTCCACACATGTCTTCTACCCTCTACTCAGACATGCTTATCAAAGCAGTGACTTTTAGGTTTAATTAATTTACGTAAACCCCCCTGACCACTAATTGGCGTCGTGTGCAGTGTTTTAATTACTATCATTACTGCTTAGGATTCACGGAAGGAAGCCTCTCCATCTTTCACTATGAGGTGACTGAGGGCGGGGCGGTACTTATCTGAACGCAGGTCGCCGTCAGCACGACAGCCTGTCTCTGTGCCCCTGGCAGACGACAAGATGGAACGAGCAATGCTGGGCCCAGCATCAGGGACCACGGCTCCCTCTGTCTCTGGCTCATGCTTCCGTACCATAGAAAGTAGTTCACGAATATTCCCTGAGAGAAATGGCAGCACATCTCGGGTTCTGTGCGTCACACAGGAAAGTACAGCACAGACGGAGGACGGGGTGATGGTGGCTCACCTGCCCGCCACCCACGCTTCCTCCCACAGTATGATTGTTGGTGTACTTAGAATTCAAGGAGATGGGCTGCTAAGAGCATGTCACCAAGAGAAACCAGGTCTTGAGATGGTCTTAGATTGAGACACAACCTATGACTAAAGGAAATCACCTAAAGTATTAAAATCATCATTTCTACTGGGTTAAACAAAAACAAAACAAAGCAAAAAGCAAGCTTCTCTATAGGCTGCATAAAAGTCAGCTTCTTCTCGTGAACTTGGTCCCCAGGAGAGCTTGGGGCACTAGCATTTCTATCTGGGGTGGTGCAGTGAAATATCAGATATGCATCTGTGTCCTGTTAATCCTTTACATATCTTTGGACAAACGTTTAATTCTACTAAGTCTTAATTGTATCATTTATTCACTGAGGATGACTTATAGAATTCAGACATTTGGCGAGAATCTAATGAAATCACGTATAATAAATGAGCGGCAGATGGGGAGGCCCACTGTCTGTCAGCTTGCTCCCTCCGCAAGGTGTTTTTTGCAGCCTGCCCTTCCTTGTGTTGGAAGCTAAGTGGCTCCCCCAAAGGTATCTTTCCTGTAACATCCTACGTTGCAGCTGTACACACAGTGGGGCGGTTGCCCTCCGTGATGCCCTTCTCAAAGGCTGGAGAGGCACAGTGCCACCCCAGCCCTCTTTAATAACCTCTGGGGTCCCTCCGTGCACTTAAGAAACCCCTTAATAGTGAGCCTCCCACGTCTGCAGAAAGCTGTGAAATTCTTTCTTTGCCCAGGGCTTATATTTTCCCCACATCAAATGCTTCTGAGTCTCAAGGAATCACCTTGCTGTTTCCAGACCCCTCTCCACGATCCACTTGACCTTTAGCTAAGGGAAGGGGTGGGGGGATCAAATCCTGCTGATAAACGTGTGAGATTTAAGATGAGTTAACCCAGAGTTACCAGGTGGTACCGTGTGGGTCTGAAGGCTAAACGTCCTGTGCACAGCCTATGCCTGGGAGCCCTGCAAGCCACGCTCTGGTCACATGTCCCCTTTCATGTTTTCTGGCTCCATATAGCTCAGGGCCTAGGGCTTCATTCTTTTCTTAGCGAGCACATGAGAGTGTGGACACAGCCCAGAAACCATGAGCACATCCTTGTCTTTCTTCTATAATATAAAAATCAATACTGAGAACAAGGAAATACGTCTTACTGGGAATAGGAGGTGAAAATTGAAACAAAACTCCAAACGCTGAAAAATTCAAGATTGAAACCTCCTCTCAGGTTCATTTCTTTTCAATTTCCCACTGTACGTTTCTGGTTGGACCAGAACTGTCTGACGGTTATCGCACGTACGCCAGAAATTCACGGCCAAACTGCAGGACTTGGCAAAGAGATTCTAAGTGTGAGACAATACACAAAGAATTTTAGTACGATTTACACGAAAAGGTACTATAAAAAGGTAAAGTACAAGAAAAAAGAATCTGGAACCTCCTCTAAAAATCTGCTTCTAAATAGACCACAGCTCTGAATATTCTGGGGAGGTAACTGACTTACAGAAACGGAAGTTCTGGACATCTTTTCAAACTGGTATTTGTAGGAGGAAACGGAAATGGGTTAAGGTCTGGGGAAAAAGCTGGATTTTCAGATGTTCTTCCCTGTGAAGTTTAGAAGTCGCCTGCATCAAAAATGGAGACAGAAATTGATGATGCTTCTGGGTCACACCGTCTCTGCCTCCCTACAGAGTCTGCTGGCGCAGGGAGTACGAGGCTGCCTGGGCCACACGCAGCGGGTGAGCAGGGACATGCTCCTGTAAAATTGTGTTGTAAAGACAGGTGACAGGCCACACCGGCCCCCAGAGCAGAGTCTGCCGGCCCCAGTGTTGGGCGAGCAGTGTGCATTTGCCCCTGAAGCCTACCCACAAAATGGACTTCCCCCTTGCCTGTTTTTCTGGGCCGACAGCAAGAAGACTTCTTAGAATGTGCTACTGTGTTTAGTACGTACACATCTGTAGTTAAGCTTGATCTTGGGGTTTCATACCCTTAGTAGAATCTGGGCGCTGTATGTCTCTCTGCAAGCATCACGGACATTTTAGACGGTGTAGGATGGTGCTGAGGTCATGACCGACCCCCAACATTAACTGCTCACCAATTCTGCATGCCCCACATAACCTAGTCCCCACAGGCCCACCCAAGATCCTACTGGAAGAAAGGCGTGAAAGGCTGTCTCACCCTCCCAAGGGGAGCTTCCAAACCAGCGGAGGAAACAAGAACTGTACATGCATATTTTAAAAGACATAATCCAGTCCATCCTTGAACAATACGTGTTTGAACTGCATGGATCCACTTATACACACGTATTTTTCAATAGTAAGTCCTACAGTACTGCCCGGTCAGTGGACGGTTGAGTCCACTGACGCAGAGGAATCGTATCCTCTGAACTGACAATAAGTTACGGAAAGATTGACCCTTGTGTTGTTCAAGGGTCAGCTGGATGATCATGCATAACACATGGAGATACATGTATACATATATACACACACAGGAACACCTGCAAGTCCAGCCATGGAGACCCAAATGCAGACGCACTAGAAGAGTGCTGGTGGGGAGGGTGTAGCTCAGTGGTAGAGTGCACGCTTAGCATGCACGAGGTTCAGGGTTCAATCCCCAGTACCTCCAGTGGGGGAGAAAACCAAAAAGAAGAAGAAACTAGAAGAACACCAAAATAAGTCATTGGAAGAAGCCTTCATGGAAGAGGCAAGTTTTAAAACTGGGTGACCGTAGAAAGGGAGACAGGGCGGGGGGCACACAACTCTCCCTACCTGGCGTGCAGGTGTGAACATGAACGTCCTGAGTGACACGGATGCTCCTCCACGCCTTCCCCGGAGCGCCCGCCGCGTGGCCCTGTGCGCGGGCAGAGACAGGAGGCGCTCTGCAGGGGGCGGCCGGCCGGGCGGGCGGGCGGCCGCGGGCAGGGGTCCCCAGCATGCCGCCTGGCAGGGAACCAGACCTCTCTGATTGCTCACCGCCTCGGGGGGCGCGTCACCTCTCTGCGCCTCAGCGTTCCTCACTGTTAAGTGGCTCGCACCTGCGTCCTGTGAGCGCGGTGAGGGCTGCTTTCTGTAAATGAGGCCCTTGCAGGTAGGCGGGGGGCCATGAGGCCTGACTGTGTGGTGCCCTCCTGTCTGAACAAGAGCACAGAGAGCCCCAAACCCGAGCCCGGTGAAGCCTGGCATCGTATACATTTGGCAGTGTTTCAAGCCTGCCCACTGCAGAAGCAGCACTTGGTCATGACCCACAAAACGGGATAAATGACAAGGCCCCCCCATCATAAAGCACCTGAGCACACACCAGCTCATCGCTGTCCTAAACTCATTTTCAGGAAAAAAAAAAATCATTTCCTTTCTTACCCAAATTGGCTAAAGGAAAATGTATCTTTCAATCTTCTTAAGACAAATCTATCATGCTGATAAAATATTTAGGGAAAGAAATTAAGAAATGTGATAAACCAAGTCCCTTATAATAAGTCTGTTCCTACAACATATGTACGGTTATGAAGAAAATCCCTGCGTGGGAGGGTTCGCACGCCCCTGCTGGTACAGCGCACAGCCACGCGGCACGTGGTGCAACGGGCCCTCTCCGGCCGGTAAGGAGTGGGGGCAGCCCTGAGCGAGGCAGCTGCTCAGCAGAGGCCCCTTTCTGCTGGTCTGCTGCTGTTTATTGCCCAGGAGTCTGGGACTCGGGGGACATCTGGCCAGTAATCAGTCATACGTATTAGGGGAAGAGCAGGTACCCCTGGGAGCCCTAGCCCAGGCCCGGGGGGAAGCTTCTCAACATCCTACCAGGTTCTAGTGGAACCAGCATTTCAGGCGATCACCTAGATGATGGGTATTGTCACACAGCTTCGCCTGGATTCACACCTTCCTTGTGGCTGGATAAATGGTCAGGTACGCAGTCTGACTGGTCCCTCAAGCACCTTCCTCCTCCGTCGACCCCTCCTCTCCTCCCTCCATGACAGCACTGGTCTTCACTGGGAGGCAGAGAGGAGGCCGAGGATAAAGGAAGGGGTCCTCAGGGAGACTGCACCTGACCTCTCACACACTCAGCCAGAGACACAGCACCTCGTTACAGCCCCTCAGCCTCGGAGTCGGTCGTACCCCTCGGAGATTCCGCAGAGGTGGTCTTGCAATGGCCGATGCTAGAAGACTTGTGGGATTTCTCTGCACGTGTGATCACAGCCATCCTGCAAAAACCCAAGCCGGTCCCATGTTCAGGCAGTGGCTGTGATCCTCAGACAACACCTGTCTCTGCTTGAGATCTCTTCTGTACAGCTGCCCCCACACTCAGAGCAAACTTGTACACGTGAGCCCTCGGCCAGCCTGTGCTCGGTGGCCCAGGGATCTGCAGGCTGAGGAAGGCATCACTCACGCCTGCGTGTCGCTGCTGCTGCTCCAGCAACTAGACCCCGGTCTGGTCTAGAGGAGGAGGTCAGTGAGGGGCTGGATGGAGAACAGACAAGGGTGTTTGGCGGGGCCAGCACCCCACACCTCCCCACGGAAGGGAGGGTTCCCTGCAATCACACGGTGAATGGGACCCCAGGCCTCTGTGCACCACAGTCAGTGGGGAGAGCAGAACAGAGCCCAGGGGGGCGCCTGGGCCACGGCACTGAGCAGTCGTTGGCCAGCTCTAGGGAGGGAAGATGGACATCAGTCCTGATGGAGATCAGGCCCCCGGCTGTGCCGGCTCACGGGGCACCCAGCACCCCACCGCTAGGGGAGTCAGCAGGCGCCCCACGGCCCTGGCTAGGACTGGCACGTGGGAAGTCTCCGTGGGAGACACCTGCTGATAGCATCTTCCCTTAGTTCACTCCGAGCTGCACCATTTGATTACCTTGATCCACGCCTTGTTTTGCTGAAGTGAACGTCACAGGTGAGTATTCCTTGCTGGAAACTGCGACAGAGGCTTGAACACTTTAGTGACGGGAGCTGAAATATGATTCCTTGCTTCCTGTGGACCATTTTCTCCTTCCCCTTCCTTGATTCTCTTTCCAGCCCCCTCTTTTTTTTTTTTTTTTTGTTTCTTTTAAATGTAAAATATTAATTTTGAGCAGAAGTCAAATTAAGCCCTCTGGAAATGATTCTGAGAAACTGAGCCACAGCCTGACCTAATTAAGAAGCCATTACGCTGAAGAGTGTATGTTAAGGTCTCATGTTTCTGGTGCAGACAGAGCTGCTGTCAGAGAAGCCAAGTCAGGCAGCAGAGGGGGCCAAAGGAGGGGCCGGGACGATGCCTGGATAGGCGGACAAAAGCAACGTTTGTCGTAGTGATGGTGAAACACAGTAGAGACGGTGTGAGTTGGTTTGGAGACGTCTCAGCGCCATCTTTCAGGAAGGTCCTGGTGAGAACGTGGGTGACCATCGCTATCTCCTCCAAGCCCTCTGGACCACTCCAGGATGGGCCGTCTCCATCTCTCTCCCTTCTGCTCCAGCTCAGGGGTCTGGACGGTAGCAGGAAGGGGCTGTGTGTGCAATAGAACTCCAGGGAACGTGGCTAGCCCCCTGCTGCTCTCAGGATGGCAACACCTAATTAGCCCCACAAATTTATGGGCTCCAGGGATGTGAGCAGATGGGTATTTAAGTTAACTGCAGATCCAATTTGTCCTCCATTAATTCCAGAGTGATACCTGAGCTTATTGGAGTTTTATATTGTTTCATCTGTTTCAAAGTCAGTTCTCCTCCTTCTCCAAATTGTTATTCTTTTGACTAGCCACTCTGTGGGTCTCTCCGGTTTCATGAACGGAATACTGACTTCCGTCCAGACTGCTCTGACTTTCTAACGTGCTGGGGACTCCTGATGGGGCTTCAGCCCGGAGCTCGCTTCCCGGTCCTTCTTGTTTTCCAGCTCTATCCTGCAGGTGCATCACTGTCCATTCAACCTGATCAGTTGTCCCAAAGCTGTCCCAGGAGATGGCCCTCTTGTCAAAATGTGGGTGGGCTTCTCTTTCTTCCTCTGCTTCATTTAAGAGATATTTTAAGGATCAGAAATCTTAAAATCTAGAACATTGGTGCTTTAAGAAAACTCAGTGATTTTCTATTGCAGTAGTTTACAAACTGGCATCCTACTCATGGCCACCAACAACTCTCCCTGCTGCCCTCTCCCTGAAAGGAGGGGCTGGCAACCAGAGCTGCGCAGGGAGAAGGCAGGCAGGCGGACACTCACACTCACATCAGCCTCAGTTGTTGAGATTCCTCCTGTCCCTTCTGACCTCACGAGGGTTCACACTGGTCTCAGTGAGACTTCATAGAGGCAGAGCCCGGCTCCCACCTTCTAACCCCTGGCTGCAGCCAGAGAAACTCCCCTCTAAATCTGCTTAATTTAGAAGGGTTCCACTGTGAAATAGCTTCAGAAAACCACCCATCTAGTCTAACGCCACTCTTCTAATAAATTTTTTTAATAACTAAGGCTTAGTAAGGATAGTGATTCACCCAAAGTCACAGTCCTGGTCAGCTCCTGACTTCCCAGAGTCACAGAACTCCTCAAACTAGTGAATTGGGGAACCACCATCACCATTGCCACCATCACCACCACCACCACCACCATCACCACCACCACCATCATCATCACCATCATCATCACCACCACCACCATCATCATCACCATCATCATCACCACCACCACCATCATCACCACCATCATCATCACCACCATCATCACCATCATCATGTTGACTTGGGTACAGAGCATAAGCCTGACCAGATAAGTTAGCAAGGAGTGATCATGTGGACACACATTAATCGCCCAAAGGTAGCAAACAAGCACAGAAAGAGAACTCCTAAGAATACACGTTTGAACCGTGTCATTCCCACAAGTCCATTTGTCTTTGTACTGAAAGCAAATGTTTGGTGCTGATTTTAATGTCTGGAAAATTCAAGTGACTTCTTTAATACCATAACCTGCAGGTGAACAGAAGGTAGACACCAGCAGCCTTTGGTCACCAGTGAGGAGAAGCCACACGTCTGAGTCATTCTCAGCCTGGACTGTGCGTCGGAATCACCTCTGATGATTGTAAACAACACCGATGCTTCAGTCCTTCCTGGAGATTCTGATTCAGTAGCTTTGGAGGGGGTGGAACGAGGGCATCCAACAGTTTTAGGAAACTTCCCAGGGAATTCCCACACTGAGCTGGGGCAAAGCCACAGGGTGACAAGACCCAGCACTTAACTGAAGTCACCTGTGCAGTGTGATATCCTGTGGTGTGGCCTCTGGACTCACATTTCAAGGTCTTTTCCGAAGCAGTGGGGTAGTTAGCCTTGTTAACAAGACAAGAAATGGCAAATTAGGTCAAGCCCATGGTTCAGGCAACACCGAAGTACGGCTGATGAGCGCCTGCAGGGGAGCCTCTGCTGGGAGGGCCAGGCCTCCTCAGGGTCACCCTGAAAGGACCAGAATGAGTCCATCTAATCGCCTACACTGAGACGCACGGGGTGAGGCCTTTCTGCAGCCCAGTCTTGTTTTTAGTCTTTCTCTTGCTGTCACAATGAGAAGTTGCATGTGTTTATCCCTCCAGCACGAAGAGGTTCTGTTTCTTTCGATTTGGCCTCATCCTTTTTTTCTGGCCTAAGGAAGCCCTTCAAAGACTGTATTCTTCCCAGCGGCAGGGAGGTTACAGAACCAGCACGAAATCACAGAAGAAAGCAAACAAAAAGACATTCTCAGACTCGGAGCTCCTCTGCGCCCGTGCCCTCCCGGGGCGGTGCCCCCGTCGTTCCCTGGCACAACAGGACCAGAAGGGGAATCTGGCCACTCACGCCTTTGAAAGGCTGCCAGCCTCTCTCCAGAGAGCTTCAGGAGAGGCCTTTGCCCGGTGGGGCAGGAGCAGAGTTTGAGCTTCAGAAAGAGCCTCTTCGACCCCTCGGAGGAACAGTAAAATGGTTAGGTCTTGCAGCCCCCGACAGTGAGGACTGAGTACCTGCCCCGCCAGGGAGGCGTCTGTGGCGGGAGCTGCAGGCAGAACACGGCTGAGATTTCCAACACTTCCTTATTGGAAGCAGCATTCCTACTTCAACTATCAAATCTATCAGATGAATAGCAATTTTCTTTGTAAAATAAATGCAATCTGCAAAGAGAGAACCTCCAGTCCAGTCAGTAACGTCTTAAGAAACCCTCAGACCAAGACAGAAGAAGCATCAGTGCCGCTT
Source organism: Camelus bactrianus (assembly GCF_048773025.1). Lineage (NCBI taxonomy): Eukaryota > Metazoa > Chordata > Mammalia > Artiodactyla > Camelidae > Camelus > Camelus bactrianus. The sequence goes on along the minus strand of NC_133571.1, from coordinate 22,974,752 downwards.
TCCGTTCCCGTCGGTAGGACTGCAGCCTCCTCTAGGCTGACAGACATTCTAGACAACCTCTGCCTGGTCTGCTGTGACCACCCCCTTCTTAAGTGTGTTAAGAGGCAGGATGAGGCAGCAGTGCCAGTGTGCACTCCCATGGCCTGGTTCAAATACCAGCTTACCAGCTGTGTGACCTCAGGCAAGGTGCTTAACCTCTCTGTGCCTCTCTATTCTCATCTGTCAAATGGGCATAGTAACAGCGAACAGGCTTTTAAAGTTGCTCTGAAGACTGAGTTAATTCATGCAAAGTTTTCTAGAAGAGTACCTGCAAGAAATTCGCAAGTCTAAGTTTTTATTGCTGTTGTATTCATTATTCTAAATTCTTCTAAAAACGTTTTCATGTGGTGTACAGGGATAATTACACTATTTCATTCTAGAGATAATAAAACTATGACCAAAGGGATTGTCCATGCTCCTCCAGCATTTGATGGTAGAACCTGGATCTAGCTTTCCAGAACGCAAACATACGGCATGACCTCAAACCATGCGAAACAGGTACAGCTTGAGTGGCATGACAGGTGTGTCCTGAGGCCAGCCCACCCCATGTCAGCCAGAGCAATTCCAAATAAAGCTTCTGTGTCTGATTTCCTTATTAGGCATCCTTCTATGTCCGCTTTTGAATAAAGTTTTCCTACATCTGGACAACTCAGCAGACTGTCCCCTCTGACTCTTTCCTACGACAGTAATGCTTCTAAACACCAGTGGGGCACCACTGTCCTATAATCAGTAAATTTCATGAACAGATAAATCCACACTCTTCCTCCCAGAAATGGTTCCACTGCATGAGAACCAGGTCAGACTGTAAGGGGCTCTTTGGGCAACTACGCTGACTCTGCTGAGGCCGTGCTGTGCCCGGAGCAGCACTGACACCTGGTGGGATCCAGCTGCTGGGGGCAAAGGAGCCGACGAGGGGAACTGGTCCGTGCTGACTGTCAGATCTCAGCGAAGCTGAGCTGCAGGAAGAGGCCAGAGTCAGAGTCTGCGAAGCAAACGGAGAATGCTTCCATGTTTTGATTGCATATTTGTTCCAAGAACTTTCATTTTTGTCACATCCTCACAACCTCTCTGCAAGGTACGTTCTCTTGTGTACCACTAGGGCTAGATTGGCTTTCGAGAGGTGAAACTTCATGCCAAATATCGATGTAAGGACATTTGTATTTTTGATTTTTGTTCTTGTGGCTCAGTCACAAGAACTGAGAAGAAGGTAGGTGGTGGAGGAGGTAGGCAGAGATCAAAATTAGGGGCAGGGAAGGCTCACCGTCAATAATGGTAAGAGAGGACCTGTTACCGCCTGGCAGCTCAACAGCCTTGATCTGGGGCCAGGTTTCCATGTCTCGCAGAAGGGACAGGATGAGCAGGGAAAGCTGCTGGCCTGGCAAAAGCAGAGGTGACCGGGCAGCATGGCCTGGACAGTGGGCCAGCGGGAAAGCAGCCAAGAATACAGGTGGGTCGGATGAACCCGCTTTGGGAACAAGGGGAGGAGACAAAGCATAGGTGTGTGCAGAGGGCCTGAACGCACACACATTCCTCTGTGACCTAAAAGATTACTTCCCTGGCAGGTGGGACGTCTCTCCTGTTATTTGCTTTAAAAATTTTAAATTAACTTTTTCCATGGAATGTGACTCTGGCCTTCCATGGACACAACCATCCCAGGGGCAGCACGCCTAGCTGGCCAGAGGCGGGTGCCCCGGCTGTGCAGTGCAGACCTGACTGGACTTGGGTTTTAAAGGGACTGAGCCCAGCAGTGCTGGGGCAGGTAACCAGGAGGCGGTGTGGACGGCCTGGGCCTCCGTGCTGGCATGTATTACCTTAGACAAAGCAACAGACGTTTCACGCAGACGCTGGGAAGTAAACAGGGAGCTATTTCTTTGGCCACTTGTGAGCAGATGTCACCATGAAAAAAGCAATATTAAAGTCTAGCTCTGCCCCAAACTGGGCCAACATCAATTAGACAAGGATTCAGGAGAAAACTGGCCCTTGTTAATGTCCACCCCGTGTGTCACCTCAGGGAAGCCCCTCATTGCACTGGGAGCTGTTAGAATCCCATGTCACGTATGGAATGCGGCCTCGCAGAAGGCAGGCAGGAACTCGCTCAAAGTTACACAGTCATGAGGGGAGGAGTCAGGAGCGCCTGGATCAACCTGATTCTGAAGCCTACTCCTTGCCCATGGGAGCAGCGCAGACTTAGTGCCACCACAGTGCACATTTAAAAAGAACTTAATATATGACAAGTGCTTGGCATTATTTTATTTAACACTGACCACAGCCCAATGAAATGAATGAAGTTATTATTTCAGTTTTACAGATGGAAAAAATGCGGCTTGGAGAGGTTAATATCCGGGGCAGGATTGGAACCCTGGTCCTTCTCAACCCAGGACCAGAGTGCTAAACCTCTCTCCCAGGTGGGGTTAGATAGCAGCTCCCAATTCGGCTACTGAATTGCTGCCTGTAGTTGTGCAGAACTGGGTAAATATTTAAGCAAGATATGAATTTGTGAATGATCGCTGTATCAGTACATAGACTTCAGGTGTCTTTGCACATGCCCACGTGTAATTTCTGCACTGTGTGGAGGGCCAGCTCTGCACAAGAGATTGTTCACGTAAATGTATTATTTCTCACATTTACAAGAACTACACCAAGCAGGGAACGTTATATTCTTAAACTCACTTTACAGAGATAAAAGCTGAAGCTCGGGTTAAACTGAGTCACCAATGGCACACAGTAAAGACGGAGCCAGGACCCAGACTCAGGTGGTTTGATGAAAAACACACTGTTTTCTCTTCTTCTTTTTTTTTTTTTTTCCCCTTCCTGGGTTGTCCTTGTGTAAAATGATCCTAAAGTGACTTCAAAGAGAAATGGTAAGAGCTCTCTAGCATAAAGCCTTGGGAAACACATTGCAAAACAAGTTTACAGGTGTTCAATAGCCACACGTTTGCGGTCAGTGCACTGAAATCACATAAACACTGGTTCAGGCTCAGAGAGAGCTTTGTAAGCGTCACTATGTTGTGCAGAGGAAGAGACTCTTTGAGAAGGCATTTTTTTTTAAGGGGGCTAAAATTTCCTCTGAGCAGCTCTTTCGAGAAGAGTTATTAGAATTTATTTTCAATTATACACCAGAATAAGCTGTCTGCAGTATAGTTAACTTTCAATTTCAGCCAATTTTCGACGCATTCAATCATAGATGCCTCAGTGATTAAGAATCTATGTTGCAAAACAATTCCCACTTTGCAACAATGCAATCAAACAGATCTACAACTCATAACATATTATCCAATGCTTTTTCCGCTCGCTGGTGAAGTGAAACAGAATTTACCAACCATCCCCGTTTACCCAGTGTGCTCCAAGCTCATTTGCAAACAGATATGCAACCCAAAACAGCTCACGGGGGTTTTCAACCCTGCCTTGCCAAGAAGGAGATGGGCTGCTTTGGACATTCACCACTTCGGGCTGTCTCATTTTCTCCTTCTTAACGCGCGCTGGCTGAGTGGCACACCCCATGAGGCACAGAGCCCCTCCCTGCGCAGTTCTGAAAGTCATCTCCACGGCAGGAGTTCTGATTCATTAGGAAGACCAAAACAGGTTTTCTGTCCAGCTGTTTGCTCTTCAGATCTGCATGGCTGTGAGAGTGTGTGTGTGTGTGCGTAAGAGAGAGAGGGAGGGAGGGAGGGAGGGAGAGAGAAACTTGGGTGACACGCAGAAGGATATGCACCCAGCTTAAACTCTTCCTTTAAAAGTTTGGAACAACAGGACACTCTTAATAAATGTACAGACAACTCTGCATTTCAGAGATTGAATGAAGCCATAATAATCAGTTTTGTGGGGTTCACTTTTCATTCAATGCCCCAGACCTGAAGTTCTGTTTGAAGTCCACGGGACAGGCGAGCTTGGAAAATGGGTGGAGAGGAAACAGCAGCCTCGCAGCGAGGATCTGCTCCCCGCTGACTGAAGGGAGACTTCGAGGTTCGAAATGAGGCACTCCCAAGTTCCCAGTAGCCCCCTTGGGAATGCACATCTAACAAAATATGAGAGGATACATCGGAGCCCAATTATTAAGAGATACTTCAAGTGGACGCATCGGCCTTCTCCCCTCGCCGAGCCCTCCGGCCGTGAGAGCTGGGAGGGAACACCAATCACGTCTCTCTGCACAGGTTTGGGAAGCAATGGGGAGAGACTGCCAGGACAAGCAGGTGGGCTGTGCAGAGCTGCCCGAGAACGCTCGAGATGCAGGGAAGTGGTACGGCAGCCCTGCAAATATATTACGGAGAGCAAAGAGGGAAAAAATAACTCAGGAGTTTGGGATTAACGGACACACATTACCACATACAAAACAGATAGGCAACAAGGACCACCCGTATAGCACGCGGAGCTGTATTCAATTTCTCGTAACTGGCTATAATGCAAATGAATCTGAAATATATATATATAACTGAATCGCTTTGCGGTACACCAGAGACTAACCTTGTAAATCAACTACACTTCAATCAAAAATAAAAAATTTAAAAAGATACAAGTAGATGTAGAAAAATAAGTAAATAAACAAAGAAAAAGAACAAATGAGAAATAAAGGAATTTTGTTCACAAACATTCAGTGAAGAACCCTGTTTGGAAGAAAACCTCATTTCAAATGCATGAGAACACCCTCCACGAGGGCTTTCTGTTGTACAGTGACTTGACAAGAGAACAAATGCAAAATAAGAATTGAAGGAATTATTGGAAAACAATGAACTGAGATGAAAATGTAAGACTGTGGATCTAAGACCCAAACCGAGGCTGGTTTCAGGACAAGGCAGTTGGGACCATTACTACAAGGGGAGACATAATGGGCCTTTCAGTTCCTGGCATAGAGGGAAGACTTGGGATGTTCTTAGTACTGAGGGAAAAGGACAGAGCAATTGAAGAAAGTAAAGAGGAGATGATGAATATGGAGGGAATCCAACAAGAAAAAGTGGTCTCTCTGGACCAAAAAAACCTAATAAATGCACTGAAAAGGTGTTCAACTCTATAATACAGAAAAGCCCTGAAATAAAAGAATGACTGAATCTACAGATCAAAAAAGTTTCCCGGAGTAATTGTTTCAGAATGACTGAAACGTGTCCTGTCACGGCATGTAGCATTGAGGATAAAGGAAGAAGTCACCAGAAAAAAACAAAACATACAAGCTCACCTCAGACTTCTCCCACGTAACAATCAATACTAGATGATACGGGATTAGAATTTACTGTAATTTGAGGAAAATAAAATCTGAGCCCAGAATATTATGCAGCCAGGTTGCCTTAAAAGCACTAGCAGCCATGCTTAAACTTGTCTGAAGGTGGGAGCCAGTCACAGGGGATCAAAGGAGACGAAGGACTCCTCGGAGGTGGGACTCCAATGCATTTAAATTCATAACTAGGAACAAACAATGATGGAAAGTATTGTAACAAGCGTGAATGACAATGTAAAAATAACGACATAATTAACAGGAACGTGGGAGGGAGCATTACAGTCTTGTTTCCGTATCTTTTTCATTGGGCGTCAATTGCTACTGCCTGTAGTGAAAACATGTAGTTTAAAAAAAGAATCCGATATCTTAACGATTGTGGTCGCTTTAAAACAATGATAATAAATAAATACAAATAAAAATCCGTCTTGGTTTTGAAAACATTTTAACACCATGCACCTCTGTCTGTGGACTGTAGGCAGGAAGTTCATTCACGACGCGCACGCACATGCACAGAATTTACTGAGCACACAGTAAGCTAAGCACAGTCCACACATTGTCTCATAAACTTTTCACAATATCCCACACTAACTATTATTATGGTGGGTTTTACAGGTAAAAAATCTAAAAATCAGAGAGGTTAAGCAGCTTGTCAGCAGGAACCAGAGCCCTGCAGAAATCCAGACAGGATTTCCAGACACATCCCTGAATCCTTACCCGCTCTGCCGTGCTTCCTCAGTTACTCGATTTCACTCTGAACAATAGAACAGAGTTGACTGGAGGATACTGAGAAGCAGGCTGCCCACTGCGGGACAATCAACGAAAACCTGGGGAAGCATTTGGGTTCTGAAAGCATGGTTTTACTTTTAATATTTTTTATCCAAACTTGCTCCCTCGCTCTGAAGAATAATTTTACAAAGATATCATTAAACATTAGGCTTTCGAAGGGAAAAATCTCTAAATCCCTAACAAACCCTAGTTAAAATTTCATGTAATGTACCAGAGATAAAGAGAGAAAAATATTCAATAAAAGGCTCAACCTGCAATCCAGATAACTAATTAACCTCCAAGAGATCCCAGTGCAGAAGGCGATTATTGTGATCTGGCCCAGGAGGGATGTGACAAAGACAAAACCCACGTTTCCCGAAGCGCCTACTGGATCACGTAAGCAGAGCCCTCGACTCTTGTTCTCTGACCGCAGATTTCATTTTCATCACCAAGCTGTCTAGTCTGCGCACGCAGGATAAATGCTGAGGAATGAGAAGCTAATTTGAGGAACTGAGCATCAGTCTGGTAAACTCGGACCACACAAAGATTTTCACTCAACTCAAGCAAAGTATGGAAAAGGGCAATGCTGAGGACTTGGAAGAGTCACACAAACCCGAAGATTTCCAAGATTTCCCCTAGATTCAATTTAAAGGGGCTTACCCAAATCTCTGAGGCTGAGATTAATCACAAGAGATTAGATCAGGGCTTAGAAGAGAGAAAAAAAATTGAGAACCATCTCCTCCTGGGAATATCAGATTTTCGGATATTAAATGTAATGGATTTCTCCTGATCCACAGGGATGTTGTCAACGTTCTATCCCAGTACCCACCCTGACCTTCACAGAGTCATCCATTTTTAGTGAACCTCCTTTCTCATTAGATGTGATTGAGTTCTAGCCAGCGGAAGGGTCGTGTGGAAGCTTCCAGGAATTGTCCTAAAACATAGCTGGTTCACAGCCCCCCTTTTCTCTGTGCTGCTTGGAAGGTGAATTATGTGATGGCTGGAGCTCTGGCTGAGACCATGTGGCCAAGAGTCATTCTTGAAGGGTGCAGAGAAGTACTGGCCCTGGTTGACCACAGAGTAGCCACCAAGCAGCCCTGCACTGCCTACCTTTAAAATTTTACATATGAAAAATGGAATGCTGTATTGTTTAAGCCATTCTTTTTCAGATTTCTACTGCTTGCAGCTAAAGCTAGTGTTAACTGATAGACCTCCTTCCAAAAGCCAAGTTTACTCTTGCACGCAGGGTGTGGGTCTAACAGAACACAAGTAAGGTTCTGTCCTTTGTTCAGCCAAAGCAGCCAAATGTAAATATCCCATTTTGAAATTACGTGCGTGTATCCATGCATCCTCTCGGGAGTTTCTTGTAAGCGAGCTGCTTTCTTCCTGGCGCTTCCATCAGTAGAAGCAACTGTGAGCAGCTAAGTGTGAACGGGAGGCAGCCGCGAGTCCCGCCCTCCCCAGCCAGCCATTCAATGTATGGGTACCAGCACGGGTCCATTTCCTCGCCATAGAGCTGCCTGTTCTCAAAACTCTCTGCTCAGAAAGCAGGTGTCCCTCAGCCAAGGGTGCCAAACATTTCTAAGCAGGAGACCATTTCAGAGGCTGGGCAGCCATGCAGACTTGGAAGGGTGGAGGGCAAGGAGTGAGATAGCTTCCCTGGGCTTAGGTTGAAACTGGGCTCCATTCAGGCACGACCAGAAATGATCAGACTGAAAGAACCTTGCATGAAATGACTTAGGCATTCTGCACTGGTTCTAAAGATAAAAAAAAAAAAAAAAATCTTTAATGTATTTGCAGCCACATGGCTTTACTCTTCATTGAATCCATTATTAAGTCCCTGGGAAGGAAGACCTCTGTCATCTTCATTTAAAAGGATGATAGAAAATGTCCCCGAGCTCCCAGTTACAAGCTTCACAAGGACACAGCCCGAGATCTCTCTCCCCACAGCCCGTGAGCCTGGCAGGCAGCTGGGCAACAGGCTGGGATGCTCTGTCTGTTGCTTCTCCCTTCAACTCGGTCCCAGCTCTCCCACATCTTGAACCAGATGCCCCCCAAAATGAGTCACCGACCAGCCCCGGGCAGGACCTCTGTCCATCTCCTTTTACTGCTTCCCTTTGTTCCACATCCCCGGCTCTCGGGCACACAGCTCATCACTCCAGCTGGACACTGGCCTCTGCTTTAAGGGTGCAGCAATTCCTCAGGGTCCTCTTTTGATTTTGCTGTAAAACTTTGACAGTACATCAGCCTACTCTTTTAATTGTATGTCTCCAAGGATAAAGGCCTTTCCCAGACTTCAGCTCACAGACAGCCTTGGTGTGGAGGGACCAGCAACACCCTGGACACATAATGAGATTCAGAGGGAGGCAGTGATATCCGTAGAGAGCGGGTTAATTAGGACCAGGTATGGGGATGACAGGCAGGGGCACCACTGAGGTATCTGACGTTTGACTAGGAGGCAGGCCCAAAATGAAACAGATGAGCGGTCAGTGCCAATCCACACACACACTCACGACTCTGCCTAAAAGCTTTTCAAATGTCTGTGCGCTCGGGCAAAGGACCCGGGAACGGTTAAGACATTCCCGGTAACAAGGACTCTTACGAAGCAGTTACTGCCAAACACACTTCCGCGTTAAAAGGCTCCTCGTGACATTTTAACTCACATTCCCCACGTTTCGTGCGCTGTGCGCGGAAAAACAGCCGTCGGGACGCTGAGGGCCTCTCCTGTGGCCACACAGCGCGTGCTGCGGGCTGAACGCGGCCTGAACTGTCGCCCTGCGTGGGAAGTGGTCCCCGCGGGCACGTGCAGAGGTGAGGGGCCCTTCTCCTCCTGGCCTGCTGACGTCAGAGTGTGCAGCGTGCGAGGGATTTTGCCTCCTCCGCCCTCCACATTCCTCCAGAAGGCGAGTTTCGGCAGTTCCCTCCGCACCTCCTGAGGAACTGAGTCAGAACGGCAGTCTCCCGCCTTGAATGGTCCATGTGGCCTTTGCAGACACAGCCACTGTGTCTTCATTTGTCCCCCACTGGGGACCCTTGCTCCAGCGGCCACAGAGGGGGCACAGGCTAGGAAAGGAGGTTTTCGCTGGCAGCCAGTGGCCGAGAAAGAAGGATTCTGGTTCAGTTTGACTCATCACTGTTCCCTTCCTCCTCCCTCGGTCACACTTCCTACACAATCCTAGTGCCGGGTTCACCTTCCTCGGAGGAACTCGACAGCCCCTGCTCCCAAGCAGGGCAGCGTGTGCGCTCGTCCCACTCTCACCCCCTCCCCCCAAAAACGCAGTCTGCTTTATCTCATGCACAAATGGCAATTTCCAACCAAGAAGAAACACCTGGGAGAGACAGGCCACTCGTGGTACAAGATAATTAGAGATTATTATAATCGGAATTTCATTGCCACATCAAACTGTGTCTTTCAGCATTAATTAATCTCCAATCCCAGCCCCTGAGCCTCTCGGCTCTCCTGCTGGAGAGACCGGCTTGTCAAACACGCCCGCGCCCCACACCTCATTATCTTTCCGCCGGGCGCAGGGCAGGAGATAAGCTCAGAGATCCCTCGGAGCTTCGGCCCAGGGAGCGGTAACCCGCAAGGTGGCTTCCCTGGTGAGGGGCAGGCGGAGGCAGGAATTCTAAGAAGGGAGCTGGACTGGTTATTTATTTACGCATTTCTGCTTTCTCAGCAAACTAAGAAGCAGAGGATGACAACTGCTTCCGTGAGGAGGACCGTGCCAGGAGGGAAGGCTGCTCATCGGCCACAGGTGGGGAGTAAAGCTGGGCTGTCCCTGAGCCCTCCCCCCGGGCTAGTTCTCTGATTGCATCCCGATCACCTAAGTGATAGGAAGTTGTCTCCCACGTCAGGCTGGCCTTCTGGCCGTCGCCTCGGGGCTGGCAGTGCCTGCGGTCACTCTACCTACTGGAAGTTTCCAAACCAGCATTTTGAAGCCTGATCGTTTCTGCCCAGGGATGCCCTGCCCGTGACTGAAGTGAGCCGCCCCGTTCGGATGGACAGCTAAATGCCTCACACCTGCGGTTCCATGACTGCATGCCTGTCACACGCTTCCCCACTCATCTTGGTGGCCAGCTAGAGCTCTTCACCAGAACAACCAGGCGTCAGCATCTATGAGAGGGTAATTCACGGCCATCTGCAGTCTTTCTAGTTGTGAGTACGGCGTCACTACTGGCTGCTGCAAAGAAACGGCTGAAGGCGTGTAAGTGCCTTGAGACAATTCACGTCTTCCTCGCTGCATTCTAATAGGTGTAGTCTCTGCGTGTCTTCAACATTTTTAAACCTTTCCCTCTTCTATGAACCTCTCACACCGCGATCCCCAGGCTGTAGCAGACTCACGTGAGGGGCTTCTCCCCAGCACTGAGAACGGCGAGCGAGGACGCGGCTGCAGGAGTGGCTGTCACGGCACAGCGTGAACCAGGAGGAGCTGGCCACCGTGGAGAAGGCTCTCCAAGACCCCACTCAAGCAAGCTGGCGAGGAGACACCCCCGAGCCGGGGGCCGAGGAGGGGATCAGCTCCTGGGGATGGGGGGAGTTGTGACCGTAAACGGTGCGGGGCTTCTGGTGCGCTGTGTGCTGGTCCTTGATCTGAGTGCTGGCCATCTGGGTGCATTCAGTTTGTGACACTGCATTGAGCGGACGTTCTGGAAATGGGCTGTGTGTATGTTATGCTCAAAGACAGTTTCTCAAAAAAAAAGTATGTGATTCTTTTCTTCTTCTCTCCCTTCCTCTCTCCCTCTCTTCCCTCCTTCCTCCCCTCCCCGGTGTCTCCCTTCCCCTGGGAGACGTCTCCAGAGGACTGATTTCTATGCATCCCATGATGCAAACGCACTGTCTTCCATACCTCGGTCGACTCTGAATTCTGAAGATTTCTGTTCCTTCCTCTGCCCGTTACAGAAATGGAACTAGAAAGTCACACCTGGTCTGCAGGGGGCGCCCTGTGACCCACCCGGGGGGACCCTACTGGGGGACCACCCACACCTGCATCTGGCCTCTGACATAGCCCATGCCTGTAGAGGGACCTGCTCATCTTCAGAGAACACGGGCATTAAGCACACTTACAACAGAATGTGAGTATTTTTTTTTAAATGAAGTGATTTCTTCACACGGTTGCCTTCTGCACAAGAGACAAGCTCAAAAGGCGGTGCAGAGGCTCCCAGTTGGTAGCTTTCTAGCTTTAATGGCGGGTCAGTGTAATAAAGTGCGGGTTACTATTTACGTACCACCAGGTTTTCAGGTTATGGAGGTCTCTAAGTGCTTTCAATCACTGCTAGTTTCTGCTTTGTTTCTGTCTTAGAGCAGACCAGTGCCTGGAGCCCGCTCATCTGCGGGCTCGTGGAGGGGGGCGCCTGCTGCCTGGGCCCCCAGCACCACCTCCCAGCGTCCTAGCTCTCGGTGGGCAAGCGGGACGGGGTGAGCGAGAACCTGGGAAGGCCTCCCGCAAACCGCGGCGCGGGCCGCCCAGCGAGCGCCAGCCCCCCGCTCAGGCCACGGGGCCCTTCCCCAGGAGCAGGCACGGCTGTCTGACGGTGCGAGCCCGCTGTGCATGAGGGAAATAGACTTGTGTTCACATCAACCATGTGTTAAATGTCTGCCCTTCGCTCAGCAAAATGTTAAGTGCTCCGCGTGCTAGGCAAGTGTACGTGGGCGTGACTCCTACCCTCAGGGGCAGGCACTCAGGAAACAGCAGATAAAGCGAGGAGCTCACAAATGGTGCAGACATGCCGCAGGGCCGCGAGGCTACGTGGGGAAGAGCCGTCAAGGTGGCGCGGCCGGCAGGGCCTTCCTCCCATGATGCCCGTGGCTTACAAGGTGGCGGACGCTGTCCTGGCTCAGATATTTGGGGTTCCCCGTTAAATACTCAGAACTAGTCTGTGAGGTGAACGGCACTCGGTCAATTTTGTCGGTGGGAACATTAAAGCCACGTGCTTCAGACCATGGAGCCAGTCGGCGGTCTTCTAAGTCCAGAGACGCAATCCACGCTGCCCCTGGCATCTGTGCCGGGTGAGCTGGTCCGTGAGAAACGGGCAGGACACCGATGGAGAGGCTGCCCGGACCAGACCTCACCAGGGAATCGCCCTGCGGGCTGGGAAAATGAACTCTGCGTCGTGCCGTCCAGGCACAGGTGGAGGACTGTGCCCCTGAGCAGAGCGCAGGGCACCCCAAGGGAAGACTGGGGCCAAGACATCCCAACTTCGCCCGTCACCCCTTTTCACAGACAGAATTGAGAATCTTCCGCTACCTTTGTCAAAGCAGCTGCCTTTGTTGGAGGAGAGTGGCTGTGGGGACCCAAGGTCTGAATTGCAGGGAGTGCCCTCTGTTTTATCCCGTCCAACGCGAGGCTTTTCTGTGGCTGAGGCAAAGCAGGAGGCAAAAAGGACAAATTCAACACATACCGCTGATTCCTCCCACCGCCTACAGACGCGCTGTGTGCTGAACCGAGCGCTGGCCCGGAGGGTGACACGCAGGGGCACGAGGACCATCAGCGGTCACCACTCCCCGGCTGGCGTCCCTGCAGGCGCTCTGCACCCTCCTACGGATCGGGGCTTACTCCGCTGCTGACTGTTTGTTTATTTAGTTACTGCTGTCTGGCTCCAAGCACGCTGCCATCCAAATACATTTCCATTTAAATATGCAAGCAGTGGAAGGTGGAATTTTAAATGGAGGCACATGGATGCTCTAACATGATTTGGTGGAAAATAGAATTTGGCGTCTGGCGTGGTGTCCGTCTTAGACTTTCGCCAAGTGCTTCTCAGCACTGAACAGCCGGAAGGATCTCCCTTTAATGATAACCCGCATTTGTCTATGGCTTCGTGTGTGAGAAGGTGTCACCTCCTCACGTCAATCTTCATTTGATTCCCAAGACAGTCCTGGGATGTGTGCTGCCATCTACACGATGGAGGGGCCAAGGCTCAGAGAGGTGGAGTGACTTTCCCAAGGTCACCCAGCTGTCTCACAATAGACTCGGGACTCGCCTCCAACTTAGGGTTGCAAACTTCGTACTCTGCACTGTGTCCACACTGCCACATACCAGGGCCCCTCCCCTGCATGACTTACACAGTAAAATTCCAGTTAGGGGGGGCCTGTGTGCTCGTGGCACCCCACCCCGCAAGGCTGTGGGTGTCTGAGGGGGCGCGTTTTCTGAGATGCTTTGGGATAGCCATTTCCCACTTTCTTTCATCTTCTTTTGGAGAGCTCTAGTTTGAAAGCCAACGTACCAACAAGAAGGCCTGAATGGAAGGCAACCAATGTCTTAGTGACAAACACAAAAACATGATTACAATAGACAAATGCCAACCGCCTGACAGTCCCAGGGGAGCCAGCTTGATTTCTTCTCTTATTAACTGAAGGGTCAACACAGACGGTCACTGGTGGGCTGGGACGTGGACCTCCTGGGGGACGTCAGGACACTGCCCTACATTTGCATCCCGTCTGCTTCTGAAAATGACAGGGACCAGGGGCCCGGAGGGAGAGCCAGAGATGACAGAGGCCCTGTTTTTCCTCCCTTTATCTGTGGGCTTTCCGGGGCTTTCCGAACGGTGTTGTCACAGAACAGGCAACGATTTGTATTCTGTTTGGGCAGCAAACTTTTGGCTATCAAATAATGGCTAATTTAATAATCTGGTCAAGTTAGAGATAACAAACAAAATAGTCATATAAATTAATTAACTTTTCAAGCAAGAAATAAATTATTTGTTCATTCTTTCCAGAACCATTTTTGAATCCCGGGCTGTCCTCAGCATACAGATGGATCCTGTCCCCGCGCCGGGGAGGACGTGCTGGGGGACCTGGGCCTCAGCCTTCACACTTGTTCAGGGGAGGTTATGCGCACGAGGAGACAAACAAAACACACGTTCACTGTACTATTTCTATTTTCTTTCCGCCGTCCTCATCAGCCGTGGTCACTCATGAGATTACACTGTCCGTAACAGATAAAACTGGCAGGCTTTTTGCCCCCAACATAACCACAGGGACTTGCACTCCAGTCACATCTCCCCCACTGACGGGTCTGCATCTCTGGAAGGCCCCTCCCGTCCTCACGCCTGGCCTTCCGTTAGCGTCCCCACCTGCACATGGCTGTAGGATGGCCCCTACCCCACCCATAGCCACGGCCACGGCCACCCCCCTCAGAAACGTGGCTTTCCTGGCTCCTATGCTGTTTCCCATGCTTCCACTGAGAGATTGGATGGATGTTTCATCCCTGTCTCTATGTTGTTCTTTGCGCTTTGGGTCCCCAAACACAGGCTGCATGTCTCACGAAGCCCCCCCCCGGAAACGGCCCCTTCAGTTCCCGTCTGTAGCTCCCTTGTCCTGGTCTGTGGTCTACTTTAGGGACAGACACACTCCCTGGCGTACGCCCACGACTGTCCCTCGGAGGTGCACGCACAGAGCTCCTCCCCTCCCGGCTTCACCTCCTGACCACCCACCGCACCGCCCTGCACGTCACAGGAGCCCCGCAGTGACCGCCGGGGCAGCAGTCTGGTCTTCCTCGTTAGAAATCATGTTTCTCAGGGGACAGACGAGCTGGCTGTCAATAAGCAAAACTCAGGCTCATGGACACAGGGACCGAAGCTATTGTCTGGACCCCACTGACTAGTTCCGTGAACACGAATAAATAAGACGTGGTGGGTTTGATTGTCTTATCAGAGGGCGACCCCCTCAGCCCTGAACCCCTTTCACAGTCTCTTACGTTCCATCATTTAGGGCGTTTGTGTTCTCGCTCCGCACGCACGGGTCACAGTCTGTGTCCTGGCACGTCCGGTCACCGTCAGTGCCCGGTGTCATCAGTCAGTCTCGTTTCTGGGGACGACTCATTGTTAGCTCGTTCATTTCACAGATAGATGTTGAACATCCACTGTGAGCCCGCTACTCTCCTGGGCCCTGAGGACCTATCTACCAGTGGACCGACAGACAAAATCACTGCTGTGACAGACACTACAGCTTACCCTAGGAGAGCGCTGATATGCAATAAATAAATTTGTGATTTAAAGTCAGTGGTGAAGAAAGAGTAGGGGTGGCAGAGGAGGATGTGCAATGTTGGGAGAGAAGCCATGAGCACAGACTTGCACGCAGGTCCTGAGCGGCCCCACGAGCATCTGGGACCAGGACATTCCAGGCAGAGGGAACAGCAAGTGCAAAGGCCCTGGGGCAGATACATCCTTGAGGGGAACAGCAGGAAGCCCCACGCAGCCAGGGCTGAGCGAGGAAGGACGAAGGTGGGACAGGAGGCTGTGGAACAGCCTGGGGCTGGGCTGTGAGAGCCTTGTGATCTGGGCTGCAGCAGCTGAGCTGTGCTCCACACGAGATGAGAAGCCACTCGGGGATTCTATTACCAGCAGGGAATGACAGGATTCGATTTATGATCTAAAAGGATAACTCGGCCTGGCGATTAGTAAGTAAGAGGGAGGGGTGGGCAAGACAGTAGAAACAGGAAGACCAGTCAGGGGATTTCAGAGAAGATGAGGACTTTGAAAGGGTTTTAACAGCGCGTAAGGACATCCTTGGTGCCATGGAAGGGGCTGAGAAATCAGAGAAAATATATACAAAGAAAACTTTGCATCAAGTAGTCCTGATGGGGCTGAACTTAGAGCCACAGCATTTCCCTCCTTGGGCGGCATTCCTCCCGCGGCATTCCTCCCACGGCATGCAGCACCTGCTTTCTGTGCTGCAGCGCACAGACGTGTGAGGTGGAGATGTCACTTCTACACTCGGCCCTGCTATCCTCCCGGACACCTGGCCTACCACACCTCTTCCTGCACCGCACCGGCCGTTCTCCCAGGATCTGGGCTGACAGCGTCATCAGGCATTTTTCCTCCTTTCCCCACAAGTTTTGCTTGATGACCCTCTTGACTGTCCAAGTGTGTGCTTTCTCCCCTCCCCTGGGTACAGTCCACTTACTGCCCTGCCCACCATTTTCATCTGATAAACTAGTTTCAGAGACCAACTGCTGTTTTGCAGGACTGAACACATGACCACTTTTTATTTTTCTGCATTTTATTCCTGACCTCCTCAGTGCTAGAAAGGATGGAGACGTCATTCAGGCTCCCTCCGTGGTGTCTGGTCCAAGCCCTCACTGTCCCTGGAGGTGCATCTCCTCCAGGTCCTCCTGCCAGGGTCAAGTGTTTTAATATAGACCCAGGGTGGGAGCAGCCATGGGACTGGTGGCTCCTGGCCACCTCTCCCTGTAACTGTGTGGCCCAAGAAGAAAGGAAGCTTCTTAAGCGATGGCACCAGGTTTCCATTTAATCACCTCCGTTTGCCTTGTTAGGATACAAGCCATCACTGCCAAGCACTTCCCTCCTCATCCTCAGAGGGGCGTGCCTGTGTGTCTCTTCCTACTCACTTATTTTATTAAAGTTCTGTCAGCTACAGTGTGTCCACTTCTGGTGCACAGCACAGTGCTTCAGTCATGCACATACACATATATGTTCATTTTCATATTCTTGTTCATTACAGGTTACTGCAAGATACTGAATATAGTTCCCTGTGCTGCAAGAAGAAATTTGGTCTTTTTATCTATTTTATATGTAGTAGTTTATATTTACAAATCTCAAACTCCCAATTTATCCTTTCCCACCCCCTTCCCACCTGTAACCGTAAGTTTGTTTACTATGTCTGTGAGTCTATTTCACCTTTGTAGATGAGTTCATTAGTATCTTCTTTTTTCTTTTTCTTTTTTCTTTTTTAGATTCCATGTATAAGTGATACGGTATTTTTCTTTCTCTTTCTTGCTTACTTCACTTAGAATGACGATTTCCATCCATGTTTCTGCAAATGGCATTGTTTTGTTCCTTTTTATGGCTGAGTAGTATTCCACTGTGTAAATACATCACCACTTCTTTATCCAGTCATCTGTTGATGGACATTTAGGTTATTTCCATGTCTTGGCTGTTGTACATAGTGCTGCTGTGAACGCTGGGGTCCATTCATTCTCTTTTGAGCTCATTTAATCTGGAGCAACTGCATCTCAGAAGCTCTACCTACCTCCTTGGACAACACTCTAATATCTTCCTTCCTTTCCCTTTTTAAAAAAAATTTTTTTTTGCATACATCTTTAGCCTAGTATCAGTTCTTTTGTTCTCAGTGTATTTTTATTCACAAGATTTCTGTCCTATCTAATCACTCTTCATATGCTCTAAAAACATTCCAGAAAATTATTTCTTCTACTTCCTCCTCGCTGTCACCTCCTTACGAAGACCATCTCGCAACTGGCAGCACAAATAATTGGTGAGTAATGCACATGGGCAACCGTACAGAACACATCACTTCTAGCTCATTAGAACAAATTCTTTTGTATCCATGCATGGAAGATGTTCTAAGCCTTCTGGTCCCAGGACATACTGTCTTTTGGGTACTCACACCTGAACTAGCTAAAATGCAAGCTGACTATGAAGTTGAGTGACTAACAATAAAATCCCAGTTTCTCCATCTCTTCTCTTCTGAACGTCGAGGAGGCCAAATAGGGTCCCCATTGTGATGCTATCAGGAGTGAAGACTTCTGCCCACCTCTTCTTTGAACTGAAAATGCGGCTCCCACCAGAATGAATCAGAGTTAAGCAGGAGCCTCGAGCAACATCAAGGTAATTTAATTTGGAGAGCATGTCACCAGAGGGCACAGAACAGAGGTATATTGGCACATTTGCTGACTAACTGAGTGCTTTTGAAACATCTGTATCCATCTCCCTTGGCTAGAGTCCAGAGAAAATTCGGTTCTTTCTCTGCGAGGCTTTTGTTTTGGAACCAGTGCATTAGGGAGTCTGTGAGACATCCTTCCCGAGAAATATTATAAATGAAACACCGTTGTTCTGGCATGGCTGCAGGCACAGGGCTGCTGAGGGAGAGGGGCCGTGCTTAGTGACCTCTGGGGGGCTTTGAGTTCTTGGATCTGCTGAGTTTCTGCTGCAACCGGAGTTATCCCTAACTGCTGCTTCTAGAAGAATCACTCCCAAAGGCCTCCCTTCCTGGGACAGAAGTGAGCTACACGCAAGTGAGCGGCCCCAGGCCCTTCTAGGATTCCTGTTTTGGCACTAAGCCCCTACCTGTCTCTCTGCCCAGCTCATCCCAAAAGCTTGGAACTGGGCCGCGTCAGAGAAGCCTGGTGCTGGCCCAGAGGGGCTGAGCTGACAGCCCTCGGCTGCTCCTAAGACTGCTCCATCACTCCCGTCCCAAGGTCAGATGGCACGTTGGGTGGGTCTGTGCCCCCTCCTCCCCCACCGGCCTTCTGGTCTGGATTCACCCCACCACCTAGAAAAGGCATCTGCCTGTCTTTGCAGGGATCCGATTCATTGCTTCAGCCTCAACAACAAAAACCCCTGGGGAGAGAGTCTGGTTTCAACAACAGCCTGTCGTGGAGGCTGAAAATGGAAGGAGAGCACGTGAGCCCTGTGGACACGAGCCCCTGTGTTCCCAGCTCCGCTCACCAACAGCGAGCGCTTGGATGCGCTCAAGCAAGGGAAGCCACCTTTAGATCAGACCTGGCGCCGGGCCGTCGGACACTCAGCAGCCCCGAGGACACAGCTGTGCACTGAGCTCAGGCAGGTCCTCCCATGCACGCCGGCCCTGCTCACACTCGCCCTGGCTAGGCACACACACGTGCTCGCCCACGTGCACACAACACACACCCTCTTCACATCCTTCTCACAAAGCAGATGCAGTTTCCCTGTGGTGTGGCCGATGTGTGAGCAGTTTCACAGCCACGTAACCCTAGGCGCTTGCAGTCCCCACCCCAACACTCACGGCACAATTCCCAAATACAAGCACAACCTCAGTCTCACACACACACACACATGCACACACACACACATGCATATGCAATCAGAAAGGAGCACCAAGCCAACACCGGACGTCTGCCGCGCCCCGAGCCTAGCCTGCAGGACTCCAACTTTCCTCATCGGGCTGGCAGCTGACCATGCGAACCCCTGCCCCAGATTCCTGTGACCAAGCCAGTATCTGCTGAATGAGCACACTGCAGCCCAAACCCAGCATCCGCGGTGTAAGAGCTCAGATCTTGGAGCTTATTTCAAGGTCAATTTGCTTCAGAATCAAAACCCATTTGCCCTACAGTAGAGAGATGCTAGAGGGGAGAAGGCCTCTGTCCAGAAGGGAAGGCACGTTCATTCAGACAGCTGTCGGGAACCACATACACTCACACTCACACACACACATTTACAACCCGGCTGTTTCTAAGACCACGTCCCGATCTGAGTGTTTCTCCGCGTTCCCTATGAGCGATGCTCAGCCGCCGGAGGAGCGGGGTTGGGGACGAGGACTGTTTCCGGATCTTGCCATCTCGGCTTAGAAACAGGAGCCACGTCCCTGGCACAGCTGCAGCCTGCTGCCTCATTCCTGGTCACCAGGCCATTACTGAACTATTCCCCGCTCCTTGCACAATTCTCCCGCGCCAGTGACAGATCCCTCTGAGCCCAGGAGTAAAGCTCAGAGAACTGGCAGTGGTGACTCTCACCTCATTGTCCAATCGCCTTCTCTGTTTTGTGACGGCCAGGCTCTCCCCTGCCCTGGGTCCGGGGTCATTTTCTAGCCCCTACAGTTGAGAAATATTTCTTTTTCCTCTGTCCTGTAACTCCCAAACCCCGTTCCTGCACAGCGGGGGTCTGCCTCCAGACGCTGCTGGGGTCGGAGGAGGAGAAGTGGGCGCGGGGACGGCGCACAGGAGAGGAGGTGGCGGGGGGTGGGCGCCGGCACCCCGCCCGTCGCGCGCCCCGTCCTCCTGGGCAGCGCAGGCGGTCGTTCCTTGCGGACGAGCTGCGCCCCCGGAGGAAACAGGCTCTGCGAGGCCTGAAGCAGGGGGGCCGTCAGGAGCAGCCGGGGCACCAGTAGCTTGCTGTGTGCGTGCCGCTGAAGGCTGAGCAAGAAAACGAAGAAAGGCCAGTTTGCTGACTGAATGTGCTCATCCAAGTGCCACCCTCATGGCGCCTCGTGGCCACCGGAGCTGGGGGGCGCGGCTGGCACCCGTGGGGCTGCGCGGGGAACACGCAGCCCCGCCCGCGGTCACCGCCAAAGGCAGCAGGGGCTCCACCGCGTTCACCTGCCAGGTGCTGGGCTGCGTGCCCGTCAGCTGATTCAGCAGTCACCCCGTGAGCCCCTGGGATGCACAGGCTCACGCCGCGCTGGTGCCCAAGGGCTGCGCCTGGGACGGGACCCGGCTTCCCGGCTGCTGTGAGCGCCCATGAGCCGCCTCCAGGCATCGCGTCCACAGCTGGGGCCACCTTCATCGAGAGCCTCCTGTGGGCCCCCTCCTCACCCTGTGAAACACCATCATCGTCATCATCCCTGCTTTGCTGAGGAGGAAACTGAGGCTGGGAGAGTCTCAGTGAGTCCACCCAGTTCCCAGAGGGAGTCGGTTCTGAAGAGCCAGGACCTGAACCCAGTCTGCTTGGACTCTGAGTCTCCCGCCCACGGGCTCAGCCACCCCAGGTGCTGCCAGGTCCCTGCTGGGGCCAGAACTGAATCTGCTCACCAGCCCTGGGACGGAGAGGGGGGCCAAGGTGAAAAAACCACCTTTGGCGGGAGGACCTCCTGCCCCACCACCCCACAAAGTCTAGGGGTGAGGGAGTCCGGGGGCAACCAGGGCGTGGCCCGGGAGGCAGACCCACGGGGAGGAGCTGGGAGGGAGCAGGCAGGGCCGGGAGACCCGGTCCGGCGATGGGAGGGGCTCCAGCGTCTCACTTCCCAGCAAGCAGGTGCACATCCGAGCGTGCTCCCCGACCGCACCTCACGGTGGACGCTCTGCGGCTTCAAGAGCTTTTTGTCCTGAGACCTGGGACAGACAGGGGCAGGTTTATAACCCAGGGGTCTTGAAACAAGCTCTGAAAAAGCAGTGACCGTCCAGTGGAAAGTCACCCTGAGCTGGCCCGGGAAACGGGGCCAAGTCCCGTGGAAGGGCTCCAGGCCAGCGCTGGCCTCGGGGGACGGCTTCCAGCTCCCCGGCCACAACTCCAGGCCCTTCCTCCAGGCCGCTCTCCCCTCGGGCAGGCAGGGGTCCGCGCCCCTTGTATCCGCCGCGCTCCATCAGTGTGACTAGGCACCGGCTTGTGTCCACGGTCTGTGGTGTGGTGAGTGAGGCCATCAGGGGTCTGCCTGTAGGGGTGGCCCTGAGCTTCAGGTGCAGGACAGGGCCCAGGCGTGTGGGCTGATGGCGGCCCCCAGGTGAGAGACTTCCAGCAAGAAATGGGCCAGATGGAAAAGCAAAGTCTGGGAGGGAAGCGGGAGGTGCAGACAGAAGCCTGAATGAAGACCGATCACCTGGGGAGGATCAGAGCCAGAGGTCCCCTGAGGGCAGCTGAGGCTCTGTGTCCGCAGGTGGGCCTGGTCCCAAGGATGCCAGCTTCAGCTTAGAGAGAGGACATCAGGTACGATTCATTTCACCCACTAAACACTCCTGCAGTAGAGGCCAGGGGAGGGGGTGACGGCCAGGCCGCGGAGGACATGGCAGGGAAGGGCTGAGCCTCCTGCCTCTCTGTCCTGGGCCAAGAGAAGACACTGCTGTGTCCATGGAGTCTGCAGCTCTCCTTCCCCCAGCGTGGCTGGATAAACTTGAGTTCCATCTCTTCAGGCTGAGCCACGGAGGTGTCTCCCGCCCTGCGCTGTTGTGGGAAGTTCAGCCTTTGATAAACATGGGAGGTGACAATGCAAAGTGCTTCATCTGGAACTGTCTGCAGCTGCGACTCAGCCCAACCCACCCAGCCCATGTTCGCTCTCTAACATGCGTCTGATTCTCTTCCTGAGCTCTGCTCCCCTCCGTGAATCTGCACGTTCTTGGACAGACTTTAGGCTGGAAACATTTATGCATGCATTTCAATAGCTTGGTGAGGCATTACAACAGCCAAAATATTTTTCACATCCAACACTGAGACAAACACTCTAGACAATTCCCACACGTTTTGTATGACTCTGGTGTATTAGCTATCTATTGCTGCATAACGAATCAGCCCAAGTCTTGGTGGCTTCGATTACAAGAATCCTTTATGATCTCTCAGTTCCTGTGGGTCAGGAGTGAATTCAGGAGCAGCTTTGCCAGGAAGCTCTGGTTCAGTGTTCCTCAGGAAGAGGTTGAAGCCTGAGGGATGGGGCTGACATCATCTGCAGGTTTGGCTGGGGCTGGAGGACCCACTTTCAAGGCGGGTCCCTCACATGGCTGCCATGTTGGGACTGCTTGTTGACCGGAGGTGTATTGGATGTGTTTTGGGCATGGGGGATGGTTTTCCCCCAAGCAAGTGATACACGAGATCAAGGTAAAAAAAAGGCCATGGTTTTTATGACCAAGCTCTGAAGTCACATCCCATCCATTTCTGCATATTCTGTTTGTCACAGAGGGCTGGCCTCGATTCCCTGGGGAAAGAGACTATGCATTCCAGGAGGTGAGGGTCCCTGGGGCTCACCTCCAAGGCTGGCTACCCCCACTAGCTATCAGTCTTTGGAATCTACTTTTGGACTATCTTCAGAAGCATATGTTCACAAATACAGACACACAGACAATTCTAGCTCTAAGTGGGGCAAGTCTCAGTTGACATATTTTAGTGTGTTTCATTGGCAACTTCTGTTCCATCATCCAACTCCAGGTCAGCTCTAGCCCTGCCCTCCTTCCTAACGCCTCGCTGCTCTCCTTCATCCCCTCCTGCTCCTGGCCCCGGTCCCCTGCTCCTCCTGAAGGACCAGAGAGTGTCTTTAGGTCCTCAGCTCCCCATGAATTGAAAACCTTTTTCATCCTTGCTTTTGTTGTCTTTCCTTATATTAGTGGATTCCTCTTTGATCAATTGTTCTCTCGGTCCCAGAGCAATGTGCCTCCTCACAGAGGAGCAGAAGCATGTCCCCTGTGATGACCAGATTCGTGTGCACACACTGAGGGTAGCTTGTGATTATGAAACACTGTCACACGTGCAGGAACCAGGCCTTGGTTCTGCACAGACCCAAGGTGCCATCGGAAGTTCAATTTTTAATTGAGTTTCTCCCCCTACCTGTGCTGGGATGTCTGGCTATTACCTGGGAATTAGCATATTTAAGTAAAGCCAAGTTCATCACCCTCCTAAAGCCAGCTTCTGCTCCTGACTAACATTTTTCTGTTCATGTTTCCACCTGAAGAGGTGCAGAGCTCAGCTTACAGTGACCCTCGCCCTGAGTCACACACCCGGTGGCTAATGCAGAGACGCTCCCTTCTGCCTCCCTTTCCTTCGCACCACCTCAGTCCAGGCTTTCTTCCCCCTCCACACGTCACCTGCATCGGGACCCCAAGTCGTCCGCCACCCCTCCTGCCTCCAGTCCAATCGATTCGGCATGCTCTGACTGGATCAATTTTTCTCAAATGCCACTTTCATCATTTCATTTTTCTGCTCCAAAAACCTTCCAGCATCTTCCCGCTGATGTCAAGATGAAGTCTGAACTCCCCAGCCTGGCACAGATGACCCTCAGCATTCACTCCAGAGTGTATCGCTACGAACTTGTCACTTGCACCAACCCGAGAGCTCCCGCCACTGCCTCTGTGCAGAATGTCCTCGGTCCCTGGCGTGGCCTGGCCCCTGCCCGACTCCCCGCCGAGCCCCTAAGTGTGCCCACTCGTGCTCCCCGCCTTCCCATCCGACTGCTCTCAGAGCTCTCTCTCGGCCCCCCCAGAGCCCTGCCTTCCTGAAACTCCCACCCTGCTGCCATCTGCTCTGCTCAGCCGCCCAGCGTGCAGCCTTGCGTGAAATCAAGCCATCCTCGCTCTGGCGGCTGGGCTCCTCGCACAGCAGGCTTCTTGTAGACCAGCCTGGGGTCTTCTCCACACTTGGGCAACTGTTCTATGTCTGAGAGGAACTCCATACTTATTTGCTAATGAATTCTGTGGGCCAAACCCCTGATAAAAGCCCTAAAGAGAAGGTTTTTTTTTTAATTGAAGTTTAGTCGATTTACGATGTTGTGTTAGTTTCTGGTGTACAGCGTAGTGATTCAGTTATACATAAACATATACATATATATATTCTTTTTCATTAAATGTTATTACAAGACATTGAACGTAGTTCCCCGTGCTGTCCAGGAGAACCTTGTTGTTTCTCTATTTGATATTTATTAGTTTGTACCTGCTAATCCCAAACTCCTGAAAGGGAAAGGGTGGGGGCGTGGGGAGGAGAAGGTTTTCATGAATTCCTTTCTTCCTCTTCTGGCTCACAGTTGCCTGGGGGGGGAAGGGCTGGGGCTCCCATAGTGGCTGCACCCTGACACCCGGGGACGGGCGTGGCCGCGCCCCCCAGCACGGGCACTCCCTCCGCTTCACCCTCACTCATCCCTAGTCTTGCTGGGTTGCTTGCCCCAGGCTTCCGTTCTCTCTCAGTTTCCCTGTTTATTGTTGGACAGTTTAACGACCGTTTTTGGTGCCATCGGTAAGTGTCCTGTTTGGGACTACCTGCTGTGAAAAGCTGAAGTAATTTGCACTTCTACGTGTTTGTTTTCCACAAGATGCTGTGAGGGTGAGATGCTGTGAGGGTGATCATGCCAGAAGCGTGCAAATGTCTGAGACAAAGGAACACGTTCCTCCCGCCTGTCCCCAAGGGCAGAGGCTCCCAGCGCCTTTGCTAGATGAAGAGATGGCAGCGGGGGGCACAGGCATCCTGAAACCCACCGGCCTGGGGGAGAGCAAAGCCTATCTTTGGCGTCTTCTCCCTGAGAGAGAATAGTGACCTTAAACCCATGCCCTAATTAGCATTTATATGAAGTGAACCAGGGGCTGCAGAGAAGGCTGAAGAAGGAAGCAGGTTTTGGCTGTCAGGGAGGAGCGAAGAAAGGAGAGTCTTTATTTACTCTGCTAGTAAATAAGGATCTGTTAAGTGCCAGACCCAGGGACTAGCCTGGTTATTCTTGCAGGAAAAAAGAAAAATCAGCCAAGAAATAAATCCAGCTCAGGTGCAAACCCCAGCCTGCTTCTGAAGCACCTTGCCGTCCCATCAAGGAGCCTTCGATCTCCTCTGGATTAAGTCAGAGGCTGCTGATGGAAACCCAAACTGAGCCACAGCCAGGGAGCCACACAGCATGAAAGCAGACTCAGAGGAGACTGAAGCCAGAGACGGAGGAGGCTCAGGTCAGAGCTTCCATTGTCAAGCGTGGGCAGGGGCTTTCCTGCGCGTGTTCTCGCGGACTCGGTCCTGTCTGGGCTTAATGACTTTAATAATAGAGCTCCGACCGTCACCGCACACCACCCCGACGACTGAGCCAGGCGCAACAACAGTGAACGACCCTCGTGCCAAGCAGCCCAGACCCACGCCCCCAGCATGGTCCAGACAGACCAACGCCAGGAAGGCAGCCCCAGCCCGACCCCGGGAGCAGTGCGCAGCCGCTCCGCACCACGGCCAGCATCGAGCAGCGCGGCCTGGAGACCCCGACGCCTGGCACGGGCCAGCCCCCCGAGGCTCAGCTGAGATGGCAAATTTCCTGTCCACACCCGACCCGAGTGCGTCTGCTTATCTCGATTGTAACTATAGGGCCTGAACAGAGATTTATTTTGATAAATATGATGTAAAAAAACCCACACAGTTCTACATTATTATTTTGACTGAGATTATCAGGTACCATCCTGCACAAACACAGGAGGGCCGCAAAGATCAGGATTAAAAGTTTGATATTTGAGGTCTCATCCAGTCGTGATCTGGCCACCAACTTTGTGGGACTTTGTTGAATCCGGGTGTCTCTAAAAATGTTCTCTTCTTGAATAAATGAAGCACCTCCACCAGGTGGTGTCAGAGGAGACTTCAGAAGCAAGGCAGGAGGAGAGCAAGAAAGAGAAAGAGGGAAAGAGAGGGGGACGACTGGCAGGCTGCAGAGGCGGGGCGTGGGGCACACGGGGTTCCTGGGGATGTGCCAGGAGCAGGCCGGGAGACCTGAGCACCCGCTCAGCCACTGGTCCCAGGGCAGGAGGCAGCAGACTCTCAGCCCCATCACTTGTGAGAAACGGGGCGACACTCTCGCCCAGAGAAGGCTCAGAAAGAAGGTGCTTTCCCCTCAACTGAGATTTTTCAAATCTGCCCATCTGTAGACAGAATCTGAGAAACATTCCGACTAGTGAAAGGAGTAATTATTTTTACCACTACCTGCTAAGTCACCCTGAGCACTGAGCACTTTGCAATTGCTTGGTCTCATTCACTCGTTCAACAATGTCTATGGGGCAAGAGATGTGGGCTAGGTTTGGCCAACACGGGAGGCAGGACCATCACCCCCTGCCCTCTAGAGGCTCGTGGGCTGGATTACAGTGCACGTCGGGAGAAAGACAATAAACAAGTAAGCTCGGCAGTCGTCAGCCCTGCTGTCCTGTGACAAGCGCTCCGGGAGCGTCGGGGTCTCCGCTTTGCAGACCGCGAGGCTCAGTTCAGAGCGCTCAAGTGCCTTGTTCAGTATTTTGCACCGAGCATCATTACGGGCAGAGCTTAAACAAGGTCTGCTAACCCCAAACGTATCCTCTGTCCACTGTACACACTAGGCACCTCTCCTCCTCCAGGAGAGAAAAGCCATTAGCAGGGGAGACAGAAACAGGCAAACAGCAACACTGAAATGACGGGTCACGTCATGACTGGGCTTGAGTGGGGCTTGAGTGGCCCGGGACAAGGTACCACCTGCTCATCAAAAATGTCAAGTTTGTAATGTGGCCACAGCAGCCATCTGGATAATCCAGTGGAATAAGATTGTTATGGAGCAAACAGAACAGACTCGGGGCTGGATTCCCCGATCTGTGGAAGTGAACAGACCCCAGTGAGGAGCCCCCCTGAGCTGTCCGCAAAGGCACGGGTTCATGAAACTTCCAGCCACGAGCGAGTCTTTTCTGCCGGGTCCTGGCTGTGAGCAGGCAAGGCAGACGTTTGTGTGAGACACACAAAGCCGTTTCGGCTGCTCAAAAGCTATCAGCCCTTACACGCTAGGCTTGAGCAAAACAGATCCTGCCACACTCGGGGCATCAGAGGGGATTACCCGGAAACCGATAACAGATTTTAATTTAGATGATCGTGATGGAAGCGCGGGAGGAGGAGGCTGCAAACGGGCGGATTTAACTCCAGGGTGGTGAAGGGATAAGATGGAACGGATGATACAGGTGCATTTGGAGGCTGAATTAGGCGGAACCACGCGGTCTCCCGTGCCACGGCCTCTCCTTTGTGATAAGCCGCCAGCTGGGGTGGGAGAAGTCCCCGACAAGGCTGCCCGGCGCCTAGGAGGCTGGCCCGCTGGGGAGAGTGGAATTGCTTAGTGCTCTTTGTTGCCCGGGGAAGAGACAAAGCATCCTTGTTAGCAACCCACATACAGGTTGAACAGGGATAGCCCGGAACTGCGGTCGGGTGTGCGGGGCCCCACCTGCGCGGGGCTTCTCCTGCAGTCAGCCTTGGCCACTGCTTGAAGCCTGCCTTCCTTTCCTTCCTTCCTTCCTTTCCTTCCTTCCTTCCTTTCCTTCCTTCCTTCCTTTCTTTTCTGAGAGACAGTTGTTCAAGTAGTTTTTACCCATGTTGTGGCATCCGCGGAGGGCGTTTCCAGAACTCCACATTCTTTTTTTAAATGGAGGCACTGGGGACTGAACCCAGGACCCTGCGCACGCTAAGCACGTGCTCTGCCACTGAGCTGTACCCTCCCCCCCGAAGTCTTTCACTGACAAAGTTTTTCTTCTACTTTCTAGACTCTTCACCACCATCTCGAGTTGAAGTCCAGTCGCTGGTCATCAGTCTCTCTGCTTCTATCGAGTGGGTGATGACCTGGCACCGACCTACACAGGACACACATTCATTTATTCAAAAGTATGTATTGGCTGGTCAACTGCTGTCTGCCAGGAAGTGTGGCAGAATCTGAAACTACAGAGGGAACACGGTACCTTGGTCCCCACCTTCCTGGGGAGAGTTTCACGGGTGTGTTAGGACAGAGAAACAAAATAAAACAAAGAAGGTGAAAAACATTTGTAACAAGTAATATAAAAGAAGCAGCACAGGACTGAAGCCATGATCACAAAGGGGGGCTTTAGAAGATGTCCAGGGGAGCTCCAAGGAGCTGAGATCAGGGCTCTCTAAGCAGAGACCTGTAAGCTGACTTAACATGGAAGAAGATGCCTTTACATGATAATCAAGAGAAAAAAAAAACAGGAATAGAAGGGAAACATCCTCATCCCGATACAGGGCACCCATGAAACACCCACGGTTACCACCGTCCTTACTGACGGGAGACCGAAAGCTCCCCTCCAAGACCAGGAACAGGACAGGGGGTCCACTCTCGCCACTTACGTTCAACCTTGCACCGGAGCTTCCAGTCAGGGCAATAGGGCAGGAAAGACAAAGGGCATCTAGATTGAAAAGGGACAAATAAAACCAACTGTATTTGCAGGCGACATGATTTATGTAGAGGTCAGCCTAAGGAAACCGCCAAGAAACTTAGAATTGAGAAAGGAATTCAGCAAAGTCACAGGGTACATGATAAACAGACAAAAATAAATTGAACTTCTGGACACTAGTCATGAACGATCCAAAAGCAAAACTAAGGAGATCATTCTATTTATAATAGAAACAAAAAGAATAAAATACTCAGGGATGTAAGATTTGCACTTTGAACACTACAAAACATTGCTGAAAGAAATTTTAAAAGACCTAAGTAAATGGAAAGTCATTCTGTGTTCATGAATTGGAAAACCTCATGTTGTTTCAGTGTTAAACTTCCAAATTTATCAACAGATTCAACATCATTCCTATAAAACCCCTAGATGCTTTTTGAGGGGAGGGGAGGGTGGCAGAAATGAACAAGCTGATTCTAAAACTGATACGGAAACACAAGACATCCAGAAGTGCCAGGACGATCCTGAAAAAAGAAGAACAAAGTTGGAGGACTCGCGTTTCCAGATTTCAAAGCCATTTACAAGTCTGTAGCCATCACAGCAGTTCACCACCCACACAAGGTCAGACACACAGACCAGCAGAATCCAGCGTCCAGAAATCAGGCCCTCCGATTGATGGTCAACTGGTTTTTGACAAATATGCCAAGAAAATTCAACGTGGAAAAAGAAGAGTCTTTTCAACAAATGGTGCTGTGACAACTGGATATGTGTGCACAGAAGAATTAATTTGGGCTCCTCTCTCACATTGTCCACGAAAGTTACCTCAGAACGTGTCATGGGCCAGACATAAAAGCTAAACATAGGAGTAAATATGCGAAACCTTGTATTAAGAAATAGCTTCTTACATGTGACAATAAAACACAACAGACAAAGGGGGAAAAAAAACCAGATACACTGAACTTAATCAAACGTCAAAACTTTTGTGATTCAAAGGACACCATCAGGAAAGTGAAAAGGGAACCCGCAGAATGAAAGAACACCTGCCGATCGTGTATCTGATTGGGGACTGGCGTCCAGCATATTCAGAAGAAAAGCCTTTTATAACTCAATCACAGAAGGACAAAAATCAATCTAAAAAATGGACAAAGGATCTGAAGAGACACTTCCTCAAAGAGGATGTGCACAAGGCCAATAAGCACATGAAAATATGCGCAGCGTCATTAGTCATTAGGACAACTCGAAACAAAGTGACAGGGAGATATCGCTGCACACTCACCAGGGGGGTTATCAGAAAAATGACAGGTAATAACAAGTGTTAGGACGGGTGTGGAGACATCGGAACCCTCGTCCATTAAGGATGGGATGGTTAAATGGTCCCTTTGGAAGACAGTTTGGTAGTTCTTAAAAATTTTAAACATAGAGGTACCCTATGACCTAACACATCCACTCTTAGGCATGTATGTGTGAGAGGAGGAAACCTACGTCCACACTACAACTTGCACATAGTTGCTCACAGCAGTGTTACTTATTAGAGATAAAAGGTGAAGATGATGCAAATTTCATCATGCTGAACGTTAGACAAAATGTAGTATGTCTGTGTGGTGGAATATTATTTGGCCATAAAAAAGAATGAAGCATTGATACACACGACAGCATAGATAAGCTTAGAAAAAATGACGTCCACAAGAGACCACAGCTTGAATGACTCCATGTACATGCAAAGCCCAGAACAGGCAATGCTGCAGGGACAGCAGTGGACCAGTGGTTGCCTAGCACTGAGGGCAAGGGGGATGCCAAGCGTGGCTGCTGATGAGTGCCAGGTTTCCTTACGGACACTGAAAATGCTTCAGAAATGACTGTGCTGACGGTTCCACTGCTCTGTCAATATGCTAAACAACACTGAGTTGCACAGTTTAAACCTGTGAATTGTAAGGCATGTGAATGACATCCTGGCCAAGCTGTTCAGAAATTACTGAGGAAGGAGGGACGTCACAGCATGGTGGGTGAGTGCACCCTTTGTCTCTCCCCTTCAATCTACAACCAGCAAGACATCCATAACTCAGCAAAGGTGCCTGTGCCCAGCACACCAGGACCCACACACCTGCACCTCTAAAGGAGGTGGTGCTGGGGAAACGGGAGGTGGTGCCTGTGATCCTGGCCCCTACTGCCCGGGTCGGGAGCTGAGCCCACAGCCCCAGAGAACCTGGGAGCAGAGGAGGCAGTGCACATGACTTTGACCTCTAAGTTGCAGCAGCGTCCACGGCCACAGGGAACGGTGCAAGTGGCCGTGGGGCCTGCAACCTTGGTCCCTCTGGCCCTGGCGGCAACAGTAAGTCCAGCCTCTCTGGCCGCCACAGTGTCACTCATGAACCTGACAACCAACCCCGGATTCAGCGGAGGCACCCACAACCCCTGCCGTGATGGTGCCTGCCACCCAGGCAACCCTGAACAAGGTGCCTCACAAGAACTGTGGAAGGGAGCTCTTCTACCAGAAACAAAAATTCAGAAGTACACAGACTTTGAGTAAGGTGATCAATAGACAGACAGAATAAGAAAATTGCAACTTTATATCAGAATAGGCTGCTAAACAATTATAGAATAAAGGTTAAAGCACTAAAAACAACCACAGTTATTTCAATTTGGTAACAAACTCGCAACATAAAAAGGGGATGATCTGAGACAACAAAAACACAAACGTGGAAAAGGAAAAGGACAGAACTCCAACAGGCAAATGGAGATAAGACGGTGCCAGCAGAAAAAGGATGGTTTTATCTATGAAACATTTTACACAAGCCTCACGGTAATCACAAAATATACATCTAGCGCAGAGACACAGGACATAAAAAAGAGAAAATTAAGAAAATCATAGAAAGCCACCAACATAAAGTGGCGGACACAGACACAAGGAAAAAGAAACAGTGGAGAAGCAGACCAACCAGAAAACAAAAGACAAAATGGCGGCACGGATTCTTCATTTATCAATAATCACCCTAAGTGTGAACGGACTGAATTCACCATTCAAAAGACACAGAGTGGGGCGCTGGAGTGTAAAGCAAGCCCCAGCTCTGTGCCGCCTCCAGGGAGCTCAGCTCAGCTCTGAGGACAAGCGTTGGCTCCAGTGAAGGGCTGGAAGATGGTTCTTGAAGCAAATGGCGGCCAAAAGAAAGTGGGTGGGAAGCCACACTCCCACCAGCCGAAAAAGGTAACAAGAGACGACGACGGGCATATAAAAAGAGGACGATTCATCAGGAGATACAGCAGGTCTTATATATCTGCAAGTAACACAGAAGCATCAAAATACATAAAGCAATGATTAATGCACCTAAAGGGAGAGGAAACACTGGCCCAGAGCATACTAGTGAGGCTTGAACACCCCATGCACATCGATGGCCGGACCGTCCAGACAGAACGTCAACAAGGAAGTCTGATGAAATGAAACATTCGATCAGGTGGACTTAATAGATCCCATCAAACAGAAGCCCATCCAAACGCTGCAGAATACACTCTCTTTTCAAGGGCTCGTGGGACTTTCTCAAGGATAGACCATGTGCTGGGACACAAAACGAGTTTCAATACATTTCATGAGACTGAAATCATTTTGAGCATCTTTTCTGGCCATCATGGTGTGAAACTGGAAACCAACTGCAGGAAGAAAACCGGGAAAATCACAAATATGTGAAGACTAAACAACATGCCACTGAACAACTACTGGGGTCATTCAAGAAAGCAAAGGAGGAATCAAAAAATACCTGAAGACAAACGAAAATACCAAAATCTACGGGCTACAGCAAAAGTGGTGCCAAGAGGGAAGTTCAGAGCAGGCCTGCGTCAAGAAATAATTAAAGTCTCAAATAAGTAATTTAACTTTATACCTAAAGGAACTAGAAAGAGAGAACAAACAAAGCCCAAAGTCAGTAGAAGGAAGGAAATAATAAAGCGAAGAGTGGAAATAAATAAAAGACTAAAAAGACAGCAGACAAGATCAATGACACTGAGAGCTGGCTCGTCGAAAAGATAAACAAAACTGAGAAACTTTTAGCTGGACTCACTAAGAAAAACAGAGAGGAGGCTCAGGTAAATAAAATCATAAACGGAAGAGGAGAGATTAAAAGAATAGCATGGAAATACAAAGGATTACAAAAGAATACCTTCAGCAGCTATACACCAACAAATCGGACAAGCTAGAAGAAATGGATACATTCTTGGATTCATACAGCCTTCCTAAAACTGAATTATGAAGGAAAAAACCTGAACAGATTGATCGCTAGTAAGGAAGTTGAAACAGTAATCTAAAGCCTCCAGAAACCAGAAGTCCAGAACCAGACATCCTCACTGGGGAATTCCACCAAACATTCAAAGACGACTTAATGCTGATTGTTCTCAAACCCTCCAAGAAACTGAAGAGGAGTTCGTAACTCATCTTATAAGACCAACACTACCCTGACAGAGATGTTTCGGTTTTTTTTTTAAACCTAATGTATAGTTTTTACGCATAAAAAAATTACTTGCACCTCCAGTGTCACCCTTATTTGCTGCGTTTTGAACTACAGTAAGTTGTTTGGACGTCTGCTGCTCCATTAGGGCAAGAAGTGCGTCTTCCACATTTTCCATATTCAAGCGTTACTTAGCCTGGTGTTCTGCATGCACTGTGTGCGTGCGAGTCTCAATAAATATTTGTTGAATAAAAGATACATACATGATGATTCTAAATAAGTGGGAGTAAAACTGAGGCCAGAAGGAGCCATTCTCTCATTTCAGCGGGTCATACACAGGCCTCAAGTCAGTATCAGAAATTTGCAACTGGGAGAGAACACTGGTTTTTAACCTCTACTCCAGGAACCTGCGTGGAATCAGAGCTCTGGCTTTCCTGGGGGTTGCCTTGGAAAAGGGGAAGGAAATTGGTTTGAGGTAGGAGGCAATTTGATCCCCTGACTCCACTTTAACTAGAGTAACAATCTGATTAGCTTGCAAGTGAGATTTCATTAGAACAAATGGTTTAACAATCTATTTTAAAAATAAGATAAATAAGCAAAAATATTAAAAATCATGACCTGCTGCAAATTGCTCTATTTTTTATCATTAAACTGAGACCCAGAGAGGTTAGGTCATTCTAGCAAAATTACACAGTTGGTGAGAGAGAGGGACTGTGAGTGTGCTTGTCGTAGTGCCACGTCGTTTCTGCCTGGATGCCTACACCAACTGCTGGGTGACCTCTCGGCCCCACTGTCCACCACAGACACCATCGGGTCACAGACTGTGCAAGCTGAACCAGAACCTGAGGTTGGTAGAACGTGGCCCATCTCTTTCAGATTCCATCCTGCCCGCTGCCCCTTCACTCACTTCTAGGAGAAAACGCACCCTGTCAAGGATCCAAGAGACGTCCCATCGCGGAGCCCACACCGGGTCTGGGCAGAACCCAGCTCCGAATTTTATTGGAAATGAGCATCTTCCAGCTGAGGAGCTACATCCTGCCCGGAAGCAGACGGATGCATCAGAGCATCCCTGCTCCTGACCGAACCATTCAGAAGCACGCTCAGAGGAAGTCCAGGAAGCTCAGGGAAACACTGTGAATGTCCCTTAGACAAGCAGCCGCACTCTAGATTTGCCAGGACTGCAGGACTTTTATGCTGAGGATCTGTTCCTTGTTGTGTCTGGACCAGCAGATCCATTTCCCACCCTCCTTTCAGCCCCTGAAAACCGGTCAGTGGTCAGGTAGCCTTCTTGGCAATTGACATGATAAATGTGGGCAGGATATTATTCCCTATTATGTGTTTTAAATTTTCTTTGGCGAAAGAACTATAAATGCAAAGCAATAGTATGGCTGGGAGGCAGGGGGCCATAATTAAAATCGCCTTTTGTTTTCTAAATTGCTTATTAAAATGCTTGTGAAACCTGCGAACACAAAGCAGCAGCCAAAACCCCTTTGCTGCTAAATGGAATGAAATGGATTTTTCAAATGTCACACTAGTATCCACTTAATAATACATTTTCCTATAGACAGGACAATAATATATATTTTAATCACTTTTCTACAGGCAAATAGACTGCACAGGAGCTGCCCTTCACTGGCACTTGGAAATTATGAATTTTTCAATAACCTTTTCTATTATTCATCCTGTGTTATTCCGTAACATTTCTGCATGAGGAATGTGCTTCCCAGACACTTTATGAATCTCTTCTATTATTTATTAAACAGCAAGGTGTCTCCCCACAAGCCTCACCCCACACTCCAGAGAAAGCCCCTTGGGGAGGGGTCCAGATGTGGACAGCTACCTCCCAGGTTATTAATAATTTCCAATCTGTAAGAGACGCAGGTGTAGCTGCCTCCTCCGTGCAGTTCCACTCTGGCCACCAGAGGTGTCCGAGAGGTGACGCGCACCTTTTGGGAGAAGGTGAGGCAGCTGATCAGCCTGAGGCAGTCCCTTTTACAGCAGCTGGGCTATGTTCCCAACTCCTAGACTGCCTCTGTTTCAGAAGGGAGGCCACGTGGGGATATAATCCCGACCTTGGAGATGGGAGGCCTGAATTTCACTCTCTGCTCCGGATACAGGATCTTCCTTGGGGAAGCCTCCGTTCTTTCTTCCCCACCCTGCCTCCAACAACAATATTTTCTTTGCCTGGATAGTTCCAGGTCCTTGAGCACCAGAACCCCTCCTGCCAGGTGCATCCATGCCACCTGTGTCGTTCCTATTTCCTCATTTGTCACTTCGCTTTACTTAACGGTTGTGAGCCACTGGAGGGAGCGGCAGGGCCTCCTGCTCACCATTCTAACCTCCAATGTCCGGAAGTATATTTAGGACAAAGTTGGTGTTTGATTATTATTTAGAACGATTGAGTAGATGTATAAATATGGCGAACCAAATGCTCGTCTCTAAAGCGGCGGTTAAGAAGGTCTAAGAGATGCTAAAGGTCTAAGTGGCTGAATCATTAGCTGCTCATCAAATGTCCATGGAGCTTGGAGGAGCAGAACTCGGTCACAGCCCCCGGTGGAAGGCTGGGTCCCCAGCCCCCCGGGCTGGCAAACATGAGAGTTTTGTGGCTTGTCTGTCTTGGGGCTTTCCTGATAAGCTCTGGAATTTTTCCTTCACTTGGGTGAACAGACTCGTTTGAATTCTCCTGGATGTGGCTCCCCTGAAGCTAACAGTAAAGCAGAACAGAAGTGGTGTGGCCACTGTTGCCGGGAGAGCCATGTGTACCCCTCGATCCGTGCGCCCCCTCAGGAAACGAGACATGCTGACGGGACGTTCCCCGTTGCTCCCTCACCCCCTCCACATGGACAGTGGGCTCACTAGTGTGGAGACCTCAGGGTGCAGGCTGCAGGGGGCTGCACCGTCCCCTTCAGAGCCCACCTCGCCCAGGAACAAGGGTGCGGAGCAGGTGCGGTCCACACAGGAGGACTCGAGCTCAGGCCTGGAAGGCCCAGCTGGGGGAAAGCGGGTCCCTGTCTGGGGGACGGGGGAGCTGAAGTGAACGGATGGGCTGGAGTGGGAGCGATTCCAGCCGGAGCACCCAGGCGGCCTCTGCGGGCGCTTCACCGTCAACACGTCTGGGAGGCAGTGGAAGTGGAGGCTGGGACCTGGGACGTGGGGTGCGGGGTGGGGATGGGGAGAGGCCATGGGGGAGGGGGATAGCGGGATTAAAGTGGGTAGAGAGACTGAAGCAGGAGAGGGGAGAGCACAGACAGCTGAAACCTCCCGTGTGGCACTGAACGGGCCCTAAATTCCTGAGGGTCCCAGACGGAGCCTCAAATGAACTGGGAGAATAAATCAAGGTTCAGCCCCAAGAGCAGCCTGACAGGGGCCAGGGCCACATCCCAGGGGGGCCAGTGTGTGACCTGCAGGGTCAGCAGGAGGCTCGTGCTCCAGGGAGCCCTCAGACACCCGTGAACCCCAAGAGTCCCGGCAGGCAGGGCGCAGGGGAAGGAACAGGAGGGGGGCTCGGGGAGGCAGGCGGAGCAGGAGACGCTGGAGGGGCCTCGTGAGGGTCAGCGCACTATGGCCCTTGCACCCGCTCTTGTAAGTAACGTTTTCCTGGCACACAACCACTGCCATTCATTTACCTATGTGGCCACAGTGGCCAAGTGTTTGCAGCATTTGGCCCGCAGAGTCTCCAATACTCCCTCTCTGGCTCATTAGAGAAAATGTTTGCTGATTGCTGGACCTGCCCTTAAATGGTAACCTTGAATTTCACTGAAAAGGGGAGACAGACATTAGGCTGAACTGGCATTCTTGGGGGCGTGTAGCTCAGGCGTCCCGTCACCCAGGGAAAGAACGGTTTGAATTTCCTAGGTCCTACTGCTCAGGGTCACGAGGTCGGTACAGTCACCAGGCGGGGGTTCTCTCCTGGAGGAGGAGGCCATGGCTCAGGGGACAGTTAGTGGGGTTGGAGAGTCCGGACCCCAGGCCTGGGCCAGGGGTTCTCCACCCGCCACGGAAGTGGTGAAGGCAAAGGGTCCTAGGTGCTGAAGGAGGCACGTCCACCAGTGGGGACGCGGTCTCTGGGATGTCACGTCCCAGGGAGTGTCATTCTCCAGATGGACAGGACCCCCAGCCTCTCTCTGGCTTGCTGCTCAGCACAGTAAACCACCGTCTGTCTGGTTCCATCTCGGCATCGCCTCTGGAGTATTGAGAGTTTGCTCCCGAGGTCTCCCTCAGCTGCTTTTGCCTCCCTCGCCTCCTCACTCCAGACAGAGTCCCCGTGAGCTTCAAATGGGAGGTGGAACGGTTTCCTGTGCCTCCTCTGCACGCCCGTCCCCAGGCCCATGGAGGGGGTGCCATGGGAGACACAGGCCTTCCTTCTCCCATCTCAGCCCAGCCTCTGCCCAGGCAGCCGCTCTCTAAGCATCACTGATTTATGCGTGTTTAGAGTGGGGGGGACACAGTCGCTGGAGATAGAGATGTCATTTGCAAAATAGTAATAATAGCGTCCCGGCTGATGAGAGGCAAACGCCCCTGGGGTCAGTCCCGCTAAATGATACGTCTTTCTTAACGATTTAGCTTGTGAGGCTATCTGAGCAGAGCACTTAGACTAATTCCAGGGTCTTTTCTTCCCTCTGTATGAACTGCTCAGCCCTCTTGAATGCAGCGTCTGTTTTCCTAATTGGATCTCATCAAAGCTTTCTCGTTGCCTTCAGCTGGCAGAGGCCCATCGCGACGTGGAGGGAGGGGACAGACGCCAGCAGGTGATCAGCTGGTGGGCGCGCCTGGGCGGTGGCTGCGTGAGCCCTGTCTGCCCTGTACAGAGCCTACATGGGGCAGCAAGTCCCACGCTGCAACCCAGCTGCAGCCACCCAGCCTCCGTCAGGGCACTGTCCTTACTCCCAAAGCCTCAGGACAGCCGTGGTATTAGGAGCTCCCATTAATTGAAGGCTTTCTGTGCATTAGACACTATACTAAGCATTCTGCATACATTTTATGATCAGTTTGCGTCTAACAAAATCGTGTAAGGAAGAGGCATCATGAGCCCAGTTTTACAAATAAGGACCTGGGAGCACAGAGAGGTTGAGTAAGTGGCTCAAAGACACACAGCTAGTGAGTGGCTGAGCAGGGACAGAGCATCAGGCAGAGGGAGAGGGGAGAACTGATTGCTGTGACACTTAGAGAGTGTAATGATCCTTTCTTTCCTCCTACCAACGTCTCTAGGTCTTGTGCTGATCCACGAGCCAGAGCGCGCGTCATCCCTTCAACATGCTGCAGTATTCCCTCGGAAAAGGCATTGCCACCAATCTTTCTTACATTAGCGCATTTGTGTGCGATATAACATGAGAACATTATGTAAGACTTGGAGGGAAAGAGCTCAAAGGACACCCACCCCTAATTCCCCCACCTGAGCACAAACACTGTCAGTGCTCGGACAGGCACAGGACAAACATATGTATATTTCAAAAAAAAAAATTGCCTACAGGACATACCAGAGTCTCTCTCCAAATTAAACAACATATAAATGGGACTAAAGGTGTGTGATTTTTTTTTCTCCTAAATCAAATTGCCAGGAGGTATACACTCTGAACTGTCCTGCCTTCCAAGTTTGTCTAAGACAATCAAACTCAGGCACCTAGAGGTCAAGAATTTTCCATGTTCATCAGAAACATAGGAACATAAGGCTGGTGTACAGAACTTAGCAACTGCCAGACAGCAACCCAGCCAAAGAAACACCAGCCCTCTGAATGCACTCATTCTTAACAAATACATGTAGCAGACCCACCCACCGGGCTCTGGGCGTGGGGCTGGGGGCCGAAAGGGGCACATGGAATTAGAGGTAGGCTCTGCCCTTGAGGACGCTGCGGTCTAGTAGCAGACAGACAGACAGACAGAGCATCATAAATCGATATGGTGAGTGCAGCTATGGAGTGCATCCAGAAGTACAGACAAACATGCACAACAAAACACAGGAAAACCCCGGGGAGTGTGGGGACCAGGCGGTGCTAGTTAAAGCCCAGCGTTCTTGCACACCCCCGGCTGGGTGGCCCCGTGCTGGGCGCTGCGGTTTGCTTTCCTCGCCTGCGCACAGGGGTGCTAAGGCTCTCTGCAGAGCTGCAACTAGGTAGGGGGCAGAGGCTGGCACGGGCTGGGCAGGTCTTCCCCTCGGCCTGTTACAGGTGCACTGATGGCGCCACCTGGAGCCTACGCGCTCTGGATGCTCAGCCCCTGCCCTGCGGGAGGGCAGCCTGGCTTCCGGAGACTCAACACCCTGCCCACCAGGATTTCAATGGCTCCCGTTCCTCCAGTTCTAATCTCCGAATCTGCTGGAGCAAAGTTGAAGTGGCTGGAGGGGCTGAGGGACCAGGGGAATGAGTGCTGGGAGGGTGGGCAGGGCTG
Source organism: Camelus bactrianus (assembly GCF_048773025.1). Taxonomy (NCBI): domain Eukaryota; kingdom Metazoa; phylum Chordata; class Mammalia; order Artiodactyla; family Camelidae; genus Camelus; species Camelus bactrianus. The sequence continues at coordinate 22,935,645 of NC_133571.1, read as the reverse complement.
CAGGAAGGCAGGTCTGTTCTTGGCCTGTTTTCATCTCTCACACGGGGAGGGAGGCAAAGAGGAGAAATAATGGCTTGCTTCTTGCTGGATGTGGGAGCACGCTTCCTGCCAATGCCACCTCTCACAAGGGTGATCGCTTGATACTTAGGCAAGGGAGCGTTTAGGGAGAAGAGGACAAGATAAAATTACAAGTGACAGCTCAGCCCGCGTCTGCAATTACAATGCACTGTGAACAAGGCGAGTTGCAATTCCCGCTGCCAGGCCTGGCCAGAGAGTGACGGGGGCGGTGCACCTCGGGAAGGTGGCGGTGGGGACACCGGGCAGGCAGAGGGGGCCTGGGGCGGCAGCACGGGGAATGTGGCGACTGAGGGCTGGCAAGAAGACCGGGAGAAGCAAGGGAGCAAGAGGTGGTGGGGAAGACGGGGAGAGAGCCAGGAGGCCAACTGCGAACAGAGGAGGGAGTGTGTGTGCATGCCTGTGCACGGTGTGTGAACACTCGGACAGCGGTGCTGAGGGCCGGGCGGGGCTGGCCGTGTCCTCGTCATACTCAAGGCCAACCATGTGCTAAACAGGAGAGGACTATGACTTGGGGCTGACCACGGGGACAGGAGGGAACCACTGGCTGCACATGCTGTCGAGGAAGGAGGCAGGAGGCGTCCGGCGTGTGCGGGTCCAGGCTGGATGTGCGGGCAGCTCCTCACTCCCTAATCCCAGGGGGGCCAGCCTGGCCACGGAACTTCCCAGAACCCTCGTGCAGGAGGAACGCCGAGATGTTCTCCAAGACCCTCACTTTATGAAGAAACTGGACCACGTGTGTCCCGGAGAAGAGAGGCGCCCAGCCCCACCTCACTCAGGCTGCTCGTGGCAGGAGATGCCTGGAATCTGGGTCCCCTGCCTTCCAGCCCAGTGCCCCCATCACCAGAGCCTAGATTTTGTCCAGGTTAAAAACGGCGTGGTCCCCTGTCCAACTTCGCTTTCATACCCTCCCTTCAGCACTGCCTTCACCATCCTCAAAACCTTCCGCAGCAAAGCCGGGCCCACAGGATAGAGACGGCCTCGCTCCTTCGCGGGCCACGAGGGTGGGGCGGGACTGGCCACGCCCACGTCAGAGTCGGCTTCGAGACCGGGCGGCGTCCTCCCCGACTCCGAGCTCGCGGTAGCGCTGTTTCTCCCTCTCTCTGTCTCGCTCGGTAAGATCTCTTGCTCAAAACTCAAATCACAGCACATCGCTCCCAGCGGGCTGTCTCCGGATCCGCCCGGCAGCTAACATCTCTGCCTCACTTAGCGGTGGTTACACGTTGCCCTGAGTTGTGGACTGACATGCGCTGCCTTCCTAGACAGGATCAGAACCTTGTCTTCATAGACCCATAGCGCCGGGCCCGACGCCTCACCCAGAATAGATGCAAAGTGTTAAATATTTGATGTTGGGTAAAATCCTTCCCGGGAGGATCTGCCCCAGCCCCCTGGCTCCTTCTGACCGGCTGCTGTAGCTCCAGGTGGAGTCAGGTTGCCACAGCATCAGGCCGGGCCGGCTGTCGCTGTGGTTTGCGCTCCTGCTCTAACCTATAAAAGCACCAAAGGATAAACAGTCCTAGTGCTCAGTTCAGACTGCTCAGAGCCTTGGCTTTCTGGTACCACTGCCTGAAACCAGATCGTCAAGGAAACTGAGTGCAGTGGTTAGGAGGAAGGGTTTTAGATTCAGGCCATCTTGGATTTGTGTCCTGATCCTTCTATTTAGTCCTTGTGGTTTGGGATTAACAGGGACCTCTCTGTGCCTCGGTTTCTTCATCTGTGAAATGGGCATCCTCTTAGTAACCAGGCCGTATGGTGATGTGAGGACCAGACAAGACAGGGCGCACACATCGTTTATCACGGTGCCTGGGACGCCCCAAGTGGTCCATTAGAGGCTGCCTTTCTGAGTCCTTGTGCTGCTCCACCTTCAGTGTCTGCTCACTCTTGCCACCGGCCTCCTCCTAAAGATACGGACTTGCTTTTTCTCCGTCTCACATTTTATGTCGCCAACCCTGCCCTTGGTTTGGTCTTTGGCCATCGTTCCTTCAACGCTGACAACTGCCATGCTTCTTCCTGTCCCTGTGGGACTTGCTTCCCTGCTCCCATTTTTCTGGTGCTTGGTTGTGAAAGGACAGAGTCCTGGACCAGGTGCTGGGGAGCATCGAAGGTATGAGTCCAGTCGTGGGGGTGCGTACCGTGACCGAGAAGCAAGGTTTACACACATGGGGTGAAACTGTGCAATCTACATTCTATTATCAGATTCGTTCCACGTCTAGGTTATTCATCGAGTTTTTAATCGCCCAGCATTTGTGAGTCTTTAGACCTGGCTGTATCTAACAACTTGAATTTACGGTCAAGAGAATGGGCTCTGAAGTCAGACTTCTGTTAGCTCTGTAACGCTGAAAAGGGTATCTAAACTCTCTGCCTTGGCCGCCCCACCTGTCAGATGGAGCTCATGACAGGACCCACTTCATGGGACAGACGCGAGGATTAAATGAGATAATGTGGCTGAAGCCTCATGGAGTGACGCCTGCACAGAGTAGGCACCGTTCAGTGCCCGCCCCTTCTCTGAGCTCTTCTGCTCGCCCCAGAGCCCCCTAATCGAGCACTTACTGACCTTTTTAAGTCAACTGAAGCTAATTTGCCGTAACCATCGCCTGACGCCACTCTCCGTAGTTGAGGCTGCTCTGGCTTTAGACACGGACAGTGTGAGGTCAGCAACACGCACGGCCCCTCCAAAGCTTGAAACCATATTCAAGGCAGTTTCTTCACGCTGAAGCTGGCTGAGAACCTAGAGTCCTTTTCTTGGAAGTGCCGTAGGAGGAGGGAGCAGGGCGCTGGGCTGAGAACCCGTGTTCATTATCCCCGGCTGGGTAACAACTAAGCTGAAAACTGCTTATCTCACAGTTCGCAGGCAAAAGATCCAGCTCAAGGTCTCTCATGAGGCTACAGTCACGCTGTTGGCCAGGGCAGTGGCCTCACCCGGAGGCTCAGCTGGAGAGGGGGGACCTGCTTCAGTCTCACTCACGCGAGCGTCAGCAGGCGTGGCCCCTGGCCCAGGGGGCCTCCCCGCTGGGCTGCCTCCCAGCGTGGCAGCCTGCTCCCCTGGGGGGGGGGGCTGTCCACGGCATGAGAGGGCTTGTCACAGTCTTTTTATAAGTCAATGTTGGAAGTGACATCCCATCACTTCTGCCATATTTTATTGCCTAGAATCCAATCAGTAAGTGCAGCCCCCTCTCCAGGGGAGGGGTCACACAGCACCCAAACAGGAGGTGAGGGTCTCGGGGACCCTCTCAGAGGCTGGCTGCCACAACCTCCCACACAAAAAGCGACCTGTGCAGAGACTTGGCGCACCTGTAGCCTCGTGACCCTGAGATAAAGAAGGAAAAGCTGACATGCTGTCCAGGAAGACTGCGTTCACACGCCCGCTCACAGGCACGCACTAGGCGGAGATGACAGTGATGGGGTATAATCCTGTCGACCTGGTAGAGCAGGTGAGCAGGTGCTGGATGCCAGGCTCTGTGTGCAAAAGTTTGCACACATGATCCGTGCTAGTTACCAGAGAAGTTTGTGCAGGATGTGAGCCTTGAGTTAGGTCCCGGTAAACCAGGGAGAATGTGCCTGGCTAGGGAAAAGAAAGGAAAGAAGGGAGGAAAAAACACTAACAAAATGGCCTGAAGCCAGGGTGGGGAAAGAGGGTGCAAAATAGGGGAAAGAACTGAAACAGAAACAAAAGACTCCGTTGTCTGTAAGCTGCAGTCATCTCGGGTGGGCGAGGTTTTTGCACCTGTTGTATGTTGGTGTTTTGATAAAATGCCTGAGTTAGAATCAGAGGACGGGGTGTGGCTAACACGGCCTTTCAAGATGGACTTTGGGCACCCGGGATTCTGCACGGAATGATGCTCTGTACCTGGTAAGGAACGTTCTGTGCTAGTCACTGTCTGCTGCGTGGACAAAGACAAAATGGCGTGGTGGCCCGGGCAGCTCCACGCCTCCATCCCTGGGCAGAGAGCCGTGCAGTCCCGCTGGCGGGTCCCCTGTGCCCTCCTTCCCTCCAGGCACCAAAGCCCAGACAAGGGTCTGGCAGTGTCTCCGAGGCAAACTTCCTCCCTCAAAGCCTGGGAGAACTTGTCAATGGCAATCAGCCACCAGCGTGGGTTCCCCCAGCCAGGCCAGCTGGCAGGAAGGCTGCCAAGGCAGCAGATCTGACGAAAGAATTCTCAATCACATTTACATGTGCATGGTGCAAAAAAGGGAACGGAAGGGGGGAAGGACCCCTCCGGAATCCAAAAAGAAAGTCACTAACTAACCCACCAAAAGGGGAGAAGAATCGACCACAGATTTGTCTCAGATGTTCTCAAATTGCTGTCCTTAAAAGCTCTGCTTCTTCCCCGTCTTCCTCCTCCTCCCATCCGTCCAATCGCCCAAAGAAAGTCTCTAATTTTGCCTTAATTTGTGCCTTGGTTGCAAGAACAAAACAGGACGTCACCGCAGCTTCCCCCGCCCTCCCCTTGGCCCCTCCACAGCTGCACTCCCTCAATGGCCTGAGAGCCTCCTTTCTCTGCCATCATCCCCTATTCTTTGCCAAGCTGGTCCGTGCACTGCCCGGCCTGGGGTGGTGCCTCCATACTGCACCCATCCAAGGGTCATCTTAACTCCAGCCAGTGATGTCCTTGACCTCCCAGGGAAGCAGGGACAGTGGACTCTGGGGCAGGGGAGAGCAAAAAGCGAAGTGACCCTGCCCACGTGATGCAAACTGCAATCTCGCAAGATTGTAGATACCTTGGGCATCTTGCCAGGACCCTGGGGGCAGTAACAAATTTGGATATTTACATCATTTTTCAAATAAAAAATAAACACACAGAGCCTCATTACTTCCTCCCAGTTGAATCCTTTCGGGATATCAGATGACACATTGTTTCTCTCCTGCCTGCTAATGGGACTCGGGGTTTTATCCTCAGATACAGACCTGGCTTCCACCAGACAAGTGCTCACTGGCAATCTACACCTCCCACTCTCGGGGGAGGCTAATTTAGCTCCCCTCTCGTGGCTCCGCCCCTGCCCCACCAAGGATGCGAGCGCTAAGGCGCTTCTAATTAATCTTGGTAAATTGCTCTGCGATCCTGGGATATCAAGGCAAAGTATTATTAGAAAACGCTGGCTGGGTTAGTGGCTGGCCATAAAAGTGAGATGCTGATCAGTTCACTTTTCATGCCGCAATTATTGGGAACGGTTGCAAGAGGTTTTATGTGACGGCACATCATAAGTCCTCAGGAACAGCAGGGAGCAGGGACCGAGGGACGCACACCCGTGACTCAGAGCGGGCGTCAGCAGAGTGGGCTTGCAGCCAGTTCATCTCGGCTCCTTTCTGTCCTAGTCGGGGGTGGCGGCTTCCCGGGAGATGCTGGGGACTCTGTGCGTTGTCTTCTGTCCCAGCAGTCCTCTCCCCTCTACTTCTTGGCATTTGGGCAAAGTCACCTGTGGTTGAAGTGGTCGTCAAAACCAAGCACCCCCACCTTGTCAGGCAGTAACATCTTAGAGCTGGAGACTCTTGGGGTCAAAAAACTTCTGATTTAAGGAGGGAGATGAGAGCGTTTCAGAGGGGATCATCCATAGGGTTCATGCACATCAGAGAATAGATAAACCTCCAAGAAATTTAGGGTAAATTACCCTCGATCTCTCAGCCCCACTTGTGTCTTATTTCTGGTCCATTCATGAGGACTTAGCTAAAAATTCCTGCCTCAGAATCGCTGCGTGATGTGAGGCCGACGCAGCCTTGTTCTCTCTTTGCGTCCCCATCTGCGTCGAGCAGATATTAATCCACACCTCCTAGGATATTTGATGGAGTAACTAATTAATGTTTAAAGAATGTTCTTTGAACACAAAAAAGCGCAGTGTCTGAGTGTAAGGTGTGATTACTCTTCCGAATTGCACAACTGCTGGGGTGGTTTCTGCGGAAGCATATGACCTTCAGAAGAAAAATATCCAATTACTGCAGTTTGTTTATTATTTCATGTTAAAACATTGTTAACACGAACGTTTCCCCTTAATATTTTATGAAGAAGATATCTGAGACAGATTTAATATTTTAATATCTATTTGGCACAAGGGCTAAAGAATTCAATAATGAGAAGCAGGTATTGTGTGTGGGGGCGGTTGGGTGGAGGCAGTACCATGGTGAGGTTTCAAATTTCTCTGAAATGAGTTAAATTCAGGTGCAGAGAGAGAGCCCCTCTTCTCTACTCTCAAGGGCCAGCAGGGTGGGATTCAGCTCAGGGATCTGAATCCAACTGGAAGAGCACAGCGCATAATCCACCCTAGTGTTGTGGGAACTGGCGGGAGAGCTCATCCCCGCAGGCTCCCACGTGCCACGGAAATGGGTGAGGAACAGGTCTGGGGGAGCGGGAGACGGCACCCACGCTGGGGAGGGGAGCACGGTGAGGGCAGGGCTTACATCCAGAGCCACTGCCCTATAGGCCACCCCTCCCTTAGGGCCCCTGAGAACCTCCGCTGAGGGGCGGGGCCGCGGTTCAGGGCCCCCAGGAGGAGGCAGGCAGGCAGGGCTGAGGTGGTGGTGTTGGCGCAGGCGGACAGCTAGGTGCGAGCAGAGAAAGGGGGGCGCAGGCCACACGGCAGGAACGGGGCCGAAAGGAGGGGCCCCGGCCACATACAGGAAACCCTGCATCATGTAAACAACAGGAGTCCCTGGGCAGAGAAAGAAAAGCAGGAACCTCTGGCCTGATAAGTGGTCACACATTTTGGGGTGACAAGTACCCTAGAGGCCGACAAAGAAAGGTGGGGAAAGGCAGGAATCTCCAGGGTCTGACTGTAATCTCTTGCTCACTTCTGCCCTCATTTCAATACAATCAGCCTCGCAGAGTAGAGGTACCCACCGTGCACCGACGCCGTGACGCTGCCGACCCAGACTGAATAAGGACAAAAATCCCTCCTCCCCTCGGGAAGGGGGAGCTGGGAGGAAAATCAGGGGATGCGACCCCAGACCCTTCCCTCCCCAGTGACTATTTCGCCCACTCATTTCTACACCCTGTGTAACCGACGTGCCAGAGAGACTCAGGGCAGCCGCTCACCTGAGCCTGCCCGCCCTCCCCGTGAGAGTGTGCCGTCCAGCCCTTAACAAATCCCCACTTTACTCTCCTAACCCCCGCGTCCCGTCTCTGAATTCCTTCTGTGACGGGACAAGCGCCTGGACACCGGCCACATCCACCGGCAGCAGCGGGACTCACGGGTGCCCGGTTCTGATGCACTGGCCCCATCGCTGAGCTGCGGTGAGTCTGAGAAGAGGCTTCTTTGGGGTTTTTGAGGTGTTTGCCCAACAGAAAATTAGTGGCCGGGGAGTTGGGGGGACGTGACATTGATTGTGGTGAATGATACCAACGTGTAATTGCCGAGTGTTAACTCTGTGCCCAGAACGGGCCTGAGTGCGTCGAGGACTTCGGTTGAGGGTTCTTCCCGTCAACTCTGAGGCAAATATGATTCCCTTTTTCAGATGAGAAAATGGAAGCTTGTCCAGAGTCAAAACAAAACAAAACAAAACAAAGCTAGTAAGTGGCGAAGCTTAGATTTAAAATGCAGGCCGTCTAACTCCTAAGCTAAGTTAACTTTAGCAACGTATCACTTAAATTTAGAAGTGAAGATACTGCTCGGGGCCTAAAAAAAGATAAGCATTCATTTCCATGCTGTTGGGCCCATGGCTGACAGGCGGCCGAGAGGGGCTCTTTCTTTCTCCAAGTTTCCCATAAGCTGGTTGGTGCCAGTTGGTGTCGATTCCAGGCCGCGCGTTTCCCCAGGCGATTCTGGATGCGCGGGTAGAACAGATTTTGCTAGTGTAGGACCCCCTCCCCCACAAGGGTGTAACTCTTAAAGCAACAGCACTTTCTGCATTCCCGGGGCGTCAGGTTGGGAGTGGGGTGGCTGAGGACTTCAAGAGACCTTTCGATTTGCAGAGTTCAGGGCTGGAGCCCCATCGAGAAGGAGACCCGGAGCTCACCAGGATGGAGAGGTTCTGCACAGTGACATCGAGCTCCGTGTCTCTGTGCGCAGAGCCACACTCTGGGGACTGAGGGTGGCCCGGGTAGCTCACTGTCCTTGAGAAGCAGCAGGCTGGGCCCTGGAATTCAGAGAAGGACCAGGGCTCCAGGAGGGGGGACCCCAGGGCAACGCCGGAGTGACGAGTGTCAGACGTGTGATGTCGGCTGTCAAAGTGGACTGCTCTTTCCTGGTGTAGCTCCCCCGGGGCTACCGCCATGTGGCCACACAAGGCAGAGAGCAGTGTCCACACTTGGGGAGAAAGAGGGAGAAAGGAGGAAGGACAGAGTCAGGAGGTGACAAGACTGCAGGGGCAGGGGAGACCCGCGGAGGCCTGGGAAGAGCCCGGGAACCAGGAACAAGGGAAGGAAGTGCCGGTGCCTGGTTCTGTGAACAGGAGGAGGACAGCGTGGCTAAGGGGACTGAAATGCTGGCTCCTCCCAGAACGAGAACACAGTTTCTCTGAATATGCATGGGGCATCACAGTATCCCACACTCTTCTAACAATAACACAGGGCCCTCCAGTTCTCTGAAATGTCACTGCTTGTCGCCCACCCAATTTTTTTGTTTATCCACAGACCAAATGTAACTATTTCTCACCTTCTGACGGCCACCGTGACTTCCAGGAGAGGGACTTTTTGCTACTTCCAGTGTGACTGTGGTTCCAATGGTTCATTCATAGGACCCCACAAAAGCCCAAATGCAATGGGAAAAAAAGAGACTTTTTTGTTCATTGCCATCAGAAAAACAATCTTAAGAATGTGACGCGCTTGATGCTGGGAGTAAGAGGAGACACTGACTCATGTTCCTGATTTCAGACACAGGATGGAAAAAATCTATGGCCCCATTGCAGGCCTGGAGATGGGGAGGGGGGTCTCGAGAAAGGTCAGTTCAAGTACAGACTTCTCCCTCTCACCTCCTTCCATCAACGCCCTCCGTCTGTCAGGTCACTTGGCCAAAGGAGACGGTCTTGGGAGCCCTCAGCCCTGCGCAGTAGCCCTGGTCTCCCCCAAGTCCTGATGCGCACGCCTGACCCTTTGTTCTCTCTCTGTTTCTCACAGATCACGATTTGCCTGCAAAGACCACGCGAGCTCCAGCTGCCTGCAGAGGGCAGGGGTGGCAGGTGGGTGGGTGTCGGCCAGATCGCTGTCTGTGGCCTTACTGGGCTGACGTGTCATCACAGCTCGGCCGTAGCCCATAGTGTGGCCATAAAGGTCTCAGAACCACAGTCAACCAGAGTTATGCCTGAAACGGAGTCCAACCTGTGATAACACAGCCAGCATTCACGCCACGAGCATGAGACAGTGGGCAGAGAAACGACTGACCGGGGATGTTTATAAACATAGGAAGTGAGCTGCTTGTGGCATCCGACAGAGGGGTGAGCAAAATGAAGACAGATGGTGCCGATTAGCTCCCACGAGAGGTCCACACAGAGCCCCAGCCTCCCTGCCTCCCGCAGGCCCCCCGTGGGCCCTCCTGGCACCTTACAGACCAGCTCCGTGCTGAGCTGCCACTCACTGAATAAGGACTTCTGAGCAGACAGCAGGGAGAGAGGCAGCCCCATCCAGGCCAGCTCTTCAGGCCGTGGGAAGTGCTCTGCACAACCTGGCCCTGTCCTCGGAAACCACGCCCTACAAGGTAGGTGGCTACAATATATCCCCATTTTACAGATGCAGACATCAAGGCACAGAGGAGTTAAGTAACTTGCAAAGCCAGCATTCAGTCCTGCAGAGTCTGAGTCTAGAGCCTGGGCCCTTAAAGACCTGATGCCATGGGGGCTGCATGATGAATGCATTCAGAAAATGAGGGAAAGCATTCTTTTTCACTTAGCCTGGAACCAGGACCTCAGCCTGGAACAGCTGCCGGCTCCGGCCACCCCCCTGTCCTGCAGCCTTGCTCTTTAGAGCCCATGCTGTCCCCTCAAGCTCTGGCCTTCCTCCCAGTGGCATCACCCACCTGAAGGGCCCTGTCAAAGAGCCCCTCCCCTGGGGAAGCTGTTGCAGGCAGCTAGACCACGCCAGAATCTCAGATATGACATACGTCTATGTTTGAATAATTGACTTTTTCAACCTAATTATAAGATATTGCATTTTTCCCCCTGTTAAATTTCATCATCTTAGATTTGATCCATTCCTCCAGCCCGACAAGGTCTTCCTGGATTCGATCACCTGATAAATTTGCTTTGCCTCCCAATCATGTCATCCAGAAATTTGATAAGCGTCGTCCACGTGTCTTCATCCTCATGGCTGATGGAAACGTTTAATGACACGGGACACGGCTGCTGCCCTGTGTCTCCTGAGCTCACGCCTGACATCGATCAATTACTTGCTCAGCACCTGTTGGCCTAGGTGTTCACCCACTTACTAATGTACCTAATTTTACTAGTATTCAGCGTGAGTTTCTTCATCACTCCAACAAAGCTATTACCAAAGCCTTGTCAAATGTGTTCCTGAGATACCAGTTCACCGCGCCTCCTGCATTTCCCTGCAAAACACTGTCAAGGTCGGAAATGAGGTTTGCCTGACGTGACCTAATATTAATAAATCTAAGACAGGAGGAAATCACTATTAATCCACACCGTGCCCTGTGAGAGTCTAAAGAAAGCTCCATGCCTTCAGCACATGGGGTTCTGAGCTGTCACAAAATCCTTGATGTCCTTAGAGGAGTCCCTGCGGTGGGAGGGGACCGGGACACCCCAGCCCTGCGCTGGGGACAGTGCTGTTACTTTGTATACTGAAACAATGTTCTTTGTAGACCTTTCTTGAGAAAGAGAGATGCAAACTACGATTGGAAAACTACTTTAAAGGGAGGAAGCGATCTGTCTGTCTAGAGTTGCCCTTGGCTGCGCTGTACTGACTGCTGCTTGGGACACTGTCAGTGAAACCGGGACGCCGTTATCCGCCCGTGCTCTGTGCCTCGCTGAAGCGCTGTAAGAGTTGATAGGTAGCCTCAGGACAGAGCAACAGAGCAAGCCCATTACTGAAATGCACACATCTAAATGCCCGGAAGAAGCCTTGTCATTTTTTCCAAGCGATTTGCTCGGAGGATGATTCCTCATCCCCGAACGTTTAACGAATGCCTCCTAGCTACAAAGCGTTTCCAAGCACTTGATTTCTTCACCCTTGACAACATCCTGGTGAGGGGGACAGGACCACCCCCGCCTACCAGTGAGGAAGCTGACGCTAAAATGAGGTGAGACCAGTTGTTTGGAAACACACAGCCAGTCACCAGGCTCAAAATTCCAACTCAGGTTTGCTTGACCCCAAAGTCCTTGACATCTGCCCTTACATTTCATGGTCTTACATCATTATCAGCAAATCAGCAGACCGAGAGCTAACACTTCTGAGCGTTTACCGTGAGCTAGCCACTGTGCTCAGAGTTGACAAAGACGACCTCACTCAGCCTCACTGCCGGTGGTGTTACGATGCCTGATTTTGCAGAGAAGATGGTGAAGTTCCCCAGGGTCACAGAAAGAAAATGGCAGAATGAAGATGCAGACGCAGGTCCCCTGGTCCCAGGGGCTCTTGGTCAGCACGCACGCGTTTATGGTTTGCCCCACGGCTCATCTCACCATTAGCCTGGCCTGGCGGGCGCCCACTGGCCGCTCCTTGAGGGGCCTCGGAAGCTAACTCCGTTCCCATGAGCTCTCCTTGGGTGACTCTGCTAGGAGAGATTAGATCTTTTCTGTGGAGTGAGGCACTGGCTTATGTTTAAATGGGAGCAGCTTCCATCAGTCATTAAAGGTTTGGTGAGAGGCAGAGCCTCTCCGATGAGTCCAGTGGAGAACAGAACATGGAGAGAGGCGGGCGGAAGGACAAGTGGGCTCTGATAGGCTGACGGGGTGGAGAACAGGGCGACAGCTCAGACAGCGGGTGGAGGAGGTCGGGGCCACGGCCCGGGGAAGCCCAGGGTGGGCACTGTAAGGGAGGGGGCGGGGACCCAGGCAGCACGTCTGGCTACAGACTGACCCCGGTCCTTTGGAAAGCAAGCCCCTCAAACACCCACACTCTGCTGTTTCCTCTCGCCTTTTCCCAGCTCTGTGGGAGAAGAGTTGAAAGCATGCAGGCCTGTGGGCTGTGCAGCCAATGTGAACAGAACCGGGGCTCTGAAGCAGGGGGGCTTCAGGGGCGTAGCCGTTATTTACGGTCTGCGGGCTGGCTCCCTCCTCCTAACTGGCAGGAGCAGAGTGGAAAGAAGGGAACACAAATCACAGTGACCCCCTCCTTGCAGCCCACCCTCTAGACACCGTGTCGGAGGCTGGCTTTCTGCTGGCGTTTGTATTTCTATTGCCTGTTGAGGTGAAGGAAGACCACGGCCCCGAATCGCACTGGACGAGGAACGGGATGAAAGTTTAACCCTGGTAATGAAAGACGCTTTGTGCTTTTCCTCCTTTTACAGTATATTTGCCACTTGAGATAATTTGGCTGGAATCCACACAGAACCCAGTGAGCGTGGAGAGTCTGAGGCAGGATTTTCGTCAGTAAGAGGAAATGTGGTCTGAGGGGTGGTCTACGGGGGTTCCCTGCACCTTGGACTCTGGGAACTGGGGGGCGCTTGAGTCACCATTGCTGTTCTGGCCACCTTCCCCCCAGCCTTGCAGACACTCAGCTAAAACACAGGCAGGAAGGGGACAAAGGCAGGAGGAACAGGCTGGGAGCGACAGAGGGGAGATTCCAAACCAACTGTCTGAACTTTGAAAGCTCTAGTGATCTGACAATGAAACCAGGTTATTTCATGAAGTACCTTGTTCCACTGGAAAGTGTCACGTCGATTTTCTTACGTGTCCTAGGAGAAAGAGCAGGAGTAAGCCTCTCTCCATGTTCTGTGCTATGAAATAAACCATAGGACATACAGGTCTTGTGCTCAAGGAACATCTTAACTAGAAGAGAACATGAGGGACAAGACATAAACTGTAAGACCGCTTTGGAACAAGTTTTAGTGTAACAGTGGTCTTCCTGCCACCGAAGCTGTTCAAACCATACCTGTATAAAATTCTGTTAGTCTCACCATAATTTAACTATGTGTTTCTGGTTGCAGGCCTTCTCAGAGCCTTGATAAGCCAAATTTTATTGCGAATTTTTCACAAGAAAGACAGATGCCCAATACAACAGATGTGGTCTGGTGAACCACAGAGCCTCCCCATCTTTTGTTCAAAAAGCCTTCCAAAGGGACTGGCTTCCTGGGAAACCAGTTTGGGAAACCCTGCTGAATAGGGTGTTGTTGCACTCAGCACAGGTTGAAATGGGTGCTGTCTAAGGTCTCCTCTGAGCTTGAGAGAACCCAGGCCACCAGCCTGGCAGAGAGGGAGAGGGCAGAGCCCAGGAGAGGCCTGCTGCTGCTCCAACAGCCCCAGGCCCGTCCCAGCTGCAGCCCACGGAGGCAGCGCTCGCAGTGGGCAGAGCCCCCGCCCCTCCCTTGTGAGGCCAGGGCTGCGTGCCGGGGAGGAGGTTCCCCATGCACGTCCGGGGGAGGGGAGGACCATCTGGGAGGGGTAATACTGTTTCTCTGACAAAGTCCAGTCACTCCTCACTCCTCTTCCTGCAACACAGCTGGCTTCCTTCCTTCCACTTCCTCCTCCTCCTTCACCTCTACGGGCAGACACCAGCGTCATAGGAAGGGACCCCAGCACACCTGTGCGCACACACACTTACAGACACACTCACACACACAGGCTCTGGTTTGCATTTTGTGGCTCTGTCAGTGTGGCTCTGTGAGGATGCTCCAGGCGTGGATTCTGAAGCCCCCACTCCCCATCACAGCACAACCTCTGACAAAGCACATCACCGCTGGCCATGTCTCAGTTTACGCAAAATAAAGAGAAGACAAAGGATCCTCCTTTCCTAGGATGTTGAGGAAATTAAAGGGACTCTTGGACTTGAGGATGTTGAGAATATGGTGCAGCTGGAATCGCCCGTGAGTCATGTTTCACTGAACAGAGTGGGGGTGTGGGGGTCCTGTGTTGTAAACTGCAGCCACCATGGAACGGTTCACCTGCAACTACAAAGAATAAAGCTGGCTTTTCAAGGTTATTGGGCTCTCAGAAGGCTGACCTAGGTCTTTCTCTCAAGCACTTCATAGAACCTTTGCAAAATCCAGGCACGTGCCCTGGACTTCAGCTCCCCCATTGCTACACCTGAGTCCAGCTCTAACACGCATGTGCGGGAGCCATGGGAGGGAAGAAAGGAAACTGCACTGAAGAAGAAGGAAGAGAACCCACACGCCTTCAGCACCCAAGCTAACCTAATCTTCCATGCTCTCCCAACAGCCAGACCGTATCTGGCGGTTCAGAGAAGGAACCCTGGGGGATTCGAGTGTTCCCAGGTGGAAAACCCTTCTGTCACCTTAGAGTAAACCCACAGAAAGAGGTAAACTCACTCTCACCACCACGACCTCAGAGATGCCTGAGTAGCTGCCTTCACATTCTGATTCTTTAAGAAGAAGGTCCCCAACCTTCCTGTGAAGAAATTCTATTGGGTGTTACCCAGATTCAGGAGAGATCTGGGGGCAGGAAAAGGCTGGTGGGAAGGAGGGTGCTTGTGCTGGCTAAAATCATCTCCACTGGTTTTCCTGCCTGCTTCCCCTGGCAACCTTAGAGGAGGGGCTGTTCTGGAAGAAGCAGCTGGATCTGCCTGGGAGAGGTGTTCACCTACCAGGTAGGACTGTGAGAAAGAGAAGGCATTTTCTGTCTCAGGTTAACAACTGCGAGAAACCGAAGCTACCTGCAGTTGAATCGAGCCCTAACCTGCCGGCTGGGAGTCCCTGCCTTCGTTTGCTTGCCATCTGAAAACACCACACAGGCTAATTTATACTGGCTTCCCAGAGCCAGGCACTCCCTGCAACACATTTTGTCTGTTTGTCTTTCCAGTTTCAGAAGGCAGGCATTTTGCAAATGAGCAAATGTAGGCTTGGGGATACAGTGAGTAATTAGCAGGGATGGGATGGAAACCCGGCTTTTCCTGGCTCCAAAGCCACTCCCGTGGGTCAAGTTGTATTTCTAGGAAAGATGAAGGAGCATCTCGCTCCAGCCAGAAGCTTGCACTCACCAGCCCTTTCCCAGCTGGTCGCCAGGCTGGTTGCTGAGGACCCCCTTGTCCCCCGGAGGGAGAGGCACAGAGCGGTGGGGGCGTCCCTGCAAGACTCTGACCGATGTCTTTCCTGGGCCCGACCCCCTCTCCACCCGTCCTGCTGGTCCGGAGGTGCGGGGAGATGACAGGTGGACAGACAGACGGCAGGGCTGTGCGCTCTCAGCCAGGTGGGAGCCGGGGACCTGCTTCCCATTCCGCATGCGTCCCGGCATGTCCTCCTTCATCAGCACCAGACTTAGATATCTTGAAACACTGAAGTTTCATCTCCTCTTGATTGGGCTCTACAGCAGTTTAAAAAGCTTCTGCCTGAAAGCGAGAATCATGTCACACCTTAATAGCCTCATTTCTGGGGCGACGGGGGCTTTTTAAACTCCCCGGGCCTTGCTGGGGATGTCTGCGCGGCCGCTTTGTTTGTCTCCGGTGCGTTTCTATTCAGGGAGCCGTCTCCGAGAAGTCTTTCACTGAGCGCACCGTCATCCAGAGGGAAAGAGAAACATGCTATACATGAACATTAGTGGCAGCCAAGCTTTGTCACACCGGCGATCAAACAGCGCAGCCAGGTAAAGGGAGACGGAGAGAAGGTGGCTGGGGCGGGGGAGGGGTGCCCGGGCGGGTGGAGGGGCTGGGCTGGGCTGGGCGGGCGGGTGTTTCGGGTTTGGGCTGAACCCTCTGGAGAAGAGCAGACAGGAGCTTTCCTTGCGGGCAAATGCATTCAGTTGCTCTGAGTGTCAGAAGGATGTTAGTCCTGGGAGGGGCCCTTGGGATGTGCCCACTGTGAGACATCAGGGCCCCTCCACCGCAGCCGCCCCCCAGGGAAGCCCTGGGGCCAGAGTGTCCTTTCTGAGGGTGGTGCTCGGTGTGTGCCCCGGTGCTCCTGCGCTTCAGAGGACCACGCGCCCACCTTTACCTGCAAGATGGTGCCCCTGGGCATGGCTGTGGCATGCGCCTTATGTATACTGACGTGTGCTTCTGAAAGCACTTGGTACCAGGCAAATTTATTTCAAACGGGTCCAACCAGGGTCTCAGACTGCCTTTGAAGACTGTTTACCCAGCCCATGGGGCTCTACCGGACAGAAAGCCAGCATGCAGGCGACACGTCGCCTAGGAGGACAGACTTCACCCATTTTACACTCGCTGTCCTCCTCCCAAAGCCCATGTTACAAAAAGGAGCGTCTCTGCACAGAGCACGTTTGTGACCTAGATCTGAAAGGCTGGGTCCTATGTCGCTTTAATTAAATAGCACGGGACTCAGACGGCAGCCTCCCGTGCTGAGCATCAGCTGCAGAGCGGGGGTCAGGCCCCCTTCCTCTTTCCACACTGCGCTTTTTAACAAGGAACGCGAACACAGAAGAACAGAGCCGAACTGCCTCCCTGGAACGCACGCAGCATGGTTGCTCCTGCTCGGCCAGCCTTCTCCGACCGCGGCGCCAAGAGGCACGTGTGGGAGGCACAGGTTCCCAAACAGCTCAGTTCTTGCAATAACAATGATGGACTTCCCTCCCACAGCTGCGTCTTCAGTGGCGTGAGGTGCTGAGAATGAGTCTGGGCCTTGGCGTGGGACTCAGCTCTGCTTCCCAATAGATGACCTTGGGCAAGACACTCAAACTTCCTGAAAAATGTCAGTCTTCTCGTGGGCAAATTAAAGCAGGCATAATCCCTACTCTGCAGAACTGCTTTTGGATTCATGTTAATATATGTAAATCAACCGGTGCGATGCTTGGAGCCACTGCGATGTCACTGCGACAGGAGGCTCTTCCAGCCCAAGTGAGGAGCTCCTGTTAACTCCGGATTCCACCTCCTCTCCTGGCATTTATCAAAAATGCATTCACTCATCGCCTCCTGGGTAATACTTACTGAGCACCTAATGTGTGCCAAACACACCGTTGGAAGCACTTTTCTTCTTGTAATAACCGATGAGGCCCTACTAAGATCCCTATTTTGCATATTAATCATTTGAGGCACAGAGCAGCTAGGTAACTTGCCCAAGGCCACACAGCAGAACTGGGATTTAGCCCTGGCTGGTCTGAAAGCCACTGCTCTCCCCACCACGCTGCACCAGCGCGGGGCCTCAGTTGTTTCCCTCGTGGCCGTCTTCCCTGCACCCTGCCACACTGGGAGGACAGCGACTGTGCTGCTCTGGTTTACTTCTGAGTCTGCACATAATAAACAGTGGTGTTTATTGAATGAATGGTTATTATTTTTAAATTACCAGGTTAGCCTGCATTATTTCCTGTGGGAAAGGATTCTGCAAATTCATGACCTGCTGAGTCACTCCTGTAAACACGTTCTCAATGCATTTCCTTCAAGGTTCACCTGGGGCTTCCGAGGTTTAGAAATTCTCAGAGTTTGAGAAGGAGTCCAGTCCACCCTACTGTTCAGACGCAATAGGGGTCTGTCCTCGGTCTGCTCGGCGTCCACTTTCCTCCTGGAGGACCTGGGTAAACCTCAGGCGGCACCCTGACCGCTTCCTGTACCAGTTCAGAGCTGCTCCCCCACCGGCTTCAGGCCACGTCTTCATGGAGGACAGGTGAGGCTGGGGGCTCAGCTCAGCTTGAGCGGAGAGAGGGTCCCACTGGGATGGAAGGCAGAGGAGCTCTTCTTCCATCAGAGGCGGGCCCTGGCCCAGAACAAGGGCCGGGCAGGCTTCTGGCCTTCCTCACTGAGCCCTGGCCCCACGGGGCCCCGTCATGGCGCCCTGGGTCTTGTGCTGGCCTGTGTCTCTCACATAGATCGTCTTCCTGAAGATCCTCAAGGAACTGGTCTTATTGCTCAGCTTCAAGCGTCTTCTGAGAGGCCTTTCCCCCAGGCGAGAGGAGGCCGTCTGGTCCACATCTGAGTTTCCTCTGCTGCACTTAACGCCCTGGGCATGGCGTCCTTCTGTGTTTGTGTCTCTCCCTGACCATCCTGTCTGTCTTGCTCACTGCTGTGGCCCTGGTGCTAAGAGGACACTTGAGGTTTCTTGAGCCCTCAGCCTGTTGGACAGAGCCTGGGAGGAGGGAGTTACATGCCTGGACCCGCCCCAGCAGGCGAGGTCCTTGAGGGCAGGGGTCAAGGGCGATTCCCTTGATCTGTCCACCTCCCACCAGACGCATCTCAGGTTCAGTAACTGCTTCAGGGAAGACGTGAACAGACAACTAAGATTTCAAGCTTTTCAATAGTGGGGTGGGAGCCGGGGGGGCAGTGATGACCTAGAGGGAAAATGGACTCTCCTGTCCCTGGAAAGCAGCTGGTGACCGGAGACAGAGCCAGGGGACAGAGGGCTCCTGGACACGGGGAGGAGAGGCGGGGCACAAGGAGAGGGTGCAGGAATCCCACCCACTCCATACTCGCTTCCTGGAGACCTTGCGGAAAATGCTGATTCGGCTGAAAGGAATGAAAGCCTCTGAGACTGAGGTCCAAGAATCGTACGTTCAGTGGCTGCGAGCTGTTCTCTGCAGTCCTGCAGTTAGGGGAGCCCCGGGGTAGAAGCTCCAAGAGCAAAGATCAGTGGGGAGGGAGGATGGAGCAGACAGACTCAACGACATCTGCAAAGAAAGCAGGAATGAAGAGAAAAGGCCGAGACAGGAAGCTGAGCCCCAGTGCCCCGAGCTGCCCTGCACGGGGACCACGGCCGCGGCGGGCGCTCGGCTGGTTCTAAGAAGAATGGTTTCCAGGGCTGGGAAGGATGGACCCGGAGCCTGGACAAGAAGGCCCAGGGTTTTTGGACTAGAAAAGAGAGAGAGAGAACACCCTAAATCATCACTAAGTAGAAATAAAAAGGAATTTCAGTAAAAGACGGGGAGAAAGACAGCATCTAATAAAGAAGAGCGAGGCACTGACCCACGGACACAACTTCAAACTTCACGGCG
This sequence comes from Camelus bactrianus, assembly GCF_048773025.1. Classification (NCBI taxonomy): domain Eukaryota; kingdom Metazoa; phylum Chordata; class Mammalia; order Artiodactyla; family Camelidae; genus Camelus; species Camelus bactrianus. The sequence continues at coordinate 22,916,654 of NC_133571.1, read as the reverse complement.
AGTGAAAGAAGCCAGACGCCGAGGACCACAGGGCGTGGGTCCCACGTGTGGGGAGTGCCTGCAGCTGGTGCTGCCACCGCCCACCCGCTCGGTCACCGGACCAGGAACCACGGTGCGCGGAGCACACGTGGTGACAGCACCTCTGTCGCCAAAATCGTTTATAAGATTCGGGCCCTGGGACCTGGGTGATGCTCCACCCTGCCAGCCAGCCGGCCAGGGCTGGACCGTCCCCTCTCTGTGATGGTCAGATGGGATGGACCCGGGAGCACCTGCCAAGTTATTGCAGGGCAGAGCTGAGCCGACGCGGGATCACATTTCCCTTTAGAATCATCATCATTTCCAAAAAAGGAAACGACACATTTTTAATGTTTGGGGCGAATCTGATTATTCATGAAACGAAAGGACGCCCAGAACAGGCCTGAGCGGCAGCACTTCCAATGGGAGTCATGGGGCTCCCAGAGCCAGAGGTCTGTCCGGTGTCTCTGACCAGCCTCCAGGTTTTTCCTTATCTCCCTCCGCAGCCCACCCCTCCCCTGGCCCCCAGACCCCTCTGGCAGTGAGGACCCAGCCCCCTCCTTACCGAGATTGACAGGGGCAGAGCAGGGGGCCTTCCTTTCAAACCCAGCCCCTCACCCCAGCCTGGTCCCATCTTCCAAGCCCCCTGCCTCACTCTGCCCACGGTGAAAGCAAAATTCCAGCTGTACCATTTTTCAAATCTAAAATGTGTGGCTTCTCAGAGGAACTGCTCTCACTTCTAAAGCCTCTTTCTTTCAAGGCAGTACCTGGCGGGACTTCTAATCGCAGGCAATTGATATTCTACTGAGCATCTTTGGAAAATAATCTGCAAACAAGAGGCTGCAGGCTATGAAAGTCTCTCTTTCTTGCTTCCTTTCTCCCTGTCTTTAAAAAAACAAAAACAAAAACAAAAAAACACAGCTCACAGCTTAATAAAAATACAATCCAAGTGAGAGCAGGAACCCTTCGTACTTTGCCCGACCATATCATCCTTTTAAGAGTTTTATTAATCGGTTTAAAGTTGTGCCGCATTTGGCTGAGAGGTGCCAGGTGCCTTACCCCGCTGACAAGACTGTCCCTGCGTTTCTGGAGTTGGCGTGGTTGGTTCAATTAACAGAATGGCCAGGAAAAGAGGGTCAGCCTTGGAAAGCTCCAGACTCGCACTGTGTGCTTGACGAGGTGAGCAGCCGCGTCCTGCAGCGTTCTGCACGCACACGCGCCGCAGGCAGGCACACCAAGGCTCCCTCCCGGAGAAAGCAGCACAAAGGCAGAATAAAGGGCCTCCTGATTTGTTTTTATCTCCTTGCTGTTGAGGAGACTGTAACGCATTCTGCCAGGAAGACCTGGTCGCTTGCAAGAGCAGACGGATGCGTCTGCCAGTTTGGTGGCATCACTTGAGCTCGGTGTGGCACGGGAGGAGTCCCCTGGATGTTCACCTTCTTCTGGCACCGCAAGTGCTGTGAGAGGTCTTATCGGAATCGTATTGACTGCACAGAACGAGACGCGGGGTAGGGAGGTCTTCTTGAAGGAGAGACGTTAAGAGCACACGCCAGGAGCCCATTTAACAGGTTTCTGATAATGTCGTCTTACATCCACAGCACATTTTCCTTCCCAACCACTTCCGTCTCGGTGCGTGAGCAAACAGACTGCTCACCCTCCTTGAACATGCAGTGTCTTCCATCTTGGGGCGACTGGACTGAAGGCAGAACAGAGGCAGGGCTTCCTGCGCCTGCAGATGAGTGGGCATAAGGATCGTGACTCTCCCTTAAGGTCACTGACCGATTGAGCAGGCGCTACAACACGCCTGCGGCTTCGCTGGACCAGAGCGAGCGCAGTGGTTCCGGTGGACGCCCTGGACCGTGCTGAGCGGCAGGGCTGTGCAGACAGCCCGGAGGGACTTGGCACCCTGCGCAGATTTCTCAGATGTGCTTCTGGCACGTATGCAAAATACATCAAACGTATGATTAATTTTTGCCCTAAAAATGTGGAGCAGAGAGGCACTTACTTGCTCGCACATTCATTCATTAAATATGTGTTTGGTTCCAAGGAAGGGCCAGGAGCTGTTCTCAAGATACTTCTGGATTAGAAGAAGGAGCCATGAAAATACACGTGGTCAGCCCAGCATGGAGCATGTGAATCATCCAACGACCCCCAGGTCCGGGGAGGGTACACAGGAGAGGGCCCCCCAAGTCTTGGGGGCACACAGGGAGGGGACCCCTAGATCCAGAAGGCACACAGGGAGGGGACCCCCAGGTCCAGAGTGGGGCACACAGGGAGGGGACCCTTAGGTCCGGCAGAAGCAGAGAAGAAGTGGGACCTGCTGCTCCAAGCACCTGGAAGGGAGTGGGTGCTCAGAGCAGACCCAGAAACCTCACTGAGGGGAACAGTGAGCAGGGCCAAGAATACTGGTTGGATTTCTCTGGATGGAAAGTGGAGTTACTGCCACTCCAGGCAGAGGACCGGCACGCATAGAGGCACAGAAGAGTGGAACATGAAATGCTTATGAAACGACCGAGTTTCGTGGAGGCTGGAGGCAGACTTTGAGTCAAGAAACACCTGCAGGTGAGATCAGAGGCCAGCACGGGGGGCTGGTCTGCAGCTGTCACCCAGCGGGGCCCGTGTGGGGAACCGTCACAGCACCCGACGGGCAGCCGGCAGACAGACGTCCCCTGGGCCCCAGGAATCACTGCGGTTCTCGCCACGCTGGACATCTCATGACCATGCGAGGCCTGAGGAGCCCTGGAGTCGGTGTCTGTCTTCCAGGTGTCACACCCAGGCTGGGATGGCGCCCCCTGCGGGTGCAGCAGGGAAGAACAGCTCTGACCCCAGGCGGGGCCTGTTTCGTTTACTTTCACCTCTGTACCTGCTGCTTTTGCTGCAAGTCCAGCAATAAAGGGATGCTGCCTATAAGCTTCAGTGACACACAAAGGCCCATCTCTGGGAACCCTGCCTCCCAGGTCACGAGTGCTAAGCTAAAATACCTTTGTTTAGCTCACAGGAAACGTCCCGACCAGGCCCACAGGTGGACGATGGCAGGAAGGAAGGAGCTGACACAGCCCCTCTGGAGGGCGACCAGAAGCAGGAACCGCTTGACTCCACTCCCTCTCCTTTTAGTATAAAAGGAGCCTGAACTTTAACTTGGGCGAGATGATTCTTTGGGACGCTAGTCCACCGTCTTCTCCACCTGCTGGCTTTCAGAACAAAGTCGCTATTTCTTGCCCTGACAGCTTGTCTCTCGGTCTACGGGCCCGTCATGTTACCGAGCAGTACGAGCCTGGACCCGGTAACACAGGTCCTAGGAGTCCGGCAAAGGGCAGGTGGCCGCGGCCGGGGCCATTCGTACATGAAGGCACCCGAGGGAAAGCCGAGGGTTTAGGTTACGGCAGAAAGTGTGTGAGGGCGTGTGTGAGCTGATGAGGCTGTGTGAGTGTGTGGGAGGGTGTTCTCGAAGGGAGGCCGTGGGAGGACTGGGCTTTGAGGGGAGGGTGCAGCCGAGGCACTGCCTGTACCAGGATGGAAGGAAGAACCAGCGGACAGCGATTTTTCTCTTCCTCGGTTTCTTCCTCAGTGAAAGAGTGTCGACACTAACTCTAACCGTGGAATCCAGGAAGCCCAGGCAGCAACACGGGGCGTGAGCCACCGGGAGGGAGAGCCTCACACCAAACACCCCCTCGGGCTCCGGAGCCGGCTCCCCATCGCAGAGTGCCCGGACCACTCTGCCGGGTGGCAGGGCAGGGCGAGGCCGGAAGCAGGGACACGCCAGGCGCCAGCAGGCGCCCTGGAAGGCGGTTTTGAGAAACAGCAAAGCGGGGGACTCCTGGGAGCCTGCTGGAGGGGCGGGCGAGCTCCCGGCCTCAGGGGCCCGGGGTCCGCTCAGCCCCGGGGACGGGCAAGAAGCGAGAAGATAAGGAAACGACTGCCAAGTCCTGCGTGCCTGTACCCCGTGGGAAACGCAGGCCACCGTCTCGGGGGAGGCAGGTCGTCTGACACAGTAAGTCAGCTTGATGCTTTTAACAGAGACGGTGCCCGGTTATTTGAAATGCGTCCAAGGGTCTGTCTGAAGTCTTGTTTCTTAAAAACACTTGGCATTTGGCTTCGCTGCTGAGCCAGAGGAAACGTCCAGGGCGGGGGGTGCTGCTGCTGGAAAGGGCAGCGGGCGGAGCTCAGCGCCGGGGCCAGGACCCCTCCGCCCGGAAATCAAAAGCACATTCAGCAGAGGTGTCGCCCCGGCCCACCCAGGCCGGCACCGTGACCCAGAGAGACAGCCCGGGCAGGGACAGAGGACGCCCAGGGGAGACGACAAAACACAAAGACCGTCCTGCAAGCCTCCCCTGAGAGGGACTGGGGAACGTCCACTTAGACAGTCAGCGCTGACCTTGCCAAAGGATACGTTTTTCTCCACTACCTGATAAATTACTCGGAGTTAAAATTAATATTTTTTTTTCCTTTAGGAAAGAAATAATCATTAGCCTCAGCAGCAAAACCGGAGTGAAGGCTTCTGTGATAGAATAATAATAATTTGCGCTCATAAGGCTGCTTTCAAGCGAAGGTCTCGGAAGCTCTGCCAAACATTAATTAATTAAGCCTCGCAGATCCCCCCCAGGAGGCAGGTAGCTATTATCTCGGCTTTCCAGATGTGGAAACTGAGTCTCAGGGAGGTGAAAGGGATTTGCCCAAGGTCACTCTGGGAATGAGAAGCGGGACAGAGATGGAAATTGCAAAGCCTGCCCCGGGCCCGGCGCTGGGGAAGCGCTCCGCAGCGCCTCCCCCTGGGGTGCTGGTGAGGCCACGTCCACGGGGGTGCGGGGAAGGAGCCCCCGTGCCTCCTGTGTGTGCAGGAGGAAGACAGTGACAGCCCACCAGGCACGTTTAAAGTGACAGGAAAGGCTCCCCGAACTGTGTATTTTTACTCGCAAGATTCAGGCTGCTTGGGAGGAGGCGGCACTCTGCTAAAATCTGGAAAGAAACTGGGAGTGTTCAGGGGAGACATGATTACAGAATGTTCTGGAAAGAAAGCACCCTAGGACACTTCTCGGGGGATAATTTATACTTGACCTCTGGGCAAAGCCTGAAAGCCAGAAGCACAGAGAAAAGGATCGCCAAGATGAATTTCAGACGAAGAAGGGGGCCTTTGGAGAGGTCCCCTGCGTCTGCTGAATCCCCAGTTTCCTTCTCCAGGAAGCCCCCTCCACTCGCCTGGCCTCCAGAATCCGGAAGGAAGGCTGTTTGCCATCGGAGCCTCGGAGCCCAGCGCCTCTCTGCCTCCACGCCTGGTTTAGCAGCCGACAAACACCATCCCTGAACTGCCCACCCTCTCCCCCACCCTCCCGTCCTGAGTGTTGCTGACATATTTGGATATTTCCTCGTGAGATTACACTTCACATAATGAATCTGATTCTTCTGTTCTTTCTCTCTGCCCCTCAAAACTCTTCGGCTTCTGAGAGTTTATCTGTTGCAAGATGAATCGCCCAGAGACTCCCAGTGCATCTTTCTTTACACTCCACCTCCCCCCACCACGGATGAGAAATAGACTTCACCCCCATCCATCATAAGTCAGCGTGACAGGGCTGTCGGTCCCCAGGCTGGGCTCACTGAATCATCCTTCTCTCTGCCCTGCTTCAGTGCATGGCCTGCTTTCTTGGGAACAGTCAAGACCTTTGTGAAAGACTTTAAATTGTAGTAGAACCAGACCCAAAAATTAAAAAACAAACACACTAATAATAATAATAGGAGGGGGAAAGTGAATTTTAAAAATAATGTAAGAGAACGTTATTTCCAAATTTCTTTTCTGAGTGGACTACTCTCTGTTTAAATGGGATATTGTGAAATTCTAATAAATCCAGTCTTTTGCTTGGCATGTTATCAATCTTCAAACACCCCTGGAGGGTAAAGGGTAAATCCGATTTGCCTGATTTTGCAGGTTGAGAAGATGAGACCCAAGGAGGGGAAGAAGCCAGGTTCCAACGGAAGGCCAGGGGATGGGGACAGGGGACGGGAGGGGCGATGGAGCAATGCTGTTGTGTGGTCGGGGCAGTGGGTACAAGCAGGTCCTGTCACTCCTCCTCCTGCTGGTCCCCCAGTGGGACCTGAAGGAGTAAAAATAGATGCAGGTGTTAACAGAGGGAAACATCCATTTGCAATGCTGAAGCAAAAGTCGCTGGACTGGGAGTCAGGAGACCGAGGGCCCTGGCCCAGCGGGGATGCAGACTGCAGAAATGAGTTTTGGTAAGTGTTTAGCCTTTGGGTGAGTGGGGCTGGGACACTCAAGGTCTCGTTTCTAAAATGAGCGGTCCGGTGGGGAGACTTCTAGATCCTCTCCGAATATGAAAACTCTTCGATGTTATTGTGAACAGGGTTCTGGATACTAAAAACTGCCGAGAAGGGTTAAGGAATGCTGTTAGAGTGCAGGTGCTTAAAACCAAAATAAGCATCCATTGTGGGAAGGTTTTGATAAGGGATTCTCTGCAATCTAGGACAAGCTCTGAATGAGCCCAGCTGGCCGGCCAGCAGCACCCCTGGGATCTGGACAGTGGCACATCTTCTTGCCACCAGGACAGGGTCAGGAGAACGGCCCTCTGGGACTGTGTCACCACTCCCCAAGGCGGTCCGGTCAGGGGTGGGGCATCCATTCTCATAGACGCCGTGGAAATAGACACCAAGGAAGTAAGTGCCTGCCCATGGTGGGACCGTTTCCCAGCCAGGCTGCCATCGCTCATTCCCGCGGAAAGGATGGGTTGTGGCGAGCCACGGAGGGGCCGCGATTAACTGTGGGGTCCCAGCTTTGGCGCCTGGCTGGTCTCACCACCACCAGTTCCCGAAGATTCCCCATCCATTATCCTCTCTTTTCCTTCGTGGACACAGCGTGGGCAGGGTGAACCTTTGCTTCCAAATGTTATTGGAAGATTTAATTAAGCACCATTTGAAATTTCTGAATGGAAATTGCTACATTACTCATGATTATTACCCATTTTCTTTAAACACAGGGCCAACTGCTAAGCTGTTAGGCGCAAGCATGGAAATTACAAAAATATTCAAATATCCATTATCTGAGACTGTTGTTTGCCAAGCAGCCCATCTAATCAGGCAAAGCCTGCTGGAACAGATGGGCCTTGCACTGTGCCCTATAAGCCAGGAAACTTGGACACGTTAGGACAGAGCGAATCAAAGCACCAAATGGTGCCGCTGCTACAGAGAACTCATTTTGCACCCGGTAAAAGTGCTTTTCAATGATTGCCCATTTCCCACCTGCAGCAAGTCCTCTGACTCCACACACGGACCCAGGAAGGTGGACGTCGACATTCCTGGGAGACAAAGGGCTGGGGTGGGATTGCCTGAAGCCATTTCCAGGGGACCAGTGGACGGGACTGTCGGCACAGGGGGCGCGGGGAAGACCACAGACTTCCAGGAGAGGGCCGTTCAAAGCTGCCTAACGCAGGTGCTTAAACATAGAGAAAGTGCCTTCATTTCAACTTTATATTTGTGAGTAGTTTACAGAAAGCTTTCCAGCCAAAGGAAACAAAATCGGTAAACACAGTAAGTAATAGATTCAACAAACACAGCCCGGGATAAAGAATTCATTTACATTTAATGAGACAGTGATTGTTTATTAAATAAGAAATGGTTGTGTTTATGAAGATGGCCTTAAAGGTTCTTCTGGAAGAATACATTAAGTGTTGAATATAGCTTTACATATTCAAAAGATGCGACTCGAGGAAAGGGGGAAGGGAGGGACCAGCAGAATAATGAAGAAAGCAAGAAGATGATAACTTCTTCTGGAATACAGGGCATCCAACGAACAAAAATTTAATGGAAAATAAATTCAGCAGAAGGTTCCCCTCCTTGCACATTATACCACAGGCTGACTCCACAGTATTGACTTTTTAAAAAATAATCTATGATTACCAGAGAATTTATGGCATGTTGGAACACATATTCTGGCCCTGACCCTGTATAATGGATTTTTGGATGAACATTTCTGCGACTGTTTTTGCGACTATGAGGATCTATGTTAGTTGCGGCTATCACTGTAATTCCTAAGTGAGGAAAAACCAGGGCTTTCCACGTAGGAAACTGGAAAACTCCCTAGTCTCCCGTGAAAGACAAGACCAAGCAAAAAGTGTGCCAGCGTAGCAGAGTCACTTCTGTCCAAGATTTGCAAAGACCAGCTGAGTCACAGGATTCACCGGAGACTTTTACCTGCAAGGGCCCTTAAAGCCACGCGGCGTAACAACTGTGCTCATCCTTTTTTTTTTGCCGGTGCGGGGGTCGGGGCGGGCAGATCACTTTTAACTTGATGTTTTATGTCTTAAATAGCACCATACACAGAGTCAGAACACCTGAATCTGAGCCCTGGTGGGTCACGCCACTTGCTGGCTGCGGCAGAAAATTCTAGTTTTCACCAATATTTTCTTTTCCTGTTTTAATAGCTAGTCGACATTTTCCAACCACTCTTAGAGTCACATCTGCATGTGACACTGCTCTGAGCAATGGGATGAGAGCAGAAGTGATGTGAACCTCTTTCAGGCCATGCTTTTGGAAGGAATGAATGTGTGATTCCCTTGTTTCCTTACTCCTCTCTGCTGTTTGGGTTACAGATGGGATGGCAAGTGCTGAAACAGCCACTTTGGAACTGGCGGTAAGAGCTGTGGCTATCAGGACCACCCCACCAGGCCGAGGCCATCAACTTCCTAGAAAGAGAAATGCATTTCTACCTTGATTAAGCTGCTGTATTTGGGGTTGCCTTGGGAAAACATTTTTTTCTTGACTAACACAGATCTCACTTATAATGGCCTTTGAAACTAAGACATTATTTTACACATTTTACCCTTGGTTTTTGAACACAGAGTTCTTGAGGGTCAGGACTGTAGAGAGACTGTGAAGCAGACATACCATGCTTGTCCCACAGATGTCAAGGAGAAGGATAAGAACAAGGAAGAGAAGCAAAGCAGTGTCCTCGCAGGGAAAAAAGAAAGTCAGTGTCACTTTATAGAGAGCTGTGACGGAGCCCCATGCCGAGACACCGGGAGCAGCTGCCAGCCTTTTTGGTGTAACATGAGGAATATTGCTTGTAGTAGTGACATGTTTAACTTAAGAAGAAAAGTTTTAGATCAGGCATTTGGATACAAGTCTGAAAGTGTACAAAAATGGAGGTTGGCTCAGAGGACTGGATAAAGAAGCTGTGATATATCTTACAATGGAATACTACTCAGCCATAAAAAAGACTAAAATAATGCCATTTGCAGCAACATGGATGGACCTGGAGATGGTCATTCTAAGTGAAGTAAGCCAGAAAAAGAAAGAAAAATACCATATGATATCACTCAGATATGGAATCTAAAAAAAAAAAAAAGAAGCAAAAAGAGGACATTAATGAACTCAATTAAAAAGCAGAAACAGACTTAGTAAATAATCTTAGTAAATAATCTTATGGTTACTAGGGGAAAAGGGATGGGAAGGGATAAACTGGGGAGCTTGAGATTTGCAAATGTTAACCACTATATATAAAAATAGATGAACAAATTTCTTCTGTATAGCACAGAGAGCTATATTCAGTATCTCATAACAACCTTTAATGAAAAAGAATATGAAAACAAATACATGCATATTTATGCAGACTGGGACATTACGCTGTGCACCAGAAATTGACACATTGTAACTGACTGTACTTCAATAAATAAACAAACAAATAAATAAATACAATAAACACACACACACACACAGAGGTTGGCTTATCAAGAGAAATCCAAGTCAACCAGGAGAAGTGCTGGTTATGTGAAATAAGAACAAAAACAATCCTCATTTTTGTCTTAGTATATACTTCATAATTATCCCTTCAGTTATATTTTGGGCTTATTTTTTATTAAGATGTTCAAACATTAACAGAAAATGACAAAACAAACCCCCACATCCAACAGATTGAACAATCATCCAGTTTCGCTACACTTGTTTATCCATCTTTTTGGTTTCTTTCTTCTTCCTCTTCCTCGTCCCCCCTACCTCCTCGTCCCTGCTACCTCCTCCTCCCTCCCCTTCTCTCTCTCCTCCTCCTCCTTCTTCTCTCTCTCTCTCTTTTTTTTTCATTTTCTGAGATCAGCATGAGTCATATACAAGTAATGATTCATCGGAAACCAGAAACCTGAATTCTCTCTCCTTCAGGCTGACGTTCTCGTCAGTGTCGCACAGCCAGTCGTGGGAATCCCAGGAGGGGAGCGGACAGCATCCCCTCCCCGCAGGTGGACCACTGTCCTCCTGAAGGCAGGAGCATCATGTCCAACCATCCTGACGGTGCTTGGCTAACTTTCCAATTCCCAGCCGTCAGTATGAGGAAGGAACTGCTCGGATTATTAGAATATCGCCAACCCCATTAGCAGAGGATATTCTAAAAATCTCAAGGGATCTCCTTGGAACTGTGTTAGTAACAGGATGGTCACATACACACGAAGGGAGGCAATCCTGACAACGTGAGAACAAGCACACAGGTAGCTCCAGGCAAAAGGAAAGAGGCAGCTGAGGCTTTGGGAATAAGTCGCATTTTTATATAAAAATCAGTAGCATTTTTACATAAAACTCTGAGGGTTAGGGAACAGACTCGTCCTTTGATTTCCTGACAGTCTGAATAATCATCAGCTGTGGGACAGTTAATGATGTTCCCAGTCCCTGAGTCTTAAGCCCGCCAGAGTGGGTCTGCCATCTCTGTGGGCAGCTCTGCAGAGTCCGGGGCCAGGTGGGGAAGCCCCGGAGAGGACCACAGGGCACTCTGCTGCTCCCGAGGCACAAGCAGAGGGCCTAACCACACAAAAGAGGGCAAGCTCCAGTCCAGCCCATCCTGGAAGTGATGGTTCCTGTTTCCAGGTGGTTGGACTCAGAAAGGAAAAATCTCCAAGTATAAAGAACCTCTGGCCCTGTTCTTTACGGTGGTCTGTGTTTGGATGTCAGCACTGAACGGAGCACGTCAGGGCAAGGCAGGAGGGGATGGGGCTTCCCTGGTGGGTGACTTTTCCTTTTCAGTGGCCTGGAGGCAGAATCTCCGGGTAGCAGCAGTGGCACCAGCCCCCAGAACCAAGCTGCATGCCGCAAAGCGAGTTACGTGCTGGGCCCTGGGGCTCAGCTTTTCTGATTTGCTCATCTACGCTGACGTTTGCCATTGGCTCAGAGACACAGGCTTGACAGGCAAGCACTGGCTGCCCCCAGCCCCCTCTCCCACCTCCCATGTCACTGCCCTGCCCTGTACCACTCTTGCCCCCTCATCAAGATGCCCCAAGAAGCAACTAATGAATCACAGTTGGACCACCCACAGAACCCCCTACATTCCGGGAGGAGATGGTCCAAAGCCAAGACCCACACGCGTCCATGCACCACATGACAAAGCTGATGAACCATAGTCAGCTTCACTGTGAAAGGTGCCTTCCAAGTAGAAGTAGAGTGAAGCAAAGTAAATCTCCTATCGGCTTGAGGTCAGGGAGCCTAGGCTTCCTGAAGGAAGAGGGTTTATAAACATTCAAATGTTGGACGAGCACGATGCTGTGATTCAGTCGTGATGACAGAAGAAGGGAAATCTCTCTGTCTGTAAAAGGTGATTTGAGTCTCCACTGTGTTTTCAAAGGACGCACTTGAAGCCCAAGGAGGCGAGGTGGCTCTTATTGGGCCAGGAGTCTGCGCTGGGATGGAGGTGATGGCCAGGGCTCTCTGAAACCCACTTCCCTTTTCTGTCCTCTGAGCCGACTCACCCTTCCCAGAACAACCCATTGGTGACACCCATGCCTCAGCCACAAAGGGCTGTGCAGCGGTCACCTACGTACTCTTAACCCAGCTTCCTCCTTCCAGGTCAGCGGCTCAGCTGGAGAGAGAAGATTCATCTACATATTTGCTTCAGGAAGAGTGGTCATCACTGCAGCTTCTGGGGCCAGACTCTACTGTCCTCTGAAGCCTTCCCTGAGGCTCAGAGCATCCCAGCCCACCCTCACCTTGCCCTCAACCTGGACCAGCATGTACTGCCACCCCCTACCACCGACACTCACATACACACACAGCCTGAGAGCTCCAACCGTCCCCTGCTTCCCTTCCGGGGGAACCCACAAAAAAACCAAAAGAAATATTTGCTTCAAAACACTAGAATGATCCAGCAATCCCACTCCTACGCATATATTGGAGAGAACTCTAATTCAAAAAGATACATGCACCCAACTGTTCACAGCAGCACTATTTGTAACAGCCAAGACATGGAAACAACCTAAATGTCCAAAGACAGAGGACTGGGTGAAGAAGCTGTGGTATATTTATACAAGGGAATACTACTCAGCCATAAAAAAGAATGAAATAATGCCATTTGCAGCAACATGGATGGACCCACAGAACATCATTCTAAGTGAAGTAAGCCAGACAGAGAAAAAAAATACCATATATCACTTATATGTGGAACCTAAAAAAAAAGAGACACAAATGAATATATTTACAAAATAGAAACCGACTCACAGACACAGAAAGCACACTTATGGTTACCAGAGGGGGAAGGGGTGGGAAGGGATAAGTTGGGAGTTCAAGATTTACAGATACTAACTACCATATATAAAATAGATGAAACAGTTTCTACTGTAGAGCACAGGGAACTACATTCAACACATTGTAGTAACCGAAAATCAAAAAGAGTGTGAAAAGGAATGTACGTGTGCATACGCGTGACTGAAGCCTTCCGCTGTGCGCCAGACATTGACACAGCATTGTAAACTGACTGCGCTTCAATAGAAAAAATGGAGGGAAAAAAGAAACAAAACACTAGAATGAGCTGCTTCTGCCTGTCACGACGCACTGATTTTTAAAACCTAAGTAACAAATCGCCTGGACCCTCCCTCCACTTTGGAGTCACACGAGCGCACAAACATGGCCACCAGGACAGCCTGTCAGGCATCCTGGCATTAGCTCTCTGCCCCAGGAGGGTGTAATAAGAAGTGACAACAATCACTAACATCTACAGCACGGCCTTCTAAGACAGACAGATGTTGTTCACTAAATCCTCAAAATTCCCTCAGACAGGTGCAGTTTTTCTAGGCTTTTTCACAGAGGAGGAGGCCGAGAGGTAAAGTCACTTCCCCGCGGAGTCACAACGTGTAAATGGCAGATCTGGGCTTTTGACCCAGGTACTCTGATTATCTGTTATTAAACACCATTTTCAGTAGGAGTGAGGTCTCAAGCCTTAAGTGCTAATACTCTGCTTTTAACATCGTCTATGCATCACAGGTTGTTTTTCCAAATTTACAGTGATCGACCGTATTCCACCTGGCTCACTCTGGCGGTGGGGCGGGGAGGTGGTGGCGACTTTTGTGTATCTTACTGGCTTGACTGTGGATGTGGGAAGGTGACCGGGGGGCGGGGGGAGGACATCGATGGGAGGCTGACATCGGAAGCACCTGGGTTTTTCATCTCCCACTTGTGTTGGCTTCCACTCCTGTTCCCAGTCTCCCTCTGTTTGCTTGTTGCCTTCAGCCCCCAGGACGTTTTCCCCACCGGGAAGCTCTTACAACACAGACTGCCCACCCACAGAATGCTAAACCATCATTTCCTGGCGAGAGCAGGAGGCTTTCCTTGGACTTTATTCCCCCGGAGGCCGGAGGGGCAGGGCCTTGCCCCTCTGCTGTATGTCATTCTTCCTTATCGCTACCCAAGGGCCTGGGGCTGGGGGCTCACGCTGCTTTGTCACTGCTTGGCAGTTAAAAATGTTCTACTAAGTCCATCCCCTCAGGGTAGTGGCTGCTCTGAGGAGCAGATGCTGGCGGAGAAATTGTGTTCTGTGCCCCATGGGGTTGTCACCTTCCTAAGGAAGGAAAGAGAAGGCGGCAGCAGGGACCTTAGCCCCCTGGGGCAGAGCTGGAACCGTTCCTCTCCCTGGACACCATCTGAAAAGCAGGGCTGACCACTGGGCTGGGAAGAACTGATGATAGTGAGGAAAGAGCCCCTGGGAAATGTCCCTGCCCGGCTCCTTGCTTCGTTTCTTCCTAATCTACCTGCAGCTGGGTTTCCACTGGCTGCAAGCTTTAGGGACACGCAGGCAGTTCAGGACCTTTAGTTAATTCTCCTGTGCTGGGGGCACTGCTCTATAATCCACTTCATCACCAAGAAATGACTTGGGAGCTGTCAATAGGTCTCAGAGGTTTTCACCCTTAGAAGACTATCTCCCACATAGATTTACTCATAAAGACCAAGCGACCACCTTTTCTAATTGGATCCTCCTCAGTGTATCCCATCTTTCCCCAAAGAACCAACCAAGAAGGAACCAAACAAAATGGCACAGGGTATAATAACTTGACTTTGACCACAGGTTGGGAAAATTGTTTGTATTTATCTTATATTCAGAACATGTGGACTTAACTGGGTTAAACACATACTGGTGACAGAAAATGCAACAGAGCTGGGTTCTTATGTCTTGCTAAGCTGGTCACGCAGATACCCCGGGCGGCTGAATTTGAAAGAGCAACTGGGGCTGAAGTCACACCTTCAACAGCTCTATTCCCCGAGCAGGAGGAGACGTGGGAGGCGGGGTCCCTTCAGAAGGAAGAGCAAAGCACATCCAAGCAGACATTGGGTTTCTTCAAGAAAGAAGGGGAAAACAAGTCCATGTGATTTAAAAAAAACATTTCTGAAACTTCAATGCTCTTGGTACACAGCCAAGCAGTGTTAATAGAAAACATATTCCTGGAGATGGTGTTGCTTCTCACCTGTGAACTAGCTAAAACAGCAGAGTCCCAAGCGATGGACAAGCCAGGGGGAAGCAGCAGAAGAGGGCGTCAAGAAGAATATCCCATCTGCCTTTGTACGCACGAGTTACCCCCGCAGATGATGAGACGAGTGTGTGTGTGTGTGCGTGCGTGCACATGTGCGTGTGTGATGGTGACCTAAGTAAACTTGATATGCCGTATAAAGAAAGATTTTGCAATAATACTTGTTTTTAAGTTGTTACAACCCTGAAATCTTGATTTTCCCTGCCAAAAACCGTAAGTGATGAATCTTGCATTGGGTCCACAAGGGCTGTGCCACCAAATACCAGAGGGACTTGTCTCCTACAGGTGGTGCCTTCAGCCTCAGACGGTCACAAGGTCACCCTGCAAGCCATTTACTGTTCACTCACTTATTCAGCAACTCCGAACGCTGTCCTAGGAACTGTGGACACAGATACGATAAAGCTGTTCAGAGGTCCACGTGATCTGACATTACTCCAACATGTAATGTCCTGAGAGCACGTTTAGTAACAAAATCACACAGCCCAAGCTACCGGAGAAGCTAAAAGAAGGAAAGGCTAACCCTTACGGGATTTAACGGAAGGGAGAGAAGAGCCGTAAAAGAGGTACCATTTGACTTGGACTTTGAATAACTAATAAAGTAGTGGGACATTCGGGGCAAAAAAAAAAAAAAAAAAAAAAAAAAGGGAATGAAGCCACTGGCAGCAGAGAACATAGCAGGCACGTGGTGAAGAGGAAGGAAAAGAGCTAATGGTCAAGCTCACCAGAAACGGGAGTGAAAACCAAGACGCGGGTGCCAGGTTTTAGGTAAACGTGTGTCTTACGGGGAGGTCAGAACTCGATTTTAAGATGGTGCAGAAATGGTGGGCCTTCCCATGATGATCCAACCTAACAAGACCCGCGTCTGAGGAAGATCTCTCTGGGGTCAGGGAAGCCAATGGAAGCAATGGCGGGAGAAGAGAAACAAAATGTGCAGCACTGTTAGTACCGTACGGTCAGGGGCTGTGCAGTTCTGGCTAAGGCTGTGATGGGGGCATGGTGGGGAGAGAGACATTTCTTAACTGTGTAGGACTTCATAATAATAATAAATAATAGTAAGTAAATATATAATATAAGTGATATATAAAATAGAAATAAAAATAATAAAATGAATAATAATAATAATAAATTGGGTTTAGGAAGTAACTGGACATGAACATACGGGAGGAGAGGAGGACCCCCAGGTTTCTAGAATAAGACGGCACTGTGATGCGTAAAATCAGGAGGCACAGAAGGAGGAGCGGAACTGGAGGCCAGAGCGATGAGCTGAATTGCTGCCCTTGGAGCTGAGGGTCACCGGGACTGCGGTGGCGCTGTCGGGGGCCGCCGTAGGTTCACCCAGCACTCAGGAGCGGAAACTTGGTCTCTGCTCGCATTTAGATATTTTTTTTAATATTTTTTAATTGTAGAATATAAAATACAGCAGATGCATAAAACACACCTGTGCAACTTGACGGACTCTCGTCAACTGAAGCCCTTGTCACCGCCACCCAGACGGCGCCCAGAACACAGGCGCCCCTCCCCCATTGCATGCTCCTCTCCCTCACCGAGCGTGGCCCCCTCCCAAACTACATCGTGGCCACTTCCTTGGGGTTTTTTTGTTTGTGTTGTTTGTTTTGCTAGTTTTACCACGGAGGTCTGCAGTCTTAAACACAGGGGTCTCACTGTGTCTGTTCTGGAATGTCCCCGGGGGGGTGTTCTTCTGCGTCCGGCTACTGCAGCGCAGTGTGACATGTGCGAGTCACCTCGTCACATGTGGCTGGAACCGACTACTTTTCCGTGCTGCCTGGCATCCCAGGGAACGAAGGGTCTTCACTCTACCCCCCACCGTGCTCAGCCTCCATCCCGAGGCCGCCCTGAACAGCGCCGGCAGGAGCTCTGCTGCACACGGTCCCTGGCGCACGTGTGTGCACATTTCTCATACCAAGGAGTGTGATTTCCGGGTCATACGGCGTGCAGGGCTCTGGTGGATAAAGGCAGCCTGTTTTCCAAAGTGCCTGCCTCAGTTTGCAGTCCCCCTTGCTGTGTGTGAGGTGGGCCTCACTCTGGCCTCACCCACACTGGGTTCTGAGGGTTTCTTGTCTCCTCTCTTCCCTCCCCCTCCCTCTCCCTCCCGGCTCCTCCTCCCCCCGCCGCCTCCTTCCCTCTGTCCCTAGTCTGGGAGTGTGTCTTAGCATCTCAGCCTGGTCTTAATTCACGTCTCCCCGATACCTGACGATGCTGAACTGTCCTTTTGTGGGCTCTGTCATAAAACGCCTCAGTCTTTGCCTCACTGGAGTCTGCTGGATTGTCTAAACATTCAGACTCTGATCAAGACACAGGAATTGAGGGACACTTACTAAAAAGGTATTTGCAGCACACAGAAACCCTCAGTCTTTCCACCTGTTCTTTAACTGGCCCTCCTTCCGCCTGCGCCAGGTGTGCAGGGGTCTTGACGTCCGAGGTGAGAGCTCGACCTCAGAAAACGAGCTATTTTCGGGCTGCATCTTACCAGCTGGCAGGCTGCGGACCTGCTTTCTTTCCCCACCTGAGGGCTCTGGGTCTGCTGTTGTAGCCGCAGCTTCTGGTATGTGTCCCTGCCTCTCAGCACCCAGATGGAGTCCCCACCAGGACACCTGTGGGTCCTCTCAGGGGCAGGGCAGGCAGAAAAGAGACCTTAGGAAACACACATCTAACCAGCAGACAGAGGATTCTGGAACACCAGCAAGGACGGTAACAAAAGATGTAAAGAAAAAATGATGGACACGTTGGCTTGTGGTTCCATGTGCTTGAAACACATCAGTTTTAACAACGTTAAATTGATTTCTTTTCTGGAGCCTTTGTGTATAGTGAGGATTGAATTCCCAAGAGGGTGAAAAGGGGCGACACCATGTTCTCAAACCTCTGCGACCACTGCAATCATGAGACTCTACGTTTATTTATTTTTTGAGGAATATCTCATGATATTTCCACACTAAATGTTCTCCCTTCACCTTCAAGGTCCACTTGTTTGTTTTTGTTTACATAGTTCTGCCAGGTTTACTGACGCTCCTGAGAAGTGTTTCCTTTATAAGCCACTATCTTCCCTCTAAGGTTATCACTCTGCTCTCTGAAGGATGCCCACATCCCTCCTCTCCACAAAACGGCACAGGGTGCACCGGGGACAGAGGCTAAAGACAGGGCTCCAGAGTGAAAGGCTTGGGTCTGATCCAGGCTCTGCCACCATCAGCCAGTAGCATCGTTAGCGCAGCGGACAGCTAGGTGCGAGCAGAGAACCGGGGACGCAGGCCACACGCAGGAACTGGGCAAGAAGGAGGGGCCCCGGCCACATGCAGGAAACCCTGCATCACATAAGCACCAGGGGTCCCCGGGCAGAGAAAGAAAAGCAGGAACCTCTGGGCTGATAGGAAATCACACATTTTGGGGTGACAAGTGCCCTGGAGGCCGACAAAGAAAGGTGGGAAAAGGCAGGAATCTCCAGGGTCTGACTGTAATCTCTTGCTCACTTCTGCCCTCATTTCAATACAATCAGCCTCGCAGAGTAGAGGTACCCACCGTGCACCGACGCCGTGACACTTCTGATCCAGACTAAATAAGGACAGAAATCCCTCCTCCCCTCGGGAAGGGGGAGCTGGGAGGAAAATCAGGGGATGCGACCCCAGACCCTTCCCTCCCCAGTGACTATTTCGCCCACTCATTTCTACACCCTGTGTAACCGACGTGCCAGAGAGACTCAGGGCAGCCGCTCACCTGAGCCTGCCCGCCCTCCCCGTGAGAGTGTGCCGTCCAGCCCTTAACAAATCCCCACTTTACTCTCCTAACCCCCGCGTCCCGTCTCTGAATTCTTTCTGCCACGGGACAAGAACCTGGACACCGGCCACGTCTACCAGCAGCAGCATTAACAAGTGCTACAATCTTAGCCTCAGTTCCCTCACCTAAAAAAGAAACACAACAATGTCTCTTTCACAGGGTTTTCTTTGTTGTTGTTGTGTTAAGTCTACATCATTCACGGTGGGCACAGGGGCATATGAGAAGGACTCGACCTTAAACTGTGTGTCGTCGTTTTGAAGGATGGGGCCTCCGTCATTGGTGCTAGATGGTAATCATCTCTGGGGCAGAATTTAACTTCCCCCTGCGACTATTTTGTCCAGCCATCCCCACCCCCTCCCACTTCCCAACTCTTCACTAATGAAGATTTTTGGAAGGCTGCAAGGAATGGCTTTGCATCACCTCCAATAGTTTGTCCTTGAATGAATACCCTTTCTTAGTGTCCAAGGCACAGGGACACGTAGGGTCAAGAAGCTTTGGGCACAGAAAACAGAGCTCTCTGTGGCTGGGGGAGGACTATCTCCCATTCTTGGATCTCACTTCATTTTGTTCCGCGTTGTTTTCCTGGGAAATTACGGGTGCGATCACTGCTCTGGGGCTCGTTGTGGGATAATATGCATGAAGGCTCAGCTTAGTGCCTGGCACCTGTGGGCCGTCGAGAGCCCTTCACTCTCTCTCCTTCTGTCCCTGTTCGCCTGGAGTTCCTTCTACACAGGGTGTGACCGAGACATGTATTTCCTTATTCACCTGACTGCAATACACTGAGGCAACATCCCAGGTGAACACAGGCTCCTTCCCACTGAAATGCCCCAACTTCTGTGTTCTGACGCTTCTGTGCTTCTGCTGGCAAACTCTAGGATAGGATTTGAGGATATTCCGGACTGGGAGAAAGCTCCCTTCTCCGATCTGCCTCTGAAACTCTGTTACCATACTTTCTTGGAATCTCTTCTTGGACACTAGGAAGAGTAGTGAGTGGTGGGGACAAGGAGCTTCTCTGCCTCTGGTCATTCATCCATTCATTCGTCCTTTTAACTGTCATATATGCACAGGTGTCGGGTATGAAACAAGATGCATGAGCCATGAATTCTGGCTTCAAGGACCCCCGATTGTGAGGGCACTCAGATTGCAGGTTATGAAGCCCCTCATTACTCTAGACTTCTTCCTGCCACCCTTTCCGTGCCAGGGTTCCAAATTCCCAGCTATCCAGCAACTGACTTTCAATGACTGGTCCGTAGCAAGCTTGCTGCCGGCTTACCTCTTTTCATTTAAGGTACATGCAAACTGCCGGATGTAGATACACCCAGAGGCCCGGAGGCAGTGGGTGTGCTTGCTGTCTTCCACATGAATAAGTAAAGCAGCCAGGGGTCAGCCTCTCATCCCTCCCCACCTCCTCCAGGCAGTCCCCCTGGATCAGAAAGGAGAAGTCAGTGGGTGGGAAAGCTGACTTTGCTCTCCCCATTCCAGTGGGAATCAGCAAAGTTCTGTATCTCCTGAAGCCTTGTCCATATTACATTTAATCTGAATGTTATAATTACTGTAACTTTACCTTTATATACACTGAGTCTCTGAGGAGGGGAAGAAAAAAAAAGCCCCGTGAATATAAAAGACGATCAGGTTTTACCCCTCCTGTCTTGGGAGACAGAACACATTTTTTTTTAATTCGTTTTCTGCCTTCTCCCAACTCACTCCTTGAGGCATCACCTCGGTGTGCGCACTGCCTGGGGGCTATTTCTTCCCTGGGTGGGATTGACTTAGAAAAAATGCAGCAGGGGAGGGTGATGGTACAGGCAAAACATGTTTGTGTCCAAAGGGAAAAAAAATCCTTGCCAAGGTTTGAGAAGGAACGCCGCTGTATCACCGGCCTAGTAAAACCTAGTCCCCACGTCACTCCCTTTAAGCTTTTAATGTAACAGCCACTAAAATCCTCAGAGAAGAGTTAGTCTCCCGATTTCATAGTCACAGGAAGAGAAGCCCCTTCAAATTCAGGTGCCCAAGATCATTTAACTGACACGCGGTCCGGGCTGAGCTGGAACCTGTCTGCCTCTTTCCAGAGCTCCTGCTTTTTTGGTGTGACCTTGAAAACAAGTTAGTGCTCTCACGCGATGCCTCCTGGCCACCTGCTGCCTAGCAGCGTGCTCTGAGGTTGGGGAGACACTGGTGACTTATAAATCCTGCCTCCCACCCTCAAAGATTTTCCAAAGAGCAAATAGGATTGATGCACAGACTCCAAGAGCACCCAGTCCATGAGCGAGGTGAATGAGGTGTGAAATCACACGGTGAGGTCTGTGGGAATCGAGGTGACAGGAGATAAATAAGAACTACAGTCCCAGGAAAGTCTGCCTGGAGGAGGCGGGTTGGCGCAGGAACTCACAGACCAGGGCCACCGAGGGGCAAGCACCACCAAGGACAGCAGGATGCACGAAGCCCCAGGACGGGACTAGGGCTGCAGGGACAGGGAGAAAGCAGCCCTGCCTGGAAGACCAGGGCCGCCCGGGGGAGACGGGCACAGGGGGTCTGAGGCCTGGAAAGTGGAGTCAGAGGAGGAGAAAGCTTGAGAAGCAGGGAAAAGAGGGAGGAAGTTACTGCCTCTGAGCCCCCGCCGTCCTTGAGGACCCCAAGGCCAACTGCTTTCTCATTCCCTCCCAGAGTCACTGGGCACTTTGGAGAGAGGCCAGCGCGGTGCCTGGCCCTCCTGGCTGCTGTGGTCCCGCATTTACTCTCCCCGGTGGTGGAGGCGGCTGCAGAGGCTGCCGGGCGTCTCCTGCTACCTGGGCACACGGTGAGGCCAGACAGGGAAGGCCCAGGGAGAGGAGCCGGGTGCCCCGCACATCGGCCGGTGCAGGGAGCACGGATGGCTCCTGAGTCTGGAAGACGTGACGCGGTTTACGTCGGCCAGGGGGTGACAGGCAATTCTCCAGCCTTAGCAGAAATCCCCGCTGTGCAGAACGTGAGAGGAAAGGCAGGTGTCGAGAGCCAGGAGGACAGGGGAATGGGGCCGCCACCAGGGACAGAGTGGAGCTGCTGATGGAGCAGCGGGAGCCCTGCTCCGTCCACGGAGGGTCACTGACCAACAGACAGTAAGATCAACCAAGTGTTACTCAGGGGTAAAAAATGCCTGCTTTAGATTTTCAAGAAATATATAAAGAGCTTACACTCACCTATTTTAAATCGAAGGGACAGGAAACAGAGGCAGTCACAGAACCCCAAACACACCACTGTCCTGCGTAAACCCTCCCCGCCCCCCCCGCTCTCCAAGAGGCGGAGACCAGAGCCTTAACTCAGTGCACGAGGCTCTAATCTGCTAGTGTTACATTTTAATAGAAGTGAGACAAAAGTTCAAACACTCCAGCAGGGCAGCAGGTGAAACGCAAATGCCTCCGCTCTGCCGCTCAGCTGACATACTGTGTGCATTTTCCAGGATCCTGCCGGGTCCCTGCTGAGCAACCCCGTGACTGGCTCTCATGGCCACCTTCCCAGCCGGGTCAGATGGCTTTCAGACACTCAAACGTCCCAAGGTGAGGCGGCCCTCGACTCTAGGCCTTCGCTCAGGCAACTCCCTCCACCTGCAGCCGTGCTCCCAGCAGCTACTCGGTGACACCCTCAACACAGCTTAATATTCAGCCCAAATGGCACATCCCCTGCGAAGCGTCCCCTGATGCGACCCGCAGACCTGCCTATCGGCTTCTTTAAGCTCCCGCATCTCCTGCGTGTATTTAATAGTTTTTCGACTTCATGACTCCCTCCCCTTGCTGAATCAGTGCTGCCCCAGAGCACAGAGTGTCTGTTCGTCTCTCTGTTCCGAGAAACTAGCCAAGACGTGGACGCAGAGTAAGGGCTCTGAGAATGTTGGGGGAAGGAAGGAACAGGT
Source organism: Camelus bactrianus (assembly GCF_048773025.1). Taxonomy (NCBI): domain Eukaryota; kingdom Metazoa; phylum Chordata; class Mammalia; order Artiodactyla; family Camelidae; genus Camelus; species Camelus bactrianus. The sequence continues at coordinate 22,894,196 of NC_133571.1, read as the reverse complement.
GGACGAATGAAGGCACAGGATGCACCGAACTGAATTTAGAAATGTCCTTCTTTCCTTATTCTAATCAAAAGGAGAGGAGAGGAGGGAGGGAGAGAAAAAAAATGGCAGAAAGACTAACAGCCATAGAAAGGCAGACAGAAAAGAAAAAAGAAAAAAAGAAACAAGTTGTAAGGTCCCGTCCATTTAAAAGGCAAGCCAGTCCACTCACACCCTGTTATTTCTTTGGATCTGATCATTAGCACCCTCAGAAAGGGCCCGTGGCCACGCCTCACCATCCTTTCTACTCTCTTCGCTCTTCAACTTGCAAAGAACCTCTTCTGGGGGGGAGGGGCAGGTCGAATGGTCCTTTGAGAAAGAAAGTATTGTCTGAATTGCAGGGATGCTGATAAAAAAAATGTTACCCTTGTAGCCAAATGAACTAGCGCCTGCAAGGAGGAGAGTGGGGTGAACGAAGGAGAACATGACAGACTGCGAGGGGCCGGGGTCCTCCAGCCAAACACCAGACCATGGATGGGCTCCTGACTCCACCGCAGTGGGCTACTCTGTGCCCCGGGGCCCGGCCACTGCTGTGGGGCCGCCTTGCTGGGCGGCCAGGGGACCACAGGCAGTGACAGGCTCCCCAGAGGAGGATCTTCCAAACCCACCAGGGATGCTCTTGGCAGCTGCACACACACCCCGGGGCACCGGGTCAGGGACCATTTTGAGAAGTGAGACACTAAATTTAGATTCAGACCCAAAGGAGAAGGTGTTTATGTGACTATGTTTAACTGCCCTGACTCCGGGAACTCAAAGAAAATACTCCAGGATGAGGTGTCTTCGGGGCCCTGCGGAGCTTCCCCCCTCATCATTCCTCTTTCTTTGCCCTGGAAATATGACCACAGGAAGAACCTGCGGACCAGGAAATGGGGTAGAGCTAGGGCTGGAGGGTGGGGAAAGCTCTGCTGGACCAGGAGGGAAGGGCTCATCACAGGGGTCACCGAGCGGTGGGATGAAACCACAGAGCACCAGGCATGGGAGGGACACCAGGCAGGGAGGGACCTGGGGAGGGGCACCAGGCAGGGAGGGGCGCCAGGCAGGGATGGACAGGGGAGGGGAGACAGAGGACTGGGATGTGGATGACCCGCCGGTGACAAACCCGCCTCTGGAGCACGATGAGGGAGGCACTCCCTTCTTTACCCACATCTGCAGTATTGTAATTTTCAAAGCAAACTGCATTACTTTGGGAATTGGAAAAAATATTTTAAAAATAAGGGAAAAACATAGAAAGAAATGGTTCAATCCCAAGTGCTGGGGAGACCTGTCTCAGAACCCAGACGACCCAAGGGCCTGCCTCCCGGCCCTCTTTCTCAAAGCCGGTCCTTGCCACGTGCCTGGGCTGCATGGACCTCGTTCTTCTCTTATTTGCCAGGAACTGGGGTGAGAAGCAACCTGAGATTTATTCCACGTGAGGTAGGGCTTTGGTGAGGACGGGATGGCATCTCTGCAAGCAGCAGACCCAGCCCCTTCCTGGGAGGGAGGGGACCACCTGCCTGTGTGTGTTTGCTAACACGCAGGAGCTGCGGCCTGCAATCATCATTAGCTCTCTTTGGTGTTTACTGACTGTTATTAATTAGAATGAGCAAACTTGGCATTAATGTCCCTGCCATAAGGATGAAGGCTCTTACCGCACAGCCATCCTGCACAAGCGGCTAGCCTGGGACTCATTTACCAACTGTTACCGGGATGATACAGGACCACGGGCACTGGCTGGCAGAGGGCTGGACAGGGGCGAGGGCTCTTTGTCTGAAGCTTCGAGCTGCCGGGGCAGAGCAGAGCCTGTCCTTACCCCATGTGGGAGCTGCCGGCAGGCTCAAGGTGGCCTCCCAGAGCAGCCCAGGCAAATCCCTGTGGCTCTTGGTCACCACACAGAACTTCCTTCTGGTTCTGGCCATAGTAGCTTCCTCCTCAGTCGGAAAACTGCTGAACACACCCCCGTTTCCAAGTCAGCGGGTGAGCATCCCCACTGCTGCACCTGATCAGAGACTGACCTCCAGTGGGTCTTGGCAAGAGGCTGAGAGTGGGTGTAGCTGCCTAGAGAGAGAGAGCATGGTCTGGGGATCTGACCGACCACAGAACACTCATATTCTCCAGTTTCTCTGGAAGTGATTACACACTTATGTATTTCGTCCCCCTAAAAGATCAGCCTTCAGAGAGGAGACCCACCACATGGGACATTTAGAAGACAGGAGGTAAAGGAGGCATCAGCTGGAGAGGAAGGTTGGTCTCCTCCTGCATGGATAAATAGCCCGGGACTGGAGAGGGCTCAGGACAAAAGCAAGTGTCCGCTCGCTCAGAAGTAGGATGCGCAAGAGACTTAAGGCGGGAGAGAGACGCATTCTGCCCAGAGAAGTCACACGTTCCCCTCCAGCTTCCCTGAAAGAGGCAGAGAGGTTGGCAACCAGGTGGGTAAGACCTGTGAGAGAAAGGCACCGGGGCCGTGACATCCAGGCTCTGGGCCCCGTCCTCTGGGTGGTGTGGGGACCACTGTTCACCTCCCCAGAGGGCCTGGGACTAGATCAGACCTGACCTGCGTGCCTCCTCCTGCCCTCTCCCGTCTGCGTCTGTGTAGGCAACAACGCGTCCAAACGCCTCTCTCCCTGTGGGCACTTACGCCCTGTGAACTGAGTCACAGGTGGAAGGAGGGGTATTGTGAAAAGCAGGGGAGGGACGAGGATGACGGGTGAGGGCACGGGGATGGGGGCAGATCTGGGTGACTCGGAAGTCTGGGGAAAGCACGGGTTAGCACTCTGCGTTGTCAGAGGCGATGGTCTCAGGGAGTCCACAGGGAAACCCTCCGACAACTCCACAGCTCTGAGGCCTCAGCCTCTCAGGAAGGGAAGGCCCCTTGGTCGTGGAGGTTTCTGTCCGCAGGGGCTTCTGGGGACAGCACCTGGTGTCATCACAGTGGTCACGCGGCCCCGCTCCGCAACGCCTCCCCTCCCTGCCTCTGGCTTTCCCGGTGCTGCTTGCCCTGTTGGAAGTCTAGCCACTCCACCAGGCGTTTGAAGAGATTCACACAGTTTCAAGGCCCATCTCAAATCCCAGCTCTTCGAGCCTTTCTTGACCCTCTGAGCTGCGCTGGGCCTCTCCAGCCTCTGTGGGCCTATTAGACCTTGCACATTCCTTGAATGAAACAAAGCCTTGGCAACAGAATGGACAGTCTTTCCCATCTGGCTGCGAGCTGCTCAAGGTCAGTTCCTATGATTTATTTATCCCTCAGCTCCTCTAGATCCAGTGCCCGGCACGCTGTAGGGACCGATGAATGAGCCAAAGGACGAAAACCCTCACGGGAAGGTCTTCTGGAAGCTGCTCTTCTATTACAAACGCCCTAGTTTGGGCAAGAAACTGCAGCGACAGTGAATTCACAGTTAATACTGAGCCAGCGCAGGAGGAGACGAGGAATAAAACTTTTGAAGGTGATGTAGATGCTGAGGTCTGGAGGAAGGAGGGTGGGGAGGAAGGGGGTGGGGAGGAAGTGGGGGTGGGGAGGAAGTGACGTTCATTGAGTGACTACTCTACCTGTCAAGACAAGGTCTTTAGACATGTTACCTAATTCAGCAGTCAGCACAGCCCTTTAAGGGAGGGACTCAGTCCTCACGTGAGTATTGGCTCTTCCTCTCTGTCAGCATCGTTCTCAGTGAGAGATTCCAGGTGGGAAGCAAGGGGACCAGAGATCTCCTCCCTGTTCACCGACAACCCACAGGGGACTCTCCGGCCCAGGCGTGGCAGGCATCTGGCCGGGCTCCGTGTAGCTCCCCTGGGGCCAGAACTTCCAGTCTGATCCGTGTGGCTCTCTGGCCTAGTTTCACACTCTGGGTGACACATGTCTCAGAAGAGGTGGGCCAGGGAACTCTGATGTTTCCACCATGCAACCAAGAAGGACTTCCTGGAAGAGCCTGTCAGGCCCGGAGCATTCCGGGGCCTCCAAATAGCCTTTGGTGATGTTTAACAGATTCCACGGCGTCGTCAGCCAGTGCCGGGCTCGGCCCTGGGCGCTGGATGGGGAAGGGGACGGATGCCTCTCTATCACTTTACGCCCTGAATTGTTATCGGGTGCTCGTTTAGAGACAGCATGGCGAGGTAGCCCGGCAGGAAGGGGAGAGGGTGGACGCAGCCTCATGTAAGACCTCTCCTCATCAGAGTCACTGTTTCGAGTAATGAAGAAGCATGGGAATTGATTTGATGCTTAATGAATAATCAGCTGCCATCAATAATTGTAATCACTAATCTGGTGCAATTAGAGGCAATTATAATAAATGCAATTTCCTCCTGAGCCACTAACGAACTCCAGAAATATGAATTGACTGAAGGGGGCTGGCAGTGATTCATGCAATTGTGAGATCACAAATTCCATTATCCTGGGAAGGAGTCTTAAAGGAGTGAGGCACTATTTTGATTTCACACCTAACTCATGAGAAGCCGGAAGATGAACCCTGGGGGTGATGAGCACAGAGGCTGCTGTACGTCCCCCACAACCAGCTTTAGATCATCCCAGAGAGGCTGCAGGCTCAGCTGGGACTGTCACGTGGAAGCCTGTGCCTTTAAGTTCTGCTTACTGTGGAGGTATCCTGAGTTCGCACCTTCGAGTCTTGGAGAATGAGGACTGAAGAGTCCAATCAATTCTGCAAGAGAGAGTGTTGACAGGAGCATCTGGATGCAGACGACCTCTTCTTATGCCCAAGGAAGGCACGCCTGTTGGCCCGTCAGCCTTTCCACATCTAAATGGATCCCAGATTTCAACAGAGAGGCATCTTCATGTAACTTGAATGTCCCTAGAGGTTTTCAGTATCTTAAAAAATGCTTAAATAGCTTGAATTATGTTACTCCCAGCCTGAGACATGTTGAATGGCCATCTATTTTCTAAGGGATCAGCCAGAGATTTCCCAGGGGCTCCACAGCATGCCCCCCAGACTGTGGCAGAGCGGTCATAAGCGAGAGTGGGAGGTCAGGCCCCTCGCCCGGCACGGTGCGCATGGGAGGCCGGCTTTCAGTGCTGCCGTGGGGGACATCGTGGGCGCGCCGCTCCCATGGAGAGAGAGGCCAAGGCCAGCTCATGCGGGGAAGGAGGCTAGGCTTCATTGCATCGCACTTGGAATGAAATTCAATCTCCCGGCCATGGATTAGATGGCCCTAAACAATCCGACCCCAAACTCTGCTCCCGCTGGTAGACTTCCCAAAACGTATTTCACACGGGCCCTTTATTTTCTCTTTCTCAAATGTGCCAAGTGTGTTCTTGCCGCAAAGCCTCCCTGTTGCCTCTCCCTTGCTTGGGGGGCTCCCAACCCTGATTTTTCCCACGCTGGCTTTCCCTTCTTATCCATCGCTGTGGGCTCCCGGGGACTCGCTGCACCTCACAGTCTGTGTGCGGGTAAGTGCCTCTTGTCCTCAACCTGACTTACTGGCTGCAGAACCGTAAGCCCACAATGGTGCCCGCCACCTACAGCGGACCCGCGGTTACCATCCATCCCATGGACGGCGGGACCGCCTTTCTAGTCCCACCTTCACTCCCTCTGCACACACACTCGCCCCCCACGCACGCTTGCCCACGTGCTGTTCCCTGAACACATCCTAGGTCATGTTCTGCCTTTTGTTTGCTGGAGATGCCTTCCCACATGGCCATCAGCTGAAATTCTTCTGGAAGGTAACCTCAGTACCACTCTCTTGAAAAGCATTTCCTGGCCCCTCTTGTCCACCAGCAAACATCTAGCTTGTACCGCACGCCAGGCACTGAGGGCTTCAGCTCCCAAATGCTTCGTTCCAATTGGGTCGCACCTGCTCTGTGTCCTCGCCTCCCCTGGATGGTACCATCCTGGAGGGCAGCGGTCACCTCCTGCCCTGGCTGTTTCACCTGCTCTGTGATCCCAATATTTCAACATCTGGACCAATGAAGATAAATCCCCACCCTTGTGAGGATGAAAGCAGGAAACACACAGGCCAGCCACACAGCACCTTCCGCAGCGAGGGATCTCCTGCATAGAGTAGGACTGTGATATGAATAGAAAAAGAGCCTGCGTGGTGCAGTGGCGGGGAAGTAACTTCAGATTCAGGGGATAAATGCTGGTCTCAGGGATGCCACTAACTAGGTATGGGGTGATGACCAAGTCCCTTATCCCTACCCGGGGCCTCCTTGTGTGTGAAGTGAGGAAATGTGGTTTGGATTTCTCGACTGCTTCCAGCTCGAATACTCCACATTTCTATGCATCTCTGGACCTGTAGGGGATGGGGGTGGGGGCGGGGGGGACTCACATGCTCACATTTAAAATTTCAAATGGAGAAAGTTGCTGTTTCCCCCCTTCTCTTCTCCCTGGTGGTAGCAAACAAGCAATAAACATGGAAATCCTAAAAGCCAGAGAAAACCGTGTGTGTTCTCCGTCTTGCTGACAAAGTACACAGAGGCTGCACCACACAGTGAATGGGCTGAGCCTCCCCTGCACGGGCAGGGGCTCCTCCGGGCGGAGCGAGGCTGGATCACTCACAGGACAGGTATCTGTTGTTCTGCAAACGCCCTGCTCCAGCCTGTGCACCTCAGCAGAGGGAGGGTGCCGCGTTCCTCCCCCAGGAAGCCCCACGTGGACTGGAGCCAGGCTCGGTAAAACAATTCAAGGGGACAGAAACAGTCTAGGTGAAAGGGGAGGGCAGTTCGGGCAATGTGTGGGGGGAAAGAGGGAAAAACCGGGCAAGGCAGGGTGTTCCATCCAGCTGCAGGCGGCCAAACCATCTCCTGCAGGGGGATATGTCAGCCGCTCTAAAAGCCCTGCTGACTACCGGGTAATTGCTCTGCACCTTCTCTGTAAGCCTTTTAAGCATGAGCCAGGACTGCATCTGACTCCATCACCAGCAAAGGTCCCAGGAAGAAACCTACGGATTAAGGGCCTTTGAAAGCTGATGTTCAGAAACCTTCCCCCAAGATGGTGCCAGGTGGATGCCCGGCATTTAGTGGGTCCGTCCGCTGCTCCCTCCCTGACCCACATCAACACAACGCCACGCCTGCTCCCTCTGGTTCACTGGAAGGTGGCAGCTCTTCCAAAGGCTGACACACTCGCCCTCTGGCTGGTCTGTGTTACTGTCCCTGCCAAGGAGGCAGGTGGACAAACTCTCAGCTCTTCACCAGGTACCTCCAAGGATGTCCCCAGATCCCCCTCCTACTTAATAAACATTCTCTCAAGTTCCAACGTCCCACCTATACCCAATCCAGTCTTTGTTCTTTAACTCCATTCTGGGTGAAAAGCACTCATCCCTCTGGACTAGTCTCTTGAATCCCACTATGGGTCCCTCAACAAGACGAATACCCAGCTCCGTCAGGGCTGCAGCCCGTGCGGCATTCGTATCCAGCTTCGTCCTCAGCTCTGATGGTGACCCCAGGACAGCATCAGGCAGGAGGGAAGGGGTGGTTCAGCACCCCTCCAACAATGCCTCTCACCTTTGCCCTGGGATTCTACTGGTCTTGAGGATGCCACTAACTAGGTATGGGGTGATGACCTGAAGACTGCCCCTGTCTACTGTCCAAAGCTCACATGTTCCTCCTGGCCCAGCTCAAGTCCCACTTTCTCCCACGAAATGGTCTCCAGATATTTTATTCCTCGTGGAAGATCTCCTCCTCAGCCCCGATCACATGCCTGCCTACATCTCACTGTGCAGCGCTGTCCTGTAAACCTCTGAGTAACTGTCGCCTCGTACATGTCTTGTTTCCTTAAGTGGAATATATCCTTTATAAAATCAAAAGTGTCAGGTTGATGGATGGATAACAGATAGATGAATTTCTGATAAAGAAAACTGAATAAAATGTTAATTGTAGATTCTAGCGATGAGTTAGTGGGTACTCACTGTAAAATCCATCTTTTCTGTATGTTTGATGACTTTTGTAGGAAAATGTGGAAAAACATTTAAAAGTTTCTTCTGCTTCACTCATCAATCTTGAGTAAGTGCGTATGACTGAGTAAATGCTACATTCTGGGCTCAGAACTCCACGTGCACACGTCCTCTGACTGCCGGGTGCAGTGGGTGCTCAGCCGACGACTGCAAATCCCTGGTCCTGCGCACTCACCTGCCCCCGCTCACCTTGCATGCCGCACCCGCCTCCTGGTTCGCCATCAGGGCTGGACAACATTCACCTCGAGGCTTGGGAAGCCGTAGGGGTACCAGGCTAGGCTGCATCCTACTCTCATGGACGCTGCCCACCTCCCCCGCCCCACCCTGAAGGAGAACCAGCCTGCTCCCACCATGCGTGGGGCGCGAGCGACCCACCGGCCCCAGGACTGCCTCAGGGAAGATTTACTTGAGCAAGACGCCCTCCTCCAAGTTCTCTCCCAAGGAAAACAGGCCGTAAGTTGAGTGTTGGCCCCAAACCTTCAAACGCTACCTTTATTATAAGCAACAGCTGTTTGACAAGGAAAGAGTCATTCCTTCCAGGGCACCGTGGTCCCCCCGAGGGGCACGTCATGGACACCAGGTGTCTCTGGCGGTAGCAATGCCCTGAGAAATCGCGTTCCGTCAACACCCAGTCAGCCGTGCTTTGGGGGGCGTTTCTGTGTGTCATCAGCATTGTGAGCAGTGGCGAAGAGGAAGCTCCAAAAGCCAGAGGCAGGACAAGGCTCTGTCTTTGGATGGCTCGTGGGACACACACGCGGGAGCAGCTTCCTGGCTCTGTGATGAGTCCTCCAAGGGAGGTGCCCACAGAGGGCGTGGTGCTCGCCTCTGTTGCAGTCACTGTCTTCCTTCCCTCCTTCCCTTGAGACTTACGCCCTGACCTTGAACACCTGGCACGGGCAGGGGAGGGCTTCTGATAAGGGTCCTAGCCATTTGCCCAGCACTCCATGGACCACCAAGAACCTCAGAACAGCGCTGGGAGGAGGCCAGGGCCAGGGGTGCGGCCGCAGACCTCCGGGAGGCAGGCATGACCACGCGCGGACTGAATCCCCCCTTGGTGCACAGCGGCCGCGCATCTCCTACGGTGATCAGTCACGGGCCGGGGTATCAAGTGACATCGTCAATGTTACTGAATTGAGCTGTTATTTATCTCTTGTTTTTCTATTTAACTTTTCACTCACTTACATGTTAACGCCCTTGGCTAGAACTTAAGACACCAGAAGGCAAGACTCTGCCTTGTTTTCTATCCCCCACGGCGCCTAGCGCAGTGCCCGGCTCTCAGTAGGCGCTCGGTCAATGCACTGATTGATTAAGTCCTCCTCCTGCCTGGGGCCATCACGCTCCAGAGCCAGCAGCTGGCACCTGGACCCCCCCTGGCCACCGGGGCACAGACAAATGAGCTTTGCCTTCCCTCCCTCCTCCGTGAGAAGCATCAAGCACCCTGGGAAGCAAACACAGTGTGAATTTTAACACCACGCTTGGTGTGGCTGCAGTGCAAACATGCTTGCAAGGAAAGGCCTTTTTCCTCCTCTCTGCAGGGCCACCAGGGCAGCTCCTTCCACCGACAATGCTGGGACGGGCGCCACAGCCGGGCAGGCGGGCGGGCGGGCTTCACACCGGCTGCCATGGGCTCAGCCCCGTCTGGTGGGTTTGAGCTCCAGACGCTCAGGCAGCCGGGCTCGGGTGGAGCAGAGCCTGCTCCTGCCCCGGCCACTGTGCCACCCCTTCCAGAAGCGACGTTCCCATCCTGGCCCTGTGCCCATGGAGGATGCCTGTGCAGCCACAGGGAAAGTGCCTTTTCTCCCTCCCACTCCTGTCCTCTCCCCAAAACACCATCCTAGACTTTTCACTTGGACAAAGATAAGAAGCAAAGGTTTTCTTCTATGTTGGGTTAGAAACTGAAGAACTGACGTTTATTAAGTACCAACAAAGCACCGGGGACCCTCTCCGATGCTGTCCTGTTTGCCCACCCGGGGACCTGGGGAAAGGCACCCGCCCCGTTTCACAGAAGAGGGAACCACGGTTCAGAGAAACTCGCCTAAGGTCATGACCTAACGACGAAAACTTGATTCTAAAGCCTCCGCGTCTGCCTGTCTGTCTGCTTCCCGTGCTGTCCCCAGACCCTGGCTCTGGTCCAGCGTCACCACTTACACAAGTTCCACATGAGCATCAGGAGAGGCTGCATGTCCCCCCCATTTCAAACGGGGAAGAGCCGGGCCACTCTGCCCGACGGCAGGGGGTGGTCAGGCCCAGGGACGGGGTGTCAGGCACTGTCAGAAACGTCATAAGCGGTTCACTTGCTATTCAGGGAAACGCCCAGCACACTGATGACTTCCTTGCTGTCAGTATCTGTGACCAGCTGTTCACTTGGACTGGGGGCTGTGAGGGACTTAACTCTGAATTCATGAATGCAGCTAAACCTCCCTCCTCCGAGGGGGACCGCGGGGAATAGTGCTGATGGAGCAGGATGGCCTGGTAACTCCAGGTCCTGGGGGGGTAGGGAGGGGTGGGGTGGGGAGGGGGCTCCGTGGTGGGAGAAGGCCCCTGGTAGTACGGGTGGGAGGCGGGCGTGGAACAGGGTCTGTGCCTTGGGAGAGGGGCCTTCAAACCTGCAAGAAAACACAGCACAGAGCATTCTACCTGCGAGATGACACCTGCCTCTGGGCTGGACCGGGTTGGACCGGGCTGCCGTTTATTTTCTGCACACATAGGCGGTGCTTCTGAGTTTTTCCATCTTCCCTGGCACCTCTCAAACCCTGTTTCCCACCAGATTCACCATGTGCAGAACATGCTGTGTTTCATAGGAATCCTACCACAGTCCGCCAGCTACAACTCCCTTCCCCGCTGTGCAGAAGGGAAACCTAAGGTTCAGGGTCCCCCAAGATCACCTGAGCAGCAGGGCAGAGCTCAGATCGGAAGGCGGGAATTCTGCCCACCAGTCCTGGACGAGACCCCTTAGAGCCAGCAGGAGGACCCCGTCAGGGCAGGCGGAGAAGCCCTGAGCTGACGGCATGGTCCTCCTTGGCCCGGGTCCCCCGCTGACATGACGGGGACACCTCCTGCAACGTTCTCCAGGGCCAGACTTCCAGACAGGCAGAGGCACGCTGCAGGGCCAGGCCAGGCCACGCTTTCCCGCTTCCTTCAGTGCTGGGATGTACATCACATGGGAAGCGTGCGGGGAGCGTGTGGGCCCTGGAGCGCCACACAAGGGCGCTGGGTCTCTAACCCAAGGCTTTCACCGTGCGTGACTCACACCGCAGGCTGCTTCCTGGAGGCTTTCTGGGGTTTTGTGAAGCTGGCTCTCCACACCTGCTCTGAGTTTTATGACCTTTGGCCCTAGGAGAGCGTGGGGTGCTGCTTACTCAAGAGATATGAGAAAACACACAATGACAGCACCAAGGCTTGGAAAAACTTCCCTGGTCTCACGCCCCAGCCAGGCCGGGCTGTGTTTTACTAAACTTCAAGGCAAATAAGGTTAAAACATTATTGGTCACATTTAGTTCCTGTCCCATAGTCCCCAATACTCAAAATTCATATATTCAACCCCCAAAACAAACAAAAAAAACCCAATTCGAAAATGGACGTAAAACTTAAGTAGACATTTCTCCAAGGAAGACCTGTCAAGGGCCAACAAGCACATAAAAGGTGCCCAGCAGCACTGATCGCTGGGGGTGCAAATTAAACCCGAATGTCACCTCACTCATATTAGGACGGATGTAAGGAAAGGCAAACAAAACAAAACAGAAAACAACAAACGCTGGTGAGGGTGTGGAGACACTGGAAGCTGTGTGCATTGCTGGTGAGAATGCAAAACGGCGCAGTCGCTGTGGGCAGCATCGAAGCGGCTCCTCAAAAACCTGCACACGCAATGCAGCATTTCCGCTTCTAAGCACACACCTTATGGAGCTGAAAGCAGGGACTCCGACAGGCATGTGGACACCCACGTTCACAGCGGCCGGAAGGTGGAAAAGACCCAGTTGTCCATCAACAGGCGAGTGGATACACACAATGTGGTGCGTGCACGCAGTGGAGTTATTACTCAGCCACAAGAGGAAATTAAATTCTGATGCGTGCCACGCCCTGGATGAACCTTGGAAACGTTATGCTAAGTGAAATAAATAGACACAAAAGGACAGATTATTGTGTGCTTCTCCTCACATGAAGAATTGACAGATTATCACGGAGACGGGAGGTGGAATCAAGGTGTTCAGGGGCCGGAGGGCAGGGGAGATGGGAGTTGCTGATGAGTGGGTGAAGAGTCTCAGTTTGGGATGATGGAAACATCCTGGAGACGGATGGGGTGAATCTTTCCATGGTAAATGTACATCTCTCTCTCTCTCCCTTTTTTTGCCCATTCAACATTATGAATGGACTAAAGGTCAAAGAATTGTACGATGAAAAATAGTTAAGATGATAAGCTTTATTTTGGGTTTCAATTTATTTAAACTGAGAACAAGAACAGTCTACCCACGTCTCCCACCCCCCACCCCAGCAACCACTGACCTGTGATCTGCGTCTGCGAGCTTGTCTGTTTACCGTTAGGTTTCATGCAGGAGGGAGAGCGCACGGTATCTGCCTTTCTCTGTCTGACTTAACTCCATTTAGCACAAGGCCTTCCAGGTCCAGGGAGGATGGCAAGTTTCTTTTTTTTAATGCATGTTTTGCCACAATTTAAAAAACAAAACAAAAACACCCCCCCACACACAAAAAAAATGTTAAGGCAGCAGATCTCGAAGGCTGACTCTGGTCTCTGCTTTCTCCCCACCAAACAGTCGGGCCGACTCCCCTCCCCGAATGTCAGGGTCTGGGCCTCGGTGCTGCTGCTCCTCTGTCCCGGATGCCCGGCCCACCCTCCCCTCAAGACTGTCAGCCCCTCACACGGGCTGAGCCAGTTCCCCAGACACCGGGGATCTTGGTGTTTCCCTCCTCGTTTGCGTGAAGATTTGCACTTGCCTTATTAACCACTACCTCGTTTTACAGCGATTCCTTACGCGGACTGAGAGTTTCCCGTGCGAGGGACAATGTCTCACTCACTTCTGTGTCCCCGGCGCCCGGTGGCATTCTTAACTCGTAGTGGAAGCTCAGTGAATGTTTCATTGCACAGTTGGTCTTAGAAGTGTTTCTGTTTGGTTTTGGCTCTGGGGGGGGGGGGCAGGCAGACCCGACTGCCCAGCCAAAGCTGGTACAGTGGCAGCCCTGGAAGACCCAGGAGCCTCAGGGGAGGGGGCAGAGAGCGCGGCCTCCCTCCGCCGCAGGCTCTGCTTCCACTGCACGTGAAGCCCGGACTCCGGGCGGGCTGGGGCATCTGGCCCCTGGGAGCTGAAGCCTTGGCTTCCCGTCTTCCTATTTGACCTGCTTGCAACCTGGCTCCCACACCTGCGTGTGAGGGAGCGGGTCCTCAGCCAGTGCTGATGGTGAGGCTTCGGGGAGCTGATCCGGGGACGCCCTTGCCCTGCGCCTTTGCCCCCGGCGGGCTGTGCCGCCGGCTGCAGGCCTGTCCCCTGATGGCCCTGCTCCCGGCCATCTCTCCTCCCACCACTTTTCTCCTTCCCCACCCTCCGCCCAGGCTTCTTCCTTCATTGCCTCCATTTTTCTGCACAAGTTATCCCATCAGCGCACTCGGTCTTGTTCTTTCTAATCTAATAATTAACTCTTTTTTTTTTTTTGCTTCCTTCCGCGCTCAGGGAGAGGGGCAAGAATTAGGGAGCGGGGAGGACAGGGTGCCTCTTCTCTCCGAAACGGCCTTGCAGCGCAGCTGGCCTAAGGTCACCGTTTGCCTGCTCAAATCCCTTTCCTTGGCCGCATCAGAGAGCAGGCTCCCCGCGTGAGCCGAGGTTGGCAGGACCGCGGGCGCCTTGGCACGTAGCTGTGGTCCTTTAAGCTCTATTCTTGGGCGAATCACAGGGCTTTTGTTCCTGTCCCAGTCCTCCCTCGAGTGGGAAAGTACTTTTCCTCCCCTCCTGTTTTCCCACCCTCCTTTCCCTTTTGTGAGCTTTCAAGTCCCCCAATTAAATAACTGGTACGTTTTCTTTGTGAAAAGCTCTAAACTTCGCTGGGTGACTTCCATGGTAAATGTATTCTTTCTCTCTCTCTCTTTCTGTTGCCCTTGAACGCTCATACATTAAAACTTCTTATGGGGGAAAAATAAATTAAAACAGAATATAAAGACTCTATCATGGTAGTCTGGGGATATCTCAGCCCCATGTAGGATTTCTTTCATCCGTGTATTCAGCAACTGCTCACTGAATGTCCACTAGGCACCGGACACCGTGTTAGCACGAAAGGGCCCCAAATCACTGGGACACGATCCCTGCCCTGAAGGAGTGTCTGGTGGACGCGTAGAGCACAGGTGTGCGGGGTTTCTGAGGATGCAGGCAGAGCAGGATAAGGCTTCATGCCCTCCAAGAGTAAATTATTCACGATTGAAAAAAAAAAGGAAGGACTCTGCCTTTTTGTAAAGAATGCCAAGCAGATTAGGTGCAGCGGGATAACGAAGGGTGGGTGCACGGTCACACTGTCCCATCTGCCTCTTGACTTTTCTCTTAATCACTTCCTAGGGAGTCTGTGATCTTCCGACAAATACCCTGAAGCCAACACACCCATCGGCCTCAGTTTTAAGCAGGTGCTCGTTAAGTCTTGCATCTCAGATGCTGATGGGAGCCACGATCTTCCAGGCCCCTCTCGATGCTGACTGACTCTCGTGGCTCTTCGTGCTTCCCTTGGGCGCTGGGAGCCGATCTGCGTTTCCCCATCCTAGTTGCCCTCTGAAAACTGTTTTGCACCCCACTTCCAGGAAGGAGTAAGATTGAGAGTCTAATGTTGCCCTCAACTTTGAAAGTAGCTTGAGGATCAGAAAGAATTAAGTTGGGTCTTTTGTGTGTGTATGTGTGTGTGTCTGCAAACATCTCAGGGCAACATTCATTCAGTTAGTGGGAGTTCATCAGTTTCCGTGGGGGTCTCTCTCTCAGACCATCACTCTGGATTTCCTAAAAGCTGCAGGGGCCTCTCTGGATACCCACACTCATGGGCGGATGGTAAGTGCACTGCGGCAGGAGGTCAAACTGCGCCTCCAGCCCGCGGCCTGCGTGCTGCTCCCTGACCTGTCAAAAGCACCTGTTTAGCAGAAACCATGCGGCAGCTTCTCTGCAGACTAAAACAACAGCCCGGAGGGCGCTGCTACTTGAGTGTTCCTCTGGCTTGAAGTGTGAGCTCAGTTCCATCTCAACCTGTATTTACTGAACTCGCATTCTCCTCTGGGCACTGGGTGGGGCTCCAGGGGATGACAGGGAAGCAGACTTCAGTCACTGGGGAATGAGGGACACACACACTGAGTCACAGCCAACAAGCGTGGCACGTAGTCAAATGTCGAGGGCAGAGCGTGGTGCAGAGGTCAGAGACGAGGGCTCACCCTAGGCCGCACTCGCAGACTGCTGACCTAGAAAAGCGCTCCAGCATCACCAGTTCACTTCTCCACTTATGTAGCAGTCACTCATTCAGTATTTACTGCATGCTTGCTACGGCCTGGGCCTCATGGAAGTTGGTAGATATGAGAACAAAGTTCAGCGATGTAGAGAAAATGTTCAAGTCAGTAGCAGAACTGGACACGGAATTCTTGTCTGAATTCATCATCCATTCAGCTCACCTGACGGGGAATCTCTGTGTGTCAGGCCCCGGGACGGATGTGGAGAGGCTGTGCCGCAGACAGACCGAGCTCCTCGGACGCTCACACGGCTGCCGGGACCTGCCCGAGGCTGTTTCTCAGCATCTCCCACTTCCCTTCCCTCAGTTACCAAGTGAGCACGTGAGCGAGGGGAGCTTTCAAAGCAGAAAACACGTAAAGGGCAGAGTGTGGTCTGGGACACAAAGTAAGTGCTTAATGTCACCTCGCCTTATTAGTGTGGAGCCACCTCACCGGGTAAAATATGGTCCCCATCCTTAAGAGACATATGAATTCTAACAGGGAAAAAGGCATGTTCCCAGGTCAGTGTGTCTCCCTGAGGCCAGAGCTTTGGGGGAGACATAGAAAACATGAAAACAAACAAAATGCAAACAAGAGTAAAGAGAGAGCGGTGCACGTTTAACACGAGGGCCCAGGCAGAGCGTTATAAACAGCCGTTTTATTAACTGCCTTCCATACCTCCGGAACAGTCAGATCTTTACAGCCTGCAGTGGGAAGCATTCAGAGCCCCCTCACCCGTGCTCCTGTCTTCCATCTATTGATATATTAAGAGACCAGTTAGAAGCCTGTTGCCCTCTAGCGCACGCTCCAGGAATGCTTCAAGGACCACAACCATGGCCACTTGGCGCTGAACCGCTCTGGAGGGCTGCAGTCTTGAAAACAGCCCAGGAAGGAGAAAGCACCAGACGTGGCTCTCACAGGGACGGGTCTGGGGAAGCCAATTCAACAGTGGGGTGTCTTGCTCCTTCCTCCCCCCAGAACGAGGGCAGGGAAAAGCTCAAACATCAGGGTCTAAGATGCCAAGGAAAGCTCAGGCCGCAGGTAACAGGACGCCAGGGAGCTAACCTGGGGAACAGGGTGGACTGTCCGGGGAGCGATGGAACCCACCGGGGGCGGAAGACAAGCTATGACCACAGCCTGGATGAAGCTGATGTAAGACGAGTGCGGAAGTGAGGGAGCAGGGCACCGGGGGCGAAACCCAGCTCCCAGGGCTGGGCGAGCGGAAGTCATTCTGTAGGAGACAAGGACAGCGGTCAACCAAGCTGGAGGCTGGCCTAAGGAAACGCCACAGGGATGGAGACAAAAGCCTAACCCTTTAAGCCAGGCGCATAAGATGAGATTAGGGGGTCAGCGCCAAGTGCCTGGGGATTTACACATGGACACAGAGGCCGCGATGTGGGTGAAATCACTCCAGACTCCCCTCGCTCATGGACACAAGACGTCCGACACACAGTGAAACTGGGTTTTCAGGACTTGGGACCAAACAGAACTGAGCCACCGACTTATTAACTACCCCTGGCCAAGCGCCAGCACAGAGGACGGTGCGAGGACCAGTTTCACAAACGCACACCTTGGGCCCCCCCACAATGCTTAGTGAATGGAAGAGTCACCCCGTTAGTGCCTGGAGGGACTCCCTTGCCACCTCAGCCACAGCCTTCGGGGACCACACTCAGGCACGAGGCACACTTAGTCCACCGGCCCTGACTCAGAGCAGATGCTGACACTTGTCGATACCGCTCTAAATGTCACCGCCGGGGAGAGGACTCATCTCACATCCCCTCCTGCTCCCTCGCTGCCCCCAATATGCTATTGTTTTAAAGCAGCTCACGTGTTAATTAAAAAGTAGGAATCGATTGGCCTCATCGCTCTATTCCAGGCTGCTGTGCACACAAGGATTAGAGCCGCCTCGACTTAAGTCAATTAGAGATAAGGAGAAGCTGACATTTCCACAACCTGCCTTATCAGACCGCTCAGAACGGCTCCGATTAAAATGTACAAAGATGATTTCTTTAGTCTTTTTCCTCCTCCTTTACCTGCTTTTAATCATTCCGGAGAAAGCTGACAGTCCTAGCTGATGGAGATGCACGCTCCAGCCTGGGGCGACGAGCCATCCTGAGGCGCCTGTGTAGCCGGCGTGGCGTGAGCGCCCCTGCAGGCCCAGGACCCGCCAGATGCCGGGCGCAGAGACGTACTTAGCCTGGGCCTTGGCTCGGGGCAGAGACGGTGATGCAGTGGGAAAGATGGACCTGGAGCCAGAACCGTGGGCTCGTGACCACTTACTGTGCTACTTAACCGCTTCGACCCTCAGCTTTTCGGAGCCTCGGTTGCCTTATCTGTGAAAGGGGGCAATAATGCTGCCCGAGTCAAGACTGTGAGGCGCCAGGGAGAGCATGTGTGGACAAGTGTGCAGTGCAGAGGCTGACACAAGGCACACTTAATCTGTGTTCAGGTTGAACGCCAAGGCTCTGGAATTCATCCTAGACAACTCTGAATGAGGGGAAAGGAGGCTGTTCACAGGTGACCCCATTTACCAAAAACATTCCTGCTTGTGGATCACAGGCCTTCATTCCAGGCAATTTAGACAAACATGACTGCAAAGTACCCTGCAAGTCTGCCCCTATGATCTCTGTCTTAAAATGAAGCTGTGGATCAGAGAGATTAATTAACGTATGAAAGTTCATGCATCCAGCGGATAGCAGAGCCGGGATCTGAACCCAGAGCCCATCATCTTCCCATTACCTCGTGCCCCGGCGGTGCTGAGCTACCTTGGGAGAGAGGAGACACGCGGTCCCACGACCTTCTCATCCGTTCGCGCAGTGATGAGAGGGCTACCTTACTGACACTGGCCTGAGAATGCATTAGCGATTTTGCAAATTTGCCCAGTCCATTAGCGAACCTCTTCCTGGCTCCCTCTGACTCTGTTAAATGCGAAGGCAGCCCTTGGCCCCCTCACGTGCAATCTCCGGGTCCTTCTCCACCTCACCCGCCAGCACACTGCTTCTGTCGCCGGCCTCCAACCACTGCTGGCAGATGACAGCTGGCGTGCAGACAGCGCTCACAGCGTGCAAGGGCTGCGCTGTGCCCAGGAGCACCGCTAACCACGTGAGCATGGGGTGCTCACCCTGGTCCCCCTCCAGGGAGCGCTTGTTGTTCCAGCTGCCAGGAGTGTTACTGGCAGATGCCGTGGGCTGTCGGCCCTCCAGGGACCCCTCAGCCTGAGAGCCATCTCGCTCAAGGGCCCAGTCCCCTCCCCGGGTGGCCACGTCCAATGACTCAGTAGAGATCCGGCAACCTCCGTCTCCGCAGTTAGCCCAAAGGGCCATTCTCACTCCGGAGCCTCGCCCCCTGGGGTCCGGCGGAGTGATTATCAGCCTGCACCTCTGTCCTCCTTCCTCCCGCCTCCCCCGTCCTGCCCTTTCTGCTGGTGGCAATTTCAAGGGTGCTCCCCGACGAACATTTTGCTCCATTTTGTCTCAGGTTTGCTTCCTGAAGAGCCCAGCTTCAGACTTAGGTAGGTCCTACCATTAACCACACTTTACAGATGAGAAAACAGTCCAAGATTAGTTGGCTAACAAATAACTAGGATTAGAAACCAGATTAGTCTTAAGCCAGAGCCCCCCACACGCTCTTTTGCCTCAACCCCTCTTTTCCTAACGTGGAAGGCCATTGACAGATGTCCGACTGAATTTGCACGATTTTCTGCCTCCACATTTCCTTTCTGTGAACTTTGGTTGTTTCTGGGGAGTGGCTGTGGCAGATTAAAGGTGGCCTCACGTGATTTGATAGTCCTACGGTTGAGGGTGTTCCCCTCCCTCTGAGCCTGGGCCAGCCTCAGAGCCCTGCCAGCCCAGAGGAGTGCAGCAGAGGTCACACTGTCCCAGGAGCCCAGGCCCAGCCTGAGCAGACCGGCAGCTTCCCCCCTGGGCCCCTGGAGCACCAAGCCACCACCCATACTAGAGAACGGTCTGAGTCTGCAGAAAGAGGAAAGGGAGCCCACGTGAGCACGGCCTTCCAGGGCAACAAGGAACACAACCTAAGCTGTCTTGGGCCCTCTAGGCCAATGCAGTCACCAGCCAAACACCACCCACTGACTCTAGTTGATCTCCAAGGAGCAGGAGACTCACCCAGCCCCTTTCTGACCAAATTCCTGATTCACAAGTCAGGATATAAGTTTTAGGCTCATTTGTTACACGGCAATAGCTAACTAGAGCAGAGATGCTCCACCTGAATTACTCTGTCTTCTACTTCTGTCTTCAGGCTTATCTCCTCTGGAGCCTTTTCTCAGCTGTGCTACCTGCCCAGCATCTTAAACCTACCCCGACCCCATCCTTCCTCTCCATCTTCAAGCTTGCACAGAAAATGTGTCACCTTCAGCTGTACCTTACTGTCTCTCCACTCCACTTCCAAACCTCACAAGTGGCTTCTCAACATGTACTTCCACCACTTCTCTACCACCCACCTCCTTGTTGTCCTTTGAATTCTGCCTTCCATCTCTATGACTCCTTCATATAAAAGTCTTGGAGTTTAACAGATACTTTTGAATCACAAAGTCTAGCGGCATTTTCTTAATTTAAGCATCGCTTGCTTCGAGGAAGCCATTCCAGAAATTCACCTCTGCAGGCCAGCATCACAAACCACCAGCTGCCCTCTTCTGAGGTCTTTTAGCATTCATTCATTCACTCATCCACTCAACAAATACTGACTGCAAGTCTGTGCTGAGGTACCCCCTGTGGCTTGAGGCACCCAGGCCACTCAGTAGCAAAAAAAAAAAAATAGCCAAGTCAGATGTGGGTTTAGCAAGTCCACTGGCCTAGCTATAACCGGTCCAGCTCAAGTGTGACTCACCTAGATTTTAAAGACATCTATAGGTGCTTTCCCAATCAGTTTCTGAGACGCGTGTTGTCAGGAAATCAGCCCCTTTAGTCAACTGAGTAGTTCTCAGCCCTGGCTATATATTAGAATAGACAGCATAACTTAAAAAAAAAAAGAAAAACTTACGCTTGGGTCCCACCTCTGGGGAGTCACCATCCAGGGCAGGACCCAGGCAGCAGCAGGGCTGAGACAGTCTGAGTGATCTGAACGTGCAGCTGGGGCTTGAGAGCCACTGACCGACCTAAGTCCCTAATAATACAGCTTAGGATCAGCCCTCCTGTCCTATGCTCTGCGGAGACAGCGGAAAACAGTGGTTGGAGGACGTTTGGACACTTGAAGTTTCCCGGAAATCTCTGCAGCTTTTCTGCCCCAAGTTCCGTAATCCCAGCTCCCCAACCTTTCCACACAGGTCTTATTTGCAGCACTTTAATTACTCCTTAATCTTGTTTTGATTCAGTGTTTCCCTGGAGAAAGCTTTTCCAAGTTAGAGGTCTCTGTCTTACAGAAGCACATCCCCCTGACGGCTCGTCAATTCAGCTGTGAATAGCACAGTAGTTGTTATGAAATGCTTACCAGGAAAGATCTCAGTTAATCATTTTGCTTTATTCCTACACTGAGATTAGTTAAAAATGAAGCCCCACACAGAGCAACAAGGGGGCTCTTCTCTGTTGTCCTGCAAATACTGTTAGCAATGCCTTTGGTCATCTAAGTCATGCATCAACTGATCTGCACAAGGCTCAATTTTGGTTCTCCCAAATCCTCTCTCCTTCTCCCAGGAACTGCAGTTATCAATGGTCCTAAGGAAAAAAAAAAAAAAAGATTTGCTCAAAAGTTAACCTGTGGATGCTGGATTTGGGAGGAGAGGGATCCAGGAATCCACGTACACCCCGGCTCCTGGTTAGCAATCATAAAATTGCTCAACTCTCTAATCCAGGAACCCAGAGCCACTCCGTCTCCACGCTGTCTTTTCATATATATCTGCATGGCTGTCCTTTCACGCAAAGCACATCAATTTAAATTTTAATTTGCTTATGATTCCAAAAGACATTTGACCTATTATTACATTAGAAATGAGCAAAACATGGATCTATGAAAAATTCCAGGCATAAAGATCTTCAGAGATTACAAAGGAAAAGCAGGAGGTGGTGAGGTGTGGATACGGGGGTCTTAGTGACATTCGGAGAAGAAGCAAGCGTGTTTGAACTCACGGATGTGCAGATTCCTTTTCATACCTGCTTGGAGGGAGGTGTGCTAAGTGGTAGATCTCAGGGACGTGTTTTCCTCCCTTTGGGTAACATACATATGAGGCTTTTAACTCATTAAGTCATCGAGCTAACATTAGAATCATGGCACAGCAGTAAGGACTGAACCGTCCCAAGACACAAAGCAGAAAACCGGAGTTAATCATCATAACTCACTCCTATTTGGAAGGATTTTTAGAAAAGCCTTTCCTGCTCCCTGCATTTCTAAGAAAGAGTCAAGGCTGAAGGACATTCGTAAATCAAACTGCCCTCTTAGACACTACCTGAGGATGGGGGACAGGTCCTGACGAGAATGGGCGCCCTTTGAACCTCTCGGTGCAGTGAAGTCAGCAGACTCCTGGTTTCCAATCCCACCCTACCGTCTGTAAGCTTCATGGTCTTAGGCAAATAACCTACACTTTTCAAGCTCAGTTTGTTGGTCTTGGAATTGTGATGATACCTGATTGTCGGGAGGGTTCAAAAGAATCTGTATCAAGTAACCAGAACAGTGCCTCTACATGCTGGATGCTGAATAATAATAATAATAATAATAATAATAATAATAACAACAACAACAACAACAACAACAACAATAATAATAACAATAACAACAGTAATATTGGCAGCTCCTACTTTACCAACGCTAGAGGAATTCTAGGATCACTCAGAAATTTGACGTTTTATTCTCTGGTGATTCTATGATGCAACTGTGCATAGGGACATAGGAGGTTGAAGCCTTTATCCCCCACCTCCCAGGTACTAACGCAGAAACAAAAACAAGATGCTGCCTCTTCTGAAGGCCACAGGTAAAGAAGATTTGGGTTGGTCGTCACTAACCCCATGCAGGTTGCAGGTCCTCAGGAAGCCTCAGATGGGAGGAGGGCGCAGGGGAAGGGAAGGGGAGGTACATCCCTTGGGTCTCGATTTTGAACTCAAGACTCTTCCTCATGGAGCAACCCCAGAAGCAGTTCAATGGATCACAGTTCAGAAACGTGGGTGAGAAATAATCATTATTCAGGCTGCCTCTACACGGCGAATGGCAAAGCTCCTGCTGTCTGTTCATTCAGTCTCTATCATAGGCCTCAGAGGTTACTTCTGGCTGCTACCAAAGAGACAGAAAGAAACACATACCTGCAACATAGGGTGTTCGGAGTACGTTACATCCAAAACGCCCCTGAAATAGGCTTTGGAAAGCATGTTGGCCTAATTAGTTATTGTGATCGGGTATCTATGGAAACAGCCACACATCCATCCTCAAGCCAGACAATCACTTACCCATTTAATAGCACACCCTCCACACAAACTGAGCTTGCTGCTTCTACACATTAGCTCCTCGCAGCACACACAAAATTAGAGAGCAGAAAATACAAGGAAATTAAACCAACGGAGGAAAGTAGGCCTGTTACACCGGGACGGTGCCCTGTCTACAGTGAGGAGCGAGGAAAATGAGGAAGTCCAGAGGCCAAAAGTTGACGGTGTTCACACGGCATCAAGTTGAACGAGCCCGGGGAGACGCCTCCCCAGTGGCGCGGCAGGGGGAGGAACTGCCCTGTTAGCAGCACGCTTCAGTCACGTGATGGGTTACATGGGTTAACCAGGCTTTTGCTGAATGGACTTGTACCACACTAACCATTTATAACGTAATTTCTATGGGAGAATGCATCCTGAATTCCAGGTACTCAGCTCCCGAAGCACAGCCTCTGTGCGATGAGGACTCCGCATCCTCAGCCAACTGAAGGAGGCAGCGCAGGAGGAAGGGCCACAAAGCTGGGTCCAGCCCTCACTCTTGCACTTGCTACGTGAGTGACTGGAGTCTTTTAACGTCCCTGGGCCGCAGTTGGGTCAGCGGTAAAATACAAAAGGTAACACGTACGTGGCCTAGAATAGAAGCCCCACCAGGGCAGGACCACGCCTGCCGCAATCACCTCGCCTTCCCTGGCCCCTTGATAAATATTCGGTGAGAGAAGGAATGAATGAACGATTGCCCACATCCCAGCATTGCAAGCAGAATCAAATCGGGTAACGCATGTGAAAACAATTCAAGAAGCTGTAAAATGGAATACAAATGAGAGCCATGATAATTATAACCTATTGTTACAGACAGAATGTCACCTTCTGTGAATTCCATGTAAATGAGGATGTTTGCGTCGCGCTAATCCGAATGGCTGAACCGACACCCAGAATACTGAGTGGCGCAGATGGGCCACACAGCCCTGGGAGCGGAGGCGCCGGGCCGGGAGGAGTGGAGAAGGGGAAAGCAAGCCAGGGAAGTTCCAAGGGCGGGGACCTGGGCTGGAAAACCGGCTCATTAGGCTAAGGCGGGTCTAGGCAGGAGAGCACAGGTACAGGGGTCCTGTGAAGTCTCTCCAGGGACCAGGCCAAGGACTGGAAGGCCGTGCTGCTTGAGGCAGAAACAGAGCAGAGGCAGACCAGAGAGGCCAATTCCACCCCAGCCAGCTGAAAAGAAAAGTGATGCTTGGGCAACCAATTAGGAAGGATATCGAAAGGGCACGTGTGAGACCCAGGATTTCACGTGTAAGCAGAATAAAGCAGAACTCAGTCAGACCACCCTGCGCCCCCACCTGCCTGCCTCTTACTAACGAAACGATTCCTGTGATTAAGCCGCGGGGATGCTCTCAGTGCTAATGTCCGGGCCGGGCAGCAGAGAAAGGGCAGAGCTGACATTGAGAGGAAGGGTCCCCAGTGCGGTGACCGTGGAGGCTTTGCTTGGCACGTGACTCGAGCAGCCAGATTCCGGTTTTTCTATACACCATTTAGAATCTTTCCCCAGCGTCTTGGGTGCAGCCATCATCAGGCCCCTTGCAAGGCATGGCTGGGATTTCTATAGATTAAGACACGGTCAGCAGCTCAGACCTTGGCCACAGCATTAGCGATGAGACGTCAGACTTTCTGACATCTGCCCTCAAAATTCGAGTCTGTAACAAAAGGGGGAAAGACTTCGCAGTCTGGCCGCTTATCCCCCCTTGAGCATGCACACAGCTGCTTCCAGCGGTGGCCCTTCTCCTGAGCCCATGCCACCGGATCAAGATAGATGGCCACCTGGTCTGCCATGGTCACCTTTCCTGCTCCAGCAACCAACCCTGAAATGCAATCTAGAGACCCTCTACATCTCCTTCTGCGGAAACTACTTAAAAGCGCCCAGGAGGCAAAAAAAAAAAAAATCTTTTTTACATTACAGAACAGAAAGAGATAGCGAGAGACAAAGAGAGACGACCTTCTCCCGGAGCAGTGATGCAGGAAATTCTTCGACACTGTTTTGCGAGGTCTCCAGCCCTCCGTGACAAGTTAATATGCTACATATTTTCTCATGGTGCACGGTGTGACTTTTCAGGAGAGACAGGGTCATCGTGTGGAAAGGGCGCAGGTTGGAGGCTCAGAAGCGGAGGTTCCGGCTCTAACAACGCCACCCCGTCCCCTGGACTAACCGCCTACGCAGCTCAAGCCTCGGCTTCGCCACCTGCTCAGTGAAGTGAAATAATGCCTGCGTCCCGCCACGCAGAGCCAGGGCGCAAATCAAACAAGGTGACACACGTAAAAGCACTTCGAGAAATTAAAAGCACACTCTGGAAATAAAACATCGATTAAAGGAAATCTACTCAATCAAACGGTGCTTTCTCTATATCGAACGTATTTATTTTTTAAAAAAAACATGCATTGCTATCAATGGGATGAGTAGGTTCTATTTAGCTCGTTGGAAATGCTACAAAGATTGGCAAGTTGTCCACCTCTTCTAAACCCAGATTCCACAGGGGTCTTCTCCTGGTGGCCGTTTCCCCGCCTGGAAGTGGGGAGAGGATGTTAACTTGCACATCCCTAGCGTGGCGGTACATAGTACAATTAAACAAAAGTGGCCTAAATTAGCCCAGGCGTTCACAGGGAGCTTGATGTGTGCCATTTCTCTGAAACGTTTCTCATTTCTGTGCTTCAACACCTGATCCAGGCAAGCTGGCCAAACGAGCGAGAGGAAAGCTCTGATCCGAGGGCCGTAATTCTGTAAGTTCATTAACTGTGAATTATTGTTTTCAACCAGGCTTGGCTTCCGAGGCCGGAATCGCACATTCCTAAAATAATGTGCCTGACGCCAGCAGAAAATGGCCTTCGGAAGCCTCACCTTGAACTCAGGGAGGACTCCTACCTCATCTGTTACCTGCTCTCTGGATAGGTGGCTCTGTCCGGGTCTGCGACGCTCCTGAATTATCCCAGCGTTCAAGGGCTTGTGTTAGTGACAAAGAGGACCCACAGCACCGAACTGCTCAGCAGGTGAGCAAGGTTCAAAGGGAGGCAGGAAGAGCCGCACGCCAGGGGTGTAGATTCCTGTTCCTGCTCGGCTCTCTGACGCCACTGCCTCCCTGCACCCGAGTCCGGGTGCCAGCGAGTCCTGAGGCCCTCTGTGTGCTGGCCACCATGCCAGACACTCGAAGCGCCTCATCTAAGTTAATCCACACAGAACTCTAGGTAAGCCCAGCGGTTCTCACTTTTGGTGAAAAGGAGACTGATTCATTAGTCTTGGGGGATGAGCCCTGTATCTGCAGTTGACACACATCGAGAGGGAATCCTGAGGCTTTTCAAAGCCCGGCAGTGACACCGACATCCGCAACAGCCGACAGTACTCGGGAGTCACCACGGGCCAGGCAGTCGGCTGAATGTCTCTCTTGCCCCTTCCCAGCTGCATTTAAACAGCAAGACGAGGTGGACAGTAACGTTATCCTCACTTAAAGAACCTGAGACCCAGAAGAGTCAAGGGCTTTGCCGAAGACTCCACGACCGGCACACGTCAGGGCGGGATTCCAGCCCCGTTTTCTTGGGCTTTGTGATCTGTGGTCTTTGTACCTTGTCAGCTGCAGCAGAATCCTAACTTAGGAAGTGAGATCAAAGTGTTGATGTTCGGGATAAATTTTTAATACTTTCTCTTCTGGGACATCAGTGCTGGTGTCAGCTGACTTGCCATTATCATCA
Organism: Camelus bactrianus; assembly: GCF_048773025.1. Lineage (NCBI taxonomy): Eukaryota > Metazoa > Chordata > Mammalia > Artiodactyla > Camelidae > Camelus > Camelus bactrianus. Next base: position 22,867,742 of record NC_133571.1, on the reverse strand, counting down.
TCATCATCATCATTAATAATAATTTTTCCTAGTGGCACCCGATGATGGCTTGGGAGCACACGTGCCTGAGCTGGGAGCCACGGTGAAAACGGCACAAAGTCATGGTGTCTGTTAGGCGGGGATGGTGCTGTGGGGAAAGGGACATTTGATTCTCCTCCTCCTGGGCTGTGACTTGGCGGAAGGCTACTTGCCAGCACGTAATTAAGATAAAACCTCACCTCTGACCCTCCACCCCCGTCTATAAATCTCCCTCTGAATCGCAGCTGCCAAGAGCCCCACCCAGGCAGCCGCAGACACCCCACCGTGCCCCATGGAATCAATATCATCACACGGTCAAAAGACAATCATAATACTTTAGATCCTTACAGCACTTTTGAGCCTAAAAAAGTTCAAAGCACCTTCACATTGATTCTTTCATTCTCTCCTCACCACCTGTGACAGACGGAGGAGGATTTCGGGAAGGAAGCTGCTGCCCTTCCCCAGTCCCAGCTCCCACACACTTGAGATGGCTGCTCCTTCCCCTCTCATCGTGGCTGACGGAGGAGCAAACCCTTGACCTGTGTTCCAAGGTCTTTCTTGGGGTTTGTTCCGTATTTCTGGTCTGATGAGCTTGGTCCTCCCCGTGGCGTATCACCCTCTCTGTTGTCCGAGTGCAAACCTCACAGGCTGGGCTCTCTGCAGGCTGGTCCCTCCAACACGCTGGTGACAGCACTCTCTGGGTAGGCTGTTTCCTTCTAGAAAGGAGGTTTCGGGCCACACCCTCAGCAGTGAACGGGGCCCTGCTTGGGCACTGATGCCGTGCAGTGTGGGTGCGATGCCCAGGGTATAAGGTCCAGAGTGCGGGCCGGGCCGATGGGGCCTTCCTGGAGGAAGGGAGGAGGACGCAGCGTCGTGGGCAGAGGCGACGTGGCCACAGAACAGAACAAGGGACTGAGCGCAGCTGGAGAAAAGGGCCAGAGAGGACAAGATGGGACACAGGGACCGGCCTCTAGTGCAGCCAAGTGCAGGGTGAGTGTAACTGAATGCTGATTTGGGCAATTTACCAAGATCAAGGACGGGAAACTTTCCAGAAGGCACACCTGGGCCAGTACAGGGAGAACGCAGAGGGTGTGGGGCTTCCCTTCGGGGATGACACACGTGACCCTTCCACCCACTGGTGGATCCGGGTCTGCGCGGTGGCTGAGGAGACGGGAGAGGGCAGAGGACAAAGCAGAGCGCTGCAGCGGGCCGGGCGGCACCACTGGGCCTGAGGGGGGAGCTCGTGCACCTGCCGCTCCACCGTGAATTCCACCCTCTGCTGTCTTAGCTAGGGAGCTCGGAGCCGGGGTTGGGCTGGCTGCAGTCAGAGCCTGGAGAAGCCCACCAGGAACTCACACCAGTGAGAAGCAGGGAAGTAAAACCCCGGCCCTGTTCCCTGGGCTGCTCATATCCGGAGTCTCAGTGGGCGAGGCTGCAGGCACGGACTGCACAGCTTGCCAGGGACTTGCGGGCCTCTGCACGTCCAGGGGTGGCCTGCTCTGGCCCCTGGCTGTCTCCCTTCTCTCTCCCCTGATCCCTGGAATCTGTGTGGACAGCAGGTGGGCCTGGCTTTGCCGTGGCTGAAAACCCAGGGTCAGGTGCCTGTGGCCCCGTGTGTGGGTCAGGCTCCTCTGAGTTCCTGCTCTGAAAGGTCACCCTCTGACTCGGAGATTGGCTTTGCAAAGTGCTTGCAGTTATAATGGGATTTGGTAAATGCCTCTGCTGGTGCCTTGCGAGCTGAGGATTCTGGGGACAGAACGGAGCTCGATGTGGCCTATTTACAAGTGCGCAGGGAGAGGAGGTGGAGGCCTCAGCTGCCAGGTGCCTCCGCTTGTGATTGCCAGAGACAATAATCCCATCTTTCTGGCTTCCTGCAATCGGCAATGGAGAAAAATCAGTCCTAAGCAGAGACTGGATGCAATCATGTAATATGTATAACCTCGGGGTTTTTGTGTTGTTTCGGTTTTGGTTTCTCAAGTGCAGGCCTGAAGTCCTGCTTGCACGAGGCCTTAGGCCTCAGATCAAAGGCTGGAGGCACTGGCATTGCTGTCCTCAAGCCATCCCTAAGCACAGAGGGAGACGAGGGGCTGTTTTAGAGATTACAGGGCAAGGCATGACTATCATGAGGGCCCTGGCCAGAGACAGGCAGAGAGCCAGGGCTGCTGCAGCCAGTCTGCCTCCATCTCACTTTGATTCAATTAGGTCCTGGGACTGCTGCGCTTTTCCCACTGGCTGCTGGCCCAGCCTCACCTGCTGGGCTCATCCACTTGGCTCCGCTCTGAGGGGCTGGCTTGGTTCCTTTTGAACTTCTGCTGCTGGTCCAGGAAATTGTGTCCACCAGCCACCTGGTCTCCCTGCTCAGACACATCTACGTGCGTGGGTCTCAGAGAAACAGATGACGAGCTCCTGAAAGCCTCACTTAGAGACCCCAGGGCCTGGACCACAGAGCCGGGCAGCTTATGAAGTGCTTCTAGGGAACCCTTTGCGTCCATCGTACCAGTAGCCCTGGAAGGGGCATCTTCTCTTCAAAGTGATTTTCGTCCTGAAAAACTGGAGTTTCTGAGAGGTTAAATGATTTCCCCAAACTGCATGGGAAGTTGGAGGCAGAACCTAGGTTAGGATGGGACATGCCAGGTTCCTTCCACCCAGATGGTCCTGGCTCCTCCCAGGGAGTCGGGAGGCACGCTTTGCTGGAGAGAGCCCTTCTCACTGCCGAGTGGGCACTGCAGACCCGGCCCAGCCGGGGCCAAGCAGAAGGCAGAGCCCTGTGCCAGCCCCGCTGTAGCTCATTAGATCCTCCAGTTACACCACCCCTGGGACTTCAGAAAGGCCTGGAGATAATAAAATAAATGCAACAGTGATAGGGCAGGTAGGAACTGTTACTCAGATTGAAAACAAAATTGAGGCAGAAGGTATTCGATACTCAGAAGAAGTTAGTAAATTGAACACAGTCCTACAACTACTGCGAGTCACAGCCAGATTTGAATCGAGGCCTGTCTGGCTCCAAGCCCCACTCCTTGGATAGCTAGGAACCAGGAGGGGAGAACGCACAGCAGGCCCGTCCATTCCCGTCTCCACCAGCGAACGACACAGACAGAGGTGCTGAGCAGGGCCAGGGGCCTCGACCTGCAAGATGCCACCTTCGCAGGCTCGCTCTCTCTGGGCTGGAGCTGCAGGGCCACAGTGGAGAGCGGAAAGTCTGCTGGGCTGGCGGGTCACATGGGGAGGAGGGGACGTGACACCAGGCCTGAGGGACAGGGCTCACTCCTAGAACTGGAGTTCCACAGCTGTCCCCCTAAGTAGGAGAGGCTGGGTTGCTTCATGCAACTTGTGAGTTCTGACCCCCATCATGTGACAGCCATGTGGCCACCAGGCCCACGTTGTCTCCAAAGACTCTGCCAGACGCCCACCCCTTGAGCCCACAGAGAAGAAACTCTAGAGAAATGGACAACACGGTCTCCCCTACGCATCACCTCCTCGGTGAAGGCGTTTCCACCCCTTCTTGCCCGATGATTTTGTCCTTCCTCTGATGACTGTGCCATTTGCACCTATTTCGTGCAAACTGGCATCACCTTATTTGCCAGCTCCATCTGCTTGAAGCCACGGGCCTAAGACGGTGCCTCAGTTAAACAGCTTTCTCACTTCATAAATTTGGACACACCTCAGTCTACCTGTCTTTCTCACCTTCAAAGAAGGAATTAAAATCCTAACCTCGTCTCCCTGCTGGGAGGCTGCGACGAGATGCTGTTGTGAATGTGTTGTGACCACAAAGAGCTAAACGGTGGCAGCAAATTGCTGTGTCTTTCAACTTAGGGATACAGCCGTCTCCCCTGGAATTTGTAAGCTCCTTGAAAACTAGAACCGGGTTCTACACTTCTTCACTTCTTCCACGGGGTCTAGGTACGCAAGCATTACTGACTCAGTAAACTATTCACCCGTTATTTACCCATGAAAAAGGGCGCTGGTGTGAGAGAAGCTGGCATCCTGGTGTGGACAAAGCGGGCTTGTGACACAACACGACACCGCGAAGTGAACTGCCTGTGCGGGGAGGGAGGCCGCAGGCGAGCAAAGTCAGGGAAAGGAGATGGAAACCAGAGAGAGCGCGGGGCGTGCTGCATGGACGCCGGACCACGGAGTTCAGACTGGAGTCCTCAGGGATACCCATGGGCGGCAGCACCAAGGTTAGGTGGTCCGTGGCAAACCCTCCACTCATAAGCATCCCAGACCCCCAATCTGAGACCCCACTTTAGTGAAGCTTTCCTTCAGAGACGGCCTGACCTTGAGGAGGACAGCAGACCCTGCCTAACATCTTCCCAGAGAAGACAGCATGGCAGAGTGGGGGCCGGGTTGGGTTTAAATCACGAAGTCTGGGCTTGAGTCCTGTCTCGGTAGCAGGAAGCTGGGGTGTCCTGGGACAACTTACTCCAGGTTTCGAGTGCTATCGTTTTTCTCTGAAACAGAAAGGACGTGATCTGCCCTGCTATCTGCCTCATCCCTTGCGTGGATCTGATGAGGGCTATCAGTAGGCAGTGTGCCGACACGGGGGCCCAGCTTCATGAGGAACTCGTGCTTCGAGGGTAATTAGTCTGAACGATGAAATATCTCGCTCTCTGTTTTTCGCAATGATTTTACTCTGAGGCACCCGTTTTAACCCAACATCAAGCTGGGGCCATGGCACGTTCCTTCTTTACAATACCCTCCATGAGCGTTTCTTGGGGTCCTGTTTCCACGGAGCTTGAAAGGACAGAGGTACCTGCTTTTGGAAAATATTCTTAACTCCTCTGTTCATAAGCCCTTGAAACAGAGGCCCTAGAAAACCAAAGGGAAAGAGGCAAAAAGAAAAGTGTATTTCTTACAGGCCTTTACCCTGTTTCCATCAAATTCTGTTTCTTTTAGGCCCAGGGGCTGTGGACCCTGCCATATTTTCACAGCTAAGCTGGACTCTCCAGTGCAGTCAGTAACTCATCCTGAGAATTGGATCCAGAGCTGCCCCCGCAGCGGGCCCACTGCACGCGTGGTCAGCACCATGGAGAGAGCCGGCTCTCCCTGGGGCCCCTCCCCGCCCCCTCCTCAGAGCCACGGCAGGATTTATAGGGCTGTCCCGGCGACAGGCCATGTCAGTAACTGCAGAATGGCAGTTGTAAAAAATCCCATTTGCCAGGGTATTAGAATCCCATTAGCACTCCCGATGGAGAAATAACCCCGACCCTTCAGAAGGAATTAAAGATATTCGGGCACCGGCATTTGGAGTGTTATAGGCCCTTCCCCCGTTTGGATGATCACACTGACAGACATAAAGCCTCAGGCTCCAGATGTCCTTGGTCCATAAACCCCTCAAGAAAAGTCCTGGGAATGATGCATGAAAGGGCCTCTCGTCCCACAAACAGGCTCCAGAACAAGCACAAGGGGTACGTGATACAGGGCTGCCTGGTTCGTCTGTGGTCGAGAGGGGATGGTTTTAGAGAAGCCAGGTTTGGATTTCAGAATTCAGCTGTTCTCTAACAATCTCTCTTACGTGTTTTTTTCCTCTCCCCTCCCCCCAGCTACCACGGAACACCGCTGCAGGAGCAGTAACTGGCATCAAACACACACACTGACCAAAGTCTCATGCCCAGAGACTGTCCAAACAGAGTCCCCTGCACAACAAAAGGATGATAACCAAGGGACACTGCAGTCACATCGGGTTCCATCACCTCACTTTGCCCATGAAGCGACACAGGCTCAGAGAGGTGAAGTAACAGACCCAAGACCACACAGCTCGTCACACTGAAGTCTCCTCACTTCTAGTCTAGCATTCCTGCTGCCACCCTTCCTTGCAGGGGAAGGGGAAGACTTCTCACTTGTTTGGTCTCTGACCTCTGAACACTTCAGGTCATGGTCTCCAAATGCGCTGAGGGGCCTTCCACCTGCTTTGTGTGTGTGGGTGTGTGTATATGTGGGTGTGTTCCCATCCTCAAAGCACCCCAGGCCTTGGTGGTAAGTCCCAAAGTCAGAGAGACCAATCTTAGAACCCAAGAAGCACCACGCGTCAGCGGTGTGGCCGGGACACGTGCTTTACCCAGTTCAGATTTCAGTTTGTCTACAGAACGAAGATCAACGATAGTACTTTTGACAGTTTGGAAATCTTGTAAAAATCCATTCCTGACTCAAAAGACTTGGGGATGAGGCCCCAAATTCTGCTTTTTAAAAAAAATCCCAGGTAACATCAATGTTACTGTTTGTGGGAACACACTTTGATAATGCAGGTCACTGGGTTTTATAAAAATTAAACCCAATGAAGCATAGAAAGTCTTTAATGCAGTGAGAATATTCAATAGACAGGGTTGTATTACATGTTTGAGATTTAGACCATGTACCATAGATTCAGGAGCATTTCAAAGACCTGCTATGTGCCCTCAAGCTGCAGTGGCCTCCTGTCTACACCCTGAACTCACAGGGCACATGACCCTTACTTCTCAGACATGGTAAGTGAGGTTGAGAGAGGAGAGGAGGCAGGTGGCACGGCCCTGAGACCAGAAGCCTTTCTGCTCCACCACGATGGAGACAGGCTTCCTATTTCATGCTAACACCCTCTGCCTGCTGTCCGGCCGGGGGCAATGTGGCTGGTGAGAGGGTGGGTTGACTTCAATCTGAATATGCTGATACTGAGACGTGAGGGCCAACTGCCAAAGAAGAGACACAGCTGCCGTCAGGCTGGAGTGGGCGCGCGCAGGCAGAAGCAGCAGACGGGGGTGGACAGACTGACAGGATGCACGAGGGCAGGGAACCTCTAAATCAGTAAATGGACAGACATCTAGGGAGTCTGACAGCTGACACCCAGACAGCCGTGGAGCACACAGGCCAGGGAGAGCGGGGAGGGTGGTGAGTCTGGGCAGAGGAGGACCAGCCCAGAGACAGACAGGGAGCATCACACGTGCTGCTGGCCACCCACCCGAGAGAGAGAAGCTCAGTGCCCTGTGAAACCGACCCCCGACTCCACGCGGAGCTGGGCAGGCTGGTGGGCGGGCACTGTACACCCCTCAGGCTCTCTGCCGCAGCCTCTGTCTGAGAAGGTCGTTCCTGCCAAGCCCCGAGGGCTCAGCCCAGGCTAAGCTGAGGGTGGGCTTGCCAGGAGGAGGTCTGCTTCAGCTCCTGGGAACCCGAGCCCATGGGACCCAGAGGACAGAGGAGGGGCGAGCACAGGGCACAGGTGGGCCAGGTGTGGGGGGACCAGCTGCAGGGTCTGCAGCCGGCGGGGGCAGCAGAGGTGCCCTGGAGGGGCCAGCTGGGTGGGCAGGTGCCGGTCTGAGGCGGCCCCGGGCCTGGGTCACAGCGGTCAGTGGAGCTGGGCCCCTGGCTCAGCCATTCCCGCTCAGATGGCCTGCTCTGCAGCCCTGAGGTTGGCATCTGAGTTACTCCCACGCCCCGGCTAACTTCACCTCTAACAGAGCCTCCAAACGGATTAGAGAAAAGGGGGGCCGTGCATGTGGCTGGAGCGCAAACTCCCGACCTCAGATACCAGGCGGCCTGACGCTGCCCAAGGACGCTGCCCAAGGACCGCTGCGCGTTTCCTGGCAAGTCCGCTCTCCTTCCCTCCCGCCCCGCAGGCGGCCGCCTTACAGCTCCCACTTGCCCCTTAGGCCTCCAAGCCTCCTTCCTTCCCCCGGTAGGGACCTCACTTCCTATACCTCGGAGGAGCTAGGAACAACCAGAAGAAGAGGAACTCGCCTCTTTCTTTCCCAAATCCGCCCACTTGTGTCTGCTCGACCTGTCCCCCTGTTTTCACTTCGACCTCAAGACAAGCCCTCCCCTGTGCTCGGGTCCCACGTGCATCCTTCCTGCGCCCGCCACCCCCGGCTGCGTTCCTGACCCTCCCCGCCTCTGTGTCCTCACGGCCAGCTTCCCCCACCGCCCTGGATAATCCCGTCAGCCTGCAGTGTCACCCGGTGAAACAGAGACATCAACTAGCCAAAGGTCTCCCGAAGCCCTCCTGAGAAAGTTCTCCGTTTTCTCCATCTGCACCTCCCCAGCCCTGATCCTCCCTCAGTCACGAATACCCGTGGGGCCTTCTCGGTTCTCAGCTTACTCAGTTTCTCCCTCTAGTGACAGACTCACTCAGCAGGTGCTTAGTTCAGTACCTATGAAGGGCCGGCCTGTCCCTAAACAGACAGAGACACAACCCCCGCCCGTGAGGCTGTGTTCCCGTGGGAAGCCCAACCATAACCCAAGTACACAAACGCCTCGTGTGCAGAAGGGTGACTGATGGAGAAAAGCAATGGGTGATGGGGAGCGAAGGGACCAGAGTCAGAGCTCAGGCACCCGGAGGACTGTCACCCTCTGGCCGTGCCTTCCTCCCCCTGCTGTGCTGGGGCATCACACGCCCTGAATCTCCTCCCCTCTGCTCAGCTCCTGTGCGGGCTTCTCATCTTCCTCGTGACCCCTCAGGGCTGCGGGGCCTCGTCCCTCCGCAGCACCCCCTGTCTACACACCTTCTCTGTGCTCTCGTTCAGTTCAGCACTTTAAGGCCATCTTAACGCTGGTGTCCAGCCTCCACCCCGCCTTGAAATCCAAACTCACAGACCCAGTGATGACATCACCACTCCAGTCTAACAGAGAACTTAAACTCAGCACGTTCACGGCAGAACCCGTGATTCAGGATGACCCGTTACGCACACAGGCACCTCTTCCTCCTCGGTTCATCCCCGTCTTAATGAGCGATGTCACCATCACACCAGCTGCTCAGGCCACAGCCCTGGAGATCGTCACTGATTCTGCATTCTCTTCCCCACCGCCCACGTCGGGTCCTACCGCAAACGCTGTCATCACGGGGCCCCTACCACCGTCCGAGGCTACTTCCATTTTGTGTCATCTCCGCTCCAACACTACCTCTTACCTGGGCTGGAAAGACCTGGTTGCTGGTCCTCCTGAGGTCACTCTCCAAAGAGGAGCCAGATGACCTTTTTAACATACGTGTCAGATCTCTCAGATCTCAGCATCCTTCTCTTGAAAACCCTCCAGCGGCCTCCCCTCCCATCCCCCTACCTGGCCTGGTGTCCTCCGGTGACGGCCCCGCCTGCTCTGAGCTGCTTCTCCTGCCGTGTCCCTCCTCGTTCCCAGAGAGGGCAAGTCCACCACCCTGTCCTCTGCCTGGACTGTCCTTCCCTGGGCAGTCTGCACACCCAGCTCCTTTCCACCTGCCTGCAGGTTACCTCCTCACCCAGGCCCTGGCCAGCCACTCTGCCCGCAGCTGCCTCCCCACCACCGCACCGCACCCCCAGCGCCACTCAGCGTCCCTCCCCTCCCCCCCTGCTCCCAGCCAGCACGCTTTGCTTCTTGTCCTACGTCACGTGTTTGCTGCCTGTCACTCTCCCCAGAGTGCACCCTCCATGAAGGATGCTTCCCGTCTGGTTGGGCTGGGCTTGCGCAACCCGGCAGGCTCGGGGGCAGACGGTCCGGGTTCGGCTTCCGGCTGCACCTCTTACACACTGCGGGGTCTCAGGCAGATGATTTCCCCTCTCTGTGCCTGGGTTATCTCAGCTGTATTATGGGGGTAGTGATAATGCCTGCCTCCTAGAGACGTCGTGAGGGTTGGCAAATATATAAAAATAGAATATGTGGAACAGAGCTTCATGGAAATATCTGCTTAGTAAATATTTGTGGAATAGGTGCCTCTTAGGTCCTAATGACTCCCTCGGGGATAAAGGTTTAAAGGAGAGGCAGACAGGCCTTTCTGCACAGGCTCCTGCTGCCTGTGCCAGTGAAACGCACAACCTGGCCGAAGAGGACGAAGTGTGGCGCCCTCTCAGTGCGAGTCTACACAGTCCACTCTCTCCCCAGGGTCCCCTGCAGTCAGGAGGGCGGAGCTGCCGCGAGGACAGGGAGGTCTGGCCCCCGCGGCGGCCATCAGTGCTGAGCTGGGAGTGAGCCCAGCTAGGAGTTCAGTTGGAGGAAGCAGAGGCTGCCTCCCAGGGAATTCCACCCTGCCTCCCGCCTCCGGGGACACAGGGCACTGCCACCCGTGATCCCTGCCCGAACACACATCACCCAGCGGGGTCCTTTGCGGTGACACAGCTTTTCCAAGAGGGCAAATGATTCACAAAATAATCAGATGTAGACGCGATACCGGAGCTCCGTGGACCCCTGCCGCACAGGCCCACGGGGACAGCACAGGGCGCACCTAGAGCTCAGACCTGGGCTGGGGGCTCAGGGGACTGTCCCCTGATGCAGAAGGAACTTGCCATATTTATAAAAATTAGAAAAGGCCAGCGTGTGAAATGAGATCAGAGGGGCCCAGAGAACAGGTAGAGAATCTTTAACGTGCTTCCCCTCAAGAAGAAGAGTAAGTCAATTCAGAGTTTACAATGAGCCAACGGCATGACCCAGGTTGTGTCTAGAACAGGACACTCTCCACAGTATGTCTTTTTTTTTTTTTTTTTTCACCTGAGAAAACATTTACTTTTTTTTTTCTTTTTGAATTTCAACCCCCAAAATATTCCAGCAAAGAACAGGGGAAGGTTGGGCTGGGTCTCCTTCATTGGGCATCTGCTGCCGATGAGGATGGAGGACCTGCCCACCCCAGCCACCCCCAGCCCACTACGGGCTTGGAAGGAGAGACAGGGAACTGTGGGAAGACTTCAGAGGTGGCTGGGGTGGTCCCAGCGGGAGGCTGGCATGGCCCGGCCCAGGTGGCAGTGGTGGAGACACAGGGGTTGCGCTGCCGGCCAGGACCAGATGTGCGCCAACACCACCCCAACTCCACAGGGCAGTCGCCACTGGACCCACTCTAAAGGTGAGGAAGCTGAGGCCCAGAGCAGGGGAGGGCCTGGGTTACCAAGCTGTCAAGAGACGTGATCCTATCGGAACCCACGTCTCTGGACTCCAAGAAGGGTTCCTTTGTCCACCACAACACTTACTCCAAAACGAATGTGCAAAATCATGGCATCCATGCTCCTGACATTCTCCTGCGAAATTACAGACACCTGCTTAGTGGGCACATCTTCCAGGGCTGCATGAGCTGCAACGATCATTGTGTTCATTGTGAAGCTCCACTGGGCTCCGAAGTGGCCTCCCAGTGCTGGAATGGAATGTCACGGGACCACCTGGTCAGGCGATGCCACCCCTGGAGTGGCAGCGCCAGGACCAGCCTCCTGTGCCGCCGAGAGCACAGGTCACTTCTCCTGCCTGGAACAGACCCTGGCAAGGCCATGCCAGTTAGAAGCCCCATGGTAGGGGCCCGCATCCTCCTGCTCACCAGCAGGTGCCCCCAGGAAAGGGCAGGCGAGAATAAAGGAGGCCAGACGAGAGCTGAGCAGCGGCCCCTCCTGGCAGCCCCACCGCAGGTGGCGTCCCAGCCAGCCCTCCCCTGCCGAGCTCCCTTCCAAGCCGGCTCAGCCCACTCCAGCCTGGGAATGAGCCCTCATGTATATGCAGATGCCAACGTGGGGAGGCAGGCTGGGGAATTAGCATTTTTAATGAACCCAGACAACAGGGCAAGGGCAGAAGTAACAGCAATAACTTGCTGTGGATTTTCGGAGAAAGAGGAGGGGAAGGACCCTGGCTCCAGGGCAGAGGGCACAGACTTCTGCAGGACTCAGAAGAACCTCGTAATAATCATAATAAAAATAACAGTAACAGAGTCAGTAGAACAAACCAAACTGTACAACTATTTCAGTACCGGGTAATAAGCATTCGCTAAGTGTGAGCTGCCTGCCGCGACATGTGCATCCATCTTCCGGCGCTCGCTCCACCAGACGGGGGCATTCGCTCTGCTCTGGGAACGAGGAAACTGAAGCTGAGCTCGGGCCCAGGTCAGGCACCGGGACGGGGCGGAGCCAGGACTGGAACTTCAGTCTGTCTGCCTGCAGAGCCCCCATTCCTAGAGTCTAGTCAAAGCTACCTCTGCCTCTTTTGAACCATCCCCACAGCACCAAGTGGGCAGACAGGGGCTCAGGCAGCAGCAGAGAGAGGAAGAGGGTGGGGAAGATGGGGGGTGGATGGGGGATAGATGGGGAGGATGAGGAGCGGGCAATGGGAGTGGGAGCCAGGGAGGGGGAGATGGGCGGGAGATGGGGAGGGGACAACGAGGAGCGCGAATGAAAAATGTTGCCTGCCATATTGTTAGAGCAGGCAGGTGGCTAGATATGAGCGGAGAAAGGGGGACACGGGCCAAATGGCAGGAAATCACACAACTTGTGAACAACGGGGGTTCTTGGACAGACCAGAAAAAACAGGAACCTTCAGACTGGACTGACAAAAAACCTGGGCTGTCGCGCGTCCTGGAGGCTGAAGGGTGGGACGGGACAGGAATCCCCACCATCCAGCGTGACCTGTGGTTCATTATGACCTCATCCAACTTCCCGACCGAGACTACATAAGGACAAAAATCCCTTCTCCCCTCCTGGGAAGGTGGGGCTGGGATGAAGATCAGGAAAGACGCCCCCACGCCCCTCCCCACCAGTGACTCTTCTGCCCCCTCGCTTTCACGCCCACGACAGCCAGCCTGCCAGGGGAACTCGGGCAGCTCCCACCTGGGTCTGCCCGCTCTTCCCTTGAGAGCAAACTGTCTGCCCCTTAATAATCCTCGCTTTGCTTTCCTGACCTCTGTGTCTTATTTCTGAATTCTTTCTGCAACATGAACCTTCTCGCCCACAACAATAACATCAGTAAACAAAGGACGCCTCGGCCATCAAGCCATCAGCTACTACACTGCAGGCAGCCCAGCCTCCAACACCCACTCCCCAACCCCCTCACCCCCACAGCGCCCCCCGAGGGGACTCAGGATGGGGGAGAACAGGACACTGGCCCTAGAGAGCTAAGGTGCACATCAAAGGAATGATTTCAATGAGCCCAGACCTTTTCGCCTTCCCACACATAGAAAAGCACTAAACTTCCTAACTTGAGATGTCTGGTTTCTTTAATTAACAGTAACCTTTTGATGGTCCAACTACCTGGTCTGTGTTGCTAAAACTCCAACATACCCTGGCTTCTCCTCTGTCTCTTTACAGCTGCCCCTCAGAGCGACCTAAGAGGCTGCGTCCCGGGCTTAAGTCCTCCGAAGCACCTGCTGAATAACTCTCAACTTTTAGGTTGCGCATTTTCCAGTCGATAGGAGTGGGGGGCAGTGAGGGGGTGGAAGACAGGGTGGGGGAGATGGGGAGTGAGCCGGGAGCAGGGGAGATGGGGGCTCCACTCGCCAGGGGCTGGACGGTGTGGAGGGCAGGTGGGGACGGTGACTCTCCCCGAACACAGCATCACCCAGAGCTTCATTTCTCTCCCAAAACCTGAACAGCCTTGCTGTGAAGCAAAGCCCAAAGTGAGAACTGAGGAACAGCAAACCCCTCTGTGTTCACGAGGGGCTGAGGGAGAGGCTGGGGGTGACTGCCAGGCCAGGCCGTGCTGCCCGGTACAGCCTCTCTGAGCCCCTCCGTGACCGTTCAGAGTTGCTTCCAGGATTCCTACTGGTTTTCACTCACATGGGGGGCGGGAGAGGTGGTGGAGGTGCTGGGCCCTCAGGAGGGGTGGCCAGCATGCCTGCACCCACACACCAGCCTGGGATTCACGTCAGGCACCACCGGCTTCATGGAGTGAGTGGCTGAACTGGAACAACCTGTCTGCTCCCCACAGCCGACGAAGGTTCCGCGCCAGGAACCCCGCCGCGAGGAGGGCCTGGCTGATCTTCCTCCTGTGTGGTGGCACGCGGCTCCCAGGAGCTTCTGCCCTCACCTCCCAGTATCGTGCACACACAGGTGAGTGATGACAGGCACAGGGGAGCCTGTGACCTTGGCCCTGGCAGCTCTGACCTTGGCTATGCAGCCCCGGCCTGCGGGGCTCTCTGCCCCTGCTTCGTCTGCAGGCGGGAACACGACCGCTCCCCCAGGCTCTTCAAGGTGAGCACAGCTGCCCCGGGAGCACGGAGGAGCTCTCAGAAGCGCAGGGGACATGACAGGAGCGCAGCTGCCCAGCCTCCAGGAGGCCTCCCCTTCCTCAGACCCAGGCTGGTCCCCTACTGGCCGTCAGCAGGACCTTGAAAGCATCCTTCTCTGGGGCAAGGGGATGTGAAAGCCACTGACTAGGTTATTCTCAGCCATGAACTCTAAATCCCAGAACCAGAGGCGACCCCAGAACGCCCCCGCCTCCCAGCGTCCAGACCGGGGAAGGGGGCGTCTGTTTCATCCTGAACACTCGCCTCCACAGACGTCAGCTTGTGTTCACTCCTGATGAGTTCACAGGTTTGGATTCAGCCACACATCTCACGTCTGCCTCACGCTGGGGCTGGAAGAGCATTCAGATCTCTTGCAATTGCTTTTCAAATTCTTAGCATCCAATTTGATAAACTGACACCTCCGACCCGCTCACCCCTCCAGCGTTCTCTTTTGCTGACAGAGCCATCGATCTGTCGATCGGTTGCATGGGGAAGCGGGATGCAGATTTGCGAGGGGGTGCAGAGAATTTCTGGGAGTGAGGCGAGCAGGTGGATTTGAACCTGAGGCTTTTGCTGAACCGCGGGGAGGGCCAACCCCAGGGTGGGAGCAGGGCTTTGGGGCTGGAATGTCTGGCACCTGGCCCCCTACCCAGCCCCTTCCCAGGCCTTTGTCTCCATATGGCTGCAGGCCTGATCTCAGCACAGGAGAAGGGAGAGGGGGGACCTCTGCTGGGGGGGAGGAAGTTCCAGGGGAGCAGGGTGGGAGAGGGAGGTTTGCAGGACAGAGGGAGGAGCCAGGAGCCCAGCCTCCGCACCAGCACCACAGGCCTGGGCGCAGCTCCTCCCAATCAGCCTGATTGCAATCAGCACAGAGCCAGCACGTTCAAGGGAGCAGGGAAAGAAAACGCGCCGCCTGCAAACTGCACGTCAGAAACCACAACCGACAGCAACGCAAACACCCAGCGGGGCGTGTGGGGGGGCAGACGCCCGCAGCCAGCCCTGGGAGCACCGCCCTCCGTCCCTGGGACCAGGCCGAGGAAAGGGGGCTAAGGTGCGGGGGGCAAGACCCCCGGACCCCGGAGCAGGCGTGCGACGAGCCAGCAGCCAGGCTGCGTCAGCCCTTCAATCAGTCTCTTTTACTACTAATTTCCGCTCATGTTTTTTAATTTAATTCTCGGCTTCCTTCAAATACCAGTCAATGAACCGTCCAAATTTCCTCCAAATACCCTTGAAAATGTTGAATTATGCAATTAAGGATGGTGTAATACAATCATATGAGGAGAAATGTTGTCATACATATTTTAATGAAACATGCAGGCTTGGGCGGGAGAGAGGGAGACAGGCAGGGTTTCCCACAGCCGCCCTCCCCCGCCTCCGGTGACGGTTCCGTCTTCTTCTCCAGCTTCTTCGTTATTAAAGTCCTGCCCTCAAAACCCCAAAAGAGCACCCCGTGGACAGGACCCTGCAGGGGCCGCTGCAAACACTCAGGTCAGGTCTGGGTTTGCAGATGTGCAGAGGGAGGTCAGTGGTTGGGGGATTATCCTCTCGAGGACGTATGCAGGATTTACTCACTCATTCATTCACAGATATTTTCCAGGTTTGCCAAGCACTGTCCCCATTTTAGCACTTAAAGTCCAGGGCCTCAGAAAACCCTAGTTCTATAGAAAGCTAATTTCAACGTGTTCCTCAGGCACCGGCGAGTAGCTCCAATGGAAAGCTTTCTATGAGGACTAAAAGGACCTGATTCTTCCTCAGCACTGCCCGTCCCTCCTATACACTGTCCACACTGCACTGTCCCACCCCTCATCTCACCACAGGCCCTCGACTGAGAATCATGTCTTATTTGTCACTGTTTTCCTAACACATCACAGCACGTGGACAGGTTGTGGGCACTCCAATACTTATTGGATGACTGATAATAATAATAAAACAGTAATAATAACCGTCATTAGTTATTCAGATTTACTGTGGATTTGACATGTGAGAGCAAAAGCTTAAATGACATTTAGGGTTTTGATGGATGAAGAAAGGCGGACTTGTGTACATGTTGAAAAAAGTACTTGAGAAAAGCTGGGTTAATAGAACCTGCTGAACAGCAGACACTCAGGGTTCCAAGAAGAGAAGATGTTTGAGGAGACATGGTCACAAGTTTGCCAGAAAATAAAGTTGAAATAAGAGGCTAGAGGGAAAACAGTTAGGATGGATATGTAGGTTAGGCTCAATTGTAGAGGCTATAAATATGAAAATCAGTTGCTCAGCCTTGACAGGGTAGCAAACAGAATCCCAGTACTGCTGTCTGGGCAAAGGTAAGGGGAGGTACAGCATAGGAGAAAGGTCCTGAGGTTTATATTCTTATTGACCTGGGTTTAGCTCTGACTTACCATTTGGGAAAGTCACTTAATGTTTCTGGGTCTAACTGCCTCATCTGTAAAACAGAGAACAAGTCCCCTCACTGGAAGAGTAGTTTTGAATCATGGGCAATGCCTGTGACCTACCACATAGCAAGCAATGAACAATGGCAGCTGTTACCACCATCATCACCACCACCACCATCACCATCATCACCACCACCACCATCACCAACACCACTATCATCACCCTCATCACCACCACCATCACCACCATCATCACCATCATCACCACCACTAACACCATCATCACCATCATCATTACTATCACCACCACCAACACCATCACCACCTTCACCATCACCACCACCATCATCATCACCATCTCGTTGAGGAGTTAATCACCGTTGAGGAGGAAAAGTAATCTAACAGACTGTAGGGGGAAGAGAATTCTCCCTGTTATCAATGGCCACTGACAAAGCTACAACCTGGGTCACCTTCTAGGTCAACTTTAAACAGAAAACATTTAGAGAGCAGGGTTTGTCACCATGGATCCCTGGGGCATCTCAAATATTATGGTTATTATATTACCGTTTTATTTATAGTTCTGTGATGCTAACACAATAGATACTAAGTTTCTATTAAGAGTAGTGCTTATTCTTTCATAAACACTTTTAAATTGTTGCTTTTTTGTGGTTGTTTTTCCTCCTTCCCTTACATACATTTGTTACTCCCCGGCTAGACTGCAGTTTGCCTCTGAAAAGCAGGCTTTGATATCTTAGTTTACTCACCTGGGGTCACCTAGCATAGATCAGTGTCTGCCCAATGCTCAGTCCCTGCAAAATAGTGTTCACATCATGCTACTCAAAGACCTCGCCCTCTAGTCTTAATTGTTTTTCAGTTTGATATCCGTCCACCCTACGCTCCAGACATATCAATTCTCTTAAAGTTTCCTGGGCCCCCCAGGCACTTCCAAGTCCTAGGGTGTTGGCTGCCTTCTGTTCCCCAAGCATCCGAAGGGCCAAGCTGTGTTTGGGGTTTGGCAAGCAGACTGGGAACACTGCCACTCGTGAGGGAGTGAGAGCTGCCTGTGAATTCTGAGTAAAACGCCGGGCTCAGGTGCAGCCCATGCACCGTCTCTGACTCACACATTTCTCTATAGTAACACCGGGATAATAACACCTTTTCATAAAGTTGTAGGAGTTATTACGTTAGCATTATGCATAAAGATGTTATAGAAACTGAAAAGCACTCTGGCTGAAACGTATTAATCCATAGTGTGATCTAATGAAAAGCATACAGGACCGGCTTTCAGTCCCAACACCACTGCTTACCGGCTATGTGATCATGAATAAGTCACTCGGCAATTTCAGATTTCAATTAATCACCCATAAAATTACAGCAGCAGGAAGTGTCCTGCCAACTTTGCAGGGCTCTGAGGATTGCAAGTGAGATGCTCTCTGAAAAACTGCTTGATAGGCTGCGCGTTGCTCTGTCAATGCAAGTGGTTAAGGATGCAGTTGAGGACGCAGCCCCAGGCCCACCACAAACGAGCAGAGGGCCCTGGGTGGGTCCTGCCCTGCTCTGTGTCTACTTTCCCAGGTTGCAAATGGAGGGGACAAGGGGACTTACTGGATTGTTAAGGGTCTAATGAGTTAATACACACCAAGTACTCAAAGCAATGCCTCAAACAAGAACTACCCAAGCGGGCAGAGCTACACTGCTGGTGCTGTTACTAGCAGCGTTCGCATCCTGTGTTCCCCGACTGCGAGGAGCTTCAGGTCTGAAACGGTCTCATGGCCGCAAGGCACTGGTCCCCACTCTGCCTCGCAGCCACCAGGTAAGATGACTTTCTTCTCTGCTTTCTCATAGTTCATCATGTCTTGTCTTGCTCTGGGTCTTCCGATCCTCTGTCTCCCCAGAAATACAACCTGAGTAAGTCACGTCCCACCAAGCACGGCTCCCCCATGATGACAGGCAGCACCAGCTCCAGGACGTTACTGTGAACACCCTTTCCCTGCCTGCCCCGGTCTAGATGCTGTCACAACCCAGGTTCAGCGGGGACTGAATCTTATACTGTTTGGAGGTTCTCTTTAAAAAAAAAAAAAAAAAAGAACATGAAATTACAAACATAAAGTAAGCATGGAAATAACCTTTAGAAATTGTGAATCACTATATTGTACGCCTGCAACTTACATACTATTGTACACCTATAACTAATATAATACTGTGCAGCAACAATACTTCAATAAAAAAAACTTTAAAAAGAAATTTCATATTTAAAAAATAAGTATTGATGCATTTATTTATAATGTGAAATTGCACATTATAAATGTTTAAAAGCTGAAAAAGATCCACAAATGCCAGAAACCCTAGAAAAATTACATACTGGGGTTAACTATCTTCCAATACAGTGCAGTAATATCTTCCTACATTCTTAGCTATATACATATTTTTATCAATTCTTCACATGATAATACTTTCATAATATTTTCTAAAGGAAAAGAAGAAAAAAAAATTCGATGTGTCCTCCAGCACGGCTGATGTTCTAAAAGGATAGTTCAGAACAGCTTCTTTCAGCTTCTCTAATAGTGATCGTTAATGTCATGAGGGTTCTTAGGATTTGGGCCAAATCTGGAAAAGCATCTATCAAATTTCTTTTATTGTGTGCTATGATATTTGGAAGGATTTCCCACAGAGTAGCTTCCTACTGTTCAAATCTTGTTTTTTCCTCCCCTCCCCACATATTTCCACCAACGTTGGGCCCCGAGGACACGCTCACATAGCAGTGTGACATCTGGGTAGCACCGGGTGTCTCGTGGCCGGCAGTGGGAACACTTTTGGAAGTCATCTCTGCATCGGAACAGCGAGCAAGGATCTCACGTGCATGGAAGTGGCAGCACAGGGACGTATGTAAAATACGCCTGGCTAACCTCAAACTAGATGTGTCCCCGACTCAAATCCCTCTTAGCTGGATCCCAAGGTGCTGATGGCCATTCAAATGGCCGCTGACGCAGGGTCAGTATGACAGGCGTTATGTCAGATTAAAAGTAACAGAAGACCTGATTGATTGCAGCTACACTCTCTTACTTTTCTACAGTTTACAAAATACATTTGACGAGGCGGCTATTTTTCCCCAGGGCCCTGTTTCTGGGATCTATCATTTTGTGTCAGATTGTCCCAAGACATGACGGGTTGCGTCCTTAGATGTTCCAGTCCCGGAAAAGCACAGCCCACCTGGGTGGCCCTAACCATCCCCATGGGGAGCACAGGTGAGTCAGCCTTCCTGAGCCTTGAACTCGTCTCAGGATCAAGAGTAAGTAGTTGTCACGTAAGCCATTAAGATTCAGGAAGGGTTTCCGCTCCGTGATAAGTGACTAAGACAGCAACCAATAACTAAATTGCACCCAGAACTGAGATGCTGCCGTAGACACATGGCCATGGCTCTGCCGTGATGTGGCCAGAAGGCAAGCGTTAGTGGAGGCCTGAAGAGCTGGGAGGTGAGGTAAGAGCCACAGACGTGGCTAAGAAAGTTCCAGGCAAGATGCTGCGGCCGCCACAGTGTATGTCTAGGTGCCAAAGATTCGGAGCAAAGAAAGGCCAACCAGTGTTCTAGCAGAATTTGGAGGAAATACCAGATCCTCAGGACAGAGTCTCTGAGGGGCAGGGATTCTCAATGTAAGGGCCTTAGAGAAAAGACCAAATCAAAGCAGTGGCTGGAGGACCCTTTGCTCTGGCCTCTGGAGTTTCTAAGGCCACGCCCCCGGGCTCGGAGCAAGACCGAAGGATGCCCAGAATCACGCTGCCCCACGACAGCATCACACTGCCAAGGCGGAAAGAGGTCCGGCCCAGCAGCAAGTGTGCTGGCGTGCGGGGCGTGGACCCACCCCGCAAGGTCGGTGGATGACACGCGACATTTAAAGAGCTTTGTCCTCAAGAGACAACTGCCAGGCTGGAAAAAGGAATAGGCAAGTTCCAAGTGGAGAAGACACTGAAGCTCCCGCCTTCCTGGGGGAGCACACAGCTTCAGGGGTTCAGCTGCAAGCCTGCACAACGTCATGGGAAAACGGAACGGTGGGTCAGAGGGCAAAGCCGGAGTCCAGGGGTAGAGCCAGAAGCAGTGGGCCTGGCAACCCTCAGAGGCAGCACCTGACCCTCCTCGAGGAAAGGTCTTTGCCCCCAGGGAGGGTGATGGGTAACCAACACCTCTTCGGATTTCAGAATCACCGTGGACCAGTAACAGCTCTGCACATCCCATTCCTCCCCTTTTTGAGGGGAGTGTTTAGGGAAGTTATCCTGTTCCCATATCATCGTTGTATCTTGACTCTCCATTGAATGTGGAGGTTCTTCAACTCCAGAGGTGTCCGACCCAAGGAGCCCCGTGCACACCCCCAGCCATCACAGACCACGAGACTGGACTTGACCCTGACGCTGCAGTGAAAAGTTGGGTGTCTTCGGACGGTGAACGTATGTCCCTGTAAGAGGGCTGTGAGGTGCTGCAGTGAGAAGGCGGAGGGTGTGGGTTTGTCTGGACGGGGCCCGACCACTCTTGCCAGCCTGTCCGTGCTCACAGCTCTTTCCGTGCTGAAGTCCAGGCTGTACCCCCTCCCCTGAATCTGCCATTTCTTTGACCCACAGATTGGAGGCTGAGGCTCCTGCTTCTGCCAGAAGCCAGCTGTCATGTAAGGAGGTCCAGGCTGGAATACTGGGTGATGAGAGGTCCCGTGGAGAGAGGCTCCGTGCAGCAGGACCGAGAGCCCTGGACACGCGAGGGAGCCATCCCGTGTGTTTCAGACCCAGCTGAGTGCCCAGCTGAATGCAGCTGCCAAGGGACTCCAGCCAACGACACCACGAGAAGCAGAAGAACCCTTGCCAACCCACGAAGCAGAAGAAATAACAAATCATGTTTGTCTTAAGCCATCAAGTCTCTAGGTAGTCTGTTGTGCAGCAAGACACAGTGGAAACAGACCTCGAAGCTTGAACTTCATCAGCTTCATGGAAACCCACCCCTGGGCGCAGAGTCAGGGGAGGAAGGCAGGGACTCTCGCACATGGCAGCCAAATGAGGACGCTTCCTGTGCCAACCGTACGTGCCGGTGATCTCCGTGGTCCACCCCATCCTCTGCCTTCTCTGCTCTGACCAGTGTCAGGGGATGCTGACTCCACCAGCGCGTCCCTTTCTCCTTCGCTGGCTGCTTCCAGCCGCGTTTGGCAAATGCCTCACCAAGAAGTTGGTCTTTTTTTCCTGTTTTTCCTATGCCTCAGTCTGAGTCCTGACAGTGGCCAAGCCTTCCAAGTCCCAGGTCCTGGAGGGCAGGCCCTCCTCCCTGGCTCCAACCACACCATCTCTGCTCTTTCCACCCTAGGCCCAGAGAGGGTCCCAGCTGCCCCTGATTGTGATCCACGGGGAGCCTCGCATCCTGCCCGATTTCCTTCACCCTGCCTTCCAACCCCGCAAACCTCCTCCTTATGACCACGTCTTTGATGCAGCTGGAGTTCTGCGTTGGGCTGCTACCCTGACAGATACACACCCCTGTGCACCTGCCCACATCCTGCATCCTAGTCAGCGGGAAGCAGAATGAATATGGACGATGAAGTCACAGATCCTGGATCTC
Organism: Camelus bactrianus; assembly: GCF_048773025.1. Classification (NCBI taxonomy): domain Eukaryota; kingdom Metazoa; phylum Chordata; class Mammalia; order Artiodactyla; family Camelidae; genus Camelus; species Camelus bactrianus. Next base: position 22,845,862 of record NC_133571.1, on the reverse strand, counting down.
AATCCTGGGTTTATAATTTCTTAGCTCGGTGACCTAGAACTAATCAACTAACTTATCTGAGTCAGAACTCCCTCAACTGAAACTGGAAATGAGAACAGCCTGCTTGTCAGGTTATGTTCAGGGACGCGGTGTTCACCAAGCCCTGGGCCCTGAGTGCAGAGCTTGTGAGGGACTGAGGTAGAAGGCTTCATCTTCTCCCGAGTTCAGCAAGCGTCAAGACATCAAAACCACAGCAAGAGTTAAAAAATAGTGAAAGATAAGGCTTGAACTGATCTAGCCCAGGCGCTGTGATGGCAGGTGTCGGGGGCCCAGGGAAGGAAGCAGATGTGTCAGGAGAGGATGTCAGACAGGCCTTCCTTGGGGTGGAGCTGGGACCAGACCGCAGGAGAAACACCACCCTTTGCTGGGGGTTCCTACTGGTGAACGAGCAGGTGGGCACCTCTCAGAACGAAGATCTGGTGGCATTAAGAAGAGAAACAGGGACACTCTACTATCGAAAGACCTCGATGTAATCAGAGCGCCTCTCCAGCTGTCCCCAGGCACGGTACATTATTTACGGCCCACCTGGGGCTGGCACCCTGCTGGTTGTCAGCTTCCTGAGACGGGGAGCAGGCACAGGGACCACTGACTCCTCAGTCCTGAGCAAGGCTGAGCGAGAGGACGAGGGAGGAGGAGACGCTGGAGAAGGATGTGGGCCCAAGGAGCCCCGTGCACACCCCCAGCCATCACAGACCACGAGACTGGACTTGAGCCTGACGCTGCAGTGGATGGAAGTTGGGTGTCTTGGGTGGTGAAAACAGAAGAGGGTGACAGCGAGCCACAAGCCACTGGGGAAGGTCAACCTGATTGAGCCCAGTGCCTTAGGAAACTACCTCCAAATCCGAATGGAGCTGGGAAAAGGGCTCAGCTCCTGTAAATCCTCGTCCGTTCCTGACCAGTGAGACGCAACCTGGGAAACCCATTTCTGCCAGACTTCAGAGGGTTCATCAGAGGCAGAGCTGGGTGGCCACAGACCAGGGAGCTGAGGGGACCCCATCTCACTATTGGCAAAGGGGGTGACCTGGAGGTTGGCCCTGAGAACCTAGGGTGGAGGAGACAGAGCAGAGCGACCCCAACGTACAGTCCATCTCCTCGTGCAGCCTGTCACCCTGCATGCCACGGATGGCTCTTCTGCCTGGAGTGGGACCTTGGGGCCCTGCTGGGGCGCAAGTCAGCACAGCCACCTCCCCTCACTGCCAGCCCTAGCCCCCAGCTCACTGCCGAGCTCTGGAAGCAGCGGAGCCACCTGCCTGACTTCCTTCCTGACAGTGCATCCCACAGTGATGTCCCAGAGTGACGCCCACAGTGACATCCCACAGGGACACCCACAGGGACGCCCACAGTGACATCACAGTGATGCCCTTCTCACCACCGTCATCACACCAGACACTGCATCTTTGCCACGTGTCCTCCATCCTACACCCTGCATCAGAGAACTAATATTACCTGAGCCTCCAGCTAACCATGGCCGCCCTGCTCGCTATTGAAAATGTGTTATCTTAATTAAGACTTGTGACAACTCCGTCAGATGTGACAGTCCCCACTTTCTAGAGGATATAAAACACCCAGAGAAGTCAAGGAATTCACCCAGGGTCACGCAACTCAACATGAGCAAAATGTGGATTACAATCCACTCCTAGGCTCTCCTGGAAGTAGAGACCATCACCCTCCTTCTGTCCTCACGACCGTGCCCCTGAGGCTGCTTTCAACCTGGGGGTCATTAGTCATTTATAAGGTTCCATAACTATATGGGCATTGCAGGAGCCTGGGGTCAGCATGTTCAAGAAAGAAAAAACACGCCTTGGCACTGGTACATGCCACCTGGAGACAGGGTTAAATTCCGTCCCAGGTTCTCACTGGGGGTGACTGGGGAGTAAGCCGGTCTTCCCTGGTGTCAAAACTCTGTCTGCAGGAGACGCTAGGTGTGAGGTTGATTAATGACTGATTTACAGCTTATTCTCAACTCCAACACAAACTTTTGTTCCGTGTGGGAATTAATGATCCCGCTGCATGTCCTCAGGAAGGGACAGGCCTCGGTGGCCAGGGACTAAGGGGTAGCCGTCTGCTGGGGCTCCGGGGAGGGTGCAGCCCTCTTCTGTCCTCCTGAGCTCACAGGAGACATTCTCCTGGAGCTGCTGAGGTTGGATGGTGCAGGGACTCCCACCCCACACACAGGTCTGCAAAATAATCTATACACCGTGCCTAATGTGTACCTGGCACAGAAGGGCCCTCTCTAGCCCTTGTCCCCTCCCCTGGAATCCCCAATTCTCCCAGCTCCTCTGTACGTGCCACAGTCTCTCTCCCTTCTTCCAGCCCCCTTGCGTCAAGAGGATCATAGATTTGGATCTTAACAGGCACAGGTAAGTATCTCGACGTTGGCCTGGGCGCTGATGCCCTGAAGGTTGCAAGTCAGAAGCATCCGTGGGGAAAAAAGGTTTGGGTACCAACCGAGAATTCAGAAGAAGGGTGAGATCAACTCAGTTGCTGAGCACGGATTCGGCGATGGCTCTGTCATAGCTTCATAGTTACATGAACAACTCCCTGAAGCAGGTGTCGGTTATCCCGCCCCCGAATCCCAGTCTACAAGTACAAGGTTGTAAGTTATTTACCCCCGGCAAGAAGGGCTGTGGTGAAATTTTCCATTCGGATCGCTCAGATTCCAGTGATGCCCGCTTCCATCTCTGTTTGACCATCACGCTGTCAGCTTCCCTTGCATCACTGTGTTTCTTAATTCCCTGGGTGTGGCCCACTGTCTGCAGCATAGAAGACGCTTAGAAAATGTTGGCAGAATGGGTGAGTCATGAGTGACTGTCATACAAACGCCTTGAGGACGGACACCCAGACTGGAAGAGCCAGAGGGTCTCGGCGCCGTGGCTGAGTCGACTTCAGCGGCCCCTGAGGAAGGGGTAACATTGATGCAGGGAAAGGAGGGCCCCGTGTGACCCCTCTCCTCCCCAGCAGCCGGTCCACTAGGAGTGACTCGGGAAGAACCATGGGCATCAGCCTCCCCACGGCCAGGCTCATGCCGCTGTTGGCGTTTCCGCCAGGAGACACGGGGCCCTGCAGGAGGCAGAGCAGTGTCCTCCTGACGCTAAGGCCTCGGTCCTCCAGACCCTTTCCTGCAAAGCGACAGAACAGACCATTTCTCCTTCTCCAGGATTTGCATTTGAAAAGGAAAGTCAACTCCTGGCTCGGTGCCAGGCCGTCTCCTGTGTCTTTTGCTGCTTTCCTGCTAGTCTCACCTTTAAATTGGAAAATCTTCCTTTACTCTCTTTTTTTTAATACAAAATTTACCAATAAGAGGAATTCAGTAAAAAGATTTCGGGCACAAAGCAACTGCCATTTGTGTGGATGGAGGGACACTTAACATAATGCGAGCAGAAAATTAGCCTGTAATCACTGCTTCCTCTGGATCGGCTTGAGCTGCATTTAAGCCTGAGAGACTTCCACAGAGAGTGTGCCTGGGGCTCAGCCCTCCTCCCACGCGTCACCTTTGGTTTTGTCACCTCCAGGAAGGAAATGAGGGCACCATGGCTACTGAGATGCTGTGTCCCGCCAGTGAGATGTTCACACCGAAGACGACACTCACTGCACGTGACTTGGGATGATTCAGTGGCTCGAAGGACCTCTCAGGCCTGTGGAGGAAAGGCCAAGTCTGTCTGCAGGAGGTGGGTGCCTCCGTCTTGCCCCGCCTTCACCCAGCCCCTCCCCGCCACAGGCAGAGGATGCTCGCCTCCCCACTGCCCTTCTGTCGCCTGCGAAGGAAAGGGCCCGGTGAGTGGGGGGGGACCACTGGCCGTCGGAGGCTGAGGCACCCGGAGCCGCGGCCCTGCTCCTCTGCTGGTCCCCCCACGCCCTCCACAAAGGGCTCAAAGTGACTGTGTGTGCGAAAGCCAGCCAGGAGCGCCCAGCACAAGAGACCCAAGAGCTTCGTGGTTTTTACTGAATTCCCGCCTCTACTTACGAACCCAGTTTCCACTTGCAATGTCTTCCCTTCCTTCGTCTTCCCTTTCATCAAAATTCAAACGTCCACCCCGAGCTGCGCTGCTTTTTATGAACGTTGTTGGCCAACAACCTGGACGAGTAAGTCACTCCAGGGCCCTCGACCTCAGTTTTCGCATTTATGAGATGGGAGAATAACAGCTCCCTGTGAGAGCTTACGGACGGCTTAGACAAGAACGCACGACACGGACGTGCGAGCACAGAGCCTTCCAGAGGTATGTCACTGCAGGTAGCAGGGAGCTCCCTGGCATCAGGTTACAAAACACACTCTGCTTTTTAAAAATCTGTTAGGGAAGGCAGCAATGCAGAACGTGTTTCTGACGCTAAGGTCAAGGGGAGGAGGCAAGTCACTGTCCTTGTTTGAGCCTTGACCTTCAGCCTTCAGTCAAACACAGCTGGAGCGTCCAGACCACCCCTGGGCCAGGCAGGTCTTCCACGGGACAGGAAGCACTTCAATAACCAGACAGACTGAAAACTAATGCCAGGATTCAATTTCTCTCTCTAAAAATGCCGAAAGAGCCCGACTGATCACATTGACCAGACTTCATAAACTTCGGTTTTGAATTAGAGTTCCCTCCGGATACGTGCCCTGAGTGGGATGGATGGATCACAGCTTAAGTCTATTTCTAGGTTTTTAAAGGAATGTCCATACCATTCTCCATAGTGGCTGCACCAAACTGCATTCCCACCAGCAGTGTAGGAGGGCTCCCTGTTCTCCACAGCCTCCCCAGCATTTATTGTTTGTGGGCTTTTTAATGATGGCCATTCAGACTGGTGGGTGGTGATACCTCACTGTAGTTTTGATTTGTTTTGTGATACACACACACACACACACACACACACACACACACACACACAGAGTGGAATACTACTCAGCCATAAAAAAGAATAAAATAGTGCCATTTACAGCAACATGAATGGACTTAGAGATGACCATACTAAGTGAAGTAAGTCAAACAGAGAAAGACAAATATCATGGTAACACTCACATGTGGAATCTAAAATAGTGACACAAATGAAATGATCTGCAAAACAGAAACAGACTCACAGACATAGAACATAAACTTACAGTTACCAAAGGGGAAGGGGGAAGGGATACATTGGGAGTTTGGGATCAGCACTCACTAACTACTGTATACAGAATAGAGAAACAACAAGGTCCTTCTGCACAGCACAGGAAACCACATTCAACAGCTTGTGATAACCTATAACGTGAAAGAATATGAAAAGGGTGTGTGTATACATACACATACACACATATATATGTATACATATAACCAGGTCACTGCACTGCACACCAGAAACTAACCCAACATTGCAAGTCAACTGTACATCAATTCAAAAAAATTCACTTCCCCTGCTTGTGCTTCCTCTCGCACACACACCACACAGCCGCCTCGAAGCTGCTTCTCCACTGAGCCCCAGGCTTGGCCTCCCCCTGCAAACCACGGCCCTGCGGAATCTGACTGCACCTCCCTCCTTGGCTTGGTCTCAGCTTTTTTCTTCTCTCCCCTGAGTTTATAACCTCATCCCTCCTACTCCAGTTCCATCTCTGTCTACCGGTGTCCCACATTTGCATCACAAAAGCTTATCACAGAAGCTTAGCTCTGGCAAAGGTAGAGTTCTCTCTTGGAGGGGAGAGGAGTAGGGGGAAGGGGGCACGGCATGGACAGAAATAGCGTTCTCTTTGTCGGTCTCGGCGGGCGGGAGCCCGTGAGGATTCACAGGTTAATAATTCCATCACCGTCAGATACGACCGGGACACACTCTACAGTGGTTAAAGATTCCATCCCAGCTCACCCAGGAGCGTGTGGAAAATGGAACACCAGCACCAAGCAGGCGAAAGCAAGGGGTGTCACGCTTCTGTCAGTCTGCTGGACGGAACCCGGAGCGGTCTGGTCCATGAATATGCATCGTGTGTACGGCCTCGCTCTCAGCGGCGCTGCGCAGCGGATGGTGGGCATGTTGGGAGCCGCTACGCGCTCTACCTGATGTTGTGATGGGGAGTCAAGGGCTGACAGGGGCTGTTAGTGTGCATGATGCATCGTCCGGGGGAGTGGCAACTCTCCATCACCCCGGTCCCCCAGCCAAAGGCTGTGGTTGCACAGAATATAAAAGGTGGCTCTAATGAGTAAGACAAAAAGGGGCTTGACCGTTAGTGGTCATTAATGTTCCCATTCCCAGGGCCATTAACCTTGGGTTGCTTGGCCCAATTCCAGCCGGCTTAATTGCACACCACCTTCTCAAATCCCCTCCTGCCCTGACAGCTCTATTCTGCAGGGCAGTAAGAAATGTTAGCAGCATCCGTCTTCATTACCAACCTGAGGACATTCCTTCATTATTGACTCTCGTATTTTAGCAGTTTTATGATGAGTTGGGGGCCTAGGGGAAACTTGTAGAGCTTCTAAGGAAATAAGTCTTCTTTACAGGGGTGCCTGCTCCTAAATGCTGCTCCAGAGAGGCAGACAAGGCGTCTTCTTCTCCCTAAGAGGGGACCACATGGCTGCATTTCAAGAGAAGAGATGGTAACATAATGAGGCAGCGTTCATCATGACTGTCGGGACGCCACGACAGCAAAAGGGGGCCCCACTGCTAGAGAATTGGGGTGATGTGCCTGCCCTGCTGACCGAGGGCTGACCCTGCTGAGGGAGGACCCTGTAGCACACAGATCCCTCAGCCCCTTCCCATCCTTCCAACAGGTGCCATGCACGTGGAGGCCTGGGACTCCTAAGCATCCTTTATGTCTCTCAGCACTTCATCACCGGTGCCACCGGTCACTGCCCCCAACGCCGGCTACTTTACCTTCTCCCTCTCCTTCTACACCGCCCAGCTCCCTCACCCTCCCATGCCTCATGGAGTCCCAACCTGGGGTCAGTCCCATGGCGAGCCCTCTCCAAGCCTTCACCCAGAGATAGAGATCACCCAACAGTGTGGACTGGAGCTATGTGCATCCGTGGTCTCCCAGAGCAGAAGGTCGGCAAGGACCCCTCCAAGTCCACTCAGTATCTCTGGCCAGTCCTCTCTTCCCTCTCTTAACCTTTACTACCCGCTGAAGATGCATTCCGACCCCACACTCTCAGAAAGCAATCTTCTCCAACTTCTCTAAGGAAATGAAAGCTATCAGGCAACTCCACTCAAATTTTCACCCACCCTCCCCCATAATCCAATTGTCTATGTCGGTGCCCATTCTGGCCCATTCAATGTCTCCACCAAGGCCCTGCCTTGTGGACGGCCGCCTGGTATGGCCAGCAGCCTCCCCTCTGCCCCTCACCATCCCCCTGGTACTCTATTTGCACACTGCAGTTAACTTGGGAACCCTCCCTCCCAGTTCCCTCCTGGATTTCCAAAGGCCACAGTATTTTTTAAGCCAAATTTTGCACTCATAGAATATGTTACATCTGCATCAAGCTGGGATATAAAGTAAGCAGCAGCTTCAGGGGAGGGATAGAAGTGAGCCTCACGGCACCGAGTTGCTGGAGACAGAGCCGACTGCTCCCCCTGGCAGACCACCTTCCCCTCTTGGACCGCCCTTTCCCGGGACTGGCTGGATACCCTTTACGACTCCTTCCCGAGGTTTTCCATTTTGGAGGCTTGCTGCTATTCCCCATGGAATGCTCCGTAGGGATCCCTTTTATAGGCCTGCTTTATTTTAAACCACCCCTATTTTAGGAACTGCTGGAGCTTGGAAACCAATTTCCGTGCTTATTCCAAAGCATTTGCAGCATTTAGGCAAGTTGTACACAAGCTGTATGTAAGTTTCATCGTGGGAGACCCAGAGTCAGTTTGCACAGAGGGAGGGCAGGGCGGGGTCTGCATGAAGTCTGCATTTGGTGAATGCCCCTAGCATAAAAGGCAACCTTTTGGTGGGCAGCAGAGAAGTGTCCAGGAAAAAGGTCACTTCTAGAAGCAGACCGTGCAGTCCTCGGCTGGAGGAAGGCTCTGTGGTGGACATCAGGGCACCTGACCCGACAGCACCTTACAGTCAGTCCTGACACCTGCCTGTCTCTTACCCCAGACCTGCTCCACGGCCAGGACCAGGGTGAGGAGAATGAGAGACTTGCGTTGGTGCAAAATTTAGGAGAGTGCCCCTCAAAGACGCTCATCAAGATAAACAATGATTTAACACCGTATTTTTTAAAAAATCAAAGTCACACAAAAGCATAATGAACAAACTGAAAATTCTGAATAAAGCAGAATCAGCGCACTACCATGAGGAGACATACTGGAGGCAGAGGGGAAAATGGCTAACACTCGTCTGTCTCTATTTTAAAATTTGATACGCTATTAATCGTGGGGTTTTTATTCAGCATTTTATTCCTTCAAATATGGCATTAGCATGTTATTCATTTCATTGCTGAGTGTGGGACCCCCTAAATTCTGTTCTGAGGTGAGTTTACTCTCCTCTGGGCCCTGTCCTGTCCCCCCACACACTTCCCACCACGACCCTCAGCTCTGCCTCCCAGTTACCTTTCGAATCCCTCCTTCCCCTCCGTGCTGCCGCCCCGGGCCCAGGTCATTTCCTCATCGTCTCTTCCGGGCATTAACCTAACCCTCCTCTCTTGGGTCTGCTCATTCCCAGAGCCACCTCCTTCCGTACGGCTGATTCCACTTCTCCCACTGCCCCAGGCGTGCAAGGGCTTCCGAGGTCCACAGGAAGGCATCCAAGCCTTGACTGCTCACAGCCCCGCTTCTCTTGGTCTCACTTGGCCTCTGTAGCCTCACTTCTCACCATCTCCATTTCCACACTCCTCAGATGCCCTGTCCACGTTCCCCTTGTGATGCTCTGTGCCTAACACCTAGCGGTTTCTGGGCCCCCCGTGCTCTCTGCCACCTTTCTCACAGCTGGCACATGCTGTTTTCTCTGCCCAGAATCCTCGTTTCTTCCTTCTGTCTGGAAATCTCACTCCTTCTGCAAACTTCTGTTAGAAGACATTCTCTGTCGCACTGTAATTGTCTGTCTCCTCCACCAAGCCCTAAAATGCTTTTCAAGGACAGGGAGACTGTTTCTAATTCATCTCTATATTGAAGGCATATAGCAGGTGCTGGAAACAAGTGTGATGGTTATATAGATGAATTATGAATAACAGAGTAATTGAATCATCATGGTCAGAATGCTTATAGATAAGTCTTTATTCAGCTCCCAGCTGTGCAAGGTGGTGCGCAGGGCACTAGTGAGTGTTCCTCGTGACCTCCACCAGCCCGGGGCAGCCTGGAATCTGCCTCTAACCCCTCCCACCCGACACACGCACAGAGCAGAGCGGACACTCAGGAAAAGAGCCCAGCGGAACTGAAATGTGGGTGGCGGGTTACGTGGAAAAGTGCTTGGTGACTTTCACAGGGTTGAGATACCCAATTTCAATTAAACTGTGTTTCATTGGCTAGAACGAGCCATCTTTGAAATCCCCAAGAAGAGTCCAAACAGGAAAGCCATTACTAATGAAAGAGAAATGCCTCTGGGGTAAGGGAACTGGGGTTGGGTGTCATCAGACAAAAAGGACAGTCAAGTCCCTGTAGTATTTAGACTCTCAGTTGAAGATCGGAAGCTCTCGAGCCTGCGTGCTGGGCTGGGCAGGAGAGAGGCTGGGAGGGGTGGATGCGGGCAAAGTGGGGCATCTGTGCCAAGTCTTCTCTCTTAGACTCATAATATGAAGGAACTGCTTTCACTGGAGGGTCTCTAGGCTCTTTCCTCTCTTCTTTATTGTCTTGGTAAATCCTTTACTGGGGCAGCTGTCTTACAAAACTGGCCCAGCACACACATAAACCCCTCAGATCCAAAGTTACAAGCTTGCCATCCCCGCCTTGTTCTGGGGCCGGGAAATAACTGAGACTGATTAGGAAACAAAGGCTGGACTTGCCCCAGAACCTGAGCAGGGGCCACCTTTCTTCCCCTCTCTGGGCAGGTGCCAGGCAGCCGGCCCGCCTGGGGGCCTCAAGCAGCGGGAAGCGTCCTCTGATGCCCGGCACGGCTGCAGGGCCCGGGAGCTCAGTTGGCCGGGTGCTCTGGTACCTGGTTTCGGAAGCCCGACCCTACCACGCACTTGCTGCCTGGCGTAACGACGCATCGGGTTCAAGTGTTGAGCTGATACATAGGACACGGGTCAGCCTGATAAAGTGCTCCCTTGCTTTGACGGGAAATAGTACGGGTTTTCTAGAAGAACACGCCATGGACAAGAACATACCACAGCGTGAAAAGCTAGACAGCCAATCTTTAATGGAGAGTCGGCTGATTTAAGCTGTTCAGACCAACTAACAATAGGGCACCTGTTTCCTTCCTCCCTTCCTTCCTTCATCCCTTTCTCCCTCCCTCCCTTCCATGAACACCTCCTCAGAAAACCTGCCGTGTGCCAGGTGACGCTCACAGCAAGGAACACGACCGCACTGGTCCAGTGTCATCTCCGTGGCTAGCTCCCTCCGGGCAGAGACATTCACTACGTGTTTGCTGAAGGTCTTTCTCTCCCTCCTCTGTCCCCAGACTTGGGGTAGTAACATAACTTCTTCCCCTCTCTCCCTCCAGCCACCTGCTGAGTACTAGGTGCATGACCTCTGTGTTTTATTTCTAAAGCTCAGACATACACTGGCCCATCTCACAAGACCCCAAGAACAATCTCTCTTTGACTGTTTCTTTGGTTTTCTTTAAGGAGATGAACACAGGATGACATGGGTGACGATTCTGGGTTATTCAGGAAATCTCTTTGTCTTTTCTCTTTGTTAGTGACCTGAGCCTTAACCTGAATCCTGACTTGCCGGCGTCCTCCACGTGGCTGGACCACATCAGCTGTGTGATGCGGACGGTCCGACTGTCGCATTGAGGCTTTTCTCAGCTCTCTGTGGAGCAGCTCTCCCCCACGTCCTCCATGGGACTTTTTCTCCGGTGTCCCATTTCACCAAGAGCCTCCCTCTCAGGTAACCGCCACGACCCCCCTCCAGACCATGTGGGAGCTCTCCAGGTTTACGGGATTAACCTCCTCCCACAGACATTCACAGAGGATTCTCCAAAAACAAACAGACAAAGGCAATCAAAGGAGTGACCCAGTAATGAAATAATTTTAAACAATGAAAGATAACTAGTCACGAGCTTTCCTAAGCTTCACTGTGTGAACCACGCGGGTGGGCGCCACCCTGTCTCCTTGTAAGCTTGGGCTTGACTTGGCAAATGTCTTATTCCCTTGTGTCTACGAAGGACTGTGCTCAGCCATCTGAGAGGACAGAACAAAGAGCTAATGGATCCAAAGACACGCTGGAGGAGGATGGAGGAGGAGGATACAGGATGCTGTAGGCAGAAGGAGCACCAGAGGCTGGGGGAATCGCAAGGAGAATGATTTCCGTATAACATAAATAGCAAGGGTAAGCCTTGAGGTGGAGAGATATGCTGATGTCACATAAATTACACCTTTCTATGTAGATGGAAAATCCGAAGCTTTGTCCAGTCAATTGTGGGCACTGGCATGGCCAGCATTTTGGAAACACTGCCCTGCGAGCAGCACCAAGGGTCTGTTTGGGAAGACAGCGGCGGGGCAGAGTGGAGGTAAGGATGACAGAGAGGAGACCACTGGGAGAGTCTAAGAATGGTACAAAGAGAAGCTGATCTTAGATCGTGGCATCAGGAATGACAAAAGGGGGGAATCACTGAAACGAAGATTCCAGGACTGGTGACTGGTTGTAAATAAAGCTCTGGAGAAAGATGAGTATTGAGAAGTCCAGGTTCCTGGCTGGGCAACTGAGCAGATGGAGGTGCTGCAGATCAAGGAAGAGAAAGAAGAAGAAGACAGGATAAGAGATAAAGATGATATATTCCAGGCTGGATGTGAAGCATGAGGGGCACACGGCGCAGGGAGGGGTTTAGGTGACGTTTTCCAGCAGACGGTGGGGCGTGTAGGCACGGGACTCATGGGCCAGAGAGAGAGATTCGGGGATTATCAGCAGAGAAGTGGAACTTCAAAACATGAGTATAAGTGAGGTCTGCAAGGTCCCATGCCAGCCGAGGGGGGAACCCAGAGAAAGCAATCTTTAAGGATGACACTGGGAAAAGAAAGTCAGGAGCCGTCCACACTGAGGAAGAGGAGTTTCAGGCGGAGGGGTTTAGCTGCGTCAGCCCTTACGAAGACGGAGACATGAATGTGTTCGGAGAAAGCGCAGGGAAATCCTGGAAATGCTCTGTGGCCTTTGTCCTGGAGGAGGTCATTATCTCTGACTTTAATGAGAGCAATTTCAACGAAATGGTGGGGTGAGAGGTCAGATTATAGTTGCTTGAGAAGTGCATATGAGGTAATAAGGTGAAAACGGTGGGGGTGTGGACTCCCCTTTCAAGAAATCTGGATGATAACGGAAGCCAAGTGATAAGGCAATTATTAGAAGAGGACGTGTGTTTAAGGTTCATTGCTTTTCTTAATTTTTCAACTTGATTGGTTTAAAGTAAAAAGAAAAAAGTAGGTCAAGGGAAAAAATGGTCAAAGGGAAGAAGAGGTTAAAGGCTCGAAGAGAGAGAGAGGTGAATGGACCAGAGTTCTGGGGGCGGCGGGGAGGCCGGTGGCATCAGGGGAGAAGTGGCAGGACCAGCCCTTCACAGGAGGAGGGACACCTCACCCTGGAGATGACAGGGCGTGGACTGCAGCTGCACCTGGTGGCTGGGCAGCGACCAGGGAGGGACTGGGCGAGGGAGCTGCACGCGTCACCCGGCCATGATGGAGGAGGGCAGCCGCTCAGCAATGCTCACACCTGCTGCCCTACCCCGACTCATGCTTCCAAGTTTCTTAAAACCCTTGCAGCTAGGAAATTCTACACTGCATCTAATCTCTAGCCCTTCCAACATGGCTTACACTGCCCATCCCAGCCTCTTCGCTGAGAGGATAAAGGGCAGGTTTAAAGGTGGCATCCCCAGGGGCTGCAGAGAAACCTGAGCCCCCAGCAGGGGACGGAGGAAAATGCAGTGTCTGGGAACACATGCCTGCCCACCAATTCACAACCCCTCCCTCCCCCTTCCAGGAGCCACACATTCTGCTCGTGGACCCCAGGAGGAGCATTTCTTGGGGCAACTGGCAAAGTGGGGAATTTGTGTTTTTTGGCCCAAAGCACCCCAGCCGGTCCTGGTCTCAACCCTGTGTTCACAGCCTGCTCCTGGCCCCTAACCCCAAATAATCGGGTTCCAGGGCTTGACTGTGAAAGTTTGGAATGTTTGGCAGCCACATGTCTAGACGCCGGTATCTCACTGAATGAGTTAATATTTATAGTATGCTCTGCAGGAAGCTGAGGAAACAGTCATCACCATGTAAACATTAGCTACCATTGTTAGTGTTGTGACTGTTCCTCGTGTTCTCCGCAGGACCGAAGTCTATTTCATGCGTGCAGTGGAAACTCAAATATTTCGCACATTAATTAATCGATGTGCTTTACAAGAAGCTGGAGCAGCGCCTGAGCGGTGGCTGAAGCCCTGGCACAGCGGGAATTCACACAGGACTCGGGGGCACACAGACACGGGTCCGAATCGAGTATCTGCCACTTATGAACCGTGTTTCCTTAGCCTCAGTCTTCATCCGTCAAATACTCCCACAGAGGGTTAGGGTCACTGTATACGTTCACCCCCAGACGCCCACCAGTTAAAAAAACAAAGTTAAATCCTTTCCTATTTCCCTCTTCCTCGATGAGGAAAGTGGTGCCGAAATTGTCAGGATAAGTGACTGCATCTTTCTTTAGTCACCTAACGTAGGCTGTCCTGTATTCTGTGATTGTGGCGTTCTCCGGTGCTCCTCCCCTTCCTTTATCAACCACTCCCCAAAACACACACACACTCTCTCACACACACACACAAGCAGTAAATGTTAGGATCTGAACAAGTTAAGTCAGAAACCAGAGCAAGTTTTTGTTCGTGGGATCAGTGCCCTTCTCAGTCCACAGTCCCTTATTCTCAAACCACCAAGCTGACAACCTTCATCCCTGGTCTTTCCTCCTTTTTGCAGCAGTTTCCTGGGACACAGGTGACGCCGGGCCCCTCCAGGGTGGGCCTGGCACCTGTGGGGCGTGTGCCACGCAACTCCCCCACGTGCCGCCCAGACAGACCCCCACGCAGGGACTCGAGCAAGGGAGTCCCGCTGACGCCAGCGGGAAGAGGAGACTGGGCTCCAGCCTCTGACCAGGCCGGGCTGTTGTTAATCATAATACCCCGCATTCAGACTGGGAAGCCAGGAAGAGAGACAGTGGGGTTACGTGCCACCTGTTGATGGAAACGTCCTCGTTTCGGGAAACTGGTTGGCATTCACAGCCACTGTCACCCTGGGCAGTGGACCCGTGTCCCCAGGGAGTCCCCTGGCTACACAATTTTGCTTCTGCCCTTTACAAGGCCTTGGTGAGAAGAGCTCCTTCTAGACAGAAGCCGCCGAGCGCACAGGATGGGAAGACGGGAGGGGACGGTCCAGTGACCCCCCACGACCTGTGCTTGGCAGACTGAGCCCCCAGGAGCCCCTCCTTCTCTGGGCCTTGAACAAGACAAGCCATCCTGAAGGCCTGAGGACAGGGTAGATCTGAGGACAGGGGACCACACCAGCCAACCAGGATCGGTCAGAAGTCCTTGAGAAAGGCCACTCACCTCAACTTGCCCTCCCCCCGTTCCCTAAGGCTTAACCCAAAGCCATGTCCTCAAAGCCTTCACCCCTCACCACCACCCTGCCCCCAGGGCAGGTCTGGGTAGGGTTTCGTTACATACCCTCGGAACACTCTGCTGATCACCATCCTGCGTAACTGCAGCAGCTAAGCAGTTAGCGTAATTACGATGTAACATCGATCCTTTCCCCACACCTGATCAAACCCTTGTGGGCAGAGACTGCGGCTTCTGAATGCCCTTGTTCTTCCTAGCACGGTGCCCGTAGTGTGAACACCATAAAAATTGGTTGAATGCGTAAATGGATTATCCAAGAGAAACTTCTTTGGGAAAGCAAATGGATACATAAAACTGCGTACTTAGAGGAACCACGGAACCGTCCTGGGGATTAGCCACTCTCGCTGGATCACCTGGGTCACGACTGCCCTCCCCACATGGCTATTTAAGTGCGATCAGTGCTCTCAGGCAAATAATATTTCAGGGGGATTCAGGCTGGACAATCCAACGTGACTTTTCAGGAATTCGCTGAGCATCTGCTACGTCCCCAGCATGTGCCAGGCTGCAGAGGACGTCAGGTTCCCTGCCAAGCCTGAGCTAGGATTTCCTGACAGAGAGATTTTGACTCAAGGAGCACAGTGTCGCTCAGAAGCCGGTCACACGGTCTAGACGATACCGGCTGTGTGAGGTGGAAATGCAAGCGTTAATAGTCATTGCTTTTCTGCTTCTCCCTCAGCTCAACAAAAGCTGCTGGAAGAGGGGCGGCTTTCTCTTTCAAGTTCACAGGTCTCTGGCCTTTCCCGTCCCTCAGGACCTGGGAGAGCACCTGCTGCCTGCAAATGCCCCACCGGTGCCCCTTTCTGCCCTGACCTGTGCACCCTGCCCGCCCGCCCGCCGAGGGGAGCCATCTGACTCCCCGACCACAGCCCGGAAGACCTGGAGGAGCCTTGAACTTCCACGGGTTCCCACTGGCCAGGCTTTGAACTCTCCAGTCCTTCTTATTGCCTTGGGTTGTTTCAATTTCTCCTCCCCCAGGGACTCGCCGGCTTTCAAGGCAGTCGTGCCGTGTGCCAGCGTGGGGGTCTAGAGGAGACAAGATTAATTGCACTCCCGTCAGAAAAAGGAAAAGTGGTAAATTTTTATGTTTTGTAAAAGATGAGCTGGTGAAATACAGCCAGGACACTTTGCCCAGTCTTTTATTCTGGAAGAGAAAGTGCCTCATACAGTTAGACAAAAGCTCATTTTCTAAGGCGCCTCCGTGCTCGGGGCTTCACTCAGCCTCTCACACCCCTGTGCCTTGCAGACAGCTGAGAACTGTCTTGGAAGCAGGACATGTGGCCTGAGGTCCCGCTTTTCCCACCGACTTTCTGGTCCTTGGGCTCATCGCTGAGCGGCTCTTTAAGACGGGGACATAATCGCCACCCCATGGAAGGGTGACGTGGGGCTGACGCGCTCGCGTGACATGAAGTACAGACACACACAGGCATTAACAGCAGAAAGATGGCCACGCGCTGACGATCCACACTGCTCACGGCCGCTCCTGTTTTCAGCCTCTACTTCTGTCTCATTGGCACAACACCAGAGATGGCTCTGGAGCTTGAAGGAGGAGTACACGTGGGCCTGA
Organism: Camelus bactrianus; assembly: GCF_048773025.1. NCBI lineage: Eukaryota > Metazoa > Chordata > Mammalia > Artiodactyla > Camelidae > Camelus > Camelus bactrianus. Next base: position 22,829,609 of record NC_133571.1, on the reverse strand, counting down.
GTCCCGAAGCTCCAGGCCAGAGCAGGCCTCCAGGACCAGCGCATCGCACGCGGTATCGTGGGCACACGGAGGACGCGGAGTGCTGACAACGAACGTGTGCTCGGTGCTGACTGTGCACCAAGCCGACCTCTACCCTCCGACCTGTGGGAACCACCCAATGTCAACGCCATTCCCGCGTGGGAGGTGCTACAGTGACCACCTCCACTCTACAGGCGAGCAAGAGCAGGTCGAGAAAGCCCCACGGCCGCACTGTGGCAGTGCTGGGGTCGAGGCCCAGGAGCCCACGCTCCCCACGATGACGGCGAATTGCTCCCCAGAAACTGAGTTCCCGACAGACGTGCGCAACTGGCCCAAGAGAACTCAGCTGTTGGGGATCAAAGTCAGAGGTGTGTCTGTCTGCGTGGATGGCATTAAAAGCTAGGACTCAAATCCTGGCCGGACGTGTTGTCATGGGAGTGACCCTGAGCAATTCACCAGCCTCCCTGGGATTCGGTTTTCTCATCGACATAAACTTGCCATAAGAGAGCGCCTCCTCCCAGTTCACCGTGAGAACCGGATGAGAGAATGCACCTCAAGCACTCAGCTCAGCCCTGGAGGCAGCTGCTCAACAGAGAGGACCCATCACTGCTACACCTGCTGCTGCATCCAGGAGGGTCCCAGAGGGCACAGACGCTGGCGTCGCGGTGGGACCCAGAGGCCATCGTGAGGGAGGAGAGACATGGGGAGAGGAGGCAGCAGAAGCCTGTGTTTGCAACAGAAAGTGGCAGCTGGCCCTTCCTGAGTAAAAATGGAAAATAAAATAGAATAAAAAGACTGGAGCCACAGACAACCTAACCCTTTTCATCTGCTCTCCTGCCTGCTCCTTCATCCACCACCACCCCCTCCCCCGCCCTAAATGGATGCGGAGCTGATGGCGCACGTGCTGCCTCACTCCGTGCTGACTGCACTCCCTGAGTTTCCTGCCCCTCTCAGCGGCCCGGTTCGTCCCCTGACGGGTTCTGACAGCCAAGTTTGAGTGGCCCATCAGCTGCGAGGCCCAAGGTTCCAGGCCAGGGAAGTAGCTGTGTGCTCACTGCCCCCAAGGGAGCTCTGGAAATACGCAAGCTTCTGCAATTGCTTCTGCCAACTCAAATCTCTCTCCCTCTGTGAACTCGACAGACATCTTGTCTGTGTTTGATAAATAAGGTTCTCTATTTATTCAGGGGAGTGAATTTGTAGCTATTATGATTCAAATGACATTGACATGATATTTTCTCTCTCTTTCTTCCCCCCTGATGTCGAATCAGGAAAAGAAAAGCCATAGGAAAGAAAAAAAAAATCACCAAAACCCAAAGCAATTACTCTGCATATCGGTCCATGAAATAAAGTAATGCAGAAGCCAGCTCTCTTTTGGGGTGGAGGTAAGGGAACTGATAAATAATTTAGACACTGTTGCTGCTTCCTGGTTCCCAGAGATGCAGCTGGCATGTGCTAATAGGAGGCACAGGCTGCATTCATTAGGCACCGAGCAACGTTTTAATTTCTCAACCATTAACATTAGCAGCAAGTGGGGCTGCACAGACTCTGATCCCAGGGCTGTCAATCAAGCCCCTCCGCAGCCTTGGCTGCGTCATATGGGGTGCTCCCCCTCGTTAGGTTGCCTGAGTCAGGCAGTCAATCAGACGTGACTGCGCAGACGGCGAGAAGGGGAAGTGGGCAGCGGGCAGCAGCTGGCTCTGCGTCTGGAAGCCCTTGTGCTCCAGGCCCTTCCTGTTGGGTCCGTTTAGACGAACCCCACCTCATCCCTTTTTCTGACTGTGCTCATCCCGAACTGGCCAAGCCCACTCCGGAATGCCTGTCAAGTTTCGGATGGCAGCGATATGCCAGAATCTCGAAACAGCGAGTCCTCCAGACAGAGGGAACGTGGGAGAGCCTGGCATCAGGAGACTTCCCGGCCCATGTCTTCTGGGCTCAAGTGTCCTTGAGGAGTGGCTCAGACCCAGAGGCACAGGCCTGCTGGGTCACTTGTCCCCAGGGCTTTCAACATTTTGACTGGGACCTGAAATACTATCAAATGCACCTTATATCACAGCTCTGCATGCACACACCCCCCACTGAAATAAAATGTTCATAAAATAGCCTTACCTTATGTCATGTACTTTGATAATTTTATTCTATTTCATTTTTTAAAAAATCACAGGTGGGAACCACTGAAATATTTAATAGCCTCTAACGGGCTGTAGCCTGCCGTTTGAATAACACTGACTTAGTCCAACTCCTGGGTGTCTCAGGTTTATGACAGTGAGCAGACCTGCCGCCAGGCATCCGCCTCGAAGAAACGGGGCAAAAACACCTGGGGGAGACTTTCCTAATGGCCAGCTCAGATCTGGTCTGCACTGGAGTTCCCAGGGCTGCGGGACTCCTTGGCTGCATAAAAGCCACGACTTCGGGCGGCGCTGCTGGGCTGACGTGGCGCAGAGCGCCCCTGGTGGGGCCGGGCTCCCTCCTGATGGCTCCTGCCCTGGGGTGGGAGCTGCTGACAGGTCCCGGGGGGGTGGGGCTGCCGAGGGCACTGCTCCTCTGACTACAGCTCACCTCCCCTCCTGTCCTCCACCCTCTCCCTGTGCCCTCCCTTCCTCTTACCTCCTCATGGGGCCCCCTTTGCCCTCTCCCTTCCCTGTCCTTCCTTTACCGATTATCGATATTCTTTCAAAGTTCCTCATTCATCCCTCACAACCTGCTAAAGCAATTCTTCAGAGTTGCTGTAGGCGGAAAACCTGCGTGCTGGGCTGAGAGTTACGTATGGGGGGTGTGTGTGTGTGTGTGCGCGTGCACGTGCCTCTCCCCGACGTTGTGAGAGCAACGCGCCCAGGAGGAACAAGCCTACGGATCCCCAGCACGAAGGAGGCCATTTTAAAGGAAAGAAGAAATCACTGCTTTGTGAGTTTGCCTTCAAAAAAAGCTGTCTCCTTTCCACACAGATTAGTTCCATACTTGATTCTATTGCTCTACCAGCAACTGTGGTGATTTGGAGCCATGATGCAGTCAACTGCCTAATCTCCATGGGAAGGACGGAATCTGTAGAGGGATCACTGAGAGGGTAGAAATGCTGTGAATTTAAGTGGCACTTTCCTTGTTGAGAGCACATTATAAGCATTAACTAATTGTGCTGCATGACATCCGAGAGAGAGAGAGAGAAGAGAGAGAGACAGAGAGAAGAGAAGAGGAGGGGAGGGGAGGGGAAGGGAGAGGTTCTCACCCCGCAGGGCCTGAGGAAGGGTCCAACACAGGACCCCACGGGTCCGGGACACTGCGAGGTCCCAAGAACTCAGTTTGGGACTCAGTGGCTACTTTCCCCAAACCTTCAGGATTTCTCCAGCTTTAGGCCAGCCGCAGGGTCTATTTTTATATGTCCCAGGGCAATTGCTTAAACTTGCAGCATGTACATTTCCCCTGCTATAAAGTGGGAGACAATCCTGGCGCCTGGAGTAAAAAGATCGCGATGAGAATTAAAGAAAATACAGTCTGCACGAGGCCCGGCCCTTAGGGACTACGTAATGAATCACGGCTGTGTCACCAGTTGGGACAATAAACCAGTTCTCTCGTTCTTGTCCCCTTTTCCGTCTTCTCCCTCCCCTCCTCTTTCCCATGCTTTCTCCCCTGGGCTCCTTCCATGGGCAGAGTCCTCGGCCGTCAGGCATCTGGAACATCAGTGGTATCTGGGGGAGGAGATCCCGCACCTGTTCCCCTGTGACTGTCTCTCTGCTGAGTGTGCCCAAGGTGATGGCTTTGGGCACAGGAACCCGACAGACCCGCGTCCTGCTCTGCCTGGGAGCCCTGCCGGGTGGCAGCTCCCACCCGCGGGGTAGCTCACAGGCCCGGTGCTCATCAGACATCTGTTGGTTATTAGTAACCACCCGGCCATCCTTCTGGGGCTTTGGAAGACAGGCAAGGGCTCTGTGGCTCCAGGAATGGCCAGTGGATCACACAGACCTTTTCCACCCGCGTAGGTGCCATTCCTCACACAGACCTGCAGAAACAGGCTTTGTGAGTTGCTCTGGTGCATTTGGATGAGAGTGCCTGGTCCTGTCTGTCTGTGCTGACGGTAGCCTGGTTTGGAATTCTGAGAAAGGAAAGGCAGGGTTGGCTGTGGAATCCAATACCATATTGACTTTCCATCAGAGTCCGTGCTCTGCTCTGAGAGATCACCCAAGAAACCACAGGGCCCAGGGGCTCAGGCCACAGGACCTGGGGACAGCTGGTCCCCCTCATGACAAGAATCTTAATCGAGTCTAGAGCCAGTGGCTGTAAGCCGGCAACGTGGGCGGGGCTGTAGGCATGGCTCTCTGCCGACTTCCAGTCGCCCTATCACAGCTTCCTGCCCCTGCGGGTCTCTTATTCCTGGGTCACAGCCCGCCGGTGCCCTCTCGGATTTCAGTCTGATTCACTGCCTGCAGTTCCTCTCTGGTCTCCAGGAAGCACAGGCTGTGGCTAAAGTGGACCCTGTGCAGGAGCAGCCATTCAGGAGGGGACCGTCCAGCGGAACAGCCATCCAGGAGGGGACCGTCCAGCGGAACAGCCATCCAGGAGGGGACCGTCCAGCGGAACAGCCATCCAGGAGGGGACCGTCCAGCGGAACAGCCATCCAGGAGGGGACCGTCCAGCGGAACAGCCATTCAGGAGGGGACCAGGGCCGCCTGTTTGCAGTTCATCCCTGAGCAGCTTGGCCTCGCTGTCCAGCTGGGACGTACTCAAGGAACACAAACTCATTTATCAGCCCAGCAACGCCTCATTAGGGAGGTGAAACCCCAGGCATGAATTGCCTACCGTACACCAAGGCCAAAGACAATTCGTCTGGGGTCATCCGTTCTTGGGATTTGTCCACCACTGGGGGCCAGTGGGAACTGGGCAGACCTAGCAGGGAACACAGGTGTATCCATGTGTCATGTCCCCTCTGTTTATGCCACTCATCCTTCGATCAAGGTTGTAGGAACAATGGGTAAAAGTGATCACTGGAGGCCTTGTCCAGGAAGGTATCAGCCAGCGTGACGAGTTCAGCGGCTTGGGATTTTTAGGAAAGGCAGCCAAATTATTTGACCAACTTTTAAAGCATGACATGTGGTTCCCGTTGACCCCAGGTCGCCCTCATCAGACACTGATGGATGAAATACTGCCAGAGTCTTGGACAGAACGTGGTTCTTAGCCAGCAGAAGAGCATCTTGGCCCCTCAGAGAGCATGGCTGGTTCCCGGGATTCTGTCAAAACACATCTCTGATTTGTGTGCCTGTTTAGGGTGTCATGGTGTCTGAGTCTGTAGGGGAGGGGACAGTGAGGAAAAGAAGACAGAAAGGAGGAGGGAGGCCAGCAAGGGAGAAGAGGACCCAGAGAACGGGCTGGTGTGAGAGACTCAGCAAAGTCCCCTGTGTTTCTCTCTTCCCTGTGAAACTCACCGCTCAGCTAGGAGGTGGCTGCCAGCAAGAGCGGATTCAGTCCTGACTTTGTGACACTGAAGACCCTGGAAGAGACGGCGGCCCTCTTGACATCAATAGTTCTTTGGTGCCCCCAACGTTTCCGGGTTCTGGGTATGTTCACAAGTCCCTGTGCTCAGGGGGTGCCCACGTGGTGCTGGGGTTGTAAGGACTGGCTTTAATCAGGGACCAACTTCTGTCCTTCCCGTTCCCCGGTCCCAGTGTCTTCCCGGTGCTCAGCGATGCTCTCCCCAAAGTCTCTAGAGGGAGTGAACACTCTGTTCTAAAGTGGGAGACCGGAAACTGCCTAGAAAGCCAAGCACCACATAAACAGCATTTAAAACACAAGGGCCGTTACTTTAATTATGGCTCATGCTGTGTTATCACCGCGCCGTTTCTCACGCCTTCGCCGGAAACCTGGTGATAAATCCATCTCTGGAAGCCAGAAGCTGCCATGGCCGCGGCCTCCCGGGTCCATCCTCTCCTCCCAGCTTGGTTCTCCTGGAGACACCACCAGGTCACCGCAGCTCCAGGGCCCCCAGGATCCCGATTCCAAGTCGGTTTGGGGCTGAAGCTGGGAATCAGGCTGAGATCCCCAGCGTGGATTTCATAGAGTTCTACCAACGAAGAAAGCATCAGAGAGGAGGATGGTTGTAAGGGTCAGAGTAGCTGAAGGGGGGTGACAGACGGCACATTGGTGTGTTGGGCTGTTTTCAGATACTATTATACCTTTGATGTTAATGATAACAAAGTAATGATACAGACACATTAGCAGCTGTCAGTTACCAGAGATTCTATGCCTGGTAACACGCTAATCCTCCATGTCTGGTCCTCAGCAACCGCTTGACAGGGTTCACGTGATTATCTACAACTCTCAGCAGTGAAAACTGAGGCTAAGCTTTTTGCCCAAGGTCACATGCTGAGGGGCTGAGCCAGGCCCTCCCTGTGCCGCCCGGCATGGCTGACGACCTCTGGCGATGCACATGCTCCCAGCCGACTTCCCCGGAGCAGCGTCTGCCCTGCTAGGGGTGGTGGGGTGTGTGCTGGGCGGCAGCACTCAGAGGGGCCCAGGAGGAGGTGTAGGTCAGGGACAGGGCTTGTGCTTGGATCACGCCTCCGGCTGCTCTTCACCGAGAGACGGGAGGACACTAGGCTGGAGTGCTGATCTGGGAAGCCCTCACACGCCTTGTAAATGTTTCACCATCTTTTTCCAGATGGTAAAGTTGAAGCTGGAGAGGTGACGTCACAGACCTTCAGGCAAACCTGGACCTGGAGCACCGTTCTCAAAAGGCCTGGGTTGGCAATTTTGCTCCTGTATTTGGACAGGACGCGGAGAAATTGTATTTGAACTTTTGGAATCGTGAGAGCCCCTTCTTTGCAGTGCCTTTTCCTCAGGAGGAGACCAGTGGCCCGTTGTAATTCAGGGCTAACCTTCAATATCCCCAGCATGCCGCAGGGAGGCAGGGAGCTTCCGGTCCCAGGCTGCAGGCCCTCGGAAGAGGGTGGTGCCGCCGGCAGGGCTCTGGGAGAGCTGTCCATGGCTGGGACTGGGGCAGGAAGGGACCTGCTTGGCATTCACCTCAAGGCAGGATGAAAGGCAGCAACCGCACCCCCCAGAGAAGAGAACTTGGGGAGAAGAAATGCAGCATTCAGACAGCAACCTTCCAGCCCTCCTCTGGGCTGAACCTCATTCACCAGCTGGAAGCCCAATGTTTATCCCCCTCCTCTGAGGCTTATCCCGTCCTCACCAGCCTCCATTTGTTGTCTGTTTAAAACGAAGCATAATTTGCATGCAGTAAAGTTCTCCATTCTTAGAGCTCTACACGTTTTGGCAGACAGACAGTCATGTAACCACCACCATAATGAAGACAGGGGACATTTCCACCACCTGCAAAGCTCCCTCCTGCTCCTTTGTGGTCAGTTCCTCCCCGAATCCCAGCCCCAGTCCGTTTTCCGTCACTGCAGTCCTGCCCTATCAGGAATGTTATGTGACTGGAATCACACAGCCTTTAGCTTCCTGAATCTGGCCTCACTGGTTCTGCATAAGGCATCTGAGGTTCGGCCATGGTGGTCTGTGTATCCAAAGCCCCTTCCTTTTTCATTGCTGAGTAGTATTCCACGGTGTGGATGTGCCTCAGTTTCTATCTGCTCACCAGCTGGAAGATATTTGGGCTGTTGCCAGTTTGGGGAAATGATTAAAACGCTGCTACAGATGTCCACCCATAGGTCTGTGTGTGACCCTGGGTCCTTGTTTCTCCTGGGCTTGCTGGGGGGCAGGTGGGGGCACATTTAACTTGACTTTCCTTGTATTTGACTTCTCACCTCTCTTAAGGTCAGTTCTACAGAGATTCTTTTTTTTAGTTCGTTTCTAATCTTCTTTTAACCAACCCCACATTATTATACTTTAGGCACTGGGCACTCTACTGATGCTGAAATTGCAAACATACGTGAAACACTTTCCTAAGCCGTGTACATCTATGCAGTGCCCAACCTGCCGACTGAGCGGGAGACACTCCGCTCTATGGCAGAAGGGAGGTGGGGTTGGAATGCACTGGCCAACCCAGGTCGTGTTGATACAGGATTGGCTATTAGCAACCAACACACTGATTGTCTGTAAGCAGTAAAACACAGAGTGATCACCTGCAGACCTGCCACAGATCCTGGCTCACAGGCAATCCCTGCCTCAGGTGTGTGACAAGGGGAGATTTTTTGCAATCAACACCCCCATCTTCACAATTTCCTTCATACTTGGAAACAACCAGAGGAAACAACATAAAACACTTATTGAATAAAAATATTTAGCACTGACAACTCTCTCTGCGCACAAGATTTAAAAACAAAAAAAAAAAGCCCCATATTTCCAGTTCTTCTAGAATGTAAGATCACCTTATTCGACCTCCTGACACTCAAATCTCCTCGGCAGCATCCTTGCTCAGCCGGCGGCTGCATTTCCCCAGTGATGGCAAGCCTGCCACCCTGAAGGTCTAGTGCAATCAAGCCCCGTGTTGGGAGCTGGAGGTGCTTTACGAGTTTTTCCACAGAGTTTTTGCTCCCTTCACCATCAGTATTACCATTGTTACCATGACCTCACCTACAGACAATTCTGGATGCTAGAATGTTCATCTTCACATTAAGCCCCAAATCTGTTACCCTATTACTTCTTCCATTGAGCTTGCATTGGTTTGGCAGGGTGGGGGTGGGGCACTCAAAACAAGTGAGATTCACATGGGACATTTCAAAGTATTTGAAGACAGTCCCCGTGTCTCCCTGCAGCCTTGGCTCTCTAGGCCAAAAGCTAAGCTTCCCCAGTGCCTCCTGTCACTCAGCCTAGGAAGCCTGAGACACACCATCCAGTATCCTCACCACCTCGGCCACCTGGACCTGCCTGTGTGCCGGTGACTCCCTGACTGCTCATCCTGCTGCCAGTGCAGGTTGTCCCGGGCGCCACCGCTCCATTAACACAGCCCCGTATATCAACTTCGGGGGAAATTACATTGCACAAACGCCAGGCTATGCTTTCTAGCAACTAAAATTCCCAAACATTTTTTTTTTAAGTACTGCAGCTAAGCCTTCCTTCTTTTGACTGCTTTGAGATAAGTGTTCCTTTCTTTTTTTTTTTTCCCCCCCAAAAACCTGGCCCGCTTCCTGAGCTTGTCAAGATCTCTGAAACGCAGTTCTGTCATGCTGACTGTTAACTATCCACCCTGGCTTTGAATTAGGTGGATGTGTGATCTGTGGGCCTGCTGCTTCTTCATCTGATGCTGATAAAAATGTTCAACGGGACAGGGTCAAAGACAAAGGCCTTCCCCTAGGCTGACACTGATCTGCTTCTCTGAACACTGTGGAGAACAAACCCACCCACCAGCCACCCGGGAACATCGTGAGGACCCCCGGGAAACGCCATGCTTCGACTGAAAAAGTGGCGCCTACTGAATCTCCCAAGTAACTTGCTGTAAAAAGGAAATGAGACTGGGCGGCCGGGGCTTTGTGGTGGCGAACCGATGCTTCTCTGCTGAGTCCTGTTTCCCTTTCTAAGGGCTCACAGTCATCTCAGTTGTACTATTCCCATAATCTTTCTTCTTAAAAGCAGGCACCAGGTAACAGTTAAAGTTCTGAATGTTCAGAATAAATATGGCTCATTTCCTGTCCTCAGTGCTCATACGGACAGACATAGGATTCAGGACTTCGGTGACATGCACATGAACAAATCCACACAATAGCTTCAAACTTATTTTCAGGAGCCATCATGCCATTTCAGGCCCTGGGTGATGAAACTGCAGAGGAGGTGCAGGAGGCTGCACCTGTCTGTCTGGCAGCCCCGCGAGTGAGCCCAAGGGGCCTGTGGCCCCTGGACCTCTGTAGGTCTGGAGCGCAGCCGTCTGCCTTGTCCGCAGTGACCGTGCAGGTGTCTGCCCCGCTCCATGCAGGAGGCTGACGCACGGCATCACACTGGCATTTACCTGCGTCGGCCCTCCCCCATGCAGCCAGCCAGAGGCCGTTCTGCACAGAGAGAGCCAGCGCCACCTTCTCCAGGGAAGCTGAGCAGTGGACATGCTTGGAAGAAATCATGTTTCAGCTCTGGGGCAGCCCATGTGTGGTGTTTTGGTTGTTTCTGTTTCTGTTTTCTGCACTAGAAGCCTCAGTATTAGCGGGGGCTTGTTAAAAATGCAAATTCCTGGGTCTCTCCAACCTACTGACCCAGAAACTCAGGGGTGGGGCCCGGTGACTGTGTTCTAACAAGCCTTCCAGGGGACTAGGGGAAAAAAGAAGTTTGAGAACTGTGGTTCCAGGATTTGACAACCCACTCAGGACAGCCCTGGGGAGGATGGCCAGAAGTGGGTAACAATCCTCAAAATTCAATTCAGCCAGCGCTTCACGGGGTGGCTTCTCAGGTAGCGTGCCGGCTCCTAGAGGTGAGGCAGAAGGCGGGCGAGGCAGAGGGCACAGCCCTGCCCTGGACTTGCTCAGGCCACCGACAGGCAAACCGGCGCAAACAGGAAGCGACGTAAAGGCTCAGCAGTGTGTGGAAGGAGGAAGCGCACTAGTCCATGGGGGAGGTGAGAAGGGGCGGGAAGAAGGGGGGCCGACTCCGGGAGCAGGTGCTTCTACGATGACCCGGGAGGGACGGCTGGGACTCTGGTCGGCAGGGGCTGGGGCAGGGGCTCCCAGGGGTGTCGGAACACTCTTTCCTTCTTCCTTCCGGGAGGCTCCTGCAGGGTCGGGGCAACCCCGGCACTGTTCCCAGTCCTCCCCGCCCGCCGCTGGCTCCACCTGCCAGCGGCACTAGTGAGGCTGGCTTACCTCCTGCACGATCTTCCCCCCAGTCCCAGACGGTCTCTGGTTCCCAGTTAACAGGATGTGTGCCACTGAGGTTTGATCTTGAGCCCCGTTTTCCTTTCTCAGTTTCCTTTCCCTTGGAGCTGAACTTGACCTCTGACTTCACATGCTGCACCCCTATCCCCCCGACCCCAGGCAAGGAGCTGTGCTGGCTGTCCATCTTGGGAGCTACGCCCCATGAGGACCAGGACCAGGAGGGAGGGAAGCTGCAGCCCAGCTTCAGCGCAGAGAGGACATGTAGGCTGGGGAGTGCCTGGGGCCCTGCTCAGCAACCAGGCACAGCCACCAGCATGGAGCTGCTGTGCTCCATAGCTGCGTCTATTAAGCCCAGTCCTCCCTTCCTGCTCCTCTCCCAGCCCTGGGCTCAGGCCTCCACTGAAACCTGGACTTAAGTGAGTTCCATCTGACTCCGAGTTCCCCTGCTAAGCTCCCCTTCCCAAGCTTTCTGAGACACTGCCTCCGTTGTTCTCAGCTCTCAGTAAGGCGTCAGCTCAAAGACGGAGGTCTAATGGGGAGGTGAGTCTGATGGTGGGAACTCCCACTGCAACCTGAGAACAGAAACACCTGGGGGCCTGCAGGCCATCCGCAGGACTGCTCCCCCACAGCGCCGCCTGCCCCAGGCTGAGACCAAGCCTCCCAAGGGGTTGGCTACAGCTGCTGCCTTTCTCTCCGGGTGTCGGGTCCAGGCGGAGCCACCCACTGACAGCACCTGATGCCTTCATTGGCCCAGCGGCTGCCAAGCAGAGCTTTCAAGGCTTGCTGAGCCTCTGAAATGGAACTATCACGCTTACGCTGAATAGCACACACACAAAAAATCGGAAAATTTATAGTCTGCACCAGTATCTGCTACAACGTTCCCAACGTTCCCTGTTTGGGGGAAGACAGGCCAATTAAAAATACTAAAGATTGTGATGTGTGCCCCTCCGCCCCCCGTCTTCTCTCTTCTGTGTTTATCTTTTGCTGGAGGCATATTTCAGAGCTTAAGGCTGACAGTTTCATTTAAAATTATTTAAACTCTGCCAAAGACAGGATCCGTATACAGGTGATTTTTCTTCTCTCTGTGGCCCCAGCTTATTACCAAATCGGAAGGTGGAAGCTGGCTGCAGATGCCATTAATTTCTAGGTCTCCGGCCGGTCTCCCTGGCTTGCCACCCCTTCACCCACCACCTGCGTACCCACACTGCCCGTGGAGACACTTCCTAGAATTTACAGCACCTGCAAACCATGGGCTTCCCTGGATGGATATCGCGCTCTGCCTTTGCCTCTCTGCCTCCCCTGCCTCTGCGCACAGAACCCCCAGCCCCGGCGCCGACTAGGAGAGGAGGCAGGAGCAGCGACGCACCCTGGACGGCAGTCTGGATGCAGAGAGGAGTAGGGCGTTAGGGGAGCGCGCGGACGGCCGTGGGAATCGTGCTCCCCTCATTGGGCAGGTATCTGGAGCCAAGGCCAGCAGACATCACAGGTGGCCAGTAGCCTGTGCTTTCAATGCGGACTTGGTGGCCAGCGTTATGACACGTCAGCCACGTCATCTCACCTTGGAGCGCGTGCTCTGTGCCAATACACAACCCAGCAGTGCGCCGAAAGTGGGTCTTCTACGGGCTCGAGAATTCCTAGAGAAGAGCTTTTCCTTTCGTTTGCCCGTCTTGTTTTTTGAATAAAGCCACTCTTTTCCTTGTGCTTGCCTCTCCGTGTCTCTCCACCACCAAAGAAGCAGTTTCTGCCCTTCGTGCAGAAAACGCCTCCCCTGATTTGTGGTGGAATTGCTGACTCCCATGAGTGCCCTTCCCTCCAGCCCTCTCCACCGAGCACTTCCCATCACTCGCCATCATTAGTTATAATCGCTGGCGGGCTCCGCTCTTTGAAGGCGCGTGCGGGGAGCTGCAGGGGTCAGCCATCTACAGAAGGCCTTCTCCCGTCTCCTACTTTCCACTTTCCCAAACTAGGTCTGCTTTCCACATGCCCCCCACCCCCACACCCCCAGGAGACCCCTCTGCCAAGAATGAAAGAAGTCCTGGGTTTCTGTCCTTGGCCAGCGGTCCTGAGAGGAGGTTGTAGACATGAAAGGAAGCTCAGAGATGCAGGAAGCAGCTGTATTTCCCAGATAGGTTTGCTTTTAGGACAGACAGCTCCTCTGAGATGTGGAAATCTGGCCCTGGGAGAGCCAGCCCCAGAGCAAAAGGAAACCGGAGTCCTGGCTTCATCACTCAGGACACTGGCAACTGCACGGTCCCCAGAGGGAGCTGACCACGGGGCGGGTGCTGGTGTGATTTCTCCTGAGGGGTCGCTGGAGAAGGAAGCAGTCCCAGGCCTCTGAGTGATAAAAGCCCACACAAAGGCATTATAGGACCTGCTCAGCCTGTCTCTGAGCCCCATTTGAGCTGACGAAGGAGGAGGGGGGCCTCTCAGAACCTCAGAGTCGCTGGGCTCAGACTCAGGGCCGTGACTGCCCAGCATCTTGGGAAAGCCAAGAGGCCCCTCAAGGCCGCACACAGTGAAAGGGGACGTCTGCGTTAGTAACAGCCTTCCCCACGCAGCAGCTGCTACGCAGCAGACACGTTCATGCTCATCACTCGGCTCTACAAGACTGAGTAATGGGCCCTGTTCACCCCTTTTTTCAAACGAGAGCACAGGTCACCTGGCTCAGGAAGCGTCCTGCCGGCCCGCTGAAACCCATCACACCCCTGGAAATAAGGGCCCCTTTGCCAAGGGTCTGAGCCCAGGAGGAGGAAAGTCTCTCCCCGAGTCTTCCATTTCAGAAAGGAGGAGGCCTTCAGGAAGGCCTCCCCCCGAGACCGCCAGCAGGCCGGGGACCTCTGGGGGATGGTGGGGCTTGCAGCGGGGAGGCGGCCCGGCGCCTGGGCAGCAAAGCAGTAGGGGGTGGGGGAGTCCAGGCCGCTGCCATCTCTCGGCCCAGTAAGCTCAGGAAACTCCAAATGTTCAGAAGGTGTTTGCAGTGATGAAAGCGCTTCCAGCCCAACATGGTACCCACTCCCTTACAAAGGAGGCTCAACCCAGGTCCAAATCCAGGAGCCCCAAATTAACATCCCAGAAGGATGTTAGGGGCTCAGTAAATGGAACCGCAGTGAAGCCCAGCAGAGTGGTGGTTTAGGCCTTGCGGGCGGTTGTCCTGGAGACCCCCAGGCTCCAGGTCCCTCCCTCCAGCACCACAAGCGGAGCCTGGTGAGGTCGTGCTCTTGGACCCCGCGGGGCCCTCATGGCCTCTGTGCCACTCCCCGTCCTGCCGGGCAGAACCAGCTTCTAGCACGCCGTGACCGCAGGGTCCCCAGGTCCCAGAATGATGACACAGGGGTACCCCCCACCCATCCCCAGCTTCAGGCTCGCCTCTCCCGCCTGTGCCTGAGTCCTTCCTCATCTGGCCCACCCGCCCCGAGCACGTGGATTTCACGTCCCTTCCCCCAAATACCGCCTGTCCCAGTCAGACCTGTCTTTTCACCAACGTCCAGATGCACGTGCCCACGTCTGAACCCACACACGCGTGTCCTCTGGCCAGGCTTGGCTTCCCTCTGCCCGCACCCAGTCCGGCGTGGGCCCGTCCTCCCGGCCCGAGCCTGCAGTCTCCCTCCTCTGCTGAGCCTTCTCTGAGACGTCAGCCCACAGTGATCTTTCCCTCCACTGACTCCTTTCATATTATTTCTGCACCGCATAATTAGCACCTGACGGCACGCTGCCTTCTTCTCTAATTATCTGCACCAAGTAAGGTAGTCCTTAAGAACATCTAGGGAAAATACTCATCGACAAAACGCTGCTTGCCCAGTTCCCCTAACTAGGCTGAAAATCCAGGCCTCTGCCGGGTGCGCGTCTCTCACCGACCCACTGGAGGGGAGGCATACAGTTCACATTCAGTAAATGCATACAATAAATTGTCAATGAGTTACTTATTTTCTCTGCCATGCACACCCTTCCCCCCTTATTCTGCAAATAGAAGAAAAGGGTTCTGTTGTGTTCAGTATATAATATCCAAAACAGGTTTCAACAGGTTTTTTAAATGACTGATAACAGACTGACAAGAAATGGGTGTAACCCACCCAAGGGAATTTCTGGACTCCAGAGGGACCCCCACTGTGCTGCCCCATCTCCTTTGCATTCCTAAATGCTGGAGAGAAGGATTCATTCATTCAACAAACATTTCTGTGGCTTCTACTGCAATGGTTCTCAACCCTGAATGAATATTTGAGCTTTTAACAAAAATACATCAGGACCCGGTACTCAAAGATTTTGATTTAATTATTTGGAGGTAGAACCCAAGCACAGACATTTTAAAAAATACCCTCCAAGTGATTCTAAGTTATAATTTCTATAAAGAACCCACTGAAAAATACCAAAAGACAAAGACAAGTTACAGCCGAGGCCCCGAGAAGGGCACGGTCCAAGGAGAAGGGCGGCAAGGAGAGCTCACACCGTGCTGAGCGCTGCAGGGCCCCGCAGGGCAGGGGAGGGCAGGCGGCGGAGCCAGCCTCCGGGCTAAGGGTTCCGGGGAGGCTTCCCGGAGGAACAGCCCACAACTGCCTTGGAGGCTGACAGCGTAGGAACTGGACAAGTGGAAAGGGGCACTCCAGGGGGCGCATCCCAGGGCGAGGAGAGAGGCGGCGGGTGGCTGCCCGGGGCAGCCCCTCTCCCAGGTCGGCCCGGAGCCCCCAGCGTGAGTGCCGCCCCTCCTGCCAACCTTGCTGACCTCCCGTCTACCGGCTGAGCCCCGGGGAAGCTGAGGGCCAAGGGAGGCCTGCTCCACCCGGGGCTTAGTCATGGAGAAGCTTCTTGAGACAAAGACAGTGGCAGCAACTTGAAAGCGTCAGTAAAGCGGCCTACCTGAGGTCCGCAGGCCCAGAGAGGAGCGACTGTAACGTCTTCCGCTGTGGCCCCGGAGCAGCGACCCCTCGGAGGCGGCGGTGCCTTCACGGAAGCGCGCCTGGCGGCCCCGCTTCCGGCGCCAGTGAGAGCCAGCGCGGGGAGAGCCCGGCCCCGGGCAGCTGCCGCCAGGGCGCAGGAGGGCTCCTCCCGGCTCGCCCGTGTCCGTCCCCAGCCGGAGTGTGGACAGTGGGGCCCCATTTGTCTGGACGGACTTTCCCAGTCAGCCCAGCGGTGAGACGGGCCGGGCTTCCAAGGCCTGTCCGCTGCCTCCCCGAGAGGACGCGGTCGGGGAGCACACCTGGGGGCCCGCCTGAGTCTGTGCGCATGCGCGCCCACGCGAGCATGCGCGCCCACGCGAGCATGCGCGCCCACGCGAGCATGCGCGCCCACGCGAGCATGCGCGCCCACGCGAGCATGCGCGCCCACGCGAGCATGCGCGCCCCACGCATGCTTCTGTGAAGGGCCAGCTGCTGGAAGTTACCCCAAGGACAGAGACGGAGCGAGTTAATTAGGAGAGGAGAGGGTTTGAATGGGAAAGAAGGAGAGAAAGATCTGGGCGATGCCAGCATTGCCGTCTGGCCGAGCACCCGCCCTGTGCTCCCTCCTCCTGCACCAGGAATCCCTCTGCAGGCAGGACTGCACAGAGGAAAGACTCGCTGGACAGGCAAGTTACTGCCCTAAACCCCGTCCCCTCTTGCCCTGTGCCCTGAGGCAAGTCCCTTCCCCGACCTGGCCCTCTGACCCCATTGGTAAAGTGAGGGAGCTGGACTCTGTCTCCAGGGTGCCCGCCTATCTGTGCCCTGGAAACGCAGGCCCCAGTTGGTCTGCTGGCCCTGCCAGTGCCCACAACTGAGCAGCCACCCCTGGGTTCCCCTCTCGCAACCCTCCCATCCTTCCTCTGCTGCTAATCTCATGCATGAGTTCCTGCGCAGCAGCTCCATTACCAGCAACAGCATCCGTGCTGATGAGAAAAAAATAAATGTAAGCACCTAAGCGGACTGTGCCGATTTATAGCTCGGTGCCCCAAGGCTCTCCCGCCTTCCCTTCCCTGAGCGCTTAGCACAGGGCCTCTGCTCGCCAAGTGCCCACACCAAGGCTCTGCCCCCTATGGCAGCCCCTCGAGGGTCCATAGAGGATGGACCAGCGCCTTCTCCCAAGCAGAAGCAGGGGCTTACGAGGTGCCCCAGAAAGACCCTTGAAGTAACTGTGGCCACCATGCCCCCAGCTCTGCTGTGGTCCAGTTCGGCTGAAGTCGAAGGCCATTAGCACGCAGTGGCCTTATCTTGTGTCTTCCAGGTGACCCACATCACTGGCCTGTTATCTCTCAACTTCAGAGGGACCCCCAAGGGCCGGTGTGGTGTAGAAAGAAAGAGATTTGGTCTCTGTCCCTGTTGCAGGCACTGATCTCCTGAGTGATAGGACTGCCTTTCATCATCCGTGAGAAGCCCCTCTTAAGCGTGTGCTAATGAGGTGACAGGGTGGTGCCTCTAGTAGGGGCGGATGGGGCTGGTCCCCAGGGAGACTCCGTGATTAGAGGGTTGGAACTCTGAGCCCCACGAGGACTTCTGGGAGGGGGAAGGAGGGGCTGTGGTTAAGCTCTGTGAAAACTCGAGCAAGGAGATCTGATGAGCTGCCTGGGGAAGGCATCAACTACAGGAGGGTGGTGCCCACCCACCAGGTCTGTGGGGACAGAAGCTCCTGCACTCAGGGTCCTTCTGAACCTCCCCATGTGCCTCTTTATCTGGCTATTGATCCACATGAAGAATCTTTTACACCATCTTCTGTAGCACACTGGTCATCGTGAGCAAATATTCCTCTGAGCTCTGTGAGCTGCTCCAGCAAATGAACTGAATGTGAAGAGGGGGTCGTGGGAACCGCTGATTTACAGCCACAGGTGACAACCTGGACTTATGATTGGTGTCTGATTGGGGCAGCCTAGTGAGACTGAGCCCTGACTGTGGGGTCTTCACGTAGATAGCGTCAGGATTGAATTAAAACTGCAGGGCAGAGTTCTCCCATTATCAGCAGATGGTCAGTGTCCACGGAGAAGTACAGAATTGCTTGGTATGGAAAAAACACATGGGAACAAAGTAGAGGCCACACTGGCCTAAGGCATCCTTTTCTTCCACACATGGCCTCTACGGAGAGACAGAACCACCACACAGCCAAGAAGCAGCTGGCGGTGTGGGCCTCTGCTGGCGTTCTGGGAGTGAGGGTCCTTGTCAGCACCTGTAAGGTCTTCCTGGTCCCCGGGGAGGCAGAGTCCGGCTTTGCTTCCCAGCTTTCTGGTTCTACCAGCTCATCCCGGAGAATCTGAGGTGGAGCTGCACCACGTGCTCAGGTGCGTATTCTAGACACATGGCTTCCCCCGCTGTTCCCCTCCCATCAGGCTGGAAGCTGGCGTTTGTGGGGACGAGGCAGCAAACCGAGCATACACGGCTAGTGGAATTATCGGTGGGAGGAGATATATATATATATGTATATTTGTAAATCACACAATTTCTTTGTAATTCGCGGGCATGGTCACAGGCACACTTACCTCCAGGAGTAAAGGTTGGGTGTCATTGTTTTAGAGTCCCATTTCCCACGTTCGTGCATTTTCATACTTGAGCGGGCAGGACCGCGTCCCAGCTGGTGATGGAGTGCTGGCCAGAACCGCTACTCCGGGGCTTCCCTCACTTCAGCCTGCGTCAGGATCACCTGGAGGGCTGGCCCCCGAACCTAGCGTTTGATTCAGTAGGTCTGGGGTGAGTCCCGAGGTTGTAGTTCTTACACGTTCACAAGTGATACTGCTGATGGAAGGACTGAACTCTGAGAACCACTGTACAAAACGAATGAGGTCATCCCAAACCGCCGTGCTGTTTGAAAAGCTCGAGTATTTGCGTATAAAGATTACAGCCTCGAACTTGTAACCTTGCCTAGCAGTACCCAGTCTCAGACGTCAGTTTTTCATGGTGCAGTTATGACATACCCCACGTTTTGGTGGCTTGTGTCATGTTTTGGTTATAAAGCGCCGTGCTGGGAGAGGTCAGGCACAGTGGAGGAGGAGGGGATATCGCAGTGACGGCCAGCCCCACCACCTGGCTGCTCCCTCCTCGGCTGGGGGCTCAGGCAGCCTAGGCCAGGGCGAAGCCCAGCACAGAGTGATTCCTCCCAGCTCCTTCCTCGCAGCTCCAAGATGAGGAGCTCAGCAGGGCTACCAAGGCCTGCTGGTAAATGCAGAGCAGGGGACACTGCCTGAGAGCTCTGACTTCAGCAGCTGACAGGACCTGGTTGGCTGTGGTCCCTCAGCCAGGCTCAAACTGTGGGTACAGCGGTCTGAGGACTCTAGCTTCCACCTCAAATGGCCATAAAACCCAGCCGCCCAAGGAGAGTGAGCAGAGCAAGCTGCAGACCCAGGACGGCACTCGGGCCGCGTCAGGACAGGGTCCCTCCTCGTCCCAAATGTCCCGATGCAGCTTCGTTCTAGGCCTCTGCTCTGGAGTCCCAAATGCAGATTCAAATCTCATCATGAAACACCTGTCTTTCCCTGCCCTGCCCTTCCCCCAACTCATCCAATTACCATGTCTAATGTGATCCATCATCGCATCTCTGCAGCAGCAAGATTGGAAGAGCAGACGGGGGAGATTAATAATAATTGTGGTGTCAAGGCACAGGACACAATCAGACTCCAGCATGGAAGCAAATACAAACACAAACAAACCGTCTTTATCCTTCTGGAAGACGGCTCAATTCTCCCTCCTCCCTCCCCCAAGAGCGGCCGAGGACAAAGCTCAGGGAAGGGGTGAATCAGCTCTACCATGGGGCTCCGGAATCGGTCTTTCAGCCCGGCCTGCACCGCCACGGAGCCCTCTCTGATTGAAATTAGAGCAGGGATTCGGGAGCTCTGGAGATGCCCAAAATCCATCAGGGCCCAAGTGGGGAGGAAAGGGGACGGACATCTCTGCAATTCAATGTAAGCATGCGAACTCTGTGGAGATCAAAGGGTACGCTGGAGCATGGCCCATGGAAAAGCAGAGAGAAGGCACTGCCCGGGAACCTCTGCTTCTAGGGGTCTAACACGCACGTTAGGGGGTCAGCCCCAGACCAGGCTGTAATAGCCCACAGACACCTCCTCCAAGTCCAGCAAAGATCCCTAAGTGCGAACGTGCCCCTCCTGCAAACACCAGCGACTCAGTGACTCATGACAGGGAGGGGGAGTCTTGCCATGGACCATAAAAAATGGCAGCGTATTTTAGGCAAAAATAATTATTTTTGGCTTTGGTGTACATTACGTATTCATCCTCATATCCTGTTACTGTCTTTCCTTCCTGACATTATTTTTAGTTCGGCCAATGGTTAAATTCCCGTGCTTTCCAGCAGCCTCTCCGCCCCCAGCCCACCTGGATGCACCTGCTGACACCTGCCAGTCTCAGAAGACAGATGTGGAGGTCCGGAGAGACACTGACCCTGGTGGGAAACCCACCTTTGCCTCTTCTTACTGTCGGTGTGATTTGTGGTGGTTTCCTCAACCTCTTCAGGACTCTGTGTTTAGCCATGTCACCTGCTTCGGAGATCCTTTTTCAGAATAGATGAGAAAATGTACATGAAGGATGAAGCTCGGGGCTCGGTCCACAATACCTGCCCCGCAGAGGTAGCTGCACGCAGCCCGTGCAGAGCTGAACCCCCTCCCACCCGGGTGCAACACGCTGTTTCAGGAATCCGGGGGGAAAGAATGCAGGTGTATTTCAGGGACAAGCAGGGGGGTCACACCAAGGATCACAGCACGGAATTCCCTCAAAAACCCCCACTACACGCTACTTTCTCTCAGCAGTTTCACACCCAGGGCACCTCCACTGTGAAATGTCATGCCGCCACCTCCGGCCGGACGAAGCTCGAGGCCTTGCAACCTGAAGCTTCGTCCTGTGCATCATGGTCCTTGGGAAGCCATCTGTGCCTCCCGCCAGGGCTGCTTGTCCTGTCAGGAGCAACAGGGCTGTCGTTCTGGTCAACGATACTCACGCTCCTGCCAGGCGGCGAATAGACGAGAAGAGCCACAGAGCAGGCGCCGAGCATTGAGGGGCCTTTAAAACATGTGTGAAGGGTCTAGCAGTCACCCCGTGCACGTCAGTGTCACAGCCTTTCTTTCCCTCGTTTTCTGATACCCCAGTCCTGCCCAAGCAGCAGTGCTTTCAGAGTAAGTCAGGGTTTCCAGTGAGTTGGCCTGTGGTTGTTAGAAGGTGCCCAAGGAAAGCCCCACAGATCCACACGACCCAGCAAATTAAGCCTGCCCCTAACTTCCACCTGCGTGACCTAGAATGCAGAACAGACTTGCAGGGTCGGGGGTCCGCGCCGACCCCGGCTGGACCTCGTGGGCCCAGACAGCCAGTCCCACCGTCTGGGGCTCTGCTGTAAATAAGCCAGTTTTCCAAAACCAGAACACTGCTGTCCATACCCATGTTGCTGGTTCTGTGCATTGGATCGGACCTCACTGATTTTTAAAGTCTGCCATAGTTAATTTTGAATTTAAGGCCACAGGCCAATCCATACAATTAGATTGTTGGTTGTGAAGTTCCACAACCAGCTGTTAGCTGAGGTCCCTGTCATAGCTGAGGCCCATTCGAATTACAGTACATCTCCTGAAAGTTTCTGGATAGCTGTGAAGGTGGAAGCCTCTAAGTGTGCTGAGCACAGCGAGTCTGTCATCCAGACCCTTAAACTGCTGCATGCACCCCGGTCAGTTGCGAGTGGGCAGCACAGCTTCATCCCAAACCCTGAGTCAGAGCCACCCTTATGACTGAGGAAGGTTCTGGGGTCCGATGCCGCAGGGAAGGCCGTAGAACTCCCTTCAGGGGGCTGCAGGGCTCCGGACTCTGAAGGTGAAGGGGAGGATAAACGCTTAAACGTAAGGCCTTTCAGATGGAGAACACCTGTGCTTAAAAAACGTGCTAACCAGCTCTGGTCCCCATCGCTGCTGGGGATCCGAGAACGGGGAAGGAGCGGAGTTTGAGTCCAGAGCGCAAGTGTGCTTGCTTGGAAGTTCTAAAAGAGAGAAGTGCAATGTGGAAGGACCCCTGAGAAAGGCGAACAGAGACTGCACGAAGGCTGCTTCCCAGCAGAACTTCTGTGAACCGCGGGGCACCGGGACCGCTGGCCAGGGGAGCGGGACCTGGGAAGCCCCGCGGAAGTGCGAACTGTTGTCTGAGCACAGCACTCTCAGAGGCGCACCACCTGCCTTGAGGGGGTGCAGGTGAGGCTGAGAAACCTCCCAAGTGCAGGGCAGCCCTGCCTCCGTCAGGTCTGAGGGGTCTTAAATGCAATTTCTGAAAACTCAGAATCGTTGTCCAAAATGAGCAGGAGGGATGTGCAAAGTGTGTTTGCTGAGTTTTATCTCATGGTTGTAGGCCCGTCGGAAACAGGGGTCTTTTTTCTGTAAATAGCCAGATAAACATCATAGGCTTGATGGACCCTCAGGTCTATGTCACGGTTACTCAAGTACGTCCTTATCAGGGAAAAGCAGTCGGGACCACAGGTCAGCACATAAGCGGGACTATATTCCAGCAGAACATTATCTGCTAAAGGCCGGGTGGGGGAAGGGACGCGGACTTGACCAGTGGGCCTTGGTTGGCCAATCTCTCATCTAGAGGGAGAAAATGGGCTCGTGATAATTTATTTGGTGTCCCCTCAAAGCAAAGGAGGTTAGAGGGTATATACTAATCCCACGTTGCAGGAATGGCACCCCAGGTCCACCACCTGGATGAGCGGGGTAGGCAGGTGTGTGGCTGTCACGCATACTCTCACACCTCTCAGCACCCCAGCCTGCCTCTCCTGCCCCCGCATTCTGGGGCTGGTTACTGTACACACCATGCCTGACCTCAAATATCAGCTCCTCTGCGTGCCCCACAAGGACACAGCCCCACCTCTGGGGCCCCCAAGCAGATGGAGGAAAGGGGACAGGGCACAACCATAAAGGAATGAAACAGCGATGAGCACCAAGGTGGTGGGAGGTCTGGCTCCCAGTAGACCCTGACCTTCATCCTATGCTCATCGTAACACACGGTCATGGGAAATGGCCCTCCCACAGGCACCGTGGCAGCTCTGAGCTGACCATAAAGGGTCACAAAGTGGGTGATGGCCCAGTTCACGGGGACCCCAGCCTCTTCCTGAAAGTAGCTGACCTAACTCTCCCACTTGTGAGCACGTGACATCACTGGGCCCATGAAGAGTACACACCCCAGCACCTCACGGCCCATCTCACCGTCCTAGACGCCCCCGCGCTGAGGCTGCCACCTCTCACCTGCCATGAGGGCCCACGCTCTGCCTGCGAAACACGCATCTCCTAAGCCCGTGGCTCTCTCTGCCCTTCGGAGACGGCCCGCACGCTGTCTGTGGAGCGTGCATCTCTCTGAATAAACCAACCTTCACTCGACTGTGGCCCTTACATCTTTCCTTCAGTCTTGGCCGATGAGCTAAGGTCCTGGTTAGGACAACTGCCTCCATGTGCGTGCTTGACCCCAGCTTCTCCCGTGTTCTCTGTCTTTCTTCCCCTGGCCGTCCTTAACCTGTCCTGAAATACTCCCTCCCTCCCTGTCTTCTCCTGTCCCTACTGTTGCCATCAACACATCCAAGCACTTCCGTCAAGAAAAGCGGCCATCATTTTGGCATGTTTTCCTTTATTATCCACTCCTCCCTTCCTCAGTCGTTCTTCTCAAAACATAGTCGAGAACAAAAACTAAATGGAAAACTTAGTCTCTGATGTCTCTCTCTCCCCTTCCTCATGTGCCATTTATTCCTCAACCCACTGCCATCTGGTTTTAACCAGCCCCCTACTCCATTGAAACTGCTCTTAGTAAGATCAGCCGGATTCTACCCCAATTGCCAAACCTTCAGGACACTTCAAAGCTTCTATGTCATTTGAGGTGTCTGCAGCCTTCAGGAGTGTGGATCTCCTGCCTTCCATGAAATGCATTTCCTGTTTTGTTTTTTTTTAAATAATGCCAAGTTGCCCTGGTTTTCTCATTTTACTCTTTATCTTCAGTTCCCCACATTGACTCCTTTTTCGTTGGTTGGTTTCCTTTAGACATTGGCCAGCATCAGGGTCTACGTGGCTTTCTCTGCACCATCTTCCTGGATGAGCTCAAACAATCTCATCATTTTAACTGTCTGTATTAGCAATCTATTCCTATGTCGTAATAAATTACCCTAAAACTTAGCAACTTAGTACCAAAACCATTTATTATCTTGTGGTTTCCGTGGGTAAGGAATCCGAGAGCGGCTTAGCTGAGTCCGTCTGGCTCAAGATCTCTCACGAGGTTGCAGTCACATGGCTGGGGTGGGGCAGGGCGGTGGGGTGGGGGTGGGGGTGGGAGGGTCTTCTTCCAAGCTCATTCGCCTGGTTTTGCTGGCCAGCTGGTCTCTCCGCAGGGCTGCCCCACACCATGGAAGCTGGCTTTCACCAAGGTAGGTGATTCAGGAGGGGCTGGTAAGGAGAGCCCCAGGTGGAAGTCACTACATTTTTATAACAGAATCTTGGAAGCAACATCCCACCCCTTCTGCTTATTAGAAGTGAGGCAGTAATCCAGCCCACACGCAAGGGGCCATGGAGATCAGTTGAGGGGACCACTGGGGACGGCCCAGGGGCCGCCTCACACACCACCTGTGCACTGATGGTCCCATGTCTGCATCTCTGTGCCTGAACATCTCCTGAACTTCAAATACTCACTTCTGGCAGGACAGCCCTATTAAGCTGATGACCCTCAGGCATCTCATTCCCAATATATTCCAAAGAAAACAGATTTTCCTCTATAAACACGACCCACTCTCTCCTATTCACAAACCCAGGCACCCTAGCTTGAAACCTGGAAGGCAAACTTCATCTTTCACTCTCCTTTATTCTGTCGCAATATGATCAGTCTTCATTTCCTGAGTTTATCTGCTACACATTTTCAGCTTGCTTCCCTTCCTTCCAACCTTTTTCTTTCTTTTCTTTTCTTTTTTTTTTTTTAACCACTTACAAAGTTGAGCTGAGTTGCTCATGTGTCTCCCCTGGACCCCAGACACAAATCGAGCTCGCAAACACCGCAGCCTTGGCCACCCTGCCCAGCACACCACACGTGCCATGTGTCAGATGCTCTCAGACACGAGGACAGAGATGAACAGGGGTCAGGTTTTCACCAGGGGCTGCAAGCTGTGATGTCCCCTCCGTGGTGGAGCTGCGCTGCCGTGGGTGATGACGATGACAGCGATGATAACATAGATGAATTACACCATCTCCGGAATAAAACGCAAAGCTGAGTCTCGACCGCGGATGCAAACAAGTCATATCTCTACTGCGACTTTCAGCCCTCCTCAGAGATGCCAGAGCATGCGTTCCGACACCACATGGCACCATCTCCGTCTGCACCTGGAGGCTCAGTTAAGGCTGAGTCCTCAAAATAAACTCTGTTTTTGAATGAGGAAATCATCACAGGATAATTGGGGCTGCTCAAGTGCCTGGGGTGTCATTCCAACTGAACGCGGTTCTGTCATTTGCCCCCAGAGTTCTAAGAAGCGGCACATCTAATCAATCATCCAATCAAGGATGCAGTCATAGCTGGACCTCTGTCTACCTTTCATCCAGACCTCCAGTGCTTTCCCGTCTCCTGCAAGGACACGAGCACCTCCTCCGAGTCCGCTGGAAAAGCCGTGAGGCAGACACCATCACTGCCGCGCAGCCAGCCGGACCCCCACCTGTGAATGCAGTGGACTTCCAAATGCAAAAAGACAGCCGGCGCCTTAGGACAGCTTTAGCTGCGTGCCAGACCGTGGCTAGCTGCTAGCGTGAAACCCCAGTCACAGGACTCCGGAACAGAATACCTGACACAGATATGGCGCGGCTGCCGTGTCCCCCCCCCACCCCAGATAAGAGCGCAGCAGTAACAGACGGGGAACAAGGCCCTTATCTTGTCAGCTGAGGGATTTATCTTTCTTTCCTCCTTCCTGCATATTCCATAGTGTTTAGTGAGGGGTGGTTTTTTGTTTGTTTTTTTTTTTTAACGGTGTGGCCTATGGAGAGTGAACTGATTTCTTTTCTCCCTCCTTAATTCAGTAAGAATCAGAGCAGAGGATAAACAGCTTGTTGTGCTAGAAAAAATTCTAAACAGTCAAGAAAACGTCCAACTGCCTTTTCTTCTTTCTGCGGTCGGAATTTTGGTCCCGGGTAGCACTCCCCCCTCAGCAGGAACGGGCCCGAGAGCGCTTCGTGCAATGGAGGACACCGGCACGGCCGTGGGCTCTGGGCCTCGCTTGACGCCCACATCAGCTTGGTGCCAGCGAGCGGCCAAAGAGACTTGTGCTTAACATGGGGAGGGAGACGGTGCCCTGCAGGCGAAGAGACTCTTGACGTGACTAATTACAGTGGCCTGAGGAGCTATGTTAAGTTCTGCTTCCTCCAATTCCCACGTGAAATAACAACAGAGAAAAAAAAATCCATGCTGACAAATTAAACAGGAGACGAAACACCAGATGAAGTACACTGACAGAAGTTTATAGGACGGAGAGCAGAAGAAGGGAGAGCAAGTGACTGAGCCAAACAGGGCGAGTTAAAGCCAGCACGCCCGGGCGGGAGGGGTGGGCCGGCTCAGGCCGCGACGCTCCGGGAGAACCCGTGAGCGTGAGCCGCCGCAGCGTCTGCACGCCGTGGGGTGGAGGGGCCGAGCAGGCAGACTGCGGGGCGTCTCTGTGAGGAAAAGCGGTGCTCCCTGGACCCTCTGTCGGGCTTGAAGACCAGACTTCCCTCCTGGTCAGAGGTGAAGCCTGTGCTCTCCAGCAGTGGTTTTCAAAGATGTGGTCCCCAAAGTTGCAGCGGCAGGGTCGCCCGGGAACTTGCTGGGAAAGCAGATTCACAGGCCTCACCCAGAATGACCGAGTCAGACCTCCGGGGTGAGGCCCGGCAACCTGTGTTTGCCCCAGCCCTGCAGGCGACCTGAACGCTCTGCATGGGGACAGGCGGGGACCAGGCACAGCAGAGAGGGCGGGTGCGGGCAGGCGGAGTGTGTTGCAGAGTGCTGGCGCCTCCTTGCTGGGCTCCATCCTGCCCAGGGCTCTGCTTACTGCGTGGAGACACGTGGGGTGGGGGGCGAGCAGACCCTCACCCGGAGACACATGCTGGGCTCCGGGCTCTGTCACCTCTTCATCTGTGAAATGGACATAAAAACCAGCACCACTCCACCCAGACCTCAGGCTGGTTGTGCGAGTCAAATGGGATCACACGTGCTTAGGGAATTACCACGTGGTTGAAGGGCCGGCTGTGCACGAGGGTCGGGGCTGGTCTGGGCCAGAAGTCTGTGATGGCCCTGGAGCTCCGTGTCTGTGGGGGAGGCAGGCACGCAGATCCTGAACTGGACTTGCCTTTGCTCAGTGGAATCTTCCCAACTTTCTGCCTGTCAGCTTCCTCCCCCAGCCCGAGGTGAGCGTGAGGAGGGGAGGAGGGTGAGAAACCCATTCTCCTCCAGAGTGGCTCCCAGCAGGAAACCTGCAGTCCTGAGCAGGGCTGGGCAGTGGCTGTAAAAACAGGCAGGTCCCTCTGAGAAACAGCAGGAGGCAAACCAACCCAGACCGCGGGGATTCCTGCAGGTCTCTGGTACCCTCTGCACGGAGCTGCCGCAGATCCAGATCGTGTGCACCACGGAGCCCCCTCCCTGCAACCGTGGGCAGCAGACTGCAGCACCCGCGGACGGCGGGGGAGGAGAAGGTCCTGACTGGGATCTGGCTACAGGCTTCAGAGGCTTTTAGGGAGGCAGCCTGCAGGATCCTGCTGGGAGACAGCATTCAGGGAAGTGGATTAGCCGGGGTGTGTGGCCCGGAGAGGCCTCTCACTGCTGTCATCTGCTGGGAGAGTGCACTGTCGGGGGCCTAGGACCATCAGCTCCACTCCTGCCATCTGTGAGCCTGATAAGATGCCCGACAGGCGTCTTAAGAATAACCATCTAGTCCAGGTGAACGTGACGTGACTTTCAGGATGAACTCACTGTGTCCCTTGTCTGTAATCAGTCTGCATCTCTGCCCACTGTCACTCTCAGACCCCTCCAGGCTTCTCCTGTTTCCCAGCCACATCTCTGTGTTGTGCACTGGGGCCTGGGATAAACTGCCTGGATTCCAATCCTTCTCCTGCTATCAGCCGACTTGGTGACCTGGGGAAGCGGCCCCTTACTGTTGGGGCTCAGGGGCTCCACATGCCCACCTGGCCATCTCGGGTCCTGGGGCTCTCAGCCTGGGCTTGTCCTCTCACCCGTCTTCCGCCAGCCCCGCCCTTGCACTCTCAGTGTGGATGAATTTCTCATATTTTAGAGTTTAGTGTAATTTCCTCAAAAACCCTTTCCTACACCTTCAAACGTGGTCGGGGACCCTCCCATCTTTGCTCTGTTGCAGTGGCTGGAATTTCATTGACTACTTCCTCCCGTGGAGCCCTGCGCCCTGCGGCCTCTGTGAGTAAACGTGGGGCACTGCTGCCAGCCGGTGCCAGCTCAGTGAAGGGCTCACCACTGCGTGTCAGCGGATGGAGAGACGCCAGCACGTACCATCCGAGCACAACTTGAGCGTTTCCCAGCCTCCCGGGTACCAGGAGCACAGTGAACAAGACGCCATCACTGTCCTTAAGATGCTCAAATAACATCTGAGACAGACTGAGAAGTACACCCACAGCTGCCACGTCAGTGCCACGGTCAGGGTAAGATCGGGGCCCTGGGACACGTCGGAAGGACAAGCCAGCTACGTCCGGAGACCAGGAAGGGTTCATGGTGTGAGTTCACAGCTGCACTCTGGGTCCCACTGAGTAACTGCTCCAGCCCAGCGCTGTCTCAGTGGAAACCCTGGTGTCAGAGAGACCAGACAACACGCGTCCCCAAGCCCTGCTCTACATGAGAGCCTCGGGCTGGTAAGCGCTCAGACGGCGCGTATGGAAGTAGACGCGTCAGCTCAAGTGGCTTTAGCGCTCGCCGGGCTTGTCCTGTCCCCGCACCCCAGGTAAGTTACGCCGCGATTTCTCCTTGTGTCCCTTCGTCGCTGTCGTTCATGCTTTTTTCATCGTCATCATTATCATCCGCTTCAAAGGTAATTACTCCAAAAAGTAATGACACCCATAATCTGGGTTTGTGAATGACTGGTGAATGCACTTAGAATCCTCACCGAATTCCTACAACAACCCCGCAGAGGAGGAACCTTTTCTGATTTACAACTAGGAATCTGAGGCCGGTGGGGTCCTTGCCCACATCTTGGAAGTGAGGGAGAATCGGACGGGCTTCTCTCCGTCTCCTCTGTGCCCTTTGTGCGCTGTTCTGCGGAGGCTGCCTCTCCCCCCTCCCTCTCCCCCCTCCCTCTCTCCCTCTCTCTCTCTCCCTCTCCTCTCTCTCCCTCCCACTCTCTGTCTCTCTGTCTCTGTCTCTCCCTCCGTCTCTCTCTCTCTCTCTCTCTCTCAGCCACCTTTCCACCTTTCTACCGCCTGGCTTAGGGAACCCATACGTTCGTGTTCAGCAGGCCTGCTCCCCATCTTCCAGGTCTCAGGTGAGCGCTCCCTGGCAGGACCACATCTATGACAAAGACTTAACCAATGTCTGAAGCAGAATTTATTCCTAATGCAAACATTCCCTCACTTACTGGACCAGGATGTGCTGAGGGGCTACTGTGTGCCAGAAATGGTGCTACCAAGTTGGAATGACACAAAGATAAAAAATTAATTTCTTTCTGTTCTTTCCTCGTGTCTGGGGGCAGGGACAGGCATGTCCACACATTGTGTGACACATACAGGCGAGGTGTGTGCCCTGAGAACACCCAGCAGGAAGCATCCGGCTCCGTCTGGTAGAACAGAGGAGGCTTCAGGAAGGGGCCACCCGTCTCCGCGCGGAGCAGGGCTTGTAGAATAAGGCACGGATGACGTCTAAAGGGAAGAGGCCCGACGCAGAGCAGGCGGTGAGACACGCGCCAGCAAACCCCGAATGCACACGCAGTGCTGGAGAGCAGCAAAAGAGGGGGCGTGGCGGAAAACTGGCCTAGAGCTGACGCAGGGACGGGCCTGGAAAGGGAGGCTGTGGCCAGCCTATGATGCCCCTCATAGGCTAAGCTAGGAAGTTTGGATCTGGACTGAATGGAGAGGTGGACAGAGAAGAGTGGAGCGTACGTCACAAGTTCCATCTCGGGGCAGCAGGTGAACGGAGACCCCAGTCACCCCAGCAATCAGAGGAGGAGATTTGAGAATTTAAATTTCTGCAGAAACTCTCAGGGGTTTGAGAGGCCTGTGGGACA
Source organism: Camelus bactrianus (assembly GCF_048773025.1). Classification (NCBI taxonomy): domain Eukaryota; kingdom Metazoa; phylum Chordata; class Mammalia; order Artiodactyla; family Camelidae; genus Camelus; species Camelus bactrianus. Next base: position 22,799,700 of record NC_133571.1, on the reverse strand, counting down.
TTCAGGTACACACGTTTAATTAATTGTCAGCTGGAACAATGGGCCAGAGGGGAGAGGTCTGGGCTGAAGACGTAACCTGAGCAGTCCTTCAGTGACGCTGAGAACGAGGTCGTGGAAACAGGGAGCTCACTCAGAGCATACGGACACGTGTGAGCCCCTCAAAGGGGAGGCCTCAGCAAACCCAGAGAAATGCAGAAATGCAAACAGAGGCACAGTTCCCGAGGCAGAGGGAGCAGAAGGAGGCAGGAAGGGGTGCCCTGAGCCAGCTCCTACAAGAAAATCATGCTGAAGAAGGAACAGAATTAGTCAATGGGAAGGTCACGGTTGGCACTGGCCAGGGGTCACAATGGAGGCTGATCTGCGTTGGCTGAGAAATAAGGTTTAGAGACCCACTTAGAAGAATGAGGGGCATGGGCAGAACACTGAGGGGCAGAGGATGGAGGTGGAGGTGAGGTCCAATCCTGTTCATGGTGAATTAATGATTTTAAGCTACCAATTTGAAGATTTTTGGATTCACCTGCCCTGTGAGTTCAACTCACTTGTGGTTTCATGGGTTCCATGGTTCAAAGATGCTGAAGACAGAATGTGTCCTCCCAAAGTTCACACGTGGACGCCTAGTCCCCAGTGTGGTGGTGTTAGTAGGTGGGGCCCCTGAGAGGGGGTTAGGTCATGAGGGTGGAGCCCTGGTGGATGGGATTGGTGCCCTTTAGGAAAGGGGCCGCAGGGCACTCCGCCCCCCGCCCCGTGCAGACACACCAGAGGAAGGCGTCTACGAAGCAGGAAGGCATCGTGGTTCACTGTGTGGTTTTCTGCATTGCAGGCTGAATGCACTAAGAGCGAGGGTCTCGCTAACAGATACATGTTGGTCATTTCCCGGGTCTGAGAAGGTGAGTGGACAAGCTGTAGCTTTGAAGACATTCTGATTTATTGCTGGATCTTTTCAGGATAATTGCCAAAAGAGCCACCTTTCTGTTTCAGAGCTTCCTTTGGTTTGCTTCAGAGAGCATGAAATGATCTTTCTTAAAGTTACCAAAAAATATAAAAGAAAATATAATAAAACAAAACCCAAATTAGGCACCTGGCCCCCTCGGGGGCTGGTGTCCCTGCTCCAGACTGGACTCGCCCAGGGGGAGTCCTGCTGATGCTCCTTCCATCCAGGAGGCAACCTGAACTCGGGGGGAGGCACCGGCTCCCTTACTCAAGGTCAAGGTCAAAGCCATCCTCCTCCCAGACAAGCCCTGGGGACGCCAGTCCAGGTGCCGCCCTCCCCCGCCAGCTCTGAAGGTCAAAGGGATAAAGAACACCTCGGGGAAGGTAATAGAGGGGGAGCGCCTCCTGAAAGGACAATGGAAGGTCCAGGCCGAGCGCAGCGCCAGACCGGGTGCTGCTCCCGAGAAGGTGAAGAGGAGGAGTGTTGACCTGTGAACTCAATTTGCTCCCTGCGTTACACTTGAGAAAATATTCCAGTCCTTCCTGCCTTTTGTGCCCAGGAGAGCCCAGAGGCCACAGCTCTTCACCGCCTGCCACCTGCCTGCTAATTCAGTCGCTGAGCAAGGAGCCCTCGTGCTGACAGGTGGGCCTCCCGTTCGGGGGGATGGATAGCGGGGTCTCTGGCCTCCGGGCCTCCGTGCGGGCTGATTTCATTTCAGATTAAGAGCCGCTGAAATGCAGCAATCGATAACTCAGCTCTTTTGTTTGCTTGTATTTTCCAAGTCCCCAAAGAGATGAGATCTGATTTCGCAGACCTTTAGCAAATTTAATTGTTTTTTATTCACAGTTGCTCAACACAACCCCTTAGAAGCTGGGAGCAGAGAAATTCTCCCCCTGCACTCTGGGCTACTTCGCGGTACGAAGCCGGGGCTCCGCAGGTGCGCAGAGCAGCCCGGGGCCCCGCCAGTCAGCGGGGAGATGCAGAGCTTCCTGGGGGCCTTCACAGCTCCCCTGCCACCCTGGGTAGGATGCCTGCCCTCCTCACTCACGGGACCAACAGAGAAACACAGGGACATGAGATCACGTGCACTCCCTGCTCCTGGACTTCACCCTGACCCCAAATCATGGCCACTAACCGTCTTCAGGAAGGTTGAGAAGGATCTGAAGGAAAAGGTGACCTCTTGGCCAAACAGGATCCTTCCTGGCTGCAGGACCCACCAGGCCCTCAATGACTGCGTCCAAGAGGTGACCTCGCATTTGGCCGGCAGCAGGGCCAGTGATCAGCAGGTCCAGAGACTGTCCCCACTGCTGTCAGCCTCGCAAGGTCCCACCTGCTGAGAACCACTCTCAGCAGTTTTCACTGTCTTCACTCCTCCCCTGTCTTCACAGCACTGTAACATTCCTGAGTCTTGCTCAAAAAGATAACTCTGGCCAATAACTACTAGCCCTTCCAGGAGGTTCCTGAAAGACTCAGTCAGTCAGCAGTAAGGAAACAGCGAAGGCCAGCTTCCCCCGGGCTCTCTGCGTCCACCACCCTAAGCACTAGGCCATGATCCTGCGGGTCCTGATCGGCCCCTGCCTAGCGCTCACATTGAAAGACCCCCCCGAAGCCAGCCGTGGACCCTCCAAAGCAGCCTGAATTTGCCGTCCCTCCCAGGGACACCACAGACACGCTGCGCTCCGAGCCTTGGGAAGCCTCAGCCTTGGCTTTGCCGTGCAGACAGGCTGTTCCTGTGACTTTGAAGGGAAGCCAGAACTCGGCCGTGGCCTCAGAACTCCTCCCCCACTCAGCTGTCTAAGTCTTCGCTATCATGTCGTGGGGTTTCAAATGTGTTTATGATTTACTTCAGTTTTGGGGGCCTTAACATCAAAAGGTTGCTATTGATTGAGACGCTTGACCCCATATAGGTCTGTAATTCTCAGCAAGCAGCTCTGGAAAGTTGTTTGGAACCCGTGGCTTTACATGGTGCAAAACCTTGTACATACAGCATCTCACTTAAATTATTTCTCAACTGCCCCCCACCGAACCAAAACCGAAAAAAAAAATCAAAACCAAACAGAACAAACACACTCAAGAGGTCAGTCTCAAATGGCTCCATCTTCATGGAGAACATGGGGTCCTGGAATGGTCCCCGCAAGGCGTGAAGACAGGAGAGCATGAGAACTTTAACTCAAGCCTTTTCCTTCTTTGTCTGATGATCTTAACAACAAAGTGTACTGAAATTTGAGAAGGAAAACAAAGAATAAGAGGTTACAAATTAAAACTAAGCTACTGCAAACTGGATGTCATCCGCGTGCTCCTTCTGAGAACAACATGCAGGTTTCAGGCTAATTAGGTCCTCAGGCATTTGCCGGTCTTGAGTTGAGGAAGTTGCATCACTCAGCTTGCCTGCCTGTCTAATGGGTCTAAATGGCTCAGGAAATGCCTGAGAAATGGGAAATCCAGGCTGGCAACCGTTTGCAGCGCAGAGAAGGCAGGCAGCAGGCCGGGACCTGCCCAGCGAACAGAGGGAGGGAATGGTACCGCCCCCAGCAGCCTCCTCCCTCCTGGGCCTGTATGCAAATAACTCAGCAGGACACCAGGACCCAGTTGCTTTCCCATCTGCTCTTTTCTCTCTTTCCTCCTTCTGTAAAAAAAGGCAGGAATTCTCTCCATTCTGCATTGGTGCTTTCTGTAATGGTGCAAAGCATTTTTCATTTATCATCATAATGCCGGTCAGAGGAACTCCTAATAATGTAAAGACAGGGAGAAAGCCATTAGGGTGTGTCCACGTTGCAGCTTTAAGCCCATTCCCCACTTTGGCGGTGAGTGGGCAGGGCTGCTGCCCCCACCAGCTGCCCAGTGGATGCAACGTCCAGCCTCTTCCTGGAGGAGCCTCAGGAACGTGGAAAAGCCCCAGACCTGAACTGGGACTGCAGAGCCCGGCAGCTGGTGTTCCCGGAGGAACTCAGCTGCTCTCTACAACTCCTCCCCAGCAGGCAGTGGGGAGGTGCCCTATCCTGACCAGCAATGTAGGAGGAACCAGACGCGTGGTGGCCTGGAGGTGACCTCCAGGCAGCCCGCCATTTCACAGGAGGCCGAGCTGGTATCACAGCCCTCCTGGTCTCCGAGCAGCTGCCGCTCTCACGACTTCTCAGCTACAAGTGTCCCTCCCAGGCCAGCACCGAACCCCTGGGCTCTGCCCTGGACACACCGCTCAAGCCACCAGGTTCCAACCACACGGTCTCAACCCTGAACGGACGGACGGGCTGCCCCTGCAGACATTCCACTGGTCAGCACCTTCGGCCATTCTAACCACGTCAGCTTTCTCCCAGCAAACTTAAAACCCAGACATCATCAGAGCTGACCTTTACTACAAATGGATTCTCTTCTAAATCGTCCTCGCAGAACAGAAAAGGCATGGCCTCTGCAGACAGAGAGAGCTGAACCGAAACCCCTGGTCTGACACCAATTTAGTAAATAAGACCTTGGCCAGCTTAACGCTCCTCAGCCTCAGCTTTCTCATCTGTAAAATGGGGGCAATAATCCCTACCTCCCAGGGTTACTGTAAGGAATAAATGCAATGAGGGAAAGCAGTATCTCTCAAGTTGGGATGTGCAGAAGGATGGCCTGAGTGTCTTGTGGAAATGCAGGTGCCGATTCTGGAGGCCGGATGGGGCCTGAGCGACAGCGTTTCTACAAGTCTCCCAAGCAAAGAAAATGCTGCTGGCCCGGCCCCACATTGTGCGTCGCAAAGATGTGGCGCTCCCAGGACAACGCCTGGCGCCTAGCAGGCACTTAGCAAGCACAGATCTTGTTACTGACTGCTGCTTGCAGATGACTGCGCTCACTGTTACACAGTAGAAACAAGAACAACAAGAGATGCAGTGCCTGATCTCACCCAGATGATTTATTCGATATTCAACAACTATGCAAAATTTAGGAGAAATAAATTATACATGTGAAATGCGTCAAATAAGCTAGTGGATTTCAAGTGATTTAAAGTGTTAGGAGGAAGGAGCAGGATCGGCTCCTTGGTGGGACTTCTTGGGTGCTGCCTCCCTGATTTATACTGAAATGCACTCCTTTCGGGGGCAGGGGAAAGAGGCTCCGCCCCGGGATTCGCACTCAGACTAGCGTGGGATGAGGTAGATGCGGTTCCGTATGATCTGCAGAAGGGAGCTGGGCCCCTTTACTCTGGCAGATCTCGCTAACTTCGAGGCTTCTGAGATTTACCGAGGACAATTTTCACCAAGTGGGTATCAGAAGGACCTCAGGGCTTCTGGCTTTCAGCTTTCCTGTGGGCCTGATCAGAAACGAACGGTCCTTTTAAAGACCCAGGTGTTTGACAGCCACCTCTCATCTCACGGATTCCAGCACCCGGTTCCAGCGGTGGTGTCCTTTCACTTTAAAAGCCAAAGCAAGATGCTTCTTCCCAAAGTGAAACTGAAAATTGTATGATACTTGATAAACCATCCTTTCCCCAGCATTTCAAAGAAGAGCTTTTTACTCCTCTCCTCATTTTTTGGGTCAATTTTATTCTATTTCCTCTGTGGGGAAACCAAGGCTTAGAAAGTTATGGTATTTGCTTAAAGTGTCTCCTACCGAGCCAAGTTAGGGGAAACACAGCCACTGGTTCCCTCTAGAGACAGTCCTTGATTTCCTGTCTTCTGAGGGTCAGGAGGCAGCGCTGTGTGATGGTTGAGAACGTGGCTTTGTGTAGTCAGACAGACTGGCATTCATGCCCTGACTCTGATGGTCACTAGCTTTGCGACCTGGAGCCGGCCCATTTATCTCGCCAACATCTATTTCTGCCCATAAGAGGGAGATTTTGAACACTTGCCTTCTGAGGGATTGTGGTGGGAATTAAATGAGATAATAGCCACGAAGCTCTTAAGATCATGCCCGGCACATATGGAATCTCAGTAAATGTGATTATTATTAGCAGTAAGAGTGAGCAGAGAGGCTGAGAGCAGAGATGTGGAGCTGGACTGCCTGGGCTCGAGTCCTGGATCTACGTACTAGCTGAAGGTCCACGGCCAGTAGCTTAAGTTTAAGCTTGAGGATGAGATAATATTTTTAAGGGTTTGGAATAGTGCATGGCATAGAGCAAATACTGTGTTTTAGGAGTTTGTTATTATTATTTTTACTACTACCATTACCGTGCCCACGGATAGTGGGGCATAATGAAAAGCTCTACAGGCTGAGTTGTGTCTCCCCAAAATCGTATGTTGAAGTCCTAACTCCCAGCACCTCAGACTATTTGGAGATAAGGACTTTTCAGGGATAATTAATGTAAAAGAAAGTCATATGAGTGGGCCCTAATGCAATCTGACTGGTGTCCCTTTAAGAAGAGGAGAGATGCCAGAGGCAGGTGAACAGACGGAAGACCGTGTGAGGACGCTGTGAGAAGGTGGCTAAATGCAAGCCACGGAGAGGGGTCTCAGGAGGGGCCGGAGCTGCCACCCCACTGCTCTGGGGCCCCCAGCCCCCAGCCCCCAGCCCTGTTTATCCCACCAGTGTGTGGTACTCTGTTACAGCAGCCTGAACACGTTAGTACAGACGGGCTATCCCTCTCTGTCTCCCACACTTTATGTTTTTGGTGTCACATTGTACATCTTTTATCGTGCGCATCCCTTCACTAATTATTGGAGTCCTAGTTATTTTGACTACCTTTGTCTCTCAACCTCCACACGAGCGTTATAGGTAAGTGATGACTCTGCTGCCTTTGCTGTGTGTCGCCCTTTCTAGTGTGATTTGTTCCTTCTTACGTGTTCTTGTTACTAATTCGGGCTCTTTCTTTTCAGTGTAAAGGAGTCCCTGAAACATTTCTTACAAGGCGGCTTTCGCGGCGATGACCTCCTTAGCGTTTGCTGGTCCGGGAAACACTCTAGCTCCCCTTCGGCTCTGAAGGACAGCTGTGCAGGGCGGAGTACTCTTGCTTGGAAGAGCTTTGTTTTCAGCACGTTGAAGATGTCACAGCACTACTGGCCTGCGGAGTTTTTCTGCTGCAAAATCTGTGCCTGGTCTTATGGGGGCTCTTTTATAAGTAACAAGTTGTTCTTTTGTTGCTTTCAAGTTTCTCTCTTTAACTTCTTCCATTTTAATTATGTATCCTGGCGTGGGTCTCTCTGGGTTCTCCTTACTTGGAGCGCTCTGGGCTTCCTGGATCTGGATGTCTGTTTTCTCCCCCTCGTTAGGGAGCCATTATTTCATCAAACAACACTTCCACCCCTTTCTTTCTCTCGCCCTCTGGGAGCCCTATAATGCAAATGTCAGCCTATTTTATGTTGTCCCATAAGTCCTGTAAGCTACTTTCACTTTTTTTCCCCCCATAATTTTTTTTCTTTTTGCTGCTCCAATTGGGTGAGTTACACTGCCTTGTCTTTGAATTCACTGATCTTTTCTTCTGTTTGATCTAGTCTGCAGTTGACTCCCTCTAGTGTATTTTTTAGTTCAATTATTGTATTCTTCAGCTCTGTGACTTCTATTTGTTACTTTCTTATATTTTCCATCTCTTTGTCATTTTGTGTTTATCCATTCTTTGCCCCAGTTCAGTGAGCATCTTCATGACAGCTGCTTTTAACTCTTTATCAGGTAAATTACTTACCTCCATTTCATTAAGGGCTTTTTTGTTGTTGTGTTTTGTTTTGCTGAGGTTTTATCTTATGCTTTCATTTGGAAAATATTCCTCTTTTTCTTTGCATTGCTTGACTCTCTGTGTTGGTTTCTATGCAGCAGATGAAGCAACTACCTCTCTCAGTCTTGACGAAGTGGCCCCGTGTGGGAGGTGAACCCTGTCATTCACCCTCACTCAGCTCAAACCTTTGTGCTTATCCAAGAGCCTGTCAATCACATTGTGAACAGCTCCCCATAGCTGAGAGTGTGCCAAGACCTGCCAGTGTCCTACAGGGGAGGATCTCAGCACTTATTTCAGGCTGTTTGGAAGCCAGATCTTTAGGCAGCATCTTTTAAAAGGATCCAGATACATATATTCTTGTGGGACCACAAGAGTAAGCTCACTGTCCACCAGAGCCAGTCGATCTGAAGGAGTCCCCTGGGCAGCATTACAGAGATTGGGCCTCCAGACCAGCTTATAAGCCTTTTTTGGGTGAAACCAGTGAGTGGGAGCAAGGTGGAGGGGAGAGCCCCGATGGCACCCAGCCTGCGTTCCAAGAGCAGTTCTGCAGGCACTATGCCTCTGGCCAAAGCTCCGGGGCACGCAGAGGCCCCCCCCAGCAGAAAGACGGAGGGGGTGCCACATTTTGCTGTCTGTGGAGTGCCCTGGGGCTGCCAGACTGCCAGGAACAACATCCCCAGTTGCCACAGTCCCATGGAAACCGGGAATGCAAGTCCTTCCAGCCACCAGAGCCAGGTGACCAAGGAGTGTCTCCTGTGTGGCAACCACAAGACCTAGGACACCAGACAAGCGTAAAGCTCCCCTCCAGGAGACACTGGCACCCTGGACACAGCAGAGAGTGAACGTGAAGGTAGCGCCCGCCCTCTGGGGTCTCAGGAAAGGATTACGGTCAGCCCCGAGGTGCATGTTTGATTAGAATTAGAAGCCCGCCTGCCAGGCCACTGTCATGATGGTTAGCGAGCAGGACCCTGCACAGAAACACTGGGCTCCTGGGTCTATTGCCTCTTGCTGTGCCCTGGGGGTGGTTGCCACTTAAGAATCCTTTCTCCACTGGTTGCAGCCCTGTGGGACCCACGAGTGTAAGCCTCACTGGCCGCCAGACCCAGGCAATGTAAAGGTGACCCCTAGGAGCAGTCACAAAAATTGGAGCACCAGACGGGTTTATGGGCTCCCATCCAGGTGACATCAATGATTACAGTCCCGTGGGACCACGCACACATGCTCCCCTGGCCTCCAGACCCAGGGGAACAAGAGGTGTCCCTTGGGTGGCTCAGACAGCGGCACAAAAACAGGGGCACCGGACCCGCGTGAAAGCTCCCACCCAAGACACAATGGTGCTCTGGGCCGTGGCACAGGGAGAGCGCGAAGATGGCCCTGCCGGTCTCCATCTCTGGAGAGTCCCACCAGGACCCTAGATGCTCATGTTAAATTAGATGCCTGCCCCTCGGGCTGAAGCTTTATTATACGCGCATGAGCCTCCTTCACTTTAAGTCATGGCACAATTGGCTGCCTCCTCCGAGCTGGGACCTGGGTGGGTGAGTCTGAGTGCGTGAACACTTTAAGAGCAATTTCTCAGAGCCCTGGAGTCTTGTGGGTCTCAGGACACAAGCCCTGTTGGTTTTCAAAGTTAGACGTTTTGGGGGCTCATCTCTCAAGGGTATGTCTTAAAAGTTGGGATGCCCGACATGGGGTTCAAACCCCTCTCTACTCAGGGAGAAGGTCTGGGTTGTGCGTTCCCACCTGGTTGTGTGACGCTACGCCCGGTGAGATTTACGTGCTTTGTGCTTTGATGTGGTTTTCTTCTTGTTTGCCTGATATGAAGTAATCATCAGCCAGCCTGTAGTTTTTTTAAGAGGAAGTTTTTCCATATGTAGCGGTAGACTCGGTGGGTCTGTGGTGGGTCTGTGGGGAGGAGATGAGTTCATGATCTTCCTACATCACCATCTTGAATGGGTCGTCCTTCCCTCAGAAATACAAAGGGTCATAAGAGCCTGCTATGGGCAATTATGTGCTAACAGACTGGATAACCAGGAATAAAGGGATAAATTTCTGGAAATACACAACCTACCAAGACTGAATTATGGTGAATTACAAAGTCTGAACAAACGGATTACTAGTAAGGAAACTGAGTCAGCAATCAAAACCTCTCAACCAGTGAAAGTCCAGGACCAGATGGCTCCACTGGTGAATTCTACCCAACATTCAGAGAAGATTTAATACCGAACCTTTCCAACTTTTCCCAAAGTCAAAGAGGAGGGAACGCTTCCTTTTACAAGGCCAGCATTACCCTAATACAACAGACAAAGACACTACAACTAAAGAAAATTACAGGCAATATTCCTGATGAATATCTACGCAAAACTCCTCAGCAAAATATTAGCAAACTGAATTCAATAATACATGAACAGGATCATACACCGCGATCAAGTGGGATTTATTCTCAGATGCAAGGATGTTTCAACATCTGCAAATCAATTAGCACGATACAACACATTAACAAAATGAAGAATAAAAATCATATTATCATCTCAACAGAAGCAAAAAAAGTAGCTGACAAAATTAAACATTCATTTGTGATAAAAACTCTCAACAAAGCAGGTATAGAGGGAATGTACCTCAACGCGTAAAGTCTGCATGACAGGCCCACAGCGAACATCCTGCTCAACCATGTAAAGCTGAAAATTTGTCCTCTCAGATCCGGAACCAGACAAGAATGCCCACTCTTGCCACTTTCATTCAATGCAGTCTTGGAAGCCCTAGCCAGAGCAATCAAGAAAAAGAAATACAAAGCAACCAAATTGGAAAGAAAGAAATAAAACTGTCACTATTTGCAGATAACATGATATTATACGTAGAAAACCCTAAAGATGCCACCAAAAACTGTGAGCGATCATAAACAAATACAATAAAGTTGCAGGGCGCAAAATCAACATACAAAAACCTGCTGCATTTCAATACACTAACAAAGTACAGAATAAGAATTTTTTTAAATCCCATTTACAATTGCATAAAAAATAATAAAATAGCTAGAAATAAATTTAACCAAGGAGGTGAAAGACATACATATTGAAAGCTACAAGACATTAATGAAAGAAACTGAAGAAGACATGAATAAATGGAAAGATATTCTGTGCTCATGAATCAGAAAAATTAATATTGTTAAAACATCCATACTGCCCAGATCAGTTTACATATTTAATGTAATCTTTATCAAAATACCCATGACATGTTCCACAGAACTAATATAATCCTAAAATTTATATGGAGCCACAAAAGAGCCCAAACAGCCAAAGCCATCTTGAGAAAGAAGAACAACACTGGAGGCATTCTTCCTGGTTTCAGACTATATTATAAAACTATGGTGATTAAAACAGGGTGGTGTTGGCATAAAGACAGACACACAGATCACTGGAACAGGATAGGGAGCACAGAAATAAACTCACACACACACAATTAATTTACAATGAAGGAGCTAAAAATACACAATATGGAAAGGACAGTATCTTCAATAAATAATGTTGGGCAACAGGACAGCCACACGCAGAAGAGTGAGACTGGACCCCTGTCTCACACCATACACAGAAATTGACTCAAAGTGGATTAAAGACTTGAACATAAGACATGAAACCATAAAACTCCTAAAAGAAAACGCAGGTGGTAAGCCCCTTGACATTGGTCTTGGCAGTGACTTTTTGAATAAGAAACCAAAAGAAAAACCAACAAAAGTAAAAATAAGTGGGACTTAAGTGGGACTGCCTCAAACAAAAATGTTTCTATACAGCAAAGGAAACCATTGACGGAATGAAAAGGCAGCCTACTGAATGGGAGAAGATATTTGCAAATCATATTTCTGATAAGAGACCAATATTTAAAACATATATAAAAAACTTCTACAACTCAACCAAACAACTGGACTAAAAAATGAATAGAAGATCTGAATGGACATTTTCCCAAGGAAGACATACAGGAACAAGAAAAAATGCTATACATCACTAATCATCACAGAAATGCAAATCAAAACCACAATGAGATATCATTCCACACCTGTCAGAATGGCTATTATCAAAAAGACTAGAAATGACAAGTGTTGGCAAGGATGTGGAGAAAAGGCAACCCTCATGCTCTAAAGGTGGGAATGTGTAATTGGTGCAGCCACTATGGAAGACAGTATGGAGTTTCTCCCCAAAATTAAAAATCGACTTACTATATGATCTAGCAACTCCACGTCTGGGTATTTATCAGAAGAAGACAAAAACACTAATTCAAAAGGATATATGTACCCCCATTTTCAGTATAAAATTATTTGCAATAGCCAAGATATGGGAACAACCATATTGTCCATTGATGGATGAATGGATAAAGAAGATGTGGTTTATACATACAATGGAATATTACTCAGTCAAAAAAAAGAATGGATTCTTGCCATTTGTGGCAATATGGATGGATCATGAGAGCATTGTGTTAAGTGAAATGTCAGACAGAAAAAGACAAATACTGTATAATCTCTCTTATATGTGGAATATAAACATATATATTTATATTATATATTAAATGTGTTAAATATATATACTATATTTAAAATATATATTTTAACATATATATAAAGAGAGATAGATACAAACAAGCTCATTAGGTGTAAAGAACAGATTGGTGGTTGTGAGAGGCAGGGGTGGGGAAGTGAGAGAAATCAGCAAATTATTTTTGGGTTTTTTGTTTGTTTAAAGAAATTGGTAGAATATGAAAACAAATATATGTGTGTATATGCATGACTGGGACATTGTGCTGGACACCAGAAACTGACACATTGTAACTGACTGTACTTCAGTTAAAAAACAATTGAATAATAAGAAAGGCCCTAATATCTACAGTTAGTTATAGAAATAAATATAGATGTAGGTGAATGGGTGTATACATGTATACATACTTGATAAATGGTTTTGTTGTATGTTGATATCCAAATTAAAAAAATAAAATTCAGTTTTCATATGCACAAAAATTAATTCCAGTAATTTAAAACCTTACAAGTCAAAAAGCAAAACTTTCACACTTTTAAGAGGAAATCATGAGCATTTAATTATGCTCTTGATTAAAGCAGGATTTTTTTTAATACACAAATGGCACAAAATGTTTAAGAAAAAAATAATAAATTTGACACCATTAAATTTTAAAAGTACATCAAAACTACATTGTACCAGAAACAGCTCTACATACAATAGCCAAGTCATGAAACAACCCAAATATCCACTGATAGATGACTGGATAAAGAAGTTGTGGTATATTTACACAATGGAATACTACTCAGCGATAAAAGGAATAAAATAATGCCATTTGCAGCAACATGGATGGACCTGGAGATTGTCATTCTAAGTGAAGTAAGCCAGAAAGAGAAACAAAAATACCATATGATATCACTCATATGTGGAATCTAAAAAAAAAGAAAAGAAAAGAAAAAAGAAGACACTAACAAACTCATCTAAGAGCAGAAACAGACTCTCAGACATAGTAAACAATTGTATGGTTGCCAGGGGAAATGGAATGAGAAGGGATAAATTTGGGAGTTTGAGATTTGCAAATGTTAACCACTATATATCAAAATAGATAAAAAACAAATTTGTTCTGAATAGCACAGGGAACTATGTTGTTGTAAATATCTTGTAATAGCCTTTAATGAAAAAGAATATGGAAACGAATATACGTATTATATGCATGACTGGGACATTATGCTGTACACCAGAAACTGACATATTGTCACTGACTATACTTCAACTAAAGGAAACAAACAAACAAACAAACACCTTGTACTTGAACGAGAGTCACTTTTTGGATCCAGACGCTGTCTTAGGCGTTCTGGGTATGATGGCGACAAAAAAGACAAAGACCTGGGTCCTTGTGGAGTTTGTATTCCAGCAAGTAATGACAAAAAAAATTAACTACGAGCTGAATAAATGCACAAATTCTACCAGAAAGTTATGGACACTTTTTTAAGAAGAGAAAATTGAATATAAGACTCTAATCAATTTTTTAGCAGAATTTTTTCCGCAGGGTTGTTTATGCAGCTGGTAATCTTGAAAGATGAGGTAACAGATCTGCATGGACAATGAGCAGGCTCACCAAACTTCTTGTAATCAAAGCTGTAGATTTCCAAAATTCAGGCTTCCTTGGTGCCGCATAGGTACCCTGTGTATACAGCATCCTTCTGGGCCCCCATGTCACCTCCTCGGGACTCTGGGGCTATTTAAAAAAATACAGATGGACTGTATCTTTTACCATCTCTCAGACTCTCCCTGGCCTGGAGGCTACAGCCTGGAAAGCTGGAGGCCCTAAACTGGAGTGTCAATTCTGAAGGGTCACTGTCGGCACAAGTTCACGGCCAGAAACCTGAACTCGTCCAGAGGGACAGGACGGGCCATGGGAAGGCTCACTGGAAGGGAAGGAGGCAGTGGACGTCGCCAGCAGAACAGGCAGTTGGCACCCTCCTCAGCCAGATTGGACAGGGCAAGGGGACGCAGGTGGAAAACTCTGTGGGGAGGAGACAGACATGCAGACGCAGGGAGAGGTGTCTAGAGGGAGAATCTGGCAGAAGGGAGGCAGCAGATCAGAACAGCGCACACAGCAATTTCTGAAATATTTGGTAAGAAACATTCAGCTATGAGTGCCATCAGGTGTCACCGCTAACCTTCTGAACAGCCAGTCAGATGCCTAAGCGATGCTCAGCCAAGACAACCCAGAGCTCTCTCCTCCCTCCATCAGGAAAAAGCAGGACCCTTCCACCAGGTGCACTACACCGTGGCCAAACTGTGGCGCTCAGAGCGGAACGTGAGAACTCTCCGGGTTAGCTGAGCCACGGGTTGCTCAACAGCTCATGCTCCTGACCGCTGCCTGCCTGCAGGACCCAGGAACAGCAACATCTCCAGAGAGCAGTTAAGTCCCTCAGTAACGATGGAAGTGAAATGCACTCACAGGCACAACCCTTATCAGCAAGGCATTCACCAGACCAAAGTTCAGAGGAGACAGGGACTCCTCGTGTGGCTTCACAAGAGGAAAACACAGCTAACCCCAAATACTCACAATGCCAATGCGCGTCTCCCCCAGGCTAAGGGGCCGGGCACTTACTACAGATACGTAGGTTAGTCAGCAAGCGCTTTGTTCAGATTCGAGGTAGAGCGTGGGAAGCCTCCACCAGGCAGGACAGACGACAGTTCTGGGAAAGAAAGGGTCTCCGTCTTGACCCACGTCACCCCTGTCATCTTTGTCTTGAGCCCTTGGGGAAGTCGCCTGAAACTGCATATGCAGTCACTTCCCATAAACGAGCCCTAATTAAGCCCCTGTTCCGGGAGGCCTGTCTGGAGGGTTACCAGATCATTAGTCTTGGTTCCAAAGAAGGAGTCTGTGTGGGGAAGAGGTCAGAGGATCCAGAGCTGTCAGCACCGTCCAGTCCCTCCTCTTCCCTCCGAGCAGGACGACCTGCCTGCAGCCCCCAGGCCGGCCGGGGAAGGACCATCAAGGCGGGCAGGACCTACGTCCTTCTCAGACGCCTTTGTCCCCACCTCCCCTGTGACCCTGTTGCCTTCACAGAGAAAATGACTAGCCAACGGCCTCTGGTCAGCCAGCGCGGGACACTTGCAGGACAGCCACGCCTCTGATCTTGAGGGGCCAGTGCAGACGGACCTGCATGGTGGAAACCAGTGGGGAAGCTGTCAGATAGGTGTGAAAGCTTCTTTCAGGGCAAATGCTCGGTTTCTCAGTTAAGAAGTTGGTGTTTTCCCCTCTGCTGCAGTCTTCTTCAAGCTTCAGGTCCCTGTCACACCCCACAGGGAGCAGCGTGCTCTGCCCTGGAGTCGGAGGGGCACACACACTCCACTGGCTCCAAACAGAGAGAGAATGAAGGTAGGAATGAGGATGCAAGAGACAGCAGCCGGGCCAGAGCCTGGTGGGGCTGAAGAGAGAACACTTCGACTCACAGCTAGAACAGGCGTGGGCCAGCCAGCGCTCATGAGCTCCCACAAGCCACCATCCCGGCCACTGGCTGCTCTATTACTGAAACCGACTTCTATGAAACAGAGAAAGAAATACATTCTTTGCTTGGCTTTCTGGTTTGAGCTTCTGTAGACTGTCCAGATCCAGAAGCTCAAGGCTTGAGTGTCCCCAGTTGGCTGCTCCCTAAGGGAAGTAAAGTCTGGGTGCATCATAATGGGAGGCTGGCCTCAGGCCAGCGGGTCTGAAGCAGGGGAACTGGGGGGGGGGGCGCACATTAAGTGGGCCTTGAGCCTACGCAGTGTCATCACTGCTGCCTTGTCTCTTGGTCTCTCATTGCTGCTGAGACAGATGACCACAAGCATCACGGCTTAACCCCGTAACTGCATTATCTTCTAGTCCTGCGGGTCAGACACCCAACACGGGGCTCACGAAGCTGAAGGCAGGGCGTCATCAGGGCTGGTCCTTTCTGGGGGCTTCAGAGGAGAACCCATTTCTATGCTTTTTTCAGCTTCTAGAGGCCACCCGTGTGCCTTGGCTTGTGGCCCCTCTCTGCATCCCTCCAGCCTCTCGCTCCCACTGTCATAGCTCCTGCTACCACCTCTGACCTCGCCTCCCTCTTGTAAGGACAGTCGTGAGTCCACCAGGCCTGAGTGATCCAGGATAAGCTCCCCATCTCATAATCCTTAACCTAATCACATCAGCAGGCTCCCTCCTGCCATGTAAGGTAACAGACACCGTTCCCAGGGATGAGGGCGTGGATGTCTTGGGGGCTGTCATGCAGCCTCTTGCACTGTCATTTGCAAAGTTCCACTGAGCAACTGTTAAGCGAGAACAGGACACGGTACCTGCGCTGATCACCCGCCCTCAACAACTGAAAGGAGGGAGAGGCTGATGGAGACTCGCATGATAGAACCTTCCGGTGAGATTCCTGGACCCCGAGGTCTCAGCCTCGTGTCTCCACGGCGGACGGGCCTCCAGCCCTGACCCACATCCTCTCTTGTTCAAGCCTGAGCATCTCTCGCTCAGGCTGTGACGGCCCCCCAGCGTCTGCTACTGCCCTCCTCCTATTTCATCTACACACAGCAGCTAAAAGAACTCTTTCCTTGCTTGTCCCACTCTCCAACTTCTTGTCATCACACTTAAAATCAAAACCAGCTTTTCATGGCCTTCAGACCCCTGCATATCTGGCTTCTGTCTCCCTCCTTCTCACTGGGTTCCACTCCCGCAGTGTCACCTGCCCAGTCCAGCCACAGTCGCCTCCTTTGGCCCCTTGAAGCGCGCTGGGCTCTTCCCCCCTCACAGCCTCCTCGTGAGCTCCTCCCTCTGCCTGAAACACTCTTCTGTCTCCTTCCACCACGGTCTCTCCTCATCCTTCATGTCTCAGCTTACACATCACTCCTCCAAGGGCTTCCCCCCACCTCAGACGGCGCTCTCTCCGGGAATGCACCCCTGCCATCCCTCATGTCACTCTGTGTGCGGTCCCAGGGTCCACATCACTTACTACATGGGGCAACGTCCTACTTACTTACTTGCATATACTACCAGAGCCTCTCATGTGTATATAATAAAATCAGACAAATCATTTACCTGCAACGCAGCTGCTCTTTCTAGGGCCGATGACCTCCCCACAGAGCTACGAGCTAATGGAAGGAGCAGGCCCGGGTCTGTCTTTTTCATCCATGTGCACTAAGCAGCCGGGCCATCTGTCGGATGGGCGGATGGATAAATGAATGGCTGGTGGATGAATGGAAAGATGACGGATGTATGAAAGCTAACCCAGAGGAGAAGCTCAACTCGCCCTGACCTGCGTCCCGGTCTCATAAGTGCACGCCTTGGTGATGGCTTCTGTCCACTTGGCAACGCGACCCTTATTTCAATACAAGGGAGACCAGGGTGGGGCCCCGAGCCTCCTCAGTCTGAAACTCTGTCCGCATGTCAGTACACACAAGACACACAGAGATCAACAGGCAGGCAGACAAAGCCTTGGCCATTTCTTTTGCTTTCTTGAGTTTCAGTAGAGAATCGATACGCTAACCAGGAAAACCTCTATGTCGATCTCCCCGCTCCTCCCTCGCCCCCCCCCACCCCACACAGGGACCCTGCCAGGGTGCGAGCAGCTGGCCTCGCACAGCAGACCCACGGGACCGTAATCACGTCTGGTCTGTGCGTGGACGGCAGGCTCTGGGGGCCCGCCTCACCCCTGCTCCAGCCTCACCCCTCCTCGCTCACTCTGCTGCACTGGCCGCCCTGGGTGAGTGCAGACTGGGTGTCTGTTCCTTCCCTACCTGCTCTGATCCACTGAAATCCCCGTCTTCCCTGGAGCCTGGGAGATGGGAAACAAAGGCCGTTTGGGATCTTTCGGTGGCGTCTGGCCTGTGCTGTGACCTCGTGCTCTGTGCACGCAGCTCCTAGCCTGCGCCACCTGCTTCAGGTGGGCCCTTCTCCGGCGTGCTGGACATCTTTCCACGGGTTCTACGGGCCCTTGGTTCCTATAATTCCTCTAAGTTCACAGCTCTGACGCTAGCTTCCCTGTGGGCTCTGAATCCCATTCAAAATTGCTTTGTTGACATTTAAAGGTCTCCATCAGTCTAGCCTCGTGGCAAAGAGGACCGGATAAAATCACCCCTGCCTCGCCACCTCCCGGCTGGACCTCGGACAAAACCATTTCTGTCTCTTAGGCAAGTGTAAGTGGTCCTTCCAGCTCTAAAATTCGCTGATCTTAGGACGCCTCCCGTTCAGCCAGTCGTCTGAGCCCTTCTGACTGCCAGTAACTCACAGAAAATCCCATTAAAAGAGCAAATGAAACCTGTTACCAGGCCTTTCAGGAGACTGCCAAAAGCTCAAGATGTCTTCTACCACGGACTGTTCGTTTTCCAAAAGACTCGCAGCGCCAAAGGGGAGTTCCAGGTGAGACACAGACACAACTTCCCAACTGTATACGCTGTGGGTCAGGGAAGGGAAGCAGCGGTCCAACTCCTTCCGGGGAGGATGGGCCATCTTCCTTTAGGAAGAGGGTGGTCTCGATCGATTTTGAAAACCTATGATTGCCCTAGACTCCCTGATTCTGTCCCTGTCTCGATAACTTTTACTACCTTTGTTTCAGTTTCCAAACGGAACTGAATGAGATAATGAACGTGACATTTTCCTTCTAAATAAAAACAAACAGCCTGGAAGAGCAGCTCTGTTCCTACCTGTGAATTCTCTGAAGAGCTGAAGTTTTCAGAGCAACCTCACACCCAGGACAGAAGTAACCGCTGGACCTTTCCCTACAGGGAGACAGCTGCAGGACAAGCCGAGGGATGAAGCACGGACCTGGTCCTGCGTGGACAGGAACTTGGGGCCTCGCGGGTACAGGGGTTTCCAAGCACCTTGCCCACACTCTGCCCTCTGCAGGGATCGGCGCATCAGTCGCACAGCTGGGTGTGGTGCCTGTTTCTGCACCGCAGGTCCGCCCCAGATGCGTACGTGCCAATGGGCACAGCCTACGACAGTTGGCAGGGACTCAGTGCACCAGCCTCCGCCCATCCAGACACCCAGAGAGCAGAAACGCACCTGCTCCCCTCCCCTGCAGAGCCCCCGACAGCAGGACACGTGTCCCCCTCAGTGATTCAGCTCTTAACCTGCCCGCAGAGGGCTGCGTACTGCTTTCAAATTCCCTCTAAACCAATGAGCTTGTCTCTCTGGCTCCCATTGAGATCAAAGGGCAAGTTCCTTAATGTCTAACAAAACCAGCTCTTCGTGGGGCTAGGAAAGCACTCCCCATCAAGGCTACGCTGCACGGATCAGATCACAGGGACCCCTAGTCCAAAACCCGATTTCACTGAAGTCGGCCCTGAGCCACAGACTGGGTAAGCTCGGCTGTCACTGCCGTAGAAGGCAAGAGAAAGAACTGTCAGGTGTCCTCTCTCCTCCGTCGTGTCCACGCACAGTCCTACAGGAGACGCAGGGTGCTTGGTCAGTGCACACCCTGCCTGTCATCATTTTGCGGGGGCAGCAGTGGGCTTAAACTGCCGTTCAGTAGAGGAGAGCCGGGGAAATGTTTAGCAGATCCTGAGAAAAATGATAACTTATTAGTCCTCAAGCTTGAGGTTGTCCAATTTCACACGTATCCTCAGTTCACACAGGAGAAGACTGAGAATAAGAAAGATTTTGAGACCAACTCAAGGTCACACAGTCATATTGAAATAGAATGGAGACTAGAAAAACAGGCCCACTGACTCTCAGTCCTCTCTTTCCCACAAAGGAAATACACAAGGGATAGAATGAGAAAATATTTTTTTTTTGTCCTCCATTTTTTTTGCATCTCTCTGCCAACACTTCCTCCCAATCTCCCAATTTACTCCCTAATTCCAGCTTGGTTAAATAGGACAGTACAGCAAAAACAAGACGAGAGGCCTGTTCGCTTGGATTTTCAAATCAAGTCCTATCTGAGGTTCAAGTTCACTTGGAAGCTCTTATGGTGAAACTGGTGGTACTTTGCCTGCTGCGACGGGCTCCCCACTCCTGCCCCCCACACAGCGGAAGCTGAGTCTGACAAATGTGGGCTTGGTTTTGCTGGTGAAGTCCAGCTGGGGCCATGCAGTCTACTCGCCAGCCTGGCGGGTTCACTGGCAGACATGGAGGGGGCTTGCTGGGTGGGAGGAGGGAGGGAGGGGAGGCTGTCATGTGATTCTGCAAAGGTTCCCTTGGCCTCTTACTCAGCAGTTTCTATGATGTTTGCAAATGAAATAATGATGGTAAAAAAGGATGAGAGGGAAGGCTGCCTCCTTTACCGTTTCACACCCTTTCATTCCTCTCTCCCCCAGCTTCTCTCACCAACAGGGAAAGGGATTTGGGAATTAAGAACAGCAATGAGATAAGCGTCTGACTTTGAGTGTAGAGATGGGAGGAGGAAAAGGCTGAAGAAGGAAATTTTCCCAATTCGTGATCTGTCTGTCCCAAATATGGTTGGCGATAAAACATAGGATGCCTGATTAAATTTGGACTTCAGGTTAAAAAACAAATAACTTTTTAGCATCAGTATGTCCCAAATATTGCACACTTATGCTATAAATTCTTCATTGTTTATCTGAACAATAAATTTAGCTGGGCATCCTGTAGTTTTTATTTGCTAAATCTGTCAACCTTAAACCCAAAGTAACTAAGGTCGGGGCATTCTGTATGTTTTAAATCTTCTCTCCTACCTCCTGCCCCCAGGACCAAAATAAACACAGAAAACCCCCACAGCTTTAACCCACAGCACACTAAGAACATTCTGAATTACTGGGAAGTGCAAGGAGCATCATGGTTCAGGCCACGGCGGCCGCTTTCAAACTTCGTCAGGCATCAGTCACCTGGAGGCCTGGTGAGAAAACAGATTTCTGGGTTCCCTCCTAGTAGCTTCAGATTCAGTCGTTCTGGAGTTGGGCTTGAGAATCTGCCTTCCTAACAAGTGCTCCCCAACCAGGATGCTGCCTGCTTGGACTCTGGTTTAGAGGAATGACCACTAGCCTACAGGGCAGGTGCCCACGATTCTGCATCCTGCCCTGTTCCTCACCAGATGTTCAGCCTCAGATAAACTTTGTATTCGGGGACTGGTAGAGGTTCTCTTGTTATAAGGTGCCACTAGTTTTAAAAACCGTCTGCAACCCATTGACTTAGAAAATCACCTAGGATCCTTTCTAAGAGTCTGTGATTACAGGTCAATTCTGTTTCAATTTCATCCCCTATTATTTCGCCAGACGGCCTACCCTCGGACTCACTACCAGTAAATGGTCCTATCAGCCTCTCAGGGAAGGACCAGCTCCCAGCCCACACTTGACGCTCCCCAAAGTCATCCAGATTGTCCACAAGAGGGGTCAAGGGACAAGAGTGGCTGCCTGGAACCTGGTGGGCTTCGGGAACATGTAACTTGCTTCCAAAGGCCTGGGTAGCTGCATTGTCCAGACAATCCTGTTTGGAGATCAAAGGAGTAACATGCAAGCCTGTGAAGGGTTAAAAAGAGGCTGCAAGAAATCAGGGAAACCACGGGACTGATGGGGAAAGCAAGGCATTGTAACTGGAGGAGCAGACATGCAGATTTTGACGAAGTTAAAGAAGGAACAGGGACATGATAGGAACCTCCATCCATTGCTGGCAACAGCAGGTGCCGAGACCAGCAAAAACCATCAGCTCTGGGTGAAGGGCCCGGGTGGGGCATAGGAGACAAGGGTGCATGCGTCCAGATGACCTCAGAGTTCTGGCCTTGCTCTGTCCTCCCCCAAAGGACCCTGCTCACTCCTGAATGCCCCTGAGCTTAAGGAAGAAAACGTCCATGTGACGTGGCATTCTCGGCCGGCTGCCCCAACCTGCCACGGCATCTCTGTCATGGGGCAGAGTTTGGTCTGACCTTGAGCTCTGACCCCTTCCTGGGCTCAGGGACCCAGGGCCTCAGCAGGTGCTAGAGGCCTGGGCAGCCGACAGACCCCGCTCTGTCCTGAACGGCAAGGAAGAGACAGAGGCACCGCCCTCGCTGCGGGGAAGCCACGCCCGGCCCTTCCGCTCACTTGTCCCCCTGTCTGGGAAGGAGCTGCACTGTACAGTTCTTCTCCCGAGTTTATCTGCTTTTCCTGTTATCCCACCTTTGACCAGAACCTCCCGCTCTCCCCTTTCTCTGCACACAGAGGAGTTTTCTCCAGGTTTCAAGAATGTCGAAAGAGGAAAGAACGTTTAAGATCTACCTGTTTGCTAGTATCTGTGAATCCCTAGCTCCCAATTTAACCCTCCCTACCTCATTTCCCTGTAGACACACACTACTACACATAAAACAGATGAACAGCGAGGTCCTACGGCACAGCACAGGGAACTAGATTGAATACCTCGTAATAGCCTATAATAGTAAAGAATATGAAAAGGAATATATATATATATATGTACATGTATGTAACTGAATTGACACATCATAAATTGACTGTACTTCAGTTTAAAAAAAAACTCAGTGGATGGACTGAAAATCAGATTAGACAAAACTGAAGGGAAATCAGTGAACTGGAAGGTAGCCTTAAAGAAGTAAAAATTAGGCAGAAATGTAGTGGAGACCAATAAGAGTGGTAGAAATTTTAAGAAACAAAGAATAGAACAAGAAGGTCCACATCATGTGTAGCAAGTGTTTAAGAAACAGAGAGACAGCAGGAGAAGGCAGTGTCGGAAAACACAGACTCGGAACGTTCCCATCATCAGCGAGAGAGATGAGTCTCTAGATTCATGAAACACAAAATAGTAGGGATGCTAACAAAACCACCGTGTTTATTCGAATCTCAGACACCATCTCACAGTTACTTCATGCAACACCTGGTGAAAATAAACTTACGGTTAAGCGACAATAAAATACACTTAGGGTTTTTATTTCATTCATTATTACTGAAATAGCCCCTTTAGATTTAAAAAAAAAAAAAAAAAAAAAAGACCTATCTGTTTGCACAAAAAGCAGATGAAGTTGGGATTCCGAAAGCGTGGGTCCTGCCCAAGGTCATGTAGCCAGGTCGGGCCGAACCAGGTGCCCAAATGCGTGACCGGGGTCTGTTCCAAGTCTGCCTCCACGGTCCAGGGCCAGGACCTCCCCATCCTCACAGCCAGAGCATCACAGAGCCCGGCAGGCTTCCTCTACCTCTCCCTCCTCTTCACCACCCCTGCCTGTCCTGGAGGGGCCGGGCTGCAGGAGCCTCTGTCTCTCCTGCAGGAGCAGGGGACGTACACGCAGCTTCAAAAGACAAGACAGCCACAAACACTATTATTTAATAGAGTGTGATTATCTAATAATAGCACTATTATATAATATAATAAAATCCTTGGGTTTGGCAACCCAGCTGTTCGTGTACCTGCCCTGGTTGACTCAGGACACTGTTTCTCTCAGGCTGAGGCATGAACTGACACGGGGCCCCCACCTGGGGAGAAGCCACCACCTGTAACCGCAGGACCGGGCTGTCCCCAAAGCTCTGGCACAGCGGCTCCGGAGGGAGGATGTGGCGGCTCGGGGCCAACTCTGGGTTAGGAGTCCCGGCTGGGCTGTTGGTTAGGTCTTCTCACCTCTGCTCAGGAAGAGGGCACACACGCTCCGGGGCCGGAGATCCCGAAAGCAAAAGACATCGCACGCACACTGGTTATCACGGAAACAGAGTAAAATGCTATTTAAAGGCAATCAGTTGGAATTACTTTCAATACATAAATATTTGGGGGAAATGATTAGTTCATTTTAATTACTTCCCTAACATTCGTAACAATGTTTTTGGCAAGCGGTGGCTTCTCCGAGGTGGCTGCAATGATCACAGCCCTGGTACCCCGACACTCTCCCTTGAGAAACTGCCAGGGTGTGCTCAGTGGACACACGAGAGGGGCTGGGGAATGGAGGGGGCAAAGACACGTGCTGACCTCACAAAACCAGGGGCACCATTCTGTCTCACTTTCTCCCCAGTCCAGCCTGACGTCTTGTTACATCTTAAATGCTCTCTGGCCTATGACCTCAGTAACTGGGCCAGGCCAAAGCTCCACTCAGAATTTCAAATCACCTCCGCACCGAACGGTTCTATCAGAAGTGCCCTCTGCTTAAACGAGCTGGAAGAAAGCAGACTTTTTCCCTTTCTAGTAATTACTGATGATTCAGAAACACACACACACACTCCTGGTGAAGAGGTAGCTGCTTTTGCCAAGAATTAACATTCGAGTACATAGTCTTTTCTGAAACTGCTCTGTAGATTTTAACTCAACAAGCCGAGCACAAATCGTACACTTTTAAACACGGAGAGCAGGTCAGACCCAAGTGTCACCGAAAACCCACATCATTTGACCAACAAATTCATTACTTTCAATTACTTGGGAATTAATAAAACTCCTTTACTTCTGCTAAGGATCGAAATGACTGACTTGAAGCAGTGGAGGGGGAGGGGAGGACAGTTCCGTCTTGATATTCCAGGTGATTATCAGGAGTCGAGGGGACAAAGATTACGGGGGGGTATTGGGGGGCAAATGTATGCTTTGGATTGAAAATGCCCAGGTAACCGGACTCTTCGGTCTGTTTGCTTTCTTCGCCGGGTACTACCCCCTGATTCTTTTTCTTCCCTTCCTTCCTCCTCCCTCCTTCTTTCCCTGTTTCCTGTCTTCCTTCCTTCCACACAGTGTCATTTTCACAAAACTGAAGCACCCGGAAGGTGATCCACAGGGTTGGTCTTCCCTGATGGCTTTCCCAGGTCTCAGGCTGCTGAATTCATCATTGTCCCGTGATTAGAAGCTACAGGCTTAGGCACAAGGTCAAAACAAATGCTGGCCTTGCTTCCTTAGTGCTCACTCCCTTTGGCAGGAGTTTCTAGGCTAACATGGGTCACAAAAGGAGGAGGTAAAGACATAACTCTTAGGGCCAATACACTGAAGGGGAAGGTGCTATTAGAATTGCAGAATAGGAGGCAAGGGCGTAGCTCAGTGGCAGAGCACGTGCCTAGTATGCCTGAGGTCTTGGGTTCAGTCCTGGGTTCAGTCCCCAGGACTTCCATTTAAAAAATGAATAAACCCAATCACCTCCCCCCAAAAAAAGATGAAAAAAATAAAATTTTAAAATAAATAAAATTTAAAAAAATAAAATAGTTGGACAAAACAAATTTAAAATTTTTAAAAAGGAAGTTTAAAAAATAAAAAAAGAATTGCAGAATAAACACGAAGGCTCTACAGTACAGCACAGAGAACTATATTCAATAGCTTAAAATAACCTATAATGGAAAAAGAACGTATGTGTATAACATCACTATGGTGCACAGGTCAAGTATACTTCAACTAAGAAACTAAACAAGAACTGCAGTGACACTGAATGACAGAGGAGCAGGACACACAGGCGCTCTGGGTCCAGGGGACGCCAGGCCAGGAGCTTAGAGGAGGCAGGTGTGTTTTCAGGCCCAGCCGTGCAAGGGGATTTGCAACAGCTCCTTGCACAGAAGTAAGACAAATGCTCTTGGTGGACTTGTTCCCTTTGCTGCATAAAACTCTCCTTGGGGCTCCATTCCAAACACATAATTGGGGAAGAAGAGTACAAAAGTGACAGCCATGTGCTCTGATTTGCCCAAAATGCACTTTGCACTCTGCAAATCTGGCATGGTGGGCGGAAAGGTGTGCCCACCTGCAGCCAAGATTTGGGGCCCCTGGGGGGGTCCCTCCTCCAAGTCTGGGAGCAGAGCATCCTTCCCTCTTGATTTCAGGACCCCCAGTAGTTGCTAAGTGCAGTCTCCTCACTGTTAACTGGCTTCATCAGTTCCAACGGCCAAACAAACACACACACACACACACACACACACACACACACACGGACCCGCCTCCATCCCCCAGCAGGCCTTTCCCTCTAGTCGCTCACTCTTGCCAGAAGAAACAAAATCACTGAACCCAGAAACCTTTCCTCCCTTTGAATGTTGGGGGTGGGGAAGCTGTTATATTACATTATTGAATCCTTGGCAGTCTTTAGCCCAGACGTGTGCTCAGTGTCAACTAGGTCCCAGGCAGTGTGCTGGAAAGAAGACAACACACTCCGTGTGCTAGGAAGCCTTGTGGCAGGACAAGAGGCCCACGAAACAAATCGTTAAGAGAGAACACGACGCGCACACGATCAGTGCTGCACGTGGCCCGCCCTGCGAGCCTCTCCAGATGAGGAAACCCCCTGCTGAGCCCGCAGAGGATGTGGTTTTGCATGGAGTTTTAAAGGACACGAAAGGACTCGCCAGGCAGGGGACAGAGGGTGCAGAAAGTCCCGAGGAGGCAAAGTCACATCAGATCACCACGTCCAAGTGGGGGAAGTGCAGCGTCTCCGCGGAGGGGCTGGTGGCAAATGAGCTGGGGATTTGTCACACTCGGGGCCTGCGGCCCTTAAACCATGCTGCGGGGCCCGGAGTTCTGCCCCGGGAGAACCGGGCGCCACTGAAGGTTCTTAGTCTGGGAAGTGGCATCTTATTAGAAATGTAACTCTAAAGCAATAAACCATAATCAGATTTGGGGAAAATAATGAATCTGTTTGTGACATACTCTATTAAAAGCAAAATCATTACAAAAAGGAACTTGACACAGGGGCTCAAAGGGAGGGCCACAGAGGAAGAGGGCTCCAGGAGGCGGTCGGGTGAGAGCCTTCTCACCCCGGGCTCCTCCTGGAAGGCGCTCGTTTGGATTGACTGGTTGCCCACCGGAGCGGATTTGCACCAAAAAGCAGCCTTCTCTGAGCCCTGGCCCCCCAGGAGGCACCTTGCAGGCTTCTGGCCCCGTGGGGCCCCGGCCAGCACCCCCACCACGTCCTCCAGCCTCCCTTTCTGACCGGCCCCCCTCTTCCCATCAGCTGGCCCCCCCCCCCCGCCTCTCCCTGGCCCCCCGCATTCATTGCTGAGATTCCCTGCCACGGGAGGCTGTTGCGAACGAAAGATTAGCCCTCTTTACGGGAGGAGAAGATGAAAAAAGGAGAGATTCTGTTTTTCAGGCAGAGGAAAGCAAGCCCAAGGAGACGCGGGTCTGGCCCTTCAGCAGGCTTCTTCTGGCCCCTCCGCCGTCCCACAGGCGCCACCGCGGAGGCTCTGTGACCAGGAGCGAGGCGGCCGCGTCGGCCCAGAGAGAGAGAAGGGCCCTTAACGGGCCGCGTCTCCTCCCCGGCCTCGCTTCGTGCACCTTCTCGAGGGCGCCCCGCGCAGCAGGCCCCACGCCTCTGGGAAGCGGGAAGCGCCGGGTTGTTTCCTGCTTCCCGCAGGCCCCACAGAGCCCCTGCCCTGGGCAGAGGCCCCTGACGCTTCCAGCAGGGTGGGCCCAGGGCTGCCCGTTGGTGGAAGGGGCCCCTCCGCCCTCGCTGCACCCCCTGGGGGCCAGAGCCAGGCCTCGGCAGAGCTGAACTTAAGTGCAGACGGGGCAGGGCCATCCCGGCCTCCCTGTAGGCTCCCGCCACCCTCCTGCTCCTCAGACAGCCTCTGACGCAGGTACTTCCCGGTCTCCCCACGCCACCCTCCGCGGTCAGCAGCGGGGCCCTGCCTGCCGGTGTGTGCTCTCGGGCGTCAGTGATCTGGGTCCTGGATCACACGCGTCTCTGGTGCAAAGGAGTGGCCCACCCCCTCTGCCTGTCCTGATGGCCTGGGAGGGGACAGGTCGTGCTGTCCTCGCCTCGCCATCTGCCTCAGGCCCCGCCGGGCACTGTGCTCTGCACAGACTTGGCCCTCGCTCGCTGCATGCTAAGTCGTTTCTTTTTTTCTCCCAAATGTGATTTCTGATGCATGGACAGATAAATCCGCTACGTGGTGACAGTGAGCCCACTGGAGTCAATTTCTGGTTAAAGGAATTGACACCAAAAAACAGCACTACTAACCCGCTTGGGCTTTAGTTAGAATCTTTGTGTGCCAAAAGCTGTGTGGCTTTGGGCAAAGTATTCGCTGTCTCTGAGCTGTAAGATGGAGATGTCAGATGGAAACGACACTACTTTGTATCTCATAAGGTTCTTGCAAAGAACTTAAATGCTTAAAAAGTGGCCCTTCTTTTTGCCCACAGGCTGATGGTTGTAAAGTAGAGAAACGTGAGATTAAAAATCCACCCGGATTCCTAGGCACAACTCCACGCTTATAAATATTATGCCTTTTTCTCAAGGCCCTGCTAAAACATCACCTCCTGGAGGCTCTACCCCAATTCCTCCTCTCCCCGGGACAGGATTCCTCTCTCCTTCCTCTTCAGAAGTCCTGGAACGCCGTGACTTACCTCTCTCCTGTGTTTGCAGCTTCCTCACGAGCGGATGATAATCTCCCCACAGGCAGGACAGGGGCCTGCCCGTCTCAGCGAACGCTTTGCACACACGGAAGACAAGCTGTGCATTTTGTCTCTCCCTTTCGGCAGGGAGGGTGTCTCCAAGAGCCTGCTGGCCGTTCCCGGGCAAGAAGCCTGAGGAACGCGCAGGGACCAGATGATGAATGGCCACTTCGGTTCAGGGTGGGCCTGGCAGTGCCCACTGAGGGGGGCGGTGAGGCGTTGCACATGACTCCTCGACATTGCCCCTTAAGCCCTAATGGAGTCACTGACTGTTGCCTAATTCAGTAAGAAGCCCAGGCTGGGGGCCGCGCTCACTTTCTGGAGTAACCGGTGAATAAGAACCATCCACGAAACTATTAAGTTAATTTAAAGTCCTAACAATTTAGCACCACTCTGGTGAGATAAGAACCATTTATTAAAAGGCACAGTTCATTAACCCAAATGCTCCTGGCATATCTGCTCAGAGAAAGGGGCGGGTCCAGACTTCACCACGGTCGCCTTCTCTCCCGCCCTGGAGCCAGCGCATGCAGGCCGCCAGGCCAGAAAGGCCCTGCATGGGATTCCCCGGGGAGGGTTTCTGACCACGCGGCTCCTTCCTCTCAATATCTGGTCCATCTGGGACCATCTCGGAGTGTTTGACTTACGGCAGAAAGTGTGGCAAGCCCTGCGCCCAGAGCAGAGAAGGTGCCAGGGTTCCATCTCTCCCCCCCGCAGGGCGCCTCCCTGGCTGTGCCCTGAGCCTCCCCTGTGCCTGACACCCGCTTCCCACATGCATTTTGCACGCCCCCTTGCTGTCCCCGGTCACCGGGTGTGCTGGTGGCACACTGGGTGCTGCCATCAGCATGTCACCATCGCTCCATGGTGCTGGCTCCAGGGCGTTGAGCGCAGCCCATGTGTAAGAACTGACAGGCAGAGACAGTGCGGAGTTCAGGGTGCCCTTTGCGACACTTTTTCTGGCCATGTCACAGATCTATTTAGGATGAAAACACACTGAATCCCACGACAGACACACTGAGTCATGAAGGTCCCCTGCGGAGGGCCCTGTGTTTCCGCTTTTTGTTTAAATCCAGTCTTGTAACTATTCTCTAGAAACCCTCAGGCCACTGATAGAAACAGAAAGTGGAGGGGGCCTCAGGCTGAACTAGGGCCTGGACCTGGCGACAGACCGGGGCCTTCGATGTTTACAACACACAGTGGCGTCCTCTCACTAGCTGTAAAAAGGAAGCATCTTAGCTTTCCAAATTGTTGTGATCAACTCGAAAACTGACTCGGTGTGAACCACGGTGGCAAGTGGTGTTTCGTGGGGGAAGTGTCTTTACCTGTGGTCCTTGGCGCTGCCGGTGCAGAGGGCGGCACACACCTGCGCGTCTGCCTAGACTACGGGCCTGCGCGCCGGGCGTGGGGCCAGAGCTTTCATCCGGTCCTCAAAGAGTAGTATGATAAGGGTTCCCATTTGGCAAAATGATTGTTTGCATAAATTATTTCACTGAATCCTCAAAACATCCCAGAGAGGGGAGGATTTCTCTACGATCACCATACAAATACATAAACAGAGGGTAAATGAGGTTTAATGAATTTTTCAGTTTCTGGAAGGGTGCTATATTTTATATTTTGGAAGGACAGTATCACTCTTACATTCAGACACACCACTTCCCAGGAAAAAAGGTGGGCTACCTGTCCCCTCCTCGCTGCTAACATCATTGGGTGATCATCTCCTGGTTACCAGTCACTACCTTACTTCTTCAAGACACAATAACGCAGGAGACAAGCTCCTTCTCTCCTGAGCTAACATCTTAGTTGGAACAAATAAATGACATGCAAGTAAACAAATTAACAAGATAGCCTCCGAAAGCGCAGGTGCTCTGTGAGAGGCTGCGCGGAATGATGGGCGGAGAAGGATGGGGGACATTTAAATAGTCTGACAGGAAAGGCCTCCCTGAGGCTGAGTTACAGGAAACAGCCCTGCCTGGGGCGGCTCCAGGGGTGCAAGCTCCAAGCAGAAATCCTAGCAAACGGAAAGTTCCTGAAGGAAGACAAGTTTGAGAAACAGAAAACAGGCGGAGATCCTGGAGCAAAGCCAGCGAGAAAGATGGTGACATGTGGGGACCTCTGAGAGCCAGTCAAGGGTCCAAGACTTCAGAGCCTTGGGGGCTGTGGGGAGGAGTGTGGATTTTATTCTTAGCGAAAAGGGGGGAGTGACAAAGTCTAATTTATGCTGAAAAATTATTTAGGCAGCTGTTTGGAGAATGGATTGAAGGGCTCGTGAGGTAAAGAATGGGCAGAAAATGTGGAAGCCGCAGAGTTGGCTACTGCAATGGTCCAGGCAAGATGCCATGATCCCTCCGATGAAGGCATTTGAGCGAAGGGGCTGAAAATGGATGGGAGATTTATTCTGCAGGCAGAACTAACAAGAAAGCAGATAGATTTGATGTTAGGGGTGAAGAAAAGGGAGGAACAAAGATAATTCTTAGGTGTTGCATTTAAGCGACATGTTTAGAAGGGCGTCATTGAGTGAGTTGGAGGAACTAAGGGAAGAACAGCCTCTCCATGGGGTGCAAGGTGATGGGCTAAGGGGTTCCATTTTGGACAAATGGCAGATGTAATTTCTTCTAAGACACATACTTAACTTAAGTACTGATAAGATGAGAAAAAAACCCCAAACACTTTCAACTGGTCATATCATCCTCTAGAGATGTACCGTCTTTTTTTCTATTGTAAAGGACTTAGCAAGTTCCTCCGCCTTCAGCTGAAGTTTCTATGTGTCTCAACAACAAAGTGCCCGCTGTGGGCATCCTTTCTATCTTAGATTCCTTCTTAAAGCCTTGACTGTTGTGGTCATTCTTCCATATGTGACAAATGTGACAAATATGACTTGCCTGTCATCAAATTTACACCTGTTCCATCTCCATGCATTTCTGTGTGATTTTTATCTCGATGCTGAATCATTATGTGATTGATGGAATCATTTTTTGTAGAAATTTGAAATGGCGATTAAAATGAACACAGGTCATACCAACAATGCTCATCCCTCAAGGAAGTGAAGACAGTGGGACCAGGTCTGTCCCTGCAGCAAAGGAGGCTAACCCTCTCCCTTCAGCAGGCAGAGATGGCACGATGTCATGCATTGTAGGCTGCATCCCCATTTCAGAGGTTAAAGAAAAGTGATGAAATATGGGTAACTGAATGAATGAAACGCAATCTTAAGTCTGAGACATCTCTATAAATCTGGAGTTCACAGGCAAGGTCTGGGCTGGAGATACGTATTTGGCCATGGCCGTATGTACAGGTGTTGGAGACCGTGGTACTGGATGAGCTGTGCTGGAAAAGTGAAGAAAGAGAAGGCGTGTAAGGACCAAGCCCTTGGCAAACCTGCACGTAGAGATGAGGCAGAAGAGAAGAAATCAGCCAAATAGACGGAAAAGGGGTGTTCAGTGAGGTGGGAAGAAAACCAGGAGAGGGTGACGCCAAGGAAGCCGAGAGGAACACTTTCATAAAGGAAGAAAGGGTGAACTGTGTCCGGTGCCCCTGAGAGGCGGACGAAAGGCTGGGGACTGACACTCTAACTGGCAACGTAAATGTCGCCGACGACCTTGGTGAGGACAGGTAGCACGGAGCCGTGTGGACCCGCGCCAGACGGGGGAGTTGAAGAGTGAGCGAGGTGAAAAAGTGAAGCTGAGAAATAAAGACGATTTTCTGGAGAAGCTTTCCTGGGAAGGGGAGCAGCAAACTGTGTCTGTGGCTCAAGGAGGCTGTGAGGTCACGAGAAGCTCTTGCAGTGAGAGCTGCTGTTTTAAAGACGGGAGATGCTGGAGCAGGAGGGTGTGCAGAGGGGAGTGATCCAGTGGAGAGGTACGAAGTGCTGGTGTAGAAGAGAGACAAAGACCCTGGCAGGGTGAAGTCCTTGAGGGGGGAGGGGATGGGGCCCCCAGGGCACAAACTGAGATGCTGAACTCTGAAACGGGAAGGGATATTTCCCTGTTATAACAGGAGTGAAGGATGGGGCTGCAGGTGTGTAGGAAGATGTGGCACCTGGAAGGTGAGTTTGTTCCTGATTTGAGCAGAGGGGAGAAAGCACAGTTAGAAGTCTCGGAGGAGAGGAAAGCAGACCTCCTGGGAATGCGTAGTAGGACCCTGGGCAGCAAGACACACCCCCTGAGGTTTAAATGACAGCAGATCCCACTGTCGTCGCCATTTTTCTCGGGAAGGTCTGGCTTCCCAAGTCCAGGATCAGAAGAAGCAGACAGGTGGTGTCAACCAGGCTTGCGGCTTTGCCAGGAAAAGACAACAGAAGGAAGGAGAACCAGGGAGTGGAGGGTATTTGCCAAGGAGTGACGGCAGACCCGGAGCTTCTGCAGCGAGGGGCAAGGTGGGCGCAGGAGGGGGCAAAGCGCTGTGGGGCCCGTGCTTGGTGATGCGCTGAGACCGCTGAGGCCGGGGGTGGGGGGGGGGTGGGCGGCCTCCGCTGAGGGACGGAGGGCCTTAGCATTTCACACAGCAAAGCCAGAGACAGCTTTCGGGAAGCAGGAGGGAGTCCCTCCGATGGGTGTGAGAGCCAGCAGTGCCTCTCCTCAGAGAATGATGACCGTCCTGGAAGCCTCAAGATCCCCGGATCTGGGAGAAGTGCATATGGGTTGGCTGGCTCTTCTTTTTCTGCAGACTAAGCTTTCCCTACTACAGTTAAGTGACGTTCACCTTCTTGAGTCCCCAAGGCCCAGTGCTTGCCACCCCCATGGCATGTCCTTCCTCTTCATTGTGAACCTGCATTGAGTCATCCCTTCGATTCCTCTACCCACTGCACAACCCTGTTTCCTTGGGACGGTCCTCGGGGGCCCTGGGATGTGACCCGTGGGTCGTTTCCACCGAGCTCTGCAGGACGCCAGTGGACGCTGTGGAAGTCTAACGAGGGTTCCAGCAAAGGTTCGATGGAACCAGTGTGACCAGAGTCTCCCAGGGTGTCTGTCTTTCACCCTGGACTCTCTGCTGTGTTTTAATAACTGCTTCTCAGGAGCCAGCACCATCTGCTGGCTTGTGCCCAGCTCTGGGTGCCCCTTCCCCGTGGGGGCGCCTGCACCCGCCCTGGCTCCGCCCTTACTGGCTTTGTGCCTCTTTTCTCCGACGCCCATCAAGGCAGCCCATCTTCCAGGGGCAGCCATGTAACACTTTTTTTTTCCTCCTAGTTTCTCATTTCTTGAAACTTTCCCAAGGGATCGCATCTGCCAAAGTGCACTTGGCCCCTGGGCAAGCAGGCTCCTCCAACAGTCGGAGCTGTTCTCTCGTCAACCTAGTTCCCTCCCCTGGGGAGAGAAGAACTTGTCCTCAGTGACCATTCTCTGCCGACACAGAGCAAGACGCCGAGTCCCGGAGGTGCTCCGTGTGCGGAGCTGAGCGGTGTGACCGAGATCGCGATGTGGACCCGCTCTTTTATCCCCGGAGTTACAACGTGACACAGGTTTCATGGTATTGCATCCATAACACCTATTTATTCCTGAAATAGACTGTAGGCTGAGGGCTCAGTCAAGCCAGATGCTCCCACCCATTCAAGACCCTTGCCCAGTTCCTCCTGCCAGCTGTCTTCCCAGAGTTGGCACCCCATCCAGAAACCACCTCAGAGTGAGTCTCAGCTCACAGGCACACTGTCCCACAGCAGCAAAGTGCCTTCTGCCAAGACTTTGATGGCTGAGCGAGGCACAGCTAACCGTCTCTCTCCTCCATCTGTAACCAGGAGACTGCACAGTGGCCACCAGTCACAGTTTAGTTCCCGATTTTGCTGAAACTCTTAGTTTAAATTTAAAAAGTAAATCCAGTGGCCTGACTTTCACAATGATGATGTTATTATGGATAATGAAGGAGATTCTTATGATAAAATATGTGCAAAGGGAATTCTTTCAGTTTACCATTTGTAATTGCCCAATTAGAATGTCTTGTCCAAATGCCCAGTGTCCTCAGAAAGGGGACGGACACTGGTGAGCGTTAAGGACACGCGACGGAAGGTGGAGAGAGAAGAGGCAGCCACTACGGACACATCTAAATACCCGAGGCTCAACTACGTGTCTGTTTGCTGAACACAAGCTGCACGCCGAGCGTGGTCACATGTCACTCCATTCACCCTGACGACAGCGTAAGGCTGAAATGGGCGGCTGACTTAATGAGGTCGAGCGACTGACACCAGCAGAAGGCACACCAGGAATCTGAACCCTTGTCCACTTGTTTTCACAACCCATGGTTGAACCAAAGGAAGCAACTGAAAGGAGCATCCCAGCAGTCTTCCCTGAGCAGAAGGGGGTGTGTGTGGGGGGGTGAACACGGTTCTCAAACGCTGCAGACGGCTGGACGGGGCTCAGACCCTCGGTGGGAGAAGGCAAAGCCGGCTGACCCGGGAGTTTGTCCTGTTTGACCTGGGTACGCTCTCTATAAGGCCTGTAGGATTTGGGGTTTTAATTAAAGGCTTTTCTGATTACTAAGTATCGCTGGCTTTTGGAGAGTTAAGGATTTAACATCTGCCTACTTATCTGTCTCCATCTTCTCCCTCCACGCCACTTCCCCTGTCCTCTTCTTTCTCTAAGGTTCCGTTTGTCTCTCTGCGTGCCTCACAGAAACTTAGAAGGCTAGGCCCGGGGAGAGGAAGCAGAGAACTGGTTGCACTCCAGGGTCAAGGGATGGAGATTAAATTATAAGGAACACACGCCCTAGATTTTCTAAAATGTGCCTTATTTCAGACTCTGTGGTCCACTGTTCATACAATCACACCCGCACCTGTTGGGACTTTGGGGCCAACTTCCGGTTCAACACACAGCGTTTCTCTGTGAAAGGACACCCTCAGACTTCCTCCCCTGGCATCCTTCCAGGTCAGCAGATTCAGGGAAGAAAGGGGAGCAAAATGTGTCCCCCGACCGTGGTGCACGGGCACTTCCACACGCGTTCTGGAGCTTGATCAGCAACCTCACCTGTAGGTGAGGAAACCCGAGTGGAGAGAGAAGAGACAAACTGCTCAAGGCCACACAGCAGGCGGCGAATCAGGATCCACACCGAGGCCTCCCTGTTTCGCCGCCCCGTTCTCTGATGGCCACCGCAGAATTCAGAATGGAGACGCCGTCCGGGGACACAGATCGTGCTTCTGGAGGGGCTCTCTGGTGCCTCGTATCCCAGAGGAGTGTGGTCTTCAGCAAAAGGAGACAGGAACCCCAACACGGGTCCTCACGAAAGCTAGAGGGAGCAGGACCTGGGGTGAACTCGCTCAGGAGAGCTGGTACCCCCAAGGGGACGTGAAGACAGACTGGAGAGAAGGGACAGGTGCCGTCCGAATCACCTATCCATGACGGCTCCTCAGCCTACCACCTCTAGGTGTGCAGGCTCCCTCTGAAGCTTCCCCCTGCTGACTGGGGGTGGGGGGGGCACAGTGGCCTTATGCCTACCTTCCCCCCCATTTACTGCACTACAGGGTGTAGCTCAGCGGTAGAGCACGTGCTTAGCGTGCATGAGGTCCTGGGTTCAATCCCCAGTGCCTCCATTAAATAAACAAACAAAGAAACAAACCTAATTACCTCCCCACCACCGAAAAAAATGCCACACTACTTTTTTAAAGTGCCTATTTTTTAAAAATGGTTAAATATTGGTGATTTTGTGTGGTCCAGTCGAATACTGTACTCATGATCACCCCCAGATCTCTTCTAATCATGTCAGAGCCCAGAGCCCAGGTCAGAAGAGGTTGCTGCCTGGATAACCACGCATCCATTTCTGCCCGGAAGCAAGTGTTGTCTTGGTGATTGCGGACAGCTGGCTGGTAAAGAGGGGGCGGTCCCAAGGGCCCCACATTTTCCCTCCCCCCAAACTGGTTCCTGGATGAGTGGGGGGGCGGGAGTAAGGGCTGAGCACGCAAGGACCACGACCTGCCTCATCTCACTTCTTCGCAAACGTCGGGGGCACCGGGTGGAGGAGGCTGCGTGGGCACAGGGAGCGGGTACAGGACTGGGGGCCGAGCTTCCAAGTCTTAAGTCCTCACCCGATCTCCAGTTTCCCTGAGAACCGAACCAATGTCCTCTACAGTTTTCTCCTCTGTTAAAATCCTGATGAATGTAGTACCCTCTTCATCATAGAAACATTGTCAGAACGAACAGAAATAACGCATACACAGCAATCGGGACGGTACTGAGTACCAAGGAATCCGTTCCTGTTACTGGAGACTAGTCTCTCAGGTTGTAAAGCCTCGACATCTTTACATGAGACACTGCAGGCCTGTGCCAGTTCTCAGTGTTCAGAATAAGTCACTCCATCTCTCTTCTTCCACTCAGCCACCCCTGTAAATTAAAGCAGGCAGGAAAGGTCCAGAGAGAGGGAACCGTACTTCCCAGGGGGTCTAGCTTAGACTTAGGACGGATGCCTTCTTTTCAAAGGACAGAGGACCCTGGTTTGGGGAGGGTGGGAAGAGGGAACAAGAGTCTGAAAAGGGGTTCAGGATCCAAACACACACCAAGCACTGTCAGCAGATGGAACAGATACTTCTGAACACACGCTGCTCATTTTATTTCTAAATACACCAAGATGCTCCTGGATTTGACTTCACACCCATTGTTCACAAGTGCTTCAGGATTCACAGTAGCTCTTACTGTGTTTTTTCTCAATCACTGGATATGAAAAAATGAAATTACTTTTATGTGGACACCTGAGACCTTTGTTAAGCCCTTTTATTTAGAAATTCTGAAGACCAGCACGTAATGGAAGGGATGTGAACCCAGGAGACAGAAACCCTGACTTCTGGTCTGAGTGCTGCCCTTCTGACTGTCCATGGGACCACAGTCCCTTCCTCGCTCCCTGCCTCAGTTTCCCCTGAGTGCAATAAAGGAATCTGACGGCAACAGGCTTTCTAGTGATCTGGTCCAAGGAAACAACCCTAAAACTGGAATAAAGCTACAATCGTGGAGATGTTCACTGAGACGTTATTTATAACAGCTCCAAATTAGAGCAACATAAATGTCCAAACAGAGGGCCATGTTACTGTGCATCTACTTGATATAATGTAATGAAACCAATTAAAATAATGTTCACTAATATTATGTAACGACACGAAAAATTGCTTCTGATCTATTCCTAAAAGAAAAAAAAATGAGATATAAATGATACGCTTACAACTATGTAATAAAACCTATGGCAGAGAATGAGGGGGAAAATTGGAAGAAAATACATTAAATGTCACTGTGCATGAGTCACTTTAAATCTTTTTAAAGCTACTTTTGTCCAGTGTCCAGATCATGTTAATAAGGACACATTACTTAAACTAAACACATCAGTAATAATCAGCTGCGAGGGTTGGGGTAAATGTTTCCTAAGTCCTTCGGTTCTAAAACCCAACTGCAGTCATGAAGGTTTAAAGACAGGAGAGATCTGTGAAAGCCTCTTCCACTGTGTGCAGCCGCGCTCTCGGAAGCTCTTGTGATTATTAACTCGTTCCAAGCAAGCGCTGGCGCAAATCCGCAAATACAGCCCAGGAGTGCGGTGGGGAGGAGTCAGACATACTCCGCCTGCTGTTAGCGCTCCTCTGGCCCGAACGTTCTCGACGCAACTTTTGCAGGAAGGAATTTTACACAGCTTTTCGCCAGGCAGCCCTCTCTGCCCTTGGTGCTGACATGATTGTCAAGCAGGCTTTATTGCATTCTCAAGTGACGAGCAGAACAGATGGCCAGAGCCCAGCCTGGAGACCGGTGTCGGCTTGGAGTGCCGGTGATGCCTGCGGGATGGGAGGGGAGGCGCGGCCGTCCCTGTAGGACGGGCCCTGGGACCACACAGCCAGGAAGGCTAGCCGTGTGGGCCTCCCTGCAGAAGACCCCACGGAAGCTCCCTTACACGTCATGAAGGAAGCTCACCGAGGAACCGACCCAGGTTTTGGGGTTTTTAGCCCAAATCAGAGGTTGCTAGTTACAGTTCACACCAGTACAGGATCAGCTGCTAGATTACGTCTCTGTTTCATCCCAGGTGTGTCAGCTCACGCGCACTCGTCAAGCTGGCGGATAAGATAAAGAGACACGAAAAACCAGAAAAAACTGGACTTAAATTCAAGAGACGTGGGTTTGACCTGTGACCCTGCAGTGTGCAAACCACATGAACCTTGAACTATCACACTACCTCCCTGAGCCTCAGTTTACTCATGCACAAAGTGGGATGAACCTACTTTGGAGAAGTATTAAAAAGGATGAGGTGCCTGGTACCCGCCAGGCCCTGAGGGGTCCTCTCAGCTCAACCAGTGGATTGGAGGCAGCCTTGAAAATAAAGTCAAGTCTATGGTTCCAAATGCCTCGCACAAAGGTGGGTGATGCCAAGAGAAATCAGAGTCAAAGGTGAATTAAACCACACACATTCTATTCTTTTTACCTATTCATGATTGCTTTTGTTAGGGTTTGAAACTCTGGGGCATGCTGCTTGACCAGGAGAACTAAAGGGCTCAGATGGTCAAAGGGACCAGTTTGTCCCTGGTGGGCCTGCGTCACTGCCATGGCCCTGTGCACAGACTCAGAGGGCAGGCAAGAAAATCATGAGATATACAAGATCAGGGGGCCTTAGAAACACGACGTCCAAAGAGAAGGGGCATGAGGCTCAGAGAGGTACAGTAAGCTGCTCAGAGATGCACAGTTAGTAAGCCCCAGAGTGGAGACCTAGTTTAGACTCCTCCATTCCCAATGTAACATTCATTCTGCTATCTAGATTTTGATGACTCAAAATATGCTTTTCTGGCTGGAGAAATATGCTTTAAATGCCACAGCCATGGAGGTTTGCGGGCACACACACACATGGGCGTGCACGGCCTCAGAACACCGGGGATACGTGTGTGGAGAGGCGGGGAAAGGCAAGACCTGACCCTTTGCATCAATCCAGCAGTTTTAAAAGTTTAGTATGATTTCGACTCTAATCTTTACAGATTTAACCTCGTCGGTTGGGCAGGACAGATGCGGGTCCCATTTTGCAGATGAGGAGGGAAGTGAAATGTTTTGCCCAAAGTCTCAGAGCCCACTCATGGCAAAGGAGAGGGGAGTGGTGAGTGGTGAGCTCTCCAGACACAGAGATTTCTTCATGCAACGTGACCCCCATGAGCTGCCCCTTTGCAGCATGTCCGGAGTGTTGGAAAAACCACACGGCAGATCTCGGGCCCACTTACCCCTGGAGCCCTTTCTGGCCCATCACCTGTAGGAGACACAAAACCATGTCCCCACCCTCCTCTGGGGTAGCAGCTCCTCCGAGGTTGTTGCCTTGGCCCTGGGACGCCAAAGATACCAGAGTGTGTTTCCTTGCCCGGAACTTTAAGTCACTTGGGCAACTTTTTTTTTTTTTTAGCTAAATACCAGCAAGCAAAGAACAAACTGGGTTGGCATCTGGTGGTGGGGATAGGGGGTGGAGGACAAAAGAACAGAGCAGGGCGGCCAGGCTTTATCAACGCCACCATGCCTTTCCCCTGGCGGGCATCGCCGAGGAGCCAGCCACTTGCTTCTTTACAGTTTTAACTAAAAGGAGCATTCCAGAGGTGAATTAACATTTAAAAAGAATGTAAAAACTCGGAGCTGTTCTAATGATGATTAATGGAGAGCTATAAGGGGGCCGTGACCTGCCAGTGTCATTAAATGGATTGGCAGGTTTCTGAGCATTAATTATAAATAGCCACAGGAGTTCTCCCCGCTTAACAGAGTGATGATAAATCCAAGCCTCTGAGAGGGAAGAAGAAAGGAAAGCAAAAAGGGGAAAAAAGTTTGCCTGTTCGCGTCCGCCTGTGTGTGGTGGGGAGAGGAGAGAGAGGGAGCAGAGGGAGTGAGATAAATGATAAATTAGACCCTGCCAGTCAATCACATTTCCTAAATGTTTTATGTCCCAAAAGCTATAAAAGCAATATTCCTTTCTGCCCTTATTGGAACCATTTCTGTACAGCAATCACATCAGTTTCCTTGGGGATTTCAACTGGAATGTGCTTTGCCTTTTCTTTTTCTATTTACTCTCCAGCCTGCGACCAAGGGAGGGTCAGAGTCCGCCTACAAATGGGCAAGAGAGAGACCCAGTGACCAGGAGGGGCGGGTGGGGGGTGAGAGGGGCTGGCGGGGGCCCGGCTTCGCTGCGGTGCCCACAGCGAAGTCTGGTTCCTGTCCTGGGAGGGTCTCAGCCAGGAGCAGGCCCAGGCCAGATACAGGACAGGAAAGCTTGGCTCCGCCAGGATGGGATTTGGTCCCAGAGCCCAGGGCCACACCTGGTGCCTCCGTGGCTCAGACGGCAGTGTTTGCTGAGAGAGGGCATGAGCGCAGGAGCAAGGGACGGGTTTGAGTCCATACGGCGAGACCAGAACGCACGGCGGGGGCCCACCGGAGACGCCGCATCACTGCAGACACCTGGGCCCGCGGACCGCAGGGCAGACAGGCGCTCGGGTCGGACACACCTGTTGGCACAGGTGCCTTGCTTTTCCCCAGAATAGCAGGGTGCCAGCTTTCTCCCAGCCTGCTCTGTGGAGAAGCACTCAGTCACTGTGTTTTGGAGCCGGAAGGGAACCCAGAGAGGTGGAGAGATGGTCCAAACTCACTCCGCTAACTAGTTGCGGAGCCAGCACTGGACCCGTCTGGTGTCCTCTCCCCAGGACGGCACATCCTGACTCCCGCCCCACCCCTGTGAATCCAAATCTCTAGGCAAAGCAACCTCACAGGACAGTGTCCAGGGAAGGCCAGGGCCAGGGCCAGGGACGGGCGGCTCTCCCTGGAAGCTACCTCCCTGGTGACTGGGTTTTGACCTGTTGGGAGGGAGACAGAGGCCAGGAGAATCCAAAGCCAGGGCTTGGAGTAGCAGGTACTCCTGGCTGGCATTCCATTGTTTGTGTGCTGTTCCTT
Organism: Camelus bactrianus; assembly: GCF_048773025.1. NCBI lineage: Eukaryota > Metazoa > Chordata > Mammalia > Artiodactyla > Camelidae > Camelus > Camelus bactrianus. The sequence goes on along the minus strand of NC_133571.1, from coordinate 22,758,575 downwards.
CGCAGGGCCTCCCGCCCCACAAGTCGTCATTTCAGCTGATTGGGAAACGGCGCTGAAAGGCCTGCTTCTCTGGTACCATTTTCTTCAGATCCTATTAGTTGCAATACAATCACAGAGAATACATCAATTCCTGGCCTGCCCGCTGCCGCTGCCAGAGCCGCCTATTAAAAAGCGGCCTTATTAATGGAATTGTACACCTAGGATTAATCGCCTGGCGTGGGCCATTTACATTTCTCATTCCACAAGCACTTTTTGTTTGCTTAATAGGCTGAAGGAGGTAGGAAATGACACAACAAAAGCCTCTCCCAGTTGCCACGCGGATCACTGGTGGGGTAATACCCCTGCTGCTGAAGCACTGCAGAGGTCTGAGGCCTGGCATATGCCACTGGGTACGCAAGGCAGCAGCCGGCCAGCGGCGAGGAGAGAAGGAAGGAGCGAGGGGGGGGAGGCCTGGCTGAGCGAGGTGTGTGCACTCTGGGGAAGGCGCACAGCCTCCCGTTCCCTGTCCCAGAGAGACACGTGTGGAGGGAACAGCTCGGGGAGGGGGCGCGGGCCCTGCATTCACAGCATGGGCGCATCCTACCTGGGTCAGGAGTGGCGCCTGCAGATCGTCCTCTATCCAGGCTGAGCTGCTGTCCTGGTCGGGACCCTGCCATCCTTGCTCTCTGCCGCCATGTCCCGCTCAGGGCTCGGGTGTGTCCGCTCGCAGTCAGTCCAGCCCCGGGCCGAGCAGAGCTCCATTTGGCACGAGGAGGAGCATGTGGGCAGGTGGAGGAGACCACCCGCGCCCGCTGGGCCGTCTTTTTCCTGTGGCTGTGGATGACTTTGGACTAACAGTTTGGGGGTGCTCTTCAGAACTTGGGAGGGTAGTGAAGAGCACCGTGGTGCCGACGTCGTGAGCTCTCCAGACTCCAGGAGGTCAGCTAAGGGCTCGCTGTCTGCAGCAGCAGTCTGCGCAGGGGTCTCTAAGGACGCCAGCCTTCGGAGTGGGCCCTGCGTGGCTGCAGGGGCGTGGTGCCGAGATGCGCCAAGGGAGGCCAGGATGCCCCAGCCCCCGGCCTGTCTCCACCCAACTCTGGAGAGTGGGGATGACACACCCACCCAGGCAAGGGTGGCCATTTACCCCCATCACACACTGCCTGCCCAGAGGTCCCTGGGACAGCAGAGAGGGGTTCAGACACCCCAGGGAACCGTCACTCAAAAATAATAGGCCTTGCTCCTTTTACTCAAACCCTGTCTCCAGAGAATCCAGCCCCTGCAGGGCAGAAAGGGGAGTGGGAGGAGAGAGACACGTGGGTGCGCAGGTTCCGCCCTGGTGGGGGGTCCAGTCTGGTGATGGGCAGGGAGCGGGCTTCCTCTCCCCCAGCAGGAGCCACACGTCCCAGCCAGGGCCAGGCGGCCACCTGACCCCACGGCCGCCTGTCCTCTCTTCAACGTGCTCGGGGAGGCGACACTTAGAAAGGCTCACCCTTCCGACGAAGATGCGGTATTGAACTTGCTTCTCTTTTTGTCTCTGGCTGGCTGGCTGGCTTCCACCACGCCCCAGGGAGGTCCGTGCAGGTCGGAAATGGTGAACAGCTGAAGCCAACGAAGCCCTGGCCCCCTCCCCCGCAGGGGCTCCGGTCACACAGAGGGCTCGCGATTCCCGACGCCGTTCCCGCGGCAGCTGAGTGCCTGGACATGGAAGCGCTGTAACATAGTATGACTTTTTGCCTTAATGGAATTTTTCTAGACCACTAGGGAAAAGAGACTCCATTAACCACACTACAAAGGCCTCCACTTATTAGTATTTTAGAACAGTGGCAAAACATTTTGTGAATCTAATTATTGCTGACAAATATGAAAATTGAAATCAAAGTTAGATTTTCAGCTACAGCGCCTCGGATGCCATGTCTGACTTCCACGATCACATCAACACATTTATTCTTCCACTAGTTTCAGCAGAAGATGGGCGGTTTTCCCTCTCCCTTGACCGGCTGGCTTCCCTCCGCAGCCCCCACGCCCTCCCCGGCTCGGACCCTATATCTTTTGAAGCGTGAAATCTGACACATTCATCTTGGTGGCTGGCACCGGCTGACCAGCTTCGTGTTTACCTGTCACGGATACAGGCATGGGCTGAGCTGGGGGAGCGGCTTCTCTCCACCCCCTCCTCCCGCCCCCAATCCGAACCTTCTCTTTTTTCCAGATAAAAGTGATTTGACTGATTTCACATTCCTCATGATATCAGGACAGAGCCAAAAAAAAAAAAAAAAAAAAGGACTTGTCAACACCTTCCTTTCTCTCCCCTATTAAGCATACTGTAAAAATCAATCCCTTTTGTCACTTGACTCTGCTTGCGAGAATGTTTAATGGATGTCAAGGGAGTTAATGATCGCTGGTAGAAAATTCATTTTAGATTTGCTATTTATAAAGTGCTCAGTGCTCAGGTGGGAAATTAACACGAGGCAAGGAGTGGGGTGGGTGGGGGAGGGAACGGAGCCCGGGCCCTGCCAGGCTGGCAGTTGCTCTGTGTGGGTGGCACTTGAGGCGTTCTGGGGACAGAGGGTGCGCGTGCCGGGTGTGCCGTGGGGCACAGTGCGAAGGGTGCAGGCTCAGGAAGCATCCTGGCCTGCGCAGGCAGAACTCTCTCCACCAAAACTGTCTCAACAATAAAACCCTATCTGCTGCACCCAGCTCCCAAGTTGTAGAAGGGATTAAATAAAACATCACGCATTAAACATTTACCAGAGCCTGGCACTGAGTACTAGTCTGGGTTTAAAAAATGTTCGGTTTCTTTCCCCATGGCCCCATAGCCCCAGGAGGGGATCAGGAAAGGGTGGGTCAGTGCAGAATTGCCCCAGGATCTGGAACCGACCCGCCAGAGGCGCCCACAGAAGAACCCTGAGCAACACCTGGTACCTGTGGCACCTAGGGGACCAGATAACCTAGTGGTCCTCAAACTTTAGCAGGCATCAGAACCACCGGAAGGGCCTCTTAATACACACACTGCAGGGCCTCACTTCAGAGTTTCTGAATGTCCACAGGTCTGGGGTGGCACCCCCGAATCTGCATTTCTGTCCAGTGCCCAGGTGGTGCTGACCACACTCAGAAGCACAGTGACCGCCGTGCAGAGGGAGCTGTCTCCTGAGATGCACGCGGCGTCGAATCACCTCCCCAGTGGAGCAAGTCCGTCCCCACCTGACCTGCCCCCGCCCCTCAAACCAGTCCAGGACTCAGAATTCTCAAGCAAATCAGTGAACGCTGCTTCATTTGCTCCCAGATTTTACCTTGCTGGCCAAAGTTGTGTCAGTGGCGCGTGGAGCTCCAGGTCAGAAAGCGTGGTCCGCCCCTCACCTTTCTTCTAGCCTCTCCTCTTCCCGGCCTTCCCCGGGATGCTTCTCTGTTATATTTGGATTAGCTGCAAATCTCCTTTGATTACTCACTGTGTTGAAACAGACAGCCTGTTGCCACGTGTTTGATTACTGAATCCCGGGGGAGTTCCTATTTGCAAGGCAGCCAGTTACAGTGCACTTGGCCCTGCACACGCTCATTGAGCTGCTAATTCATTGTCTAAGAAGTTGCTTTTCAGTTTCTGATTTTTCAATAATAGGCTTCTCATGAAGCCCTTAAGCTTCAGAAATAAACCGAAAACTGCTTTTCCAGTCTCCTACATGAACACAAGCAGATCAGGAAGGGGAGGGAAATGGGAGTAGTTTTGCCTGTGATTCCTGGGGCTCTGCAAGCCTCGCTGGAGAACGTGCCAACGCTGCAGTTCTGGAAAAGTGCGGTGGGAAGTGCAACGGCTCGCAGACACCTCGGCGAGTGACAAATCCTGAAGTTTCTCCTGACGCCCGGGCTGCCGGGTTGCCGAGCTGGGCGGATATTCTGGGCACCAGTAAATTGTTCTGTCAGCAAGCTGCTCCCTCAGCTGCATCTTGTTAGGGAGCCTGTCGCTCACTCCCCAGTCACTGTGCCCCAGCCCCGCCCTCTGGAGTGGTGTCCTGTTACCTGGGGCAGGTAAGGGGGCTGCTGTAGAAAAGCTGCCCAGGGGCAGGGCCCCAGGGAGGAACCTCAGTCTCCCTGAACTGGCTCCACACTTCTGCTGAGGGAGAGGGGTGCGGAGTCAGGTCCTGACCCACATTAGGTGCTCTGTTATTTCACCTGCAGGGAGGAAATTTCGTGGCATGCGGATCAATTTCAACCACCATCTTGTTCCTTTCTCTGTCTATTTCTCTTTCTTCCCCCAAACGTGGATTTTTAAAAGTAATCCATTGAGCCAGAAAGAGCAGCCATTGGCTTTCGTTCCTGCCAAATTGGGTACCTCCCCATTACAAAGTTAAAAAAAAAAAAGAGTATTGAAACTCACTCTCACCTTTCCGACTCCTAATTCTGCTCAGGCTCTTTCCCTGACAGAGCTAACATGTACGGACAACAGGCGGGGTGCCAGATAAAAACAGAACAAAACCAGGAGGCCCAGTGAAATCTGAATTTCAGACAAATAGCAAATAAATGTTTAGTCCAAGCATGTGCCTTGCATAATAAAAAGTTATGTGTGGCTGCTCTGGAGTCTAAATGTATTGGGCATCCTGGATTTTTATTTACTAAGTCTGGCCACTGGAGCAAAAGGGAATTTGCATTTATTTACATCTTTTACATGTTTTCATAACTTACATACCACCAAGCTTGCTTTGTCTGGTGGTTTTTTCCTGAGATGGGAATATTCCAGGGAAACCAAGACCCTCTTACAAGAGCCTGGAGCAGAGAGGGGCAGCCCGTCCAGAGCTCTCTGCATCTGCGCTGCACAACGGCTGAGTCAGCGGTTCTCAGGTTTCTGTGTGAATCACCCACCAGAAGGGCTTCTTGAGACGCAGAGAACTGCCTTCCTGGAAGCCCCAGACTTTTGGACTCAGGGACCACGCCTGGTCAGCCAGGACTCCAAGGACTCCTAACAAGGGAACCGCTGGGGGGACCCACTGAGGGTAGGAGTGGTGGGTTAGAGCAGGTCTCAGACCACTGTTCTCCATTTTCAGCCTTTTAAGTTCTCTTCGTGGCCATCTTTATTCCTTCCCTCTTGCTGCTGAAACAAGTGTGCACAGGATTGCACTGGGCTGACCTGCAGGCAGGACCTCCCCCGCCAAGCACAGGTGTGCAAGGGCGCCGCGCTGGGAAAGGGTGTCAGTGTCCAGGGTCAGTGCCCTGTGGTCCGTGTCTATGGTCAGTGTCCAAGTCAGTGTCAGGGTCAGAGTCCAGGTCAGCATTGGGGTCCATGTCCGGTCAGTGCTGGGGTCAGTGCTGGGGTCAGTGTCAGTCTTACTGGGGCTACAGGACAGGTTGAGGACAGTTTGCTTCAGACCGAGGCTGAAGCAGGATGCGGAAGGGCCTTCTGTGCCAAGCTAAGGAACTCGCAATTGATCTTGGGAGCCTTGTGGAGCGAGTGGAGATTCTTAGTACAGGATTAAAGAGACAAAAGTTTGTTTTTTGCAGCAAGATAATTAATTATGGGCAAGGTGGAAGATGCACTGAGCTGGATGCAAGCTGGTAGCGGGAGACCTACTGAGAAGCTGCGTTGGTCCATGGAGCAATGACGGAAGCTGAGACAGTGGGGACACAGGAGACAGAAGGGGAGGGAGCCGCTGAGTAACCGTGGTGGGGGCTGAGGATGACCTCGTGGGGAGGGACGGTCACTAACACCTGCACCGTTTAAAAACCTAAAATTGTTGGCTTTTACTTTTCCAGTATGAATTGAGTTTCACAAACATAATTCAATTAAACATGAAAACTACTTTCCAAGGAAGTTTAAATATCCCATTTACAGGTGAGGAAAATAAAGGCTTCAGAGAAAAAAAAAAATCAATTTCTGAAGTTAATGATGGACCTGGGATAAGAAGAGGATATTCTTTATAAATATATACACACATATATATGTATATATATATATATTTAATAGCTTTATTGAGCAATAACTGACATATGATGAAGTTCACATACGTAAAGTGTACAACTTAATGTGTTTTGACATACGTACACACTCATAAAATCACCACCACAATCAAGATAATGAACGTTTTACTCCCAAAATCTTCTTTATGCCCCTTTGTAATTCGAGGAAAGGATCCTCTGATTGATGCGGGGATCAAGAAACATATTTTAACAGGATAGCCTCTGTAAGCTGTAAATGTAAGACTCTGTCCGTAATTCCTTGCAGAGCTCGCAGAGAACTGAGTTGGACATGCGCTCTGACCACGTCTGGGAGACAGTGTTTACCTCTTCTAAGGGGCGGGGCCACAGCCAGACAAAGAGGTGGGAAACAAGGTGGGGGTAGACCATACTGCACCTTAAAAATCCAAAGAGGAATAGAGCCAATGTTTTATAATAACTGTAAATGGTGTATAACTTTCAAAAATTATGAATCACTGTATCAGACATCTGTAACTCACATAATATGTGCATCAACTACACTTCAATAAAAATATTACTAATAATTTTAAAATCCAGAGAGAAGAGAAAGTCATGAGGAAAGGAGTGATTAATACTCTGTGGACTCCTTTCCCGAATCACGTTCGGAGAAAACAAAAGCGATCAAATGCAAACTTCTTCAACCTTCTGGCACTAAGCTGAGAAGTCTCCCTGCCTCCCTGCAGAGCCGGGACCGCTGATCATCTCTCTTTCCGCTTTCCTTTATTGTGGTAAAATACACATAAGATAAAACTCACCATTTTAAGTGTGTGGTTCAGTGGCATTAAGAACACTCACAGTGTTGTGCAGCCATCACCACCATCCTTCTCCCCCAATTTTTTATCATCCCAGACTGAAACTTTGGACCCATTAAATAATGACTCCCCACTCCCTGCTCCTGGTAGCGCCTCCTTTCTGTCTCTATGAATTGGCCTGTTCGAAGTGCTCCACGGAAGTTGCATCATACAGTGCTTGTCCTTTCCTGTCTGACTTACTTCACTTCGCATAATGTGTTCAGGGTTCATCCACATCGTCGCATGTGTCAGGACTTCATCCTTAAGGCTGGATGGTATCTGATTGTATGTTCAGACCACGTTCTGTTGGCCCATCCCTCCGTGGGTGGGCACTGGCGTTGCTTCCACTTTGGGCTACTGTGAATAATGCTGCTTTGAACGTTGGTGTACAAATATCTGTTTGATTAAGGGACCCAAGTCACGTTATTTAGCAACGCAAACTTCAAATCCAGCCGTGTTGCTCTCTGGCACACGGCCCTTCCGCTCACTCTCTTCCCTCAGCATAAAGTATTTAACGAGAACCGTAAGACCATTCAAGGTCTGACCTCTGCCTGCTTCTCTACATACACCTTTTGTCTTTCTGCCTACAACCCCCCAGCTCTGTCCCCCCAAACTACACCGACACGTGCCATCTGGCCAGGTTGGACACAGGATTCCTACCGTTGCTGTCCTGCCTCTGGGCTTTGGCGTACGCAGTTTCCTTTGTTTGTAACACCCATCTCTCCTCTTCCCTGGTTAAACCCAGTCACCTCCGTCCCGCCTTTACCAGCTCTTCCTTCTGGAAGAGTCCTCTGACCTGAAAAACCGAGATGCTGCTGTAGCAAACACGACCCGCTTTTATCCCCGCACTTACCACGTCGTGTCGAACTGTCTTAGTTCACTGAGTGTGAGAACAGTACGGCTAGTAGGCCTGAATAAACCGTTCTGGAGTGAGTGAAATGTAAAGGTTAGCAAGACCTTGGCCACGCCCTCGGAGTCTATTATTTTGCATTTTTTTTTAATCATTCACTTTGGAGATGTGGACATGACATGTCTATATCCTTCAGGGATGACACAGAGATGATGGTGACAGCGCATCAGATTACGAAAACCAGCCTCAGTGGCTTTAAATAATGGACCCGCGTGCAGTGAAATTCCAAACACTCAAAAGCAAGGATGGGCGCGGTCTTAATAGTAGCTTTTTTGTCAGAGGAATGAGCACAAAATCCATATGAGCCAACAGTGTGGTGCTTCCAGAAAAGACAGGAATGCAGTAAAGGTGGACGAGACATCTATGAAGTCCGGAAGGCGGTAGGCAAGAGGCCACTCCTACTGCACCGTTCAAACAACATCAGGAATGATCTGTCTGATAGCCCTTTTGAGAGGACCGTTATCACACTGGCGCCTGTTTAGAAGGTCGTGATCAGGACGATGAGTGGTCCAGAGGTTCTGTGCATGGTCATCATGAGAGGGAACTAAGACTGTCACGTTGGGTCCATGATAGTCCCGTCTTAGAAAGGAGCTGGGTCACACAATGTCCTTGCATGTTGATAGCTCTGGCCGGCATACGTTAGGAAGAGGCAAATTTTTGCTCTGCATAGATGCATTAGGACTGTATTCAGCTGCAAGTAATAGAAACATAATTATACAGGGATTTCTTTTCCATAAAGAATGTGTGGAAATACGTATTCCAGGGTTGGCACGACTGCTCTGTTATCTTGAACTTGAGGTCCTTCTATGAGACTGAGCCACATGAAACTGCACTCAACCAGTTCTGATTCACTGAAACAGCAAGTCTGTCTAGCTCAGCCTCAGAGCTTCCCGCTTCACCATTTTTGGTCTGGTTTCTCTTGTCCTCCTGTTTGCAAGTTGGTTCCTGGGCCTCCAGGTAGGGTGCCAGGCTCTCAGTCAAGAAAGGAGGGAAATGGTAAGGTTCACACAGCACGGGCTTCCTGGGCACAGTCCTCAAACTCCCACCCAGGAAACATCTGCGTAATTTCCATCGGCAGGAACTGATGTAAAGGGCCATGAGCTCTCGGCAGCTGTGTCTGCCCTGTAGGGTCAGGTAGTTACTTCAAAGAGGAGCTGACCCTGCACTATTCTGACCCATTATGAGAATTTTTGTGAGCTGGACCTGGACATCTGCTGATGACAATCTCCACAGGCAACGGGGATAGACAGCCAGCACTGGGACCACGACTCCGGTGCTGAGTGTCTGCCCCCTGGATATCCCGGAATTGCTGAGCAGGAATTATCAAGCCTCATTCAGGTGGGATGGTTGCCGTGGGTGGGAGACTAGGCACATCCCGAGGTGTCTCACAACGCTAGACATCTGGATTTAAGGATTAAACTGTTCAAGCCTCGGACAAGGCTTCAGCAGTGCAAGAAAGTAAAAGTGGTGAAAAGGCATTTAGATCATTTTATTAAGAAGTTTTAAGGAAAAAGGGAGGAGAAATAGCAAACAATTAATTTTCATCTGTTTTCAGAATCGGTGCAATGGTTTATCCAACTACAGATGTCTGTGCTCACCAACTGCTCTGAGAAAAAGGCTGTCAATTCATCTTTTCCATGTCTGGGCCAGGTTTCCTCCGGCTGTTTAGGGGAGGGCCCCGGGGCAGGGGGTGGGGCTTGGGGGAAGAGGGAGGAAGAATCGGTTTGAAGAAGCAGATAAGAAGCACTTGTCCATCTTCTCCAGATGAAGGAACCCACCCACTTCCCTATTCTTTTAGGTCCAACCTTCCCTGCTGTTCCCTCTGATGCCAACGTGGTTCAGAGAGGACCACCCCCGCCCACGCTTCCGATCCACCAGCCACTGGACGGACTGTTCCTTCTCTTGGGTAAGTTTAGCTGGAAAGCGTGAGCTCATCTCCACCACCTGCGTGCCTGCAGCAACTGGTTCATGACCAGGTACCGCCAGGAGGAATGACTGATGTCTGTTCAGAGTCCAGAAAGGATCTTGTCAGAAGGAAGACACAGTGGAATCTAATAAGACACATCAGACAGGGCGAGTTGGAGGCCAGGCTGCAGTGTGCACAGTGAAACAACACAGGAGCCGGATGGGGGTGGGCGGTGGAATTACAGCTCACCGCGAGTCCGGGGAGCTCTGTGGCTCCTGGTAAACCCAGTGGCGTCCAGACCCTCCTCTCTCTCCCCGCCTCCCTCCCTTTGCTCCACCCACAAACACGGGGGGTCACACTCTGCCAAGTGTGCAGACAAACGAGGCAGCCCCTGCCCTCCAGGTGCTCAGGGTCTGGTGAGGGGAGACAGACATGCAGGCAGGGGCTGCCCAGACGTGCGGTGGGTATGGAGAGCCGGCCTGAGTGCCAGAGTGACGGGGGCGCCAAAGAAGAAAGGCACGCTGAGCCTGCAGTTTTGTCTTGAATCCTAACAAGTGTTTTCAGGAGAGACAGGGCGGCGCTCAGCAGAGGGAGCAGTGTGCACACGTACTGGGAGGAGGAAACAGCAGAAAACCCGAAGGAGTCCGTGGACGGGAGTACAGGGGTCAGAGAGCGGCTGGCACACCCAGGCCAGGCCCTTCCGAAGAGCTGAGACGTCATTTCATCTGGATTTGGAGTCAGGAGGGGCGACAGCCTGTGTCTTCTGGGCTGCACAGAGCACACTGGGAGACCTCCTTTAACAAGAAGACAGAGTAACCGGAATAACCTTAGAAAAGGGCAACCAGCGCCCTTTCTGCGGGTGACTGTACAGAAGCCAGGGGAGCTGCTGGGAACAGGTAACCTAGGAGGAGGGAGGGAGTCGTGTTTCCAAATATTTGACAAAAAGTTGTGCTGAAGAAAAATTAGACTTGTCCCGTGGGTGGCGGTGTTAGTGACAATCATAACACTATTAGGTTGTATTTATTGAGAGCTTACTATGTGCCAGGCAGCCGTCCAAGCCCTTTATCTGCAGTAACTTATTTAATCCTCCTAACAGCCCTTAAAGGTAAGTCTCATAATTAGCTCCATTTTATACAAACGGGAACACAACCACACACAGAGGCTGATGAAATCACCGAAGGTTTCAGACGAGGAAGCGGCAGCGCTTGGACCCAGGCAATCCAGCCACCACGTTCCATTTTCTCTCCAGACCCAGAGCGAATGGCTGGGAGGCCTGAGAAGGCAGACTCTTCTCCTCTGTCCCCCTGTCTCCCAGAGCGGTCAGATGCAGCAGCTGCCTGGAGAGATGCAAGTTCCCCCGTACTGGAGACAGAAGTTGGGGGCCACGCAGCTGCACTGTGGAGGTGTCAGGGCTCCAGAGGGGAACTGAAATGAACCACCTTGAAAGCTCCTCAGGGCTTGGGCCGTTGTGACTCTGGGGTTGGCTGACACAGAGTGTGAACACCAGGTGAGCTACCCACTGGCTGCCCTTGGCACAAATCTGCAGCATAGCTCTGCTCCCCAAGTGCGTCCTACCCCTGCTGGCTCCATCAAAAACAGGCGGGCTTCCACCCCAGCCTGCACGGCAGGACCTGACCTGGCGTGGAGAGGAGAGCAGGCTTCACTGCCGCCGAACACGGCAGCTGCAAGGTTGCCACTGGGTTCCAAGCCTTGAGCCTTCGGGGCCCATGCGCAGGACAGCAGCGGAGCAGCAGTGGGGTAGCCGGTTCCTGGGGGTGGGGAGCGGGAGTGGAGGCCGGGGGAAGAGGGCTCTGCGGATCGTCATACTCAGGGACGGAGTGTCTGCAGGGCTCGCCGTCACTTACTGCTCACCAAATCCAGCTCACACATTCATCCGCCACCTACTCTCACGCCTTCAGCCACCCTGAGTTTCTCGTGTGGGACTGATCAGTTACAAGTCAGTGTCATTCCCGAGTCCTCCAAACTGAAACGTTGTGACTGCTAGTCCTTTTCTCCCACCTGAAGATGCTTCCAGATGAGGAATCACACGTGCACCTCTGGAGACGTGGTGCGGCGTGGAGGACACAGCGTGCGGTGTTTGCACACACACCACTCACACGTGCCGACTCTGCTCGCCCGCCTGTGACTGTGTGTATGCTCTTAGCTTCCTGCAAACAGAGGCTCCTCTGCATACTCCTTTCTTGCACCACTACCGTTCAAGTACCACACTCAGAAAGACTGTGTGTGGAATTGCGCAATGTCGAACTTGAAATGAAACTTGAAAATCTTTTAGGCCAGCTGCTTTATTTTCAAGATGTAGAAACTGAGGGAACGCGTCTCCTTCCAGGCTGTTGAACATTTTCAGATGACTTTGGAGGTAGGGTTTCCAAACCTGGCCGCAGATTGGAACCTCTCAGAGAGGTCTGAAAAGTATCAGAACATCTCATGAAGAGATTCTGATTTAATGGTTCTGGGATGGGGGCCAGATATTGACATTTTTATAAAGCTCCTCAGGAGAGTCTACAGTACACCAAATTTGAGAACCTCTGGCTTAGACAACAGGCATATTGCAAATAAACACACTTTTGCCCCTAATTCCTGAGGACCTCCCAACTTCTGAGACGGGGTCCGAAGAGGAATGGCTCCAGGTTGATTGACTTGGAAGAATCATGGGTCCATGAGAAGGGTACTCACTTGTTCTTCTATGGGAGAAAAGCTGAGACTGAGCATCGCCCCCACGATGGAAATGCAGGCAGAAGCAGGCAGCCAAGCCATCATCCTAGGGCTTCGGGGGGGAGCGACAGTGCACAGTGTGAGCAAAGGAGAAGCTAAATCCCCTCTGGGTACATATGGCTGAAAACACAAGGTGATGAATTGAAAGAAGACTTGGTTCCCACACACAGTTACAGCATCAGAGGAGCACAAATAAATGACGAGACACGTTGACGAGGCCAGGAAGCCTAAATCAGTGTGTGATGAATGGGGAGCCAAAAAGACGGGCTCTCAAAAGGCTGGTCATGTTAAGTCTCCTCTGAAACAGGAGTCCCTCACACGGTTCATCTGCTTCATCCCGACTGGCTGCCTGCAAATCCTGTCCTGAGTAAGCGTTCCCCCCTTGCCTTCTTTGGTCCTCTGGTTCTGTGCAGAAGACAGGGGACAAAGGAGGTGGGCAGGCCACCGGACAGGGTGGCACTGGTGCCAAGAATCAGTCACTAATTTGAGTGACAAGAGCCAACGGTCACAGAGCCAACCACCTTTTACACCAGCCTTCGTTGCCCCCAGGCCGCATGAGGGCACATCACACGTGCATGAGCTCCTTCGGGGCAGGAGCCAAGGCGGCGTAGCAGAGGCGGCCGCCCTTCCCTGATGAACACAGAGCCAGGCTGTGCATCCTCCCCCAGTGCTCCCTGTCCAGCAGCAAGGGTCCAGGATGCCCTCTCGACGCCCGCCATCATTTGCACAAGCAGCTGTGCAGGGACCGTGTCACCAAGCCTCCGCCTTTCTTCTGGCCCTCCTGTTGGTGCTTCCCAACATGATGAAAAAGGACGGCATATCAAGTCAGTTCTGGGAGACTGCTCTGTCTTTAGTTGGTTTTGGCCACTGATTTGCTCGCCGCGTCTACAACAATGCACGGACCATAACAGGTTCTCAATGAACACTTGCTGGTTGATTGAAATGATGGGCAAATAACTAGATTAAGTCTGTGCTGGCTGAGAGTTTGGTGGTACCACCACCAACACAAGCAAAGGAAGCACTTCTAAAAGAGGAAACTCGAATGAGCAGTTGAAGCCAAAACCAGCTGGTCTTTGTAGTTTTCATATTATTGGTTTTTTTTAAATATAATTTATACATTTTTTAATAGTTATTTATGACTACATTTTGTGTCATATCAACAAAGGTCTTTCTTATTCTGTGACTATAAAATAATTCTCCCATTTTTTTCCTGTTGGTTTTAAATTGTTGTGTTTCAAGTTTGTATCCTTTATCCAGCTAGAATCCATCTGGAATTTATTTTGCTAGAACATAGGAGGCAGGGAGCCAACTTTTTTTTTTCCCTTCCAGAATGCTACCCAATACCATGTATTTAAAACACCACCTTTCCTCTCTAGATTGCGAGTGTTATGTACTGAATGCCCTTGTGTATTTGGGTTGGATTCTGGACTTTGCAGCCAGCTTTGCAGATCTCTACTCGTCTGCCGGGACCACACTGTTTAGATTATTGTAACACTCTGATATGTTTTGATATGGGAGGGCTAGCCTCTCCTCATTACTATTTTTTTATGGAAATTTTTTTCCAGCCAGTCTTTTGAACAGTATTTTATTACTATAAAGGCCAATACTCTTTGAGAAGCAAAAAAAAAAAAAAAAAAAAAAAAATCAAATTTAGTAACCCAAGATGTCCTGAGCAAAGCGCTGAAGAATGTGTTTTCCAATATTTGGTTTCTCAGCTTGACAGTCTCTCTTGAAATACTCTATTCTCAGCACTGAAAATGTGAGCCGTTGTTGGTTGGTTTTGCAGTTTGCAAATGACTTACAGAGCTCTTGGCAGGGTTTCTGTTTTCCTTTTTGCAAATAAACAAAAGGCCATTTCTCTAATATGACTTAAGTGGGGGAGATTCTGCGATCTCTTGTCTTGGTTTCGGAAGGAGGAGAAAAAGAGAAGAGAAAAAGAAGGGCAAGTGGAAAGAAAAATGAGGAAAACTGAGACGAGCAGGGTCTGGACGGAACAGAAGCAGGACCGAGGCAGAGGGAGTGTCGCTGAGGACGCTGCCTGGGTGGGAGCTCCGGCATCAGTTCCTGGGTCCCCTCCCCCTTGCACCCTGTCATCCGAGCTCCTTGTGACCCGGAGGGAGGGAGGGAGGGAGGGAGTACAGACTCCCCTCCTCTCCCAGGCAAGCCTGCATGATGGAGCAACCCCTGCCGGCTTGACCCAGATCTGTCAGCTGATCAATTATTTTTCCTATGGAGGAGAGGGGAAAATGAAAGGAGGGAAGAAAAAGGGAAAGAGAGAGGGGAAAGGGAGGGCAGAGAAGAGGGGGAGAGAGGGCAGAAAGAGGGAGGGAGGATAGGGGAGAGAAAAGGAGGCTGAGGCAGGGAGAGAGGATGAGAGGGGAGGCAGAGGAACACACCTCTCTTGGATTTAAGCTCTTTTAAGTCTAAGCAGTGATAGAGCAGACTTAACCCAGGAGGGTGCAGAAACAAATGCACAAATGCGTAAAATAAAGTATAAGCTCTCAGGGGTTCCTGAACAGAGTCATCAGCAAAGCACAGGATAGAACCCTCTTCTTCCCGCCCTTCGCCAGGCCGAGTCCAGCTGGCTTCTTCCCTCCAAAACTCCAGCCCACCTCCTCCCCAGCACCCCTCCCTCTGCCATGTGTCCTGACCCCGCCGCACCTCCAGGCAGTCTCCTCCCACAGAAGGTTGGGAGGCCCGCTCCGTGATTCTTCTGAATCCTGTAGGTCCCGTAGGGTCTTGGCCCACGGGTGGGAGGAGACACTCGGGAGGATGTGGTACCCTGACCCCCTCCCACCTGTAAGCCATCGATTACCTTATTTTTGCATGTTTTCATTTTTTATGTTTAATTAGTTTTATTGAATTTCAAATGACTGCAGACATAAAGTAAACACGTAACAAGCCAACAGAGCAGAAAGGAGGGGAACTGCGTGAATACCAGCAGGCTCAGCGTGGAGCCCCACTTAGCACCGCGTGCTTGCAGCCTGACAAGCATTAATGAGTCCTCACAACACCCGGGGGAGCTGCTCCCCGTCCGGCAGGCAGGTGGAAAGACCCGCGCGCAGAGGAAACTGCCTTCACCTGCAGAAAACGTGGGCAGCTCTGAGACTCTGAGTTCACATGTTCCCGCTCCCCATCCAGCCGTGCTCAGGCCACCAGAACCAACCTGAAATCTGAAAGGCATGCACATCAGCGTGCTTGAAGGGTGTGCAGGACCTCTGCCGAGGCCAGATGGAAAGCAAGGCGGGTTTTTTTTTTTTATCATCCTCATCATTCTAGTTGGTGGACAGAAGCAGGCCATGAGCTCCAAACCAAAACACTCTGGACCAGAGACCTACCCCAGACACCACAGTCCTCTCCAAAGTGCTTCCACCATGAGGAGACAGCAAGAGCCTCGCGGGATTTCCAGCATGCGTTCCTGCATGCGCCAGAATCACGTGTCCCATATTGACCGGGAAATGTCACCACTTCTTAGGGTCTCGAGAGAGCTCACCTCATCCCAAGGGATAAACTGGGACTAAAGCCAACCCAGGTTTGGCCCGTCCATGACAAGTAGCTGGTCCCAGCCTGGGCCCCTGTAACTCAGGGTGGCCAGACTGCACGCATGCAGGGGACAGAGCCCCAGGGAGCGGCGAGAAGACAGTGCCCAGCGGACGCTGAAGCAGGGACCCAGGGGAGGCCCTTCGGGGTCACAGCTCGCCCTTCACACAAGCACCGTAGGAGAGGCTACTGAGGAACCACAGAGGTCAGGGCGGCCGTCATAGCCGATGAGGAGCGGTTCCAGGGCTCACGTTTGGTTTTAAAAGTGAGAAAAGGGAAGAAGCAGCACAAGGACCCGACTGTGCTCCTGGCGACCAAAGCTGCCCCCCAGGGGCGGCCTTCACGAGCAGGGCCTGCTGGCCCGGCCGGGACTCCCCAGTCCCCGCGAGCAAACGCCCCAAGGAGAGGACTGTGACTGTGTGTGAAGGACACGGGTGAGCTGCCCATGGCTTGTCCCCAGCGCAACTCGGAGCCTGAAAGCCAGGGTCCACTTTGTGAAGTCCCTCTGTCGTCTCCCCTGATTTTTTTTTTCTTTTTTGCCAAGCTTCCAAGTGCTTGGACATCACGCCCAGGGTCCCATCGTCCCAAACCGACTTTTCACTTTTCCTGTAAACACGGTTAGGGTCTCATCCGCCTCCCTCGCATCCCAGAAGCACCACCCGGCCTGGCTGCTGCTGGCACCCACGTGCTAGCTCGCGTGGCAGGAACTTGGCCCATCGGCCCTGCTGAACGGCGCCCTGTCTCGGGTGCCCAGCAAAGCAGAGTGTGAACACAGCCCCGTGCCCTTTCCCCTCCCCTCTGCCTGGCTTTTGTCGCACGTGGGCAGATGAGTAGATGTGGACGTGAGGAGGTGAGAGAACAAGAGAAAGGTGAGACAGGAACCCAGCCAAGCTCATCGGAAGGTGTTGAAAGGAGCATTAATCCTTCGAAGGAGAAGTGGTTTCTGGAAAGAGGGGAAACTGCTGCAGCACCAGCCATTCCTTTCAGAGCCTCCCGGGGGCAGGGGTGGGCAGTGCGCTGAGAAGGATGGAGCCTAATCCCATCGGAGTCCCGGCGCGGGTTCCCGGGAAGGAATGAGCAGCTGCTGGTTAATCAACCCCAGTGCGTCTTAGGGCCAGAGCCCCAGGGCGCTAACCCCCCCTCCCTCCCGCCAGCCCTAATCAGTGCAGATTCCCCCCTCCCCCGCTAAGCTGGATCATGGCTGCTGGTGGGGTTGGGGGAAGGAGCAGGTCAGAGAGGGGTCCGTAACCTGCCACTGGCCCCGCACACCTCTCCAAGAAGACAAGAAACCCAGGAAGTGGCGGCTCTAGGAAGAGGCAGCTTAAAACAAAAACAAAGAAGAAAAAATCGCCTTGGAATGTGTGCTGCATTCTAACTAGTCCCTCTGGGTCAAGGCAATAGGGGTGGATTATTGTAGGCAAGACCCAGCTGCCCCAGTGATTCTGTAAGTTTGGTAAGAGGTAGCTGGCTGACTCCGGCTTCCATCCCCTGAGAGGGAAAACATACATCACCTTGGCTGGCCCAACTGGCATGTGGTTCGGGGTCTTGGGGGTCATTCTGCCTTAAAATTGGGCAGCCCTGTTCGTTTATGACACATTGAAGCCTCTTCAGAGCTGGCTCGAGGTGAGTAGCACAAACAAGACCATGACTCATCTTAGGAAAGTCAGGATTTGGTAGAAAGTAAGGAGGGCTGAGATGCCCCGGTCACCTCCAACCCCCACCCCAAGGTGGGGGCAAGATCACAAAATTAGATTTCCCCCTGGGGGATTTTTACCACCACTTTCTACTCATCTATTCAGGGATGATTCGAAGTGTGGACAAATATTATGCTTCCCTGCATTTATTTCTGATGAAAAAAAAATCACATATGCTAATCTATATGTAAATTCAGCATGGCCCTGGGGCTCCTGGCACACTGCCAGTTGGGCTGATGGTGGCAGCATGTTGGCCAATGTCTCCAGTCTGAAGTTGCAGGTAGAGGAGACACAGACCTCAGGACAGGTGGAATTTATGGAGGTCTTGGGACTTGCCCCGATCCTTCCTCTGACCGCTCACTCCATCCCTTACCTAGTTAGTTCCCATTTCTGTGGTTAGAAGCTGTTTCCCTGAGGCTGCCTGGCCTTGAACTCAGTTTCCCCACTGCTGGAGTCGGGGCTCTGATCTCACCCTGTTCACCCAGTACGAGCGGGGGTGCACACTCTTCTGCACGCACACTCGCACACACATGCACACTGCTGCTCTGTGTTACGTAAGAGCAGCCGATCAGGGCTGCCTCCACGTTGCCTCCTTCTCTCTCACACCCACCACCCCCGCTGAGGGAAGAGGGGTCCTGAGGCCAGAGCCACTCTGTGGCTGGGCGCAGCCGGCGTCATCAGGAGACCCCTGCACATCCCACCACTGAGGGCTTCCTTGCCATCCGACTCAGGTCCCTCCGGTGCCCCCTTGCCTTCCTCCTTGAGCCCCAGCCAAGGGTACACACACATTTGACACTTCCCAGCCTGGTCCCTCTGCCCACCTTGTGTGGGTCCACATAGCCGCCCCTGCAGCTCTGTCAAGAGGACAGTGGCCGCCCCCAAGCCTACCCTCAGAGGGAGGTCAGCGGGACTGGAGGTGAGAACCAGTCGCGACCACAAGAGCCCCACACTGCAGTAGAAGAGGACGCAGCGAGTGAGCGTGAACTTTCCTCTGGGAACCCAGCTGCACAGGCCTGAGCTTCCACATGGGGTCCTCCGGGAGGGCCATGCTGGACCACCCAGGGAAACTTTCTCTGCCTGCCTCCATCCCTGTGAGCGCAGGTAATATGGGAAAGGCAAGCCAGACCCCCGAAGGGCAGGGTGGGTGAGCAGGGATCCCTGCTGGGGGGACGCGAGGGCCGGGACAGAGCGCGGGGGCCACCCGTGCAGCAAATGGACTCAAGATTGAAGCAGATTCCAAAGGCACCCAACGCATCACAGCCACATCTCAGCCGGGGAGCCAGCCAGGCCCTTAACTGCAGCCTCTCAGCTTGGCTTCCCAGCCGATAAATAAACAGGAAATTAGCATTCAACTCTTAATGCCGCTCTCTCTTCAACTTAGAGCTTTCCTGAATCTCAGAGCCCCAGGGTTCCTCCCACAGCCTTTCACCTGCTGGTCACCACCCCCTGCCGCCCCCCTCCCCCAACACACCCCCAACACACTGGCAACGATCGAGGCTGCCCACCGCGGCTGCAGACTGCTCCAGCCCTTCAGTGGATCTCTGACCAGAGCCTCCCAGGACGCCCAGTTACCTGATTATGTCTAGCCTGCATTTTTCCGTTTGCTCCTTGCAGAAGCTTTGCAAGTTTACTGGCCGACAGAGATTTAAAGTTTCCTCCTGTAATTTCTTCCCAGTAACATAAGCAACACATTAGCAGCCCCGCCGCCCTCGGAATCTGTGATTCCATGTGTCTCGGTTGTGTGTGTGCAAGACGTACATGGAGCGGGGCGACCAGCACACAGCCGCGCACCGAACAGGAGCCCCAGACACATTTTTCTTATGCATATACATCCCCCTATTCCGGCAGCAGCCAGAATCAAATCAATATTCTCACAGCCTGGTGGGGAGGATGGAGTCCCAGCCATGCTGTTTGAACGCTCTCTCCTCCACCTGCAAACCGCGCAGCAGAGCCGCCTCGGAGAGCCTGCAAATCGCATAAAGCACCCTGTGCAATTCCTGGGTCGGCTGTAGGCAAATCAATAGCCAGCTCTTACCTTGAAAGAGAAACAGAGCAGCCAGCCCGGTGAAGATTGCCCAAGAGAGAGAATTGTGCATTTTTGCCTGGATGGTTTTCATGATTTTTTTCTCTTCTTCTTTTTCTTCTTTTTTGTCAGGTTCGGTTTTTTCTTTCTTTCTTTCCTGACAGATTGCGCTGCTCTCAAGCCGGAGGAAGGAGATTTAAATCCACTGTTTTGCTGAAGGACACGAGAAAGCTGAGGCTGTGAGAGAGTGTGACTTCCCAGTAATTATCTCTACTCATACTCTGGCACCGAGACACATCGTACAATCTGGCCCTGGACAGCCCTCCTACAAGCTGCAATCATTGGTTCTAATCCAAGGATTGACAGAGCTACAACACACGCGCGCGGGCACACACACACACACACACACACGCACACACTCTCAGGAATCATTTACTGGGCAAATCAGGCTAGCTGATTAAAGAGACAGGAGCCTGGAGAGATGGTGTGATAAATGCCACTTGGCCCCTTCTATATTACTTTCATTTTTTAAACTGACAGTCTCAGAGCCCCAAGCATCAAAAAAGCCCTTCCTTCTGGCATTCCCTGGCCTCCTGAACTCACATTCCCTTGGCACTGGAAAAATCCTGTAGCCAGCAACGGCTTACGGGAAATTTTTAAAGGGACATTTTCATGCTTGGTGAAACTTGCAAAGATGAGTCAAATTTTATTCGTGGGTGCTTATTTTCCTCTTCAATGAAACTATCATTCAACGACAGATCTTTTTTTCTCTGTCTCTCATCTTTCACCTTTTCCAATCAACCTCCTACTTTGTTGCTTTCAAAATAATAAATAACTTTCTATTTTCTTTTCCTGTCACCCCATTTCAGAATACCTGTATTACTCCTATATTTCATCCACTTAATTTATTTCCCGGAGGCATCCTCGTGTAAATGATACCATGGAAAGGGATGGGGCTTCTGGAATTTGAGAAGAACTGCAGTCTGAATATGGAGGAGCTGCTCCAAACGGGAACAAGGGGTGAGTTAATTCCACCCACATTCACCAAAGTGAATAATGTAAGTACTTGTGGTTTGAACTGCAGCAAGACAGACTTAGGTTAGACATGCGGAAGAACTGTCAGAGTGTTGACTTTGCGTGTGGCTATAAAATGTCCTCAGAGAGTTGCAGATGACACAGCTTCTTAATGCTGGGTAAGAATGAAAACCTGACAAAAACAATCTAACGGATGTGATGACTTTTTGAGAGATCTAACTGTAAGGCCCTGAAAACTGATGATGTAATTTGTGGTTTTCTCTTATGGGAAGTAAGCTACATGATGCCAACAAAAATTCTGGAGAACTTAGCCCCTCATAGCACCTTTCTTAGCTGGTTCTGACAAATTCATACCATCATGATGCCGCCACACACAGTTTTTGAAATAAGTCTTCCAGATTTCCGCAGTAATTATTAAACCTTCTTTTAACCCCCATAATAATTTTAATGTATATATTCTTAAACTGCACAGAACAAAAGTGCTTACTGGGTGCACAAGTGAAATAGAGACAGCTCTGCCATTTTGCACAAGCCTCAGGGGCGCCCCCTGCAGGTGTGCAGCCCAGTGACTCTGAGTGGAAGGAGCACTGGGGTCTGGAGACCTGCCTCCACACAAACCAAGGTACTGTGAGCAGGTCAGTTTATTTCTGTGAACATTGGCCTCCCGTCTGTACGAGTAGAGGGCTGTGTCTTGAGTCTCTTTTAATTTTAAAGGTGTTTTACATTAAAAAAAATTTTTACTGCCACTATGTTCTAATTCATATGTCCATCAAAATGCCCTTGATCGTGTGAGCTCCCAAGGGACAAGCATTTTATCTCTGCACCAGTCTCTTTGTGCAGTGCTCTGCAGAGTGACATGTGCAGTTAAATGCTTTGGAATGGCTGTGGCGGCAGTGATAACGGCACGGCATAGAAGGAAGGGTGGCTTCCTTTACTGCTGCCACTTCACTGCTCTCCGGAGTGACGGGGAAGACAATGCGTCATTGATAAGCCTTTAGTCCTGACCCGGAGAGGCAGAGGCACCAACACATGTAAGTGTCCTCACCCTGAGCCGCAATAAATCTGTACATTTCCCAGTTTTTATTAAGCCTCCAAATGTGTGACAACAATAATAAGCTAATAATTCTAGTTGATATTTATTGAGCATTTGCTATGTGCCAGGCATGTTAATCAGTGTTTTATGGGCATGTTTCTCTTTAAATCCTCACAACCTAGGAAGTGGTGCAATTACCACTCCCATTTTATAGATGAGAACACTGAGGCCTAAAGAAAACTTTGCAGCCACACAGCTGGTAAGCAATGGAGCCAGGATGTGAATCTGAGTGTTTGTCTCCCAGACCAACCCCTAAAATACTATCCGCCAAATACTGGTAGGGACTCAAATAGATTTCAGACATCCTTACAGATAACCCCTTTGCTATTTTTAGCAGACTATAATATTAAAAATTATATGAAACAACACATATACTGATAAATAAAATATAAGAAGACCCATGTACCACTTTTAGTAATAATTGACTTGCAAATGGTTGCTGTAGATAATTTGTAACTTTATCTGGATGCAAAGAAGTGATCACAGGGCATTTTCTATGATAGTTTTTAGAAGCTCTACAGGGATGGTGAACGTCATGATACACTATGAAAGTGAGCTGGAGACCAGATCTAAAGCAGAGGGAAGAAGACACAGGCAAGCGATGCCATAAATTAAAAATGAGAGATGGAAATAAACCACCTGCATTGTGGGCTCTTGAAACTGTCTGAGATCCCTGCTCTGGCCCTGCTAAGTCGCAATAACATTTTTAAAGGACAAAAAAAAAAAGGAAAGCCGGCACAATGCCTGAGCCACACACCCCGACACGGTGACCACGCCTGGCACATGCAGGCGCCCCAGCGGACGCTTATCATCACCATGGCTTGTGGACCGAGAGCTCAGGCTGGGGCTGCAGATGACTGACTCAGACCCGCGCTCTGCCTCCTGGGGGCTGTGGGACCTGGGCTGACCTTCTCAGCTCCACGTCTGAGACGGGGGTACCAGGTGTAACTCCATGACCACCAGCGTCGCACATCACCACCATCAGCTAATTTTCATTTGTTTTTTTTTTTTTATTTTAATCAAATGGAGACTGATGTGGTCCACTTTGGGTCCTCGGAGGAGCAGCCGGAGCTTGTGAACAGAGACTCCTGGGGGGAGTCCTTCCGGAATTGTGCTTTGTGCATTCACGAAGGTGGCGTATCTCCTGAGGGACGATCAAACCGAAAGTCTCGTCTGGACTCTGAGTGCTGCTCGGGGCTGGGCTGTCTGGAGAGCAGCGTCGCTTCCAGGGCTGGGATTCAACACAGAGCAGAGTTTCCTGGCGGCCTTTGTGTTCCACAGACACATGCGATGGAGAAGACATTTCCTCCCCACCGGCCTGGATGGAGCACACGGTCGCCATGGGCCTGTTGGCTACTTGACAGCTCGCTGGCAGAGTCACAGACGGGAAAGCTGGTTCCCGGCCACCCACACTGGGTGTGTCCCACCAGGACCGTCCCTTACCTATCGGGGGCGGGGACAGGGGGGAGGTCACGTGGAAGCTGTCGGCGTTTCTCCGTTTTAGTCTCCGTCTTTCGGGCCCCAGGGCTGGGACTCTCCTGCTGCAACTGCGCCGAGCAGTGGGCATCTGGGCCCCTCTGAGTCACACGGCCTGGGCAGGGATTTCTGCCACTCGGGGTGGGGTGCTCACTCTGGAAGCTCTGGCTGGGGAGGCTGTGATTGGAGGGACACTCTGAGATCGCAGCTCCTTACTCAGCAATCAGAGCTCCTTCCGCTGAGCAGGAGGCTCAAGTGTGTCTAATCAGGTGTCTGCAGGACGAGATTCGCCTCCAGGATTAGCCAGATGCAACAGTCACTTCCCAGTTCAAGGGTCGGAGGAGAAGGAACGGTCCCAAGACAAAAAGAACGCCAGGAAAGGGGCTTGTGTTCTAGGCAGAATGGTACTCTCCCCCCATCCACCCTCCTTGCAGGGAAGAGGACATTCCTGCAGAAATGCTGTTTCTGTTTGGAGAGGAGGCATGAGGAAGAGGAAGAAGCAATAAGGAGCAGGAATGGAAACAGACGAGGGCTTTAACTTCTGAGGAGAGGGCAGCCAGGAGGGCGTTTTGTAAGCCGTGCATCATCCTTGGCTTAAAGCTTCTGTGTGGTGTGCGGTGAGCGAGGACAAACGGGGACTGACTCTCTGTGCACCAGCCCCAGGCACGCCTGGCCCCTCACTGAACCAGGTGGCGAGTCCAGGAAGGCCACGGTGGGGCCCTGAACCTGACCGCAGTCCTCCAGCCCTGGGAGGGGGCGACCACCGGGCGCACGGGCGGGCCTGGTCCACGGCGGGGACAGGAGCCTGTGAGGAGGAGGAGGAGGTGTGCACGCCGGTCGGGGAGGGAGGGGAGGCTGCGGGCAGCACGTTTGCTTCTTCTCAGCTATTATGGAAAGAACCGCAGGAGCTTAACTCTAAAGAGCTGCACTGAAATAATGTTCAGGACTTAACAAAAGCCACTGCTCTGCTCTGCCTCCGCCTGCTGTGGCCGCCTGGCCGAGGCTGGGGCAGCCGTGGGCTCACACACTTGGGGCTGGGATGGGCCTGGCCCCCGGGGAAGGGGGCCACCTGCCCTCCCACATCTGGGGCAGAGAGTGGCCCGGCTCTGACTTGCAGCGTCACTTCAAAGGGAGGAAGCCATGCGGGAGGAAAGTGGTCCCCATCTCTCTGAGCAGCTCTCCCCAGAAAGCCATCTTGGATGTGGACGGTCACTTTTTTTTCCCTTTTTCAGTTTTATTAAGTAGAATTACTACACTTTGACTGCACATATACATTATATTGCCTGTAAACACATATATACAATATACTGCACACTTTTTTTTAGTGTACATATGTGTGCTGATCACTGGCTTCTAAGAACAGAGTAGAGCTTTCACTTTTTAAACTTACATGGTTATCAAAGCAATCTAGCCAACCACAGAATAAGAATCAACAGAACGTGATGATCAGATCATAAAGGACAATCAGATGTGCTCACACATATTCAAGAGATCAATCATCTAAGTCATAAATAATTAGTTCATTTGTATCCTTAATTTTTTATTTTATTTTCTTTAGATTCCATATACCAGTAATAACATATATCATTATTTTTTCTCATTCCAGCCCACTTCACTTAGAATGATGATCTTCAGGTCCATCCCTGTCGTTGCAAATGGCATTATTTTATTCTGTTTTATGGCTGAGTAGTATTCCATTGTATAAATATACCACGACTTCTTTTTCCAGTCATCTGTGGAGGGACATTTGGGTTGTTTCCATGTCTTGGCTGTTGTAAATACTGCTGTTATGAAGATTGGGGTGCATGTGTCTTTTTGAATTTTATTTTTCTCCAGGTATATGCCCAGGAGTGGGATTGCTGGATCACATGGTAAGTCTATTTTTAGTCTTTTAAGGAACCATGGATGGTCGCTTTTGATGTGAATGGATGTGATGTGTCCAGTGTACAAATAATGCTAGAATTACACGGGGGTCTATTTTGAGAATTTGACTTGAAGCTGATTTCCTGATTTATTGATAATTTGCCTAAGCTGATATGACAATGAAAGTCTTACTCGTAGCAGCACAGAGATTAAGGACACAGAGATTTGCATCCACGTCCCCACAGAGGGGCCTGGTCAGTGTTTTCTAACTGGAGTGACAGGCGCAGTCATCTGGCCTCAGTCTCTGTGACTTATCATCCTCTTCATCTCAGAAAGAAGCCAGACGGTACAGCAGTAAAACAGAAAGAATTTAACATTTAAAATCGGAAGACCCAGATTTGAGTCTAATTCCATTTATCAGCTCCCATTCTGTGATCCTCAATTTCCTCATCTCATCTCATCTCCTCCCATCTCGTCCTTAAAGTGGAAATAATAATATCTACTTCACAGAGTTGATGTGAATTAACCAAAATGAAGAACATGAAAGCCCTCGTACAACGTCTAACACACACATCAGCTCCAACGTCTTTATAATCAGCTTGCTTGAAGAGCGAATCACAGCGCTGGGTAATAGTCAACGCGAACGTCTCAGAGTCGCTGCCTGCAGATGCTCGTGGCCGGCAGTGTCCTCTGGGCTTCATGGGAGGCGGGGATGCTGGCTCGTTGTCCTGCTCGCCCCCAGGAATCAGCTCCGGGTGGCTCACTGCGCAACCCACCCTTCTGGCCCAGGGCCGGCCAGTCCGTTTCTTCCCCGAGAGTTTTCCAGGTGTTGTGTGAAGGAGGCGTGGCTCCGCGGGTTCTTTCCTAACAGGTGGAGAAAGTCTGCAAGGAAATGAAGTCAACCAGAACCAGGAGGAGAACCCAGGGGACAGGGCATCGTAGAAAGTGGGACGAGTCGGGCCTGGAGGCAGGCTCATGCCCTCATTGGCTTAAGTTATTTTAGACAGTTTCTGTCACTTGCAAATGAAAGCGTCTGGACTAGAGGGTCCATGTGGGGGCAGATGAAGACGAACCCTTTCTCTTCCCTCCTCCCCACATGCTTTCCCTGATATTTGGCAAATATCTAGATATTCTGAAGCCCTGGGTAGAGATGTAGGTGGCCGAGGCCCCTTATTTTAAAAATAAATAGTGTTACTATCAAATTGGAATTAAAAATAAGGTCATAGGTGGAGTCAGGATGGACCAAGTCCCTCACCCTAAAGGTGGGTGGAGGGAGCATCACTCAGTGGGCACCTCTGTGCCGGGTGCCGTGCTGGCCTTCCGTGTGTCTCCTCACTTGGCCCTCACAGCGTCCCTGGAGGGCACTGCTCTCACTCCTAACTGGCCAGGAGGGAGGCTAGATGCTCACCATTGCACAGGCAGTCCTTGGCCAGGCCTGCTCTGCCCCCGAACCCACTTGTACCACATCGGCTGTGCTCCAGCTGAAACTGGGGCCCAAGGGGAAAGGGTCAGAGGGTCAGAAGGTGGGAGTCATTCAGCCGGAGGGGAATCGCTGGCCAAAGGGGTGGAGGTGGCCTTGGAGCTCGGTGGAAATCAGGGTGACCCGACCCGGGGGGACCTGAGGCCGTGTGTCCATGGGTACGGAGAGCACCTGTCGTTGGAGCCTGACCTAGAGGGCCTTGGGTGTCTAAGAGGTGGGAACTGAATTTGAGAAGCAGAGCAAGAAACTGAAGGCATAAGAACCGGTCTTTCTGGAGGTTACACCGTAAATCAAGGCCCTTCCCCAGAGGCGTCCGCCTCCCGGCCTCCAGACTCAGACAACTGTCCGCCCTGTGTTTCTGCTGGTCTGACTGGGCGGGCTGAGGGACAGTGGCTCCTGGGCTCCTAGCAGGTCACACGCACGCCTGACTCTGGCACGGACACAGGTCCCGGCACCTCCACAGCCCCGGCCCCGGGCAGCTGAACAGAGCGTGGTGCCGGGGGAGCCAGGCTAGAGCGCAGAGGTGGGGGGGCTCTTGGGGTGCCTGGACAGCTCTGCTCCCCTAGGTGGGGTTCACGACCCGGCCTATGTGACGATAAAGTGTCACTTGACTGCGTTTGGCCACTCGCCTCCTGTAAATACCTAACTGGCAAGACTTTGTGGGGAGGAGGAGTCTGGTCTGAGCAAAGATTTATGTATTTCTGAGTCACTTGGCTTCTTGGTTCCTAGAAGCGTGCTGAACTCCATCAGCCAAATTTTGGGAAGACTGTGAAATAAACAGAGTCCAGGAACGTTTCCACGGGCCTCCCTCTGTCATGTTACCCCGAGACATGGTGCCCAGAGAGAGGCAGTGATGTGCTCAGGTTCTCAGGAGCTGGAAGCAGAAGTGAGGCCCCCTTTTCACCCCAGAGTGTGTCCGGATGCCCTCAACCAAGGTCTGCTTGAGGGGCTACTTGCAAAACCACCTCTGCCCAAGAAAACAGCCCTGTTTGCTCATTTACCCCAAATTGTATTCTTTGTAAGGGAAGTCCCAAACCCTTAAGAGTGCAGCCATGCCTGGAAGAGGTGGATGATTCAGGGTGGGTGGATGCAGCTTCACCGCAAAGCACAGACTGTGGAAAGAGGTGACGGTGAGGACAAAGGAAGGTGTGCGGGGTGGGGCACATTGGGGAGGGGAGAGGGGACAAGGGTGGAGACCCCAGAGGCTGGGCGTACCAGCAGGGACGTCGGACTGGGCCTTCCTAGAGGGTCTGAAGTCAGCTGTGCGAGGCAGGCGACGGGGGAGATAGGGGAGGGAAGGCTGGGAGCGATACTCCTGTCGAACCCCTGACCTGTCTCCGTGGGGCCCCGCGCCGCGTGGCTGGCTTCCGCAGGGCAGCGGGAGGTGGCGGTTCTTCCAAGAGGGTATCGGCGGAGCCTGTGTGGGAGGTGACCAGCCTGGGCAGCAGAGCAATCCATCACAGACATTTGCCTGGTTCTGACCCACAGTAGGGTAGAAACGGGGCATAGAAAGGCTTAAAATCAAATCATGTGTCATGCCCAAGAGTGATGGTACTTTCTGTGAGGAGAATGTATATATTTTTAATTTCTCAGTGAATTAAGTGCCTATAAAAGGTGTCGAATTGGCAGCCTGGAGAGCTGGAGGCTTTGATTTATGCCCAGAAGGAGAAAAGCAAAGGCCGTCTCCTGAATCTTTCCGGAGTGAGCCCAGCCCCCGCCTTACACTCTGCCCTCTGTCTCGCTGAGAACAGTGACCTGCTGGCCGCCGTGGGAAGGTCGTTCCCGCGTTCTGTGTACGAGTCAGATGAGGATGACACAGAGGCTAAACGGTAGGGAAATAAAATCGATGAATTTTGAGGCGCCCTGCAAAAGAATTATCCTGACTGTCATTTACGGACGGGTCCGCAAGTCACTCTTGCTCATCTCACTGTGAGCTGGATTTATACTTCCAAAGTACGTTTGCATATTCTATTTCAGAATCTTTTCTGAAGATGTTTGCAGTCTTTGTCATTGTTGCTTTTGTCTTTGGATGGGAGACGAGGGAAGAGACATGAGTGTGCTGGGTCTGGGGGCCACCCCACAGAAGCGATGGGACTACCAGTAGGACCCAGGTGTCTTGAAAGGAGGGAAGGTGAAGGTGAATGTGAAGCGGAGGTGGCGCCCGAAACAGCTTCCCTGACCCCCTCCCCTCCTTCCACTGGCACAGGTGTCAGTCATGAGCATCTAATTCGGAGCAAAAAAGAAAACGCACACAAGTCGTGTAATGACAACCACAGAAACATTAACAAAAACAGCACCTTGAGAGAGAAGAGCGTGTCAGACCCGTCAGGGGCTCAGGGCAGGAGACTGTGTGGTCGTTGCGGGGGGGCAGGGGGGCTTCCCCCCGATCCCGCTCGCACGCCGGGTTTCCTCACTGAGACCTGAGCCGTGTGACTTACAGACGCCCCGTCAGTGAACCAAGGGAACAAACAAACCCATAGGATGAAACCCAGCACGTGCATAAAGCCACTGGCACTCAGTTGGCACAGAACAGACGTTGACTCTCCTCCTGGAAGAGAATCATTATTCAACCAGGTAGACGCATATAATTATTGGGGGGAAGTGGGTTTTTTTTAAGCAAACAAAAGATAGATTTTTGTATTAAACTTTGATCTGTATTGGCTCTAACTTTGATTTCGTTTCCTTTTGTTTTTTTTTTCATTTTTTAATTGAATACATTCTTGACTTGATAGATGAGTTAGATTTCAGTAAATCCCCCTTGCATTTAGTCCAGAAAAGCTTTCTGGGGTTGATGTTTGTTGACAAATCATTGTAGAAGGAGGCTCCCGGCTTCCATTCCAAAGGGAGGTACATTCCTGGAAGAAGGGGAGATTCCGGGGCCCACGGTGCACAGCGCCCGGTCACGGTTAACGCACACGTGCCCATATAGACACATAGACATGGTTCATGCCTTCTCCAGCAATCTGGAAATATCACCGTGCAGTCACACAGGCTTCTGTGGGGAAAAGTGGCTTGAACGAGTATGTTTGTGTTTGATGTTATTAGAAATAAAATGTTTGTAGAAATGTCACTGCACAAGTAAGGCACCTCCATGGGGCAAGGAGGTGAGATTCTTAATAAAAGCTGGAAGTACCGTCACACACACACTCATATTCAAACATATGTTTACTTCATTCACAGGAGTTCAATCTCAATCACACGGAGAGTATTGAAAACGCAGCAGAATTATATTACGTTCACCTTGCCCACCTTTACTTTTCTTGCACCTTAGAGATGGGAAAAGTGAGCAGTGAAAAGATTGGGGTGATGTGGTACAGTCCATCCAGAAGGGGCCCCTGAGGTCCGACCCCCCGCCCTCAGAGCACCCTCGCTGAGTCCAAGTGATGTCCTCACATGAGAAGAACACTGGTCATCCTGCAAACATGCCGAATGCCTTTATTTCCTTTACCTGTAATGTAGAGCTGCATTGTGCTTCCCCGCCAAGTGGAAGAGGCTGAAAGGCATGTATTCATGCATCAAGCTGTCAGCAAGTGCTCGCTGGGCCCAGCTTGGTCCAGGAGTCGTGACAG
This sequence comes from Camelus bactrianus, assembly GCF_048773025.1. Taxonomy (NCBI): domain Eukaryota; kingdom Metazoa; phylum Chordata; class Mammalia; order Artiodactyla; family Camelidae; genus Camelus; species Camelus bactrianus. Next base: position 22,728,525 of record NC_133571.1, on the reverse strand, counting down.
GCCCTGTGGCTTATCCGGATACAGTAACAAGGCCTCCTCGCCCCGTCCAGGACACACTCGTTCATCTGATGGTCCCGTGTCGACTCAGCGCCTTCTGTGAGCCAGGCACTTGGCAAGTACTATGGATACAGCTACTAGCATGTTGGAGTTTTTTCCTAAAGTTGCTCACAGTTTAAGCGGGAGACTGACCGGCCGTTCTAACTGTAAAGGATATTGAATTAATCAAGATAAATGACACTAACTGCCATTAAAAAAAAAAAGAACTCTAGAATCTCATGGCTTCTGGCAAAAAATGTTTTTTTGTTTGTTTGTTTGTTTTTAACTCATGCTAAGTCTCATACGGGGACAGAGCCATCACCTACGAAGTCAAAGGAAGAGTTTAGGCAAAAAGTCAGAAAATCCAGCCTAAGGCAGTAGCAGTGATCTCGCCAGCAGAAGTAGGATTTTTTTAAGGGACCTTCAGTAGATACTGGTCAGCCTCAGGACAGGTTAATTGAACATGATGATTGTGATGAAAAAGAATCATGAAGATAAAGAGGTGTATTTGAAGTGCCAAAGTGACACAGGTCCAGGTAAAAGCAGAAAAAACCAGTGACACTTGTGACTAAATCTAAATAATGATTGATGTTATGGTTTTGTGGAAAAAAAAAAAAGACTCTAAAACTCAAATATCGCCAGCTCTTAACATAGAAGAGACCAAGTGTTTCAATGGTTGGAAGCAGTGATAGAGGAAACCAGGACATTTTTTTTTTAACTAAAATTCTGTGTTCTTAAGGAAAGGAAAAGCCTAATTGTTGACTCCAGGTAATTTTTAAAAAAATATATATTTAGTTCCGTGTGTTGAAGACATGGATAACCTGCAGAAAAATCGAAAAATGATTTATAACATCCAAACTATTTGAGAGAAGAAAAACAAATGAAAAGGAAAACAAAGAAAACACAGACACTTTTAAAAATACAGCAGAATACCTGAGCCAGAGCTAAATAAACAAGTGCAAAGAATGATGAAAAGAAAACATAGAGGTAGGAAATGAGAAAAATTACTAAGGTTTCATTACCAATAAATATAAGAAAATTAACTTCATCAAAACACAGAGATTCATAGGTTTGGGGAAATTTTTAGTGTTAGGCTGTGTAGTAGCAATATATATGAAATAAAGCAATGCAGAAGTTTTAATAATAAGCCAGGAAAACTACAACAAAAACAAGTACAATGATTATGTCAAAAGAAACAGAAATCGCGGTAGACGAACTAACTGTAAGAAAGCATGGTCCCCGCTGGATGAGCAGGACAGTCCTCCAGGAGGAAATAGCAATCATGAGCTTTAGTGAGTTGAACAAAGTCGTTACAAAATAAAAACTTCTGCAAGGAGAAGTGGACAATTCTACAATTAAAGTAAAAAAAATTAATGCAATTCTCAAAAAAGGGAGCACAAATAAGCAAAAAAAAAACCACCTCCCAGTACATAAATGTTTTTAAAAACAAAATCAACACTCTGAAAAGAAAGAAATGAATAAGATAGGTAGATGCAGAGACAGGTAGATGACACATATAGAAAGAGAGGAAGAAGAATTTGAATTGAAAAATAGAGAATGCTCACCCTTTTCAAGCACAGCAGAATTTCCACAAATCAGCTATGTTCAGGTCAAAAAATTCTCAATATATTTTAATGGTCGGAATGCTATGTGCCACGTTCTCAGATCAAGATACGATAAACATAGGACTTAAGAGAGAAATAAGGGAAACCACTTGAAAAGAGAAATCCAGGGTTAAACAGAAATTCAAATAAAAATTATAAAGCAATTGTAGAAGAATGAGAACATTATATATTAAATCTCATGGACTATGGCCAATGAAGTCTATAGCTTCAGACAACATTCTTTGACAACAAGAAACTTTAGAAGTAAATTCAGTAGGTATACACGTCTGTTAGGAAAATTTCTACAAATTACAAACAAAAAACAAATACAGTGCCTTAACTTAAAAAGAAGCCCAGAGATGTGCAGTGACTGGCATTGCTTCAAGAGCTTAAATAATATCCCACCAATGGCTTTACAGTCCTCTTGGCCTCTGCCCTGCCTCTCCAGGCGTCCGGTGCTCCTCCAGACCCTGCATTCAAACCCCAGCAGGAGGAAGGAGACGAGCAGAGGGTGTGTGAGCTATTGCCCACCCCATTCTACAGGCAAACAGGTGTCTCCCCCAAACCCTAGTGGTGTTCACTGACCAGAACTGCAGCGAATGGCCAATGTTGGCCACAAGGGAAAATGTGGAAATGAACGGTAGAGTCAATGAAGGAAACAAATAACCGTAAAAAGAGAAAGATGTAGAAGAAACAACAATAAAGACAGAAAACCTGATCGATAAAAATAAAATCTGGTCATTTGAAAAGACCAATAAAATAGATAAAACCCAGGCTAGTGCGATCAAAGGAAATATATTACACAAGCAACACTAGAAATAAGAAAGGAGACATGAATTAAATTTTAAATATTGGGAGAATGTGAGGTATGACTTTAAGCCAATACTTCTGAACATCTAGATGCAATAGATGGTTTCTTAGGAATATGGAATTGCCAGCATTGACTCAGTAGGCAGAAACCCTGAATAGACGAATGATCATCAGATAAATCTCGAAAGGTATCTGCCACCATATTAAACGAACACAGTGGAGTTCCCATCACATACAAAATTACACGCAGCCAAAATTATCTTTTAAAATTTCTTAGGAGTCTAGCATAAGCATTTTTTTTTCTTCCAGTATTAGAAGGGCTCACTTTTTTTTTTAAGAGATGGATCAAAAATGAAGCCACTTATTTAAATTTAGAAACAGGTTGCTTGAAAACACATTGTCATTAGACATTAGAATCATATTCACCTGCATGAGTTCAACTCCACACAGGAATTAAAGCCAACTGAAGGAGAGACGAACAGCTCCCATCTTGCCCTTACTCTGTGTCTGGAATACTCCAGAACACAGTCCACAACAAGATTTGTGTGCCTGCAGGCACTCAGTTCACAAGAAAGATTTTTTACTCAATGGGGAAAGAATTCACTATTAAATAAATGGTGTTAGGAAAATGATAATTGTCCACTAAAAGGAAAAGACAGAAAGATGGAGAGAGAGACAGAGACACAGACACAGACAGAGAAAGACCCTTTCTTTCCTGATCTCGCACAAAAAAATTAATTCAAGATGAGATGAAGAGTTTAAGGAAAAGAACAGAATTCCATAGGCATTTGAGGAAAATATCAGAGAGGGTATTTTTAATTTGTATATCAGAAGGCTTTCCTAAGTGAGATACAAAACCTAGAATTTATAAAGAAAAAGATTGACAGGTTTTTCTGTACAAAAATTATAAATGTCTGCATGACAAAAGGCTCGATAAACAAAGTTAAAAGACACGTAAAAGAAATATTGGTGCAGTGGAATAATATTTTGACGTAATAACTGATTTTTCTCGAACTTCCTGTTATACCTGCCACCTAGCCCCCCAGATGCCCCCCTCATCCCGGCAGTGGTGAGGGGCTTCTCTGTTCATTGCCACAGAGAGTAGATGACACAGCATCACGCGAACAAAGGCGTCCCTTCTCATTTTTTGAATTTCAAAAGCCTGGGACGTGGCTTAGAAAAACTATTTGGAAAAATGTGTTTGTCACCATCTCAATCTCGAGATTTGATTGTCTCCATTCTCAATCACAATTCTAGTGGCTTTGGGAAGAAGAGGCATTGAAAGGGAAATAAAGAGACTTGAGAAACTGGTGGGCTTGAGACAGACATCCTGCCCACGCCCCCAGCTCCCTGCCACTCCCAGCCTGGAGCCCGGGGCGGGGTGTGTGTGTGTGTGTGTGTGTGTGTGTGTGTGTATGGGGGCTGCTATGACAGAAAACTCAGAAACAGAGTCTTACATCTCTTCTTCATAAGTGAAGCCAGGGATACGCAAGATCCCAATGTCCCCTCTTCTCACACCAGCCCTGTGGGGGGGAGGTCAGTGCGTCAGAAGTACCTCGGGGGTGTGTCTGGAAGGGTGGCTTTACATGTACTCAGTGTCTCTCATGTCCAACGTGCATGAAAATAGCCAAATTATCTCAGCGCATCAAATAATGGCACGGAAGTAGCAAGTCAAGTCCTCTTGAATGGGAACAAAGGATGACTCTGGTTTAACATAAAGATCAAGAACCAGAGGATATGAAGTGTTTCTCAGGGGAGGCGGTGTGGACAAAAGGTGACTGGAGGTCAGATGCATCCTGCCAAAGACACCTTGGTCCCCATGCTCCAGGAACTTGACCCCAAGCCAAGGAGAAGAGCCGCAATGGTTGGGTCTGAGATTCAGCTTCTGCCATCTAGTGGGGAGGGTTGACATCAAATTAAGTTAGAGGAAAATGAGAGAGTCTGGAACCCACTACATTTGCAGCTTTCATTTCGTATCTGGAATACCTAAGGTGAAATTATGGCGATAAAGATGGGCCTCCTGGCCGCAGGCTGGAGTCCCCGGGAAGCTGAGCCCGTGGTGAGGGACGCAGGGCGTCTCCAAGCCCGTCAGCCCCCCAGTGCAGACAGGCACATAGACGGCACGCAGAAAGGAAACACAGCAGAACAAATAAACGTGGGAGAAGCTCTTCAAGCCGGCTAGTAGCGGAGGTATTCACATTCAAGCCATAACGATGTTCTCCACTCCACGCCCTGCCAGAGATCGGCAATATTTTTAAAATACCGAAAATATCAAGGGTTGTGGAGGGTGGAAGAAAAGACCATTTCACGCACTGTTGGACGATACATGAAATGCCCATCTGCGTTTTAAATGCATTTCCCTTTTGGTCAACGATTCTAGCTTTGGGCTCTCTCTGGAGGAACCCGCAGGGGCCCAGGGAGACAGCCCCGTCGGTGACAATGGAAACCAGGACCGTCTAGACGGTCATCGGAAGGGCTGGCTTCAGGCGTGTTTTTGTTCTTCCCTTCCACAGAGCGCTGTACCGTTGTTCTTAAAAATGGGGTGTAGCTCTATGTCCCTAAATATCTCTGGGTGACACTATTACGTGAAAAAAGTCAGAGAACAATGAGTTGAGTGTCCCATTCACTGATAAAGGGAAGTCTCCGCGGAGCTGTTGAGAGGGGCAGGCGGGGGTGGGGCTCAGTGGTCAGACAGGGCTCGCCTTGGGGGCGGGTGCAGGGAGGGTGGAGAGTGACGCTCGTGTTGTACCTAGTGTATTTCCATATTCACTTATTCTTTTGAAAATAGGGTCATGAAACATTTGTATAATAAAAATAATGGAAGAGCTGAGAAAGCCTCATGAACAAAATTAGACAGACAATATTTTGCTTTTATTTGGGTTATTTTAAACAAACAAACAAACAAACGCAGAGTTTTGTATTATTTAATATGCTCAGCACTTGCTCCAAGCTCCTGACGCGTCAGGGTGTCCTCCCGCACTGAGCACAGCCGGGGAGGATGAACGCCACTGCCCTTACTCATCCTGGGGGAGCCCCCTCCTGACTGCCGGGGAGGCGGGGCGGGTGGAAGGTGGGGACCTGCCAGGAGGGCAAGCGGGAGAGGAAGCCAGAACCCAGAAGCTGTCTGCTCGTTCTTGGGCCCTCAGAAAGACTGTGGGCCTGTGGGGCCTGAGAGAAACAGACCAACCAGCGGATTTGGAATCACACGTGCCAACTGCACTCAGATCTCTTTCCTTTGTGAGGAATTCTTACCCATGTGTCTGCAGCCTCCTATTCCATCTCAACAGCAAGCTGCTGAAGAGCAGGGCTCCTCTTTCCATCTTCTGTGTCCCCCGTACATGTGTCTCCAACAGGGCGTCGCACATAATAGACTCATCAGCGGCGTGTGAGTGGGTGGGCGCCCTACGTTGCCCCTGTTGGTGGACCCCTCCCAGTGCACACAGTAGGCGCCACACAATCAGGCAGCAGAAAGACGAGGAATTCCCCCACTGGAATCGCCTGTCCTGAGGCCACACAGCAAAGGTTAAAAGCAAAACTGCCATTCTTAATGATTTTGTGTTTCTGCTGCACTGAATCCATTTTGAAAGGCAGTTTTATGAAAAAGGGTGTCCCTGTGAGGTTAGATGGCGTCTTTCTGATCTTCAGTCAGGGAAAGCTTCCTAGAGGAGCTCCGTTTGAGAGATGGCAGGTGTCTGAGGGAGTTGGCGTGTGTTCCGCGTGTAAAGGATGCCTCACAGGCACTCTTTGAGGCGTGAATCGGGAATGACATGAGTGGGAGGAAGACAGGAGATGGACAAAGAGACGCTTTGCTGGCTTTTGCAAAAACCAAAAAGCTGGTAGAGGGACAAAGAAGGAAAGCAGGACACAGAAGTTGCTCCGTTAGAAGACGTGATACAGAGATGAGAAAACGCTGGGGAGAGGTGGGTGGTGGGTACCAAACCAGTCAGACACCAGGGAGTTATTTCAGCCCTGGCATGGCGCGTTAGAATGAGATAAGGCATGTGATTGAGGGGCGACGATGAGACACCTGCGGGAGGGCTGGGCCTCGGAGCGACGCCTGGGACCAGCTCGGCGTGTGAAGTTTCCTGGGGGAGCCTCATCCAGGCCCACGCCCTGGCTGGTTGGAGCAAACCTTGGATTGTCTTCAGAGACCCATCCCTGCCTGAGAGACTCCCTGATTGTGTCCTTGGCTGCTCTGGAAAAGCACCAGGCTCTTCCAGCCCTTCTGTGCTATTCAGTAAATTGTGCTTCCTCTAATCAGTGAAAGCTGGCAGCGTGGAAGAAAAAGCCTGTTTCTTACATGGGCCACTATTTACAGCTGCAAGTTCCAGGTAATAGGAAATTGCTTGGGTCCCCGAAATGTGCTCTCGGATGTACAGACAGGCAGCGACTACCGACACGCGTCCTTCTGCGAGCGCCTCCTGCCGTTTGAACGCCTCAGGGGACGGGGTGTCTGGGCCCGTTGCTGCGCTCCTGGTGCTAACATGGGGCCTGGAAAGCAGTCCCTGCACTCGAACTGATCTGCATTTATTCTGCCTCTTCCTTTACTCTGCTCTCCCAGACTGAGAAGGGCCTCATCCACCAGGGCTGCCACGGAGAGCCAGTCAGCCTGCAGGGACAGTTCATGCTGGTCCCCTCTCTCCCGCAGTCCCTTGAGCAACCACTGCCCGACGCAAACACTTTGGAAGGCAGTCTATCTGCCCCTCGTGATCTCAAGTGAAGTCTCGTGTTCCACAATCACTGTGTGACTTACGTGGGGTGAATCAGCCTTTCTGAGCCTGGTTCTCACCCAGAAGATGAATAGAAAAATACACATCTCACAGGATTTTTGCTGAGGTTAAAAAAATAATAATAATAACACCCAAGAAAGAGCCTCGCAGGGTGCCCGGCCAAGGCTCGGAGCCTGGGAAAACACCGGATGCTCCCTCCCCTGGCCTCGGCCCCCTGCTCACGGAACATGTCTTACACCCGCTCCCATCTCATCCCACGGCGCCTTTCTCCGTGCTCAGCACAAAGCGGAAGATTCGCAGGATTGTGGAATGTCGGCTGCAAGAGGGACTTAAAGGCCACAGGCACCCGTGGCTCTCACGGTTTTACGGCAATCCACGTTTACATCAGGACACGTGGTGTGAGTGCGTGTGGATGTGTGCATACTGAAGATTTTTATTCTCTTCTACTGCGCTCATTTTTTAAAATGTTGACCATGACCCAATGAATTGATTCTGTGACCCATAACTCGGCATGACTTGCAGTCGGAAAACAGTCCTCGCGATTCTAGATCAACCAACCGGGCGAGGTGCAAACCCTCTGGACACCGTCCCCTCCAGCATCCTCCCACTTAGGTGAGAACTACTCCATGCTGGAGAGGGTGCCCACTTCCAGGCACTAAGGGTAAAGTTGCGCTGAGACCACAGACGCTGCTGTCAGGGCGCCACCCTGCACGGCCGCGCGCGCGCACCAGGCAGCACGCCGGCGGCCTCCCTCTGCTCTCAGGGAAGGCGATGGCTTTGGCCTTTCAATTATGCATGCCTCTTTTGCGAGGGTTCTGGCTAAATGAAGGGGCTGCAGCAAGAGTTTCCATGAATTCTTCATAAGTGCAGGCGTGGGAGCGCCTCCAGTCTTCACTGCATGCTGCCTTCCAGATGCATCCACATCGTTCCTCACCGGCTCCCACACTCGAGCTCTGCTGGGATGTGCGCGGGTAATTAGGGTACGTTTTTCCCCTGCGATGCTTCCTGCTGCCCGAGAAGTAGGAGCTGCCTCCACCCTTTCCCTGTGCAGGTGGACTCGGTAGGAGAAGCTGGCTTTAGTTTCTGAGAAAAAGGATCTCTGGGAGCAGCGAGGTGCTCATTTGCCCGCAAATCAGGAAAGGAGAGCTCTTTCCAGCCAAGATACACTGTGACCTGGACTAGTCCCCAAACGCCCTTGAAAACCTGCCACAGGGGTGGAGGTTCAGCGCTCCCCTGCGAGTGTCATTTATTTTGAATTTTCTTCCTAGGAGCCCCTCCCACCCCTCATCCTAGTGAGAGTACAGAGGAGCCCCGGTAAGGACGCGGAAGGCAGTGCGAGGCCAGGTACCTCCTGTTCTCGCGGCAAGAGGGCTGCCCTCTGGCTGGCTGAGGTTCGGGAACGAGGCCCCTCTCTGTCCTTCCTTTTCTTGTTTCTTTTCCTTCAGAGAGCTCTCTTCCCGCTTCTCTCCATCCCACCCCTCACCTGTCTTTCCCACTTTCCTTCTTACTTTGGCTGAGACCTCAACGTCTGCCTTCCCAGCAGGACCTCAGGGGCCGTATGTCCACGGACCCTGCCCCGCTCACCTGGGCACAGCCCCTCGTGTTCCTCCGTACCCCGGGCTTCTTTCCGACACGGCACTTCCCGCATTTCATTGCAATCATCAGTTTATTGATCTCTCTCCCCGTATCAGCTCTGATTTGGAAATCAGAGTTCATGTCTCATTCGTCCTCATGTATTACGTGCTTAACATAGTACCGTCAGTACGGGAAAAGGGCTGAATAAAGGAACGGGTGGTCCCTCCTCGACCCTGATATTGCCACGAGAGGCTGACCACAGCACTTCGACCCTGTGAAGAGGTTCTGGGGGTGTGTGTGTCTGTGTGTGTCTGTGTCTTTGTGTCTGTGTGTGTCTATATGTGTGTCTGTGTGTGTCTCTGTGTGTGTGTCTATGTATGTGTCTGTGTGTGTCTGTGTGTGTGTCTTTTGTGTGTGTCTGTGTGTGTGTGTGTCTGTGTGTCTGTGCGTGTGTGTGCATGCAGCTATTGTGGAGATGGGAGACAGAATGGTTGTCTTCCTTGGTAGGAACTGAAACAACACTGAAAAACATGCTCTAAGTAAACCTGGAGAAAGGCTGACCAACCATCCTGGCTTTCCCGGGACTGAGTGGCTTCCTGAGATGTGGGAGTTTCACTCCCAACACCAGAGCAGTCCCGGGCAAACCAGGAGGATGGTCCTCGCTGGAGGCCACCTGCTTCTCCACCTGTACAGCTGCTGTGGTCACCACCCTCCTAGGTTTTGGCTCTAAGACTCGCTGTAACTCGGCCACATGGACCAGGCTACATCTGACTCGGCTTTGGCAGGTGAAGGCTGAACCATGCCTTGTAAGAAATTTCCAAGTTACCTAGAGACCTAAAACGGTTGGGTCTTTGACATTTTTCCCACTCAAGCTCCCTTGCCCCGTGGTCTCCCTGATCTTTCTGTTTTAGCTCATCCTTCATTCTCCTCTTCTAGCAACAGAACCTCCCTGTTTTAGAGACGAGAGAAGCAGAGCGGCTTCCTTGGACTCAGAGGCAGAGCCACGTGGTGGGAGTGACAGAGCAGCTCCCTGTGTCATCAGGTGAGAGGCGAATAAACTCGCGTCTAAATCACTCTAAGGCAGAATCATTTTATTATGGTGATCACCGTCTGCCCTGAATAATACATTAACCAAGCATTATTTTCTGTCTACAGAGATCACAATTATCTACCTGTTGGAAAACTAGAGATTTCCCCACCCAAGGGACCCATGGAAACCAACCAACAACAGCAAAATCAATACTAACATGGCTGCCATTTAGTGAGCACTTACTTAGTGCCAGATGGGACCCCCGTGACCGGCCCTTAGGGGGCATACGCTCATTGCAGCCCACAACGGTACCCTGTGGTGAGTCTGATTTTCTCTGTTTTGCATGTGGGAAAAACGGAGGTGAAAGATGGTGCAATTAGTCTAGGTTATACACCCAACAATGGAAGAGTCAGGAATTGAAGCTTGATTGGTCTTTCAAATATAAACTGTGGAGAGTCCAAGTCATTTTGCCATAATATCTAATTCCTGAGACAGAAAAAAGTTAATCAGAGGTCAAAGGAAACTTCCTCTTCTCCCAGCCTCCTGCCAAGACAAGCATCTTGGTCTCCGCATTACCTTCCCTCTCTCTGTAAAGCCCCCCAGTCTCTTCCGCCACCTGTTTTTTTTAATACTCCCTCCAAAGCTGTGCTTGCAAATCGAGACCTAGTTCATCTACAGAAAAGCTCTTCAACGTGCCCGCTACCTCCTGCAGCTGCGCTTAGCGGGGTGAGGATCAACTCGGAGGGGATGTTGGAATTGTGTCTAGGGTTGAGAAATTCCCCAGATGAATCGTGGATCTCCCATTCCTCCTGTACCTGCCCGTACCTACAGACCAGGTGTGAACCTCTAGCCTAAAAGGCAAACCAGGTAGGCAAACAAACAGCAAAACAGAGCATGGGATTTACTGGAGACTTAATCTGTATAGGCAATATGCTGTATCATATGTCATCTGATTTATTCTCTTAAATATACTGGTTGCATTTGCATATCTTATTTCATTCAATCCTCATAAATGTTCCATGAGAAAGATGTTATTATTATCCCTAGTTTAAAAATGAAAAAACGGATACCTAGAGAGAATAATTTACACAGGATCATACACTAGTAAATTTCAAAGTCCAAGTTTAACTTGGGTCTTGATTCCAAATCCAGAGCCCCTTCCCTAATAATAACCCCTACATACGGCAGGGAAGACTCTTTCGCATTGGGAATTGACCACATCTGCCGTCTCACGAGGCTCCTTCTCACATAGGGCACCCTCCACACCTTCATTCAGTGGGGTGAACAGCTCACTGTGCCGGGAATTCTCAAGTTCATGATCATAAGGGCTGTTGCCTCTTCCACTCCCGTCTGTCTGTCCCCTCTAGCCTTCATACTTCTCTCTATCTGGGCAAAGTCTCCACTTTCTGGATCACTCTCTTCTTCCAAAGTTTCTCTACTTGGGACCCAGCTTCACTGCACCTCTTTTTCCAGGCAGTCTTCACTGGCCATTTGTCCAGGCTGGCTTTCAGACTTCCCAGATGTTTCCTCACCATTGTCTCGGCTTCGCTCTCTTCCACCACTGTATCGGTTAGATTGCACTAGGTTACACTGCATAACAAGCAGCCCCAAGTCTCAGTAGCTTTAGAGCAAAACCAGAAAGACATCTTTGTTGCTTGCATGGCACGTCTGTGGAGAAGAGCCAGCTGATGCGTCTGCTTTAGGCTGTGGGTCCAGCTCACGTCTGCTCCAGGACCCAGACTTAGGGGGCAGTCCCCTCCTGAGACAGGCCATTCTTACAGTAGATGGCAAAAGAATGCAAGAGGCCAAGTGAAGCGTCCCATGGTGTGTAAAGTCCCTGACAGGACGTAGTGTGTACCACACACATCCACGTTCAACTGGCCAGAGCCAGCTGCAGGGCCAAGGGGGGCAGGAAAGCAGCCCCTCTCTCAGAAAGGCCGGCAGCAGGGGCAGGTGTCCCACACCTACAGAGGAGGGAACACATCATGGCAAGCGGTACTACAACCACCCACAAGTGCTGGCACTAAACGCCTATTCATCTGTCTGTGTCTTCCAGCAAAATGTAAGCCCCTTGAGGACAAAGTTGATTTTGCATCATTCTCAGCCTTTTACACGACACCGGGCAGGCCACAGGTGCTCAGGAGGAGGGGCTCAGGTACACACAGACCCACATGTCACCATTCAGGTGTTCTCCTGGGGTCCTAGGCTAAGAACATCTTGTATTTCTCTGCACTTTCACAGAACAATAACTTAAGTCTATTCCAGCTCTCGTGACACCATACGTTTTTAAAATTGTTCTGTGTGAATTTCCTTCTTCCAGACTAGAGGGTGCAGTGGCGGGCGTCATCCCACCCTCAGCCCGCGCGCCCTCTCCGGAAGAGAGGCGTTCAATCAGTGTTGAGTCATTCAGTCGAATCATTCTCCCCCTTTAAATCAGCAGCTGTTTACTGATGACCTACTAGGTGTGAGGCATTCTCACCCTAACAGCGGGGGCTGGAAGCTAGAAAGTCTCAAAGGCCGGTGACGTCAGGAGACGGGAAGAGGCCGGGGCTGAGACCTGGCTGCGGTCCTGCCTTGGAGAGCGAGGCTTGCCTCCCCGCGGGCCGGCTCAGCACCACTCCACGGGGCGCACCCCCAGCCACCCCGCCCGCGCCTTGGGCCCCGGGGGCTGGGCTGTGATCTGGTCTTCCATGCGGTTTATTGCTCTGCGCCGCTCAGCTCACCGAGCACATCTGTGTTTATTGCGCAGTGAGTGCTGAGTACAGCGAACAGGGTAATGACGAGCAGCAGAGGCCGGAGACGCTGCCCTGCGCCGCGCTGTGCTCAACACCTCGGCAGAGCCCGGTGGCCGCTCCCCTCCAGGAGCCCAGCTACGTTAGAGTCAAGCCTGAGCTGGAGGCTTCCATGAAGGTGTCCGGGGGTGCAGTCTAAGGGGCCCCTCAGAGGCAAACCCGGTAACCAGCCCGACCAGTGACTCGGAGTGAAGCGCCTTGTTCTCTCTGGAAACGCAGCCGCTCAGGCGCTCGGCGTTGGTGAGCAGCCTGGCAGGAGCCTCGGGCGCCCAGGACGAGGGAGACAGGCTGGATCCTGAGCCTCCCAGTCTTGAATCCAGGGGAAAGTAGGAATTTGGAGCAACATAAGTGGGAATGAGGGTCTAGGAAAACGATGGGCTATGCCCTCCCAGGCCGGATCAGGGGTCGGCAACGTCTCCCAAGTAGGTGGAAAGGTGGTCCTGCGACTGACCACAGGGCGGGGTTTTCAGGGACCCAGGACCCCGCTGTCCTCCCCCTACCTGGACAAAACCAATTCACAACCCGCCTCCCACCCAACAGGAATACTATTTCTTCCCCACATGGCTCCCCACTCTACCATCATTTTTATATCTCTATCAGAAAGGTCGATTCAAACTTCTCCCTCCTATTTCCCCCGCACCAGTCCTCCTCTTCGCCTAGTGCATGGGTCGTGGCTGGGACAGAAGGAACACGGGTTACCGCTCATTCACTCACTGATTCGTTAATTCAGTTCACGGATAACTGAGACTTGGTACGATCAGGTGCTCCGTGCACATCTTTGGATAAAATAAAATGTCTCTGTTATTGTGAAACTCCTAGTCTAGTGGGAGAGAGAAATATTAAATAAGTAAGCAAATATATAAATACGGATTGTGATAAACATTCCGAGCCCTTCTTTCTTCATCTACAACAGGAGCCCTTCTGACTGGAAGGCTTCAGGGAAATCAGAGCTGCGTTTCAGAGGATTCGTGAAGCTCTTAACGTTCTGTGCAAAATGTCCCACGTGTGTGGGTAGACATGTTTTTCTCTAAAAAGTATCCGTGGCTTTCAGCAAGATCTCAGGGCGGTCTGTGAGTTTAAGAATTGATACTTTACGGCCACTGGGTTTTCCTTTCTTCCACTGTCACCTTCCAGAACTGATTAAAGTTGTTTGTCTTTCTGGACGTGGTACTGAAGCAACCACATCAGGAAAGCAGAGCCGGAGAGACGGGTGTTGCCTCATCAGCCCGTGGGCAGGTGACCGCGAGCTGTGCCGGGGGGTCCAGCTGAGGTGTTCACAGTGGTTGCCACTGGGGGCGGGGAAATACGTGATGCCCACGTTTTTCCCCGTAAGTTTCTGTGCTTTCCTTACTGTTTACAGCAAACACGTGTTGCTTCTGTAGTCAGGAAAGCTAACGCGTCCAGGCTTCATTCTTATTTTGGGAGCAGTTAGGCACCTTACCACTTGTACACATCCCTTGTTGACTGGTGCGCACCAACGCGTTACACCCAGCCCGCTGGCGCCGGGATTATGCAACACTGCCTCTCCCCGAGTTAGCCCGGGGGAGGAGCTGGGCTGAGAAGTCCGTCCGCTCAGCGACGACGGCGGTGTGTGCCTCACTGGGAGCCGGGGTCTCGGGCGTATACAACTCTGTCACCCCCGACCTTGGCCTCCTCCCTGTGTGCTTTCCAAGTCGCCAGGCAGGAGCTCACTCAGGACCGAGGCAGGAGCACTTAAAACAACCTCCCCCAGGTCAAGAATCACGGGTGTGTAGACAGCCCGGGATTAAAGTCGAATGAGGAGTTCAAGTCCAGGCTCTTCAAGTGACTAGACGTCTGATCACCTGATCTCGGGCAAGACCCTTCTCTGATCTTACTCACCCACGAAGAGGATGTCCTGTTGTCCCTGCCCCTCTCATGGTGCAATTGTGAGGCATAAGCAAGCCAACGAGGACCAAGATCTCATAAAGATCAGAGACAACAGATGGGCTACACACAGCCACGTGTCAGTCAGAGACATCACTTTGCACCTTGTATCACAATGTCTGAAAGACGTTCCTGAAAGACACCATCTTCATAGATAGAAATAGCAATAGACATACAGACACGGCAGAAGAGGTAGCCATTCTACACTTCAATAACCCAGGGGACCCTGGGGAAAGCACCACAGGACTCAGCCAGCAGCTGAGTTTTCCAGCACCCTACGCTCAGCCCCCGGACCCAGCCCATCCATCTCGTCTGAGAACGTTTATCCCCAGAAAATGTCTACCTGTCACTTCCCATTGCACAGAAGAGGAGAAAAGGATAAAGAATGCAGGCGTGTGCGGCGGGGAGGCTCTGAGGGCGGGAAGGGGGTCCAGGGACTCTCAGCTCCCGGTCTGTGAGCGCCTGGCACGGCAGAGCCGGGGGTGATGGTTGCTTTATTTATAGAGCAATTTTCCCCCTTATTTAGACATAGAGTCTGGTAAGACCCTCCGGCCCAGGTAAATAACACCTAACAGCTCTGCCTGGACGTTGCTCTCAAAGGTTTATTTTTTTGCACCCTGGAATCCAAAGTGGATGGAGGACCTCGGGGGCAAGAGGAAATGACTGCCTGTCACAGGAGCAAAGTGAGGGGATGAAAACGGACTGCGGAAGCCTTGCTCTGGGCTCTGAGCCCAGGTGCAAGGGCGACTCTGACAGCCTTCGGATGTGGGAGAGAACGTCTTTCCTCTGTCATGTGTGATGACTTTATTTCGCGTGAAGCGAGCATGACACGGGGAACCTGACCCTAGCCGTGCCACGTCAGGGTCCAGTCTCACCCTGCCTTTGTGCTCCCGTGGGCTGAGCACTTAACCTCTCTGGTCTACAGCTTCGTTCTCAAGCAACTGTGGGATTTTGACAAGATCAGCACTTCTCAAGTTGTATTCAACAGAACATTAGTTCTACAGGATGTTAATAAGCATTAATTTGAAGGGAAAAAAGCAGGGATCTGTGGGCAATTAAGTTGGGGGAATGTTGCGTCCAACAGAGTTGAACAGGTTTCTTTACTGCAAGAATCCTCAGAGTTTTTAGTATGCTAATGTGAGTTCTGAATCTCCACAGAGTGACCATAAATAGGAGAAACTTTCCCCATACTTACTTGGCCATAGAATTTTAGAGTTTTGTTTGGTTTTTGATCTATTTCTGCTTTGTTATGTTTCAGTTTGTAGCGACAGAGATCCGGAGGTAATTTGGAAACACCAGACTAGATAAGCTTTAAGGTCCCTTCTAATGCCCCAAAGTGCAAAAGTCTGCAAATGACCATCGCGTGGCCCTTGTGCTGTTTTACAGCTGGGGATGGGCGAGGAGACCCACGACAGCTAGGAGTGTGGTGTATTTTCTCATTCAGTCTTCGTACTAGCCCTGCAAGGTGAGGACCACCAAGCTAAGCTTACAAGGGAGGAGAGTGAAACTTTGAGAGATTAAGCAAATTTCTCAAGATAATGCAGCTAAGAAGTGATGGATCCCCTAGTCAAACGTAGAGATATATGGGTGCAATTTTAAGTAACATGACATGAGAGAAGGAAAAGAAAACCTAAGGAGGTCAGATAAAAGCATGAAGGAGATAGTCATGCATCCAGCCACCTGGGGAAGAGTGTTCTAGGCAGAGGGAGCAGCCGGTGCAAAGGCTCAAAGATGCGCCCGGCTCGTCTGAGGGTCAGGAGGGAGGCCAGTAGCTCAGGAAGCAGGACACGTGGGCCCAGAAGAGTAACGGGCCGTCAGAACCTTGTCGTCGCAGCAGCTGTGGCTTTGATTCAGAGAAATGGACAGCGGAAGGGTGACCCCTTCCAGGTTGAGTCTTACAGAAGTGGCTCAGTCTGCTGGGCTGAGAACGGATCCCAGGGGTGTGGTGGCCGTTTGTGTGTCCACAGAGCATGTCTGCTTCTCCTGGGACACCGCAGCACTGTGCTCTCCCTCCCCATGACGGGCTTGGCCAACCAGGTGCAACCAGACGTCATGTGTTTCACTGGATCCTTCGGGGCTTCTGGGCAATTCTGCCCACACCACGTGACCCACAACGGTGGGCCCTTGTCAGTCTGGGTTGGCAAGAGACAGCAGTGAGCGGCCCCTCCACTACCTGACCGACGTTAAATGTGAGGATGAGCGAGAAGCAATTCCGTGGGTTGAGTGATGAGAGATGGGTGATGTTTATTTCTGCAGTATGACGTGGCCTGTGCTTACTGATGCAGACGTCTATGTAGATGCCCGAGAACCAGCAGGAGGCCACGGCCGTGGTCCAGGTGAGGGATGCTGTTGGCTGAGCGAGGGTGTTAGCAATGGAGCTGGGAGAAGTGCGTGGATTGTGAATATACTTTAAAGGGAGACCCAGTGGGCTTTCCTGGTGGATAAGGTGTGGGTGTGAGAGAGAGGGAGTCAGCGCTGATTCTAATAGGCTGGACAATTAGGAGGATAGAATTGTCATCACCAGGATGAGGAAGGCTGGGCCAAAGAGACTTGGAGGAAAGACCAAAGGTTTATTTTATTATTTTTTTTAACATTTCAATTTCTGTTTTATCCTTTTGTACATTGTTAGAGGTTCTGGTTATCACTGAAATTTTCGCGTTGGGCTTTTATCTCCTTGAATATGGTGGAGAAGTCATCAAAGGTCCTGCAGGAGGGTGAGAGGATCCAACTTATGAATCCTTCACAAAACTCGGTGTGGCGAGGTGGTGTTTGGTTTCCCTCTGCTTCTGGGAGGATGTGAGGAAACTGAAGCACCGAGGAGGATGTGCCGTTTAACGCGACTACATACTGGGGCCAAGGTTTAAGACCAGCCTTCGGAGCACATTGGTTTTAGTCTTCTCTTTATTGTTTCCACCTCAGTTGAGTCCTCCCACTGCAAAGAGCAGACTGATGCAGACGCTTCTCATTTTCTTCCTGCTCGACGATGCTCACCTGTGGTGTTTGCTTTCTGCCTTCAGACGGTCCTCAGTCCATCGCCTTCTCCTTGGCCAGCCGGGGAGGGCACCTGCGCTGACTCCACGTTCCCCAGCTTTTGGGTGGTCTGCTTGGGGAGGGTCTGCCGCTTTTAACCACGCCAGTGTTCCTGAAGCCCGTTGGAAGGCAGACGCTGCAGATCAGCAGACTCCAGGCCAAAGCCCTGTCCCAGATCCTGGTGTTTTGTTTGATCCACACATGATGGAAAAAGATATTTGGGGGGGAGCAAAATTTTGAAACATGATTTCTTTTGAAAAACCAGAAGTTTTGACAGTCCTGAGCATCTACTTCCCGAAATCTCTTGCAACAACTGTCTGTCAGAATGGAGTAGCCGCCGCCTCTAAATGGGGCAGGTGCTCCGCTGACACCCCTGCCCCCACTTGGACAGTGAGCTCGTCTCTGTCACCTGCCTGGCCCCTGTGAGCTTCTGTGCACTGCTCTCTGCTTCTGACACTGCAGAGGTCTCCGATTATAGTATTTAATCCTTGCAGCCTTATGAGGTCAATATTTTATAGATTGGGGATCTGTCCTCGGAGCTGAATTAATTGCCCTTTATATCTGAGTGCCTTTAAGGATACTAAAGTGTTTCTATTTGGATTCTCTGAAGGCCAGGATCGAATATTCTGCCTCCTCTCTCTAAACGGAGAACAACCTGGACTCCACTCAGGGACGTCATCCAGGGAGGTGCCTGATGAGGGCACAGATGGAAAATGGTGAGGAGAGTGGACTCCAGCTCCCCCGCCGCCCGGCTCGCACCGTCTCCTCCAGCGTCGTTTAGTCACGCCATGACTTGGGTGTCTGATCTGTACGACGGATGTAGAAAATAACATTGACTGTTTTCTGCGTGCGTCTTCCTGTGGCCTGCAAGCTGGACGACAGTAAGTGACAAGAAATGAGACTGGAGAGATGGGGAGGCCAGGGTCTGGGGAGCTTTCACTGCTTGCCAAGATCTTCTTATTCTAAATCCAGCGATTTTCGAACTGCAAGTCTTGGAGTCCTAAGGCCCTGCAGACGTGGCCCTCCTTCAGGGACTTTCAGGGGGCAAAGGACTAAGTGGTCCGGGCCCAAACTCCCAATCACACTTCTGCTGAAGCGTCGAGGAGACACTGATGGGGTTTAAGTGCAAACTGAGCTGGTTAGATTCTGCGCGTGCAGAGATTGCTCAGCAGGGAGATGGACTTGAGGGGACAAAGCTGATGACAGACAGGAATGCAAGTAGGAGATCACGCGTTTAGTAGGATGCAGAAGAAGGGAAGTTTCAAGATCCACCAAACAGGTGAAAATGACGACTCACTAGCTGAGTGACCACACCCCTGAGGAGAAGGAAGAGTTAAAGCTGACTTTAAATTAAAGATGTTTTTGGCTTCATTGGTGGTTATGGGGAATGAGGAGGGGCCATTTAAGGAGAATAAACAACTTCAGAGGAATGGCCGTGAATGTGAGCTTGCGATGCACTCGTGGGACACCTTGGTTAAGATGCTGACCAAGAAATCAAAGGAGCTAAGAGGCAGTCACAACAAAGACATGCCCCACTCAGCGCTGAAGAGCCTGGAGGAGCCTGGGAAGCCACACTCCATCCCAGAGTCCATCCCCCCATCCTCCAGGTGAGCCCTGAGTAAGCTAGGTGGACCAATGCAGGCAGGCGAGGACGTTGAACACCCATTCAGGTGCGTATAAATGTCCCGGTTGTACTCACCGCTCCCTCAGCCAGTAAGAATGAAAGGTGCGAGCCAACGGCCGCGGCATTTTAAGGCTGGAAGTGCCCCTGGGGCGGCCGGCGCTCATCTACCTTGGGCCCCCAGCACGACCGGCCCCAGGGTCTCCTGGGACGTCACTTCTTGGCTTCTCAGCACACCTGGCAGACAAGTGTGGCCCTGCGGGCCAGATCTGCTTCCTGAGGGGAGTGCCCCGGGGGGGGGCCTTGCTCCCCGAGCTGTGCCCCCCGGGCTCTCGGTTCTGGCCAGCAGGACTTCCGCTTCCTGGGCTGGTCGTGCTGCGGACAGCTCCCTATCTCTCAAGGAAGTATTACGTGATTAGTCTGGGCTGGTTGAGGTTTGCATTTGGGTCTTCTTAAGATTAGATGTGAGGTGGACTGCGTACCCAGGAAGGTGGGGACTCCAATTATAGAAACTAATTTGATGTTTTCTGTAACTTCTGCCCCCATTCCTTAAGCTTTGCCACACAGCTCTAGATTAGGCAGCATGATGGTAGAAACAAGGTGTATTTTGTTCTCCATTTTTACCACGTGCAAGAGATCTTTACTAGCTCCTTACTGGGCGTGCAGGGCTGGGGGGTGGAGGCGCAGGAAGGGAGGGCAGGGGAGAGAGTCAAGCGAGGCGGTCAGTCCCACAGCAGCCGGCTTCTGCCTGGCCCCTCATGGGCTCTGCCCGCCGGGCGCAGGCCTCCCCACCCTGCTCCCTGACTCCTTCCCACCCGGGTGAACACATACTAAAGGGCACTATTTCTAGACCGCACTGTCTCTGAGGACTGTGGGTTTTAGTGGAGGTCCCTGGACTTGTGTGCAATGAACATGCTCACCGCAGAATGGAAACCCCAGGCGAGTATGCCTGATGTTAGCTACGGGGAAACCTCCAAGTGTAAGGCTGATGACACGGGAGGGTCAAATAAAGAGGCTAGGGATGGTCAAGTTTCTCCATTCCGCCGCCCCAGGATGGGGCACGTCTGTGAGCATGCAGCTCCCTCTCACCCTTGTGTGGTTGCTGCAGCCACAGGTGAAGAGGTCCATGGGGGTGGGGGTGAGGCGATGCCCTCCTTTTCAGAGGGACATTAGAACACCTGCCAGCATGTCCGCGCCCAGCAGAGCAGCCCCTCGGTGGTTGCAGTCGGTGGAGGTTAGGCTGTGTCCTTCCTCATCCTCCCAAACCAGATCGATAAGAATCAGGGATCGGTTCCAAGAGGAGGTGAACTTGCAAACGGCGACACCATTCTTCAGCCAGCCTGGAGTGTGCACCTGCGGTCCCTTCATCAGCCGCCAGCCTCCTCTGGCCGGGAGAAGGCATGAACAGCATCTGGGGGATTAGTTCTGTACCCTGCCCACGAGCCAGAAGAAAATTGAATGCTCAGGGACGGGGCCCCGGGCAGCAGGAGAGGGCTTCGGGATGGGATTTCTCTTTCTCGTTCTTCTTGGGCTGTTTTCTGTTTGCACACGAAGTGTTTCCTCCCTCACCCTCATGCAGCTGTTTTCCCAGCGTACTGAAGAAAGGAGGGGAAAAAAAGCTATTTAAATTTATACTATTGAATTTCTGTAGGACACCGAAATATTTTTGAAGTTAATGGGGAGCTCTGAATAGTCTGTTTCAAATAATTACAGGAAAAAAAAATACATTGAAATAATTAGTAGTTGCTACTAGAACATTCAGCAAAATGAAATGACATCTTTGCATGCCTATTAAACAGCACTTTATTTTCCGTTTAGGGTGTTTTGGATGAAATTAGATGGAAACATACTGCATCATTGAGTGATTAGAAGTAGTATCGTTTAGAGTTACACTGGAGCCGTCATCAGCTTTTTTCTCTTGCTCCTTAAAAAAAGACCCACGGGAATGCTCTCCTGGGGGGCAAGCTTTTTAATAGAAATGGGACCACACGCAGCCCTTGAGACGCTGATGAATGTGGCTTAGGTGTGATCCCCTCGGATGCAGGGAAAGGCCTTAAACGGAGTCCGACAGCGCACGTTTCTAATTCCGGGCTTCTCTTCCTCCTCCACCAGCCTCTCGCTCTCCAAGCAGAATCTCATTTGCCAAAAACAGAAAATGATCTCTGTCTAATGAATAAAACTAAAGCTCCACCCCCACCACCTTCACAGCGCTTCTCCTCCCTGCGCAGAAGGAAACAGAAAGCCCAGTTAAAAACTTACTGACAAGGAGTCTGATTTTCAGTTTTAATTTACTGAACGTGTTTCCCAGAACCCTGACCTCAGCCAAGGCCCCGGCTCTCCTCGCCCTGCTTCCTCCTCCTCCAGCCCCTCCCCGTCCGCCTGCCCCTCCCCCCCATTCCCAGCTGCCCCCCTCCCCCACCCCAGGATGGGAGGAGGAAACAGAGCGAAGGAGGGGTGAGGAACGCTGGTGACACGCGATGACACAAACACTCGGGGGTCTATTGCCTAATTAGACGTGTCTGTTTTTTGGTTTTACAGCACACGACTTTGGAGGAACATTTTTTTGAGGCAAGAGGTGCTGAAAAAAATCTGTAAGGGGCTCTCCAAGATTTCATCGCTGTGCTCCAAGAAACTCGGAACAACTAACTGCTTCTTCATTTAAAAAAGATTTTAAAAAAAGATGTTTGGAGCTCTGAGATTCCGTTCTAAGCAGAAAGGAAAGAAGAGATGGGAGAGAAATGGCCTGTGAGAAAGGCGGATTCCTCCTGGTCCGTGACGGGAAACAGCGAAGGAACGAGAGGGCTGGGGACAGCTCGGCTCCGCAGCCTGACTGGGGGCTCAGTGTGTCTTCCAGGAGGTCCAGCCACGTTTTCTCGTGTTGCTGGGCCTCCCTACCCACCCCTACCGGGCCTGTCCTTCCCCGAGCGCCCCCACGCTCTCTCGTGGGCCTCGTTGGCCCAGGGGTACCTGCCTGACTACCTGCCTGCGCTCCTGCCCTGGAAGCTTCCTCTGTACATGGCACGTGTCCCCAGGGGGACCGTTAAGCAAGGCTCTGATGCACTCGTAGGAGGGCAGCCAGACTCGCCAGTTTCCGTTTGTAAAACATGCTATTCAAGCAGCTCCCCTGCAGAGACCTGTGTGTTATTTACCCCGAAAAGGAACACCAAATTTGGACATTTAAGTAAAAAAATAAGGCTACAGGGCTCATGGCGGGCAAGAAGGGTCTTCCAGTGCTTCCTAAAGATGCTCACGCCATCTGCATCCCCTCACTCGAGCTGCCCCTGCTGGACGCTGCGAGCCCTGCTCCTGGGACTCAGCAATGAAGAGCTCTTGGCTGCAGGCTGGGCCCACAGCCAGGCCTCCCCGTGAGGAGGAAAGTCTTCCCTCATGTCAGGTCCCCGAGGCCGCTTCTCCTGGGTCCCCTCTTTTCTCTCTGGTCACCCTCCCTTCACCCCATCTCCCCTCATCCCTGCACCTGCCACCCTGGCTGCTCCGGCTTCTCTTCTCTTTCCTTCTATTAATGGACCTCATCAGGCTGCACCCTCTTTTCCTTCCGTGCGATGTTAATGGACTCCCTCCTCTACCCCTCCCTTCCCTGGTCCCACCTGGGTGACTCCTCTCTCAGGACTTTGATGCAGGCCAGTGGAGGGCTGAGTGGGTCTCCTGCCCCCTGGGCAGAAAGTTCTCCTGCAACTTGCTTCCCAGCACCCTCCCCTGCCAAGCTCTGGGCCCTGGGGCTACAGATGCAGGGGACTGACTCCTGGACTGACCACAGTGATGCCCCTGGGCGGTGATGACCTGTCCTGCTGAGACAGGAGGGACTTCAGACCAGGAACCCAGGAGAAGCCGGACCTTCCTAGTAGGTGCTGTTTGGGGCTGTCCCACTCAAACCGTGATGGTCCAGCTCCCCTGCTGTCTCCCACATCTGCCTTTAGTTCTGAAAATCCTCCTCGCCTCCAAGATCTTAAGACAGTGTCAGGTTTGCTTCTGCTGGTCCCTGCATCCCCAGCGTGGTCATGCTGGGCTGCTGCCCTGCCCGTCAGCCTGGCAGCGAGGGAAGTTGGGGCAGCTCTGCCCAGCAGTGGTCCCCGCACAAAGGAGCAGGAGGAAACCGGGTTTTGAAGGGCAGCTAGTACACCGAAAGCCCTCAGGGGAAAGCCACCACCTCAGTTTCCAAACCAGGTCGGTTCAGAAGCTCTACGCCCTGGATTTAGTGTCTGTACTGAACCAATTTAAACAATTTCAATCAACAGGCCCCAGATGATAAATTGCACGTAACGCATCCTCATACAGGACGGAACAGGCTTGGATTCAGTCTGAACTTTGAGGGCGAGCCGGTGATGCACGGAGTCTGAGAGTTTCCCTTACAGTCATTAAAAGTAACAGCTAGTCCATAAGAGACCAGCCTGTAAGCAAACAGTGACGCCTGTGCTCGGAAATACGCCTGAGGCCGTCCGCCCCCCGTAGCGTGCCTTGTGGTGGGTGCCTGGGGTGGCTGTCTGGATTTGCCCGTTGCAGCAGGCTGGCTGGGGGAAGGGTTCAGTCGCCTCGCCACCTTTCATCAGCCTAATAACCACATCTGCCTCACTGTGTGGTTTGTGTGTTAAAGGAGATAAAACAAAACGAGAGCTAATATTTGTCATGCACGGAATACGTGCCAAGAACTGTTCAAGCACTTTACCTGTGTTAGCCCGCTCTGCCGGACCGTCAGCACCGGTAAGTACTTGGTAATTGTACAGCCCACACCGTGTGTCTGGCTCTGTTTAAGTGCCCTGCATATGAGCTCCATTGCTATTCATAACAGCTCCGTGAGCAGGTGCTGCTACCGCCACCCCATTTCACAGATGAAGACACGAAGGCTCGGAGAGGCCAGCTGAGCTGGGCAGTGGTGGAGCTGGGAAGTGAGTTTTGGTGATTCCCACAAAGACAGGGCTCTTCACCACAGCCTCGCCTCTAACAGGGGTTGGCTGGACCCTTTCTGATGCCAGGCTCTATTCCAGGCCCTGGAACACGTTAGAGCCCCACGCAGACAGAGATCTCTCGCCTGCTTGAGAGGGACAGGTGGTGAGCGAGTTACATCAGTCAAGTGTCTGCGGTCCATGCTCGGGAACACACAGCGAAGCAGGAGGGTGGCAAGATCGTCTGTGCGGGGAATGTTCAAACGCTGGAGCAGGGAAGGCCTCCCTGAGAAAGTGGTGTCTGAAGAAAGACAGGGGAGCCCAGGGGGCTGTGAGGATGTGGGGTGCGCGCCCTCCAGGCCGAGGGAACAGTGCAGAGGCCCTGAGGCTCACGTCGTTAAAAATAATTGTCCAGCTCGATGCACACGCCCAAACTGCTAAGCTTAGCAAACAACCTCATCAATAGGGACAAAGGGCAAAGGAAGAAGATCTTGAACTGTCCCTACTTTGTTACGAGTCCAGCTGTTAGATCCCACCTAACACGAGTGAGCCCGCGGCCGGCACAGGGCAAGGTGTGGGTGTCCGCATGACACACTCAGGACACCCCCTTCCCAGAGAGCCGGCTCGTGTCTTTGGCTTGAGATCAGAGAGTCCAGGGAGGAGCGGAGGCTGGAGGCAGCCTGTTTAAAAGCACTTTGATCCGAGGATTGTAACCATTTAGTGTTTATCGATTTTTCTTTCCTATTTTTAGGAAGGTGGGAGCACGGTAATTAAACATTTTGAGTGAAGCTGGTTTCCAGGGAGGACATGTCAAGAGCCCCCAAGAGCCAGACCCCGTGTTCACTTTGCACAGAGGCTGGTGGGAAAGGAGGCCCCGCCTCCCAACAGTCAGAATGCGGAACCTGGCGGAGGCCACCTGGTCCCACGTCTGGTCCTGCCTTCGCCTCTGCTCGGCCTCCTGTGCGGAGAGCCACCCAAGGGTGGGGAGGCTCGGAGTTCCTAACAAGGAGTCAGGGTGGCCCTGCTGAGTCGGCTGGAACACGGCTCCACTCAGATAAGCCCAACGGGGGAGCCCGTCCTGGACTCCCCAGTAGCACCGACGGGCCTGGTCGGGGGCCCCACTGGTGGTGCCCTGGGCACCAGGCCGTCTGGCGTCTTCACGCGGAGGCGTGCTTGCCCAAGGTCTGCAAACATGCCGCAAAACCACGCGCTCCTCTCTTTCGATGTATTTCTGGTATCACTTAATCAAACTTCTCACAATAACAGCTAACATTTAGCCCAGCCCTCTCCACTTTGTCTAGGGAATCCTTTTTGGAATCTCGAGGAACAGATGCTCTTCTCCCCATTTTCAAGATGAGAAGGGACACACAGAAACATTGCATTTTCCTTGAGACTGAAAGTTGGTCGGAGGCAGAGGGAGGGTTTGACACAGGTCTGAAGGCCTCGCCCCACGCTCTGAATCACTGTCACACAGCTTTCCAGTGTCAGCGACCGGGCGTCTGAAAATATCCAGACTCACACTCACAGGTGCACAGACACTGATGCCTGTGCGGACACGCTGCACAGACAGGAGGCATATCCACTTACACACGCACATACACACACGCACTGCAGGCTTGGCTGTGGGAGGGCTGGAAAGGATTCAGAGGAGCAGTGCCCTGTGTGGAGCAGGTGCAGTGGGGACGATGAGGGTGAAGAGGCTACGCAGGAAGGGAGGAGTGAGCCTCGCTCATCGGGGACCAGCAGGTGCGGAGACCCTGATGTGGGGGCACGTCTGGCAGAGGAGAGGAAGGGGAGGTGGAGGTGGGGGGTGAACGAGGGTGGCCAGCAGGAGGGCGGGCGCGGGAGGCTACACGGAGGCTAGGGCTTTTTAAGGACGCTGCCCTCCAGGCAGGAGATGAGATGCTCTGGAGGAGTCTGACCGGCAGGTTTGAACAGTCTCTCACTGCTGCCCAGAGAGTGAACTGAAGGATGGCGAGAGGTGCTGGAGGCCAGGCCCTTGGCCCCAGAGCTGGGGTGGGGAGGCCCAAGCGACCTGCCAAGAATCTGAGAGAAGTGGACGCAGGGGTGACCCACGGCTCTTTGGGCTGATCAAGTGGAAAAACAGAGCTGACATTTGCCAAGACGATTCATAATTAAAAATTACTCATCAAACCCAACCGATTTTCTCTCTTAGGGATTTCTAGAATACTTTTCTTTCATCCTGACCTACCCACCCATTGTTTCTCACCTGGATTCCTGCCACAGAGAGCAGACCCCCATCTGCTAGCGGTTCCCAAGTCCGACAAGGTCCAGAGCGAGCTACGTAAGATAGATGTCTGGGATGCGACTCCCCGGTTAAACTGACCGCTCATGCCTGCCCCCTCCCTGCAGGGTAGCCCCCAGGTCCTCCCCGCGGCTCACAAGACCCACGTCATCCGCCTCCGTGTCTGCCCACGCTCAGCTCCCCGTAGGCCCTCCTCTGCGGCTCGGGCTGTGGGAGTCCCAGGCAGCTCGAGGCCGACTCACCCGCCCCGACTCGCGCACACACCCAATCCCTCGCCGGGCCCGGCTCTGGGCGCAGCCGCACGGGGGCCTCTGCAGCAGTGCCTCCGGGACCCACTCTTCTCCCGGGTGCCTCAAGGCCCTTGAAGTCACAGCCAAGGCATCACTTCCTTCAGGGATTCTCTTTAATCGCCTCTCCACCCAGGGAGCTGGGCCCTGGCTGGGCTGTCCCGGGTCACCGTGCGCCCGGGGCCTGGGCTCAGCACGCGCCTGGAGGGGCGCTGCTCCCCTGACCTCTGTGCTCTCGAGGGCGGCGTCCCGCCTCAGCATCTCTGTTTGCAGGACCCCCAGCTCAGCACAGGGAGCAAAGCCAGGGCTCAACGAGGGGCTGAGAAGGGGAAGAGGTTGCATAGGTCACGGTTTTGAGAAGAAACTCACACATTTGTGTCTGATAATTTCACGTCCTGTAATGATAAAAGCAATGCATTATTCAAGCTGAGAAAACAAACACCTATAAAATGTACTTTTTTTTTTTCTTTTTTTGGAGGGATGGTAATTAGATTTCCTCATTTTCATTAATCTATTTGTTTGTTTAATGGAGGTCTGGGAGTCGAGCCCGGGACCTTGTGCACGCTAGGTACATGCTCTGCTGTTGAGCCACACCCTCTCCCTAAGACGGACCTTTTGGAAACATCTTTTCATCGGCGTCCTCGTCCAGGAAGTCTCACAGAAGCTCCCAGGGCACGTCACAGGTTTGCACGCATGTGAATTCTGTGTTTACACCTGCTTAGACGCAGGTTTCTTTTAAGTGTTTCTATCTTGTCTGAATGTGTATGTGTTTACAATGTGTGAGAGGGAGGGGGGAGGGACAGACAGGACTTCCTCCCAAACGTCCCCGTTCTTTGCGGGCAGGGACATTCTCACGTTATCTTTATTCTCCTCCGGCTGACTTGGGAATCTGCGGCGAGGAAACGCTCAAGAAATGTCACGTCTTGAGAAATATCTTCCTCTTACGAAGGGAAATTTTAATGAAATAGTTACTAAATGCATTGAAGCAGCTCGGACGAAATCCAGTTCACCCTCCGCCTCCGGAGGAGGAAGCACCAAACACCTGCCCTTCCGGCTGTGCATGGCCTCAGGGATCCTCTGCCTGTTGAGTTCAACGTGGTCCAGTGGCTAAGCCACCCCGCACACAGCCCAGTCACGCAGCCCCCCTTGTCCAAACCTCT
This sequence comes from Camelus bactrianus, assembly GCF_048773025.1. Classification (NCBI taxonomy): domain Eukaryota; kingdom Metazoa; phylum Chordata; class Mammalia; order Artiodactyla; family Camelidae; genus Camelus; species Camelus bactrianus. The sequence continues at coordinate 22,700,781 of NC_133571.1, read as the reverse complement.
CGGGAACCACAGACCATGCTCGGGCATGTTCCTTAACCTCTCCCAAGCCCAAGTTCTCCTCGGCAGATGGGGCATCAGTGCATCTACACTCAGTACACAGACACTGGGCTGGCTGCTGAGTTTCTAACGACCCTCTCAATGTCCATGTTGCCCTTCTCATCCCTTCTTTCGAGAAAACACTTGTTTCTCACTCCTCCCCGCCTGATGTGTCGTCTGAATAGAAATGGCATTTTCATGACCTTTCTTTGCTCATGATGCATCGTGTTTAGTCTAAGAGTAGGCACTGGACAGAAGACAAGCCAGTGTCCCACTAAGAAATGTCTGAGAGCTGGGGGAGGAGCCTCTCCCGCTGAAGGTAAGGGCGGGAGGGCTAAGTCGGAGCTGCCAGATCCCTTGGCCTTCACCACGAGGAGAGCTGGTGAGTAGTGGAGCCGGGGGCAGGCAGAAAGGGAGAGAGGGGGAGGGAAGGACGGAGGGGGAGGGCGAGGCGGGGAAGAAAGAGAGCGTCCTGACAACGACGCCCTTGTCCCTGGTTCTGGCCGCTGTGGTCCTGGGATGTGCCCTGACGTGCTTGATTTTATTCCACTTTATGATTTGTTCTACTTGTGTTAAACTCCTCTTCTTACCTAAGTCTGTTTCTTACAAAGTTCTGACTACATGGTTGGATATTTGTAGCATTAAATCAGATAACACGTGTTCAGTGCCGGTCACACCGGTCAGCCTGCAGTTTAAATTCAGCAAGCCAAACATGGTAGTTACCTCCGCCTTGCCACCCGCCATCTTCCTGGGAAGCAGTAAGCACGGTGGGCAGTGCCTGACGCTGGACTCCAACCTCTTGGGTTCCCATCCCACACCTGCCACTTAGTCTCTGCGTGACCTCAGACGAGTTACTTCTCTGTCTTCTCATTCTTGGCTGCGGGGTGGAGGCTGCGGTAAGGACTGAACCGCTGATGCTGCCAAGTCCTTAGAATGCTGACTGCCACCACTGTCCTCACCCAAACTGTCAGCATGCACGGCCACCTCCCCTGCTAACTGGGACCAGAACCCTCTTAAATGCAGGGTCTGTGTCTTCAAATCGGCATGTTAGGTGTCACCAATAAAATACACAGCAGGCGCTTGTAAACATTAATAAGTAACTAACAGAATGTACTTGAACAGAGTGCTCCCCGGCTACTTCAGGCGGAGAGCATCTCTTCCAGGTTAGGTCACTCGCAAGGACAGGTGACAGGCCCAGAGCTGGAGGCATCATAGGAGCTGTGCAAACAGGCTTTGCCTGACATCCCGTCTTGTCTGAAGGACGAGAAGGGACGCACTGAAGGCGTCTTGGAGCCCTCGCTTCGCCCCTTGGCCTCCCTGGAGACGCTCCCCCAGGCTCGGGAGCAGAAGGAAGAGCTCTGGGGGAGTGGCAGAGCTGCTCGGCCCCATCTGCTGGAGCACCGGCCTTTGGATGCCAGGTGCAGCTGATCTCAGATCTGTCTCCAGGAGGCACTCGGTGAAACATTTCAGGCCCCTTCGCGGTGTCAGTCACCAGAGACCCCTCGGGTGACCATGTCCCGCAGGGTGGTAATGCACGCACCCTCGGTCCCCTGGGGATGGGCAGCGAGGGCAGCTCAGAGCAGCTGCTCATCTGAAGGGAGATGGAGGCCTCTCACCAACGCGCCGCGCTCCCCGCCGCCACCGCACGCGGCGCCGGGCTCCAGCTGACTCCATCTAATGTGGTAACGCTCATGATAATAAATATTGTTAAAAATAAAAGTCACTCTGGGGATTGAGAGTCGCTGGGACAGGTGTTCGAATGAGGAGAGTGCAGTAATTGGGTGACTTATTCATTATTGGAAATGCCGTTTAAAATCTATTGCATTTAAAAAAACAATACTTCAGCTGCTCTCTGGCCTTCCAAAGTCATTAGCTGGTGTGCTTTATCTGTTTGTTTTCCTCACTGAAGGGAGGCTTTTAATGTCACAGGAGAACTAACTTGACTCGGTGCCAGGGCTTCAGAGTGACTGATGAAGACTTCTGGGGCCCGCACATCACTCTGCGCGACGCGCCTCCGCTTCGAAGCCCGTTGCCTCCGCGGTGGCGGTGGGGGGCGGGGCGGCTCGGAGGGAGGGCGCTGGGGCCATCGCCGCTCGGCGGCCCGGCCACCGAGGCGTGGGTGGGGCCGTGCTTTCCTCCGGGCCACGCAGTCAGGCCACTGAGGGGCTCGGAGGGCCTCTGTGTCCCAGTCCTCAGGCGATGCCAGCCAGCCATGAGAGGTTTCAGACCATACCCACCCCTGGCATTTTCGAAATGCCTCATCCATCTTTGTCATAATCGGGAAACGCGTGTCTCGACAGCCATTTCATGCTGAAAAACAGACCTCCCAAGGCCCCCAGGAAGCAATAAGACCTGAGGTCACGTAGCAAGTTTCTACTTGAAGTTGGCTTTGAAACTGGCACTTTTTTTTTTGCACATACATTTAAGATTTTTTTTTATTAAAGCATAGTTGATTTACAATATTGCGTTAGCTTCAGGGGTACGGCAAAGTTCACACTCACTTTTAAGCACTAGTTTCAAAGTCTACGTGAATTATCCACGATTTGAATCTCTAGGGTGGTGTCGGCGTGTGTTTGTCGTAGGGAGCCCCCCACGTCACCTTGCAGGTGGGAAACTGGGTTTGAGACCCGGCTTTGGCCGAGCAGCTCTGCTCGCCTTCCCGGGGGACAACTGATCGTGCTCCTGCTGAACGGCATCTTCAGAGGCAGCCTGTCCAGGGTTTCTCTGAGTATCAAGGGAAAATCTATCCACGCGGAGGGAGCTGGGTGCAGGCACCCTGTTTCACTGCACTTCACAGAAACTGCGTTGTTTAGAAATTGAGGGTTTGTGACAGCTCCGCAGCTAAGTACCCCCCAGTCCTTTTGGGCGAGCAGGTAGAGCAGCTCATGGCCCAGGAAACGTCAAAAATAAACAGGAAAGTGTTGCTCATCCTACTGGGCTTCGGGGGAGAAGCGGCATACTGAATGCAGGGGACTGAAGATCAAAAAGGCAGAGTGTCCGCCCTCTGGGAATTCATGACTCTCTGCCACGAGGCAGCCTTGATTCTAGAGACGCGGCAAACATGATCCGATACCTGCCAGGAAATGGGTCACAGGTTAGAAACCCGCGAGCTCAGCCCGTAAACGTCCACCTCCTCATGCCTCTTACTTGTCCTCCAGAAATACGGTGTTTCCTACAGTTCCTCAGGGAGCAGCTTTCCTGAACCGCCCCCCACCTAGCGGGGGCCTCCCCTGTGCTTCCCGTGTGACACTTACCAAGGCCGTCATTAAGTCGACCTGTGTGTGGCTGTCTGTGGACCCCGGAGCGCCCTGGCAAGCTGAAGCACCCTGAGGACTAGGACTGGGTGCCTCCCGGACCGACGGCGCCGCCGCAGACCCAGTGCAGCGCCCGGCGTGGGCAGCTTGGGAACAAGCCAGAGGACAAGCTTGGCCTCTTAGTCCTGACGCTGACGCTTCACAGCAAAAAGCCAAAAATTGCCTGAGCCACAGGGAAACCTGTTTGGGCCTCTTCACTCTTCCCCCGATGGGAAACTCTGCCTTGAATGGAAGTGACCACTGTGACCGAGGACAGCGCAGGACGCTCGGCAAGAGGGTAAATCCAGGTCTTTCGTGCTTGCCTTGTTTTTTTTTTTTTTTCTTTTTTCTTTTTTGATGAGTTCTTTTATTAATGGCATTAAACAATAGATTTCCCAGCCAGCAAATCCTGCAAGCGTGTGTGGTGTCCCTCTCCAGGCTTCTTAATTCTTTGATTCCCACATGATAGTCAACGTTATAAACCTGCAGCTAACTCTGTGGCCCTGGATTTCAAATTCTCTCTTTTTTTTAGTCTTTGACCACCTGTGGAGAAGGGCGGGGGTCTGGGCGTTCACGGCCCACGCTGCTTCTTCCTTGGAGCAGCCAGAGCCCTGCACACGAGCAGGCGTGGAGACGGCCGGGGACCAGGGCGCATCTCACGCTGGAGCAGTTTCTAGGCCCAAGGACCCCGACCAGCTGCTGAATAGCATCTCAGATACACCGAAGAGGTGAATTAAATGCATCAATCTCGGTGAGAGTCACCACTGAGGCATCAGGGCTGCACAAAAATTTCCCACAATTGGCCTCGTTTGCTTCAATAACAAATATAAAAATGGAGAAGGGAGCGTTTGGGTGGGGACGGGCGGCTGTTCCCTGCTTCCTCCTCCAGACGGGCACTCCAAACGAAGTTCCACATTGAGAATGTGCCTTTCATTTTATGCGGTACTTGAGAGCAAACACATCATTTGGCCCTTTCTCCTGTAATAAGGCAAATCCGTTATCTGTTTTTCATTTACAAGCATAAAGATGCTACCGGTGACACCAAGGCCTGCCAGCCTCACGTCGGCCTCGTCTCAGCATAAAGAGGTAAATTTATTCTGGTTGAGATAGTTTTGTGCTGGGTACATGACACGCACTCGCTCAGAGCCACGGAGGCTGCCGCCACGTGGATCCATGTTCGCCTTTATTCTTATTCTCCTGTCGTTTCATCTCCATCCGTGGCCCTGGGAAACCCCCCCTCCCACGTCCTACGCAGAGGCTGACTGCAGGTTTTACAGGAATTGAGGGAAAGATCAGCACAAACCCAACCGCCAGATGCCTGACCTGTGCCTGTTTTTCAGGGTTTAACAAGGACCCTGGAACGGTGGGAAAGGTCGCAAGACGCACAGCCAGGAGAGCCCGGCTCAGGCTGTGCGTGTGCTGGGTGACAGCCAGGTGACTGACCAGCGCCAACAGCCCTCACCCTGACTTCATCATCCCACTTGAGCCTCAGGACAGCCCAGTGGATTGCACGCCCCCAGAGGCCACTTCATGTTGGAGGGGGCAGCCTCACAGGGGCCCGGGGAGGTCCAGGGAGCCGTCTCTGGGCCGGGAGCTGATACATGAAGGAGCCAAGACTGGGCGCAGGTCAGCAGAGCTCCTTGCAGCAAGCTCACGCTGCCCCAGGGCCCGAATTACGCCCTTAGGGGTTTGTTTTCTTCTGATGCCTCCCTCCTAGGAGTTCTGGGCAGAATCAGCTCAGAAATTCAAATGCATCAGAAGTTATTTGTAAAAAAGTTAAAGTATTGTTATTACTGTTGTTGTTACAAGATAGTCATGGATTGGATTTGCCAGCCCCAATACTGAGAACCATCCCACAGACAGATCATATTTTAACTGCTTCCTCAGGATATAGGGACAGAATACACTCCTGGGGGTATGGGTGTGACTTCCCCAAAAAGAATTTATGTGACACACTGACAGTCCCTCTGGGAAGAGACCTGATCCTGAGGCAGGAGGCTGGGACACTGGGGCGTGGGGAAGAGTGTAAATCAGGGGCTGGGTGGGGCCATTTCTCTCTGCAGAGCCAGAGGTCAGTGTGTCCTGGACCCACAGCGTAGACAGGCTGGAGGCTGCTCAGTCAGGTTGCTGTGAGCTTCTTTAGGGCCTGGGGTTACTCCAGGCCATCACCGCCCTGCTCACATCCCCTTGGTCCTCAACACTCCCAGATGTTCCCTAGGAAACTGCCGCAATCACCTGTGACTCTCCCAGCAATGGCTTTCTCAGCTATTCAAGCATCTTCCCACAAACGCCAAGGAGTTAATGCTCCTGGGAGAAGCCCGAGCAATGATGGGTGAGATATGGGGGATCAATACACTAGTGTCTTCACTTCTGGGCGGGACCACTGAGGACGCTCCAAGGGGTTTCCCAGAGGTCCTCACAGCGACATCCTGCTTGATAACGTGGCCCTTATCGGGCCCTCCTTGTTCCTGCCTTACTTCCCCACCCTCCTCTAGAGCTTCCTGAGTTCACGTCCTGCAGAAAGCGTTTGCACTCAAATGCTGGGGAAGCGTGATCTAAGACCTGGAGTGAGTGAGCCAACTATTCCAACACCGGCGGTCAAGTAGCAGAAGGAAGCGTGGTGGTTTGCTTCCAAAACCAGCACAGAGAGGTCTTTGGGGACACAAGGGTAGTTGCTTAGGGCAGGCGGTTAGAAGAAGTCACACTGCATCTTGGCTTTTGGCTGCTGGCAGCTGGCAGCTGGCAAGATGCAACCTCCTTCTGAAGAAACCAGTATCCAAGGCCAAGGTTCTGGGGCCTGCAGAGGGGTGAGAATGCACCTCCCCCAGGGAAGAGAGACCTCAGAGAGCCCTGGCTGTTTGGCATTGGACAGTCATTCCAGGAGGAGGTGCCTGGAGGGACAGAAGAAGATAGCTGTGTCCCGGACTCCTCCTAGACTGGGACTATGTATTCTCAAAAGCATTCTTTTGGGTGGCACTAATGTGATCTGTCAGTATGTTCCCCAACATTATGCAGCAAGATATACAGGATTATTAATATTTTAGGAATGTAGCTTTTTTGAAAAAAAAAAACCTCATATTTACTAATTTCATGAAATAGTTCTTTTTTGAAATTTAAAAAGAAGAAGGAGAGTAAGTCTAGGGGAATGCAGGCTCATGACTCTGGAAAGGGAATTCCTCCAAAGCTCTGCTTCTTCCCAACCCTGATGCTCTGAAGAGGAGCCGCGGCACTTGGATTTTAATTCAGTTCATTAATAAATAAATTATGCAATTAGTTGATGCACAATTTACTGGATTCACAATGCATGTAGAGCTAACTGGGTCAGCCTGCATCTGGATGACTGTAATGTGCCTAAATGAATATGCCATCAAAGGACACGCGGTGGACGGTGAATCCGAGGTGTCTGAGGCGGGAATCATGCCCGCCAGCTGCGGCAGGTCCTGCAGATAAAGCCTGGGCCGGAGTTGGCAGGAGAAACAAAGGCAGCACAACGCGGGACCCCGAGTGGCATCCTCCCCATTGCAACCACGTCGTTCTCCCGAGATGAGCTTGGATGGAGATCAGTCCGTCCCAAATCCTTGCAGACAGAGAGGAAGAGCGATTGGATTTGGACTGGGATCAATCAATCAGTAGCCAAGAGCGGTTCTGGCGCGCAGGGCGAAAGCCTCTCAGCCCGACAGCGCCGCGCCCGGGGCCTGGTTTTAGCTGACCCAGATGCTGGGCCAGCCAGAACGCTCCGCCCGGTGCCACCTGCTTCCAGCGGGAAACGCAAGCCCGCAGCCCACTCCGTGTGCTTGGTGGGTGTGGCCCATCAACCCTCTCCCAAGAGTTTGCCTGACAGTCAGGGGTCTTGGTGATCAAGTTAAGGTTGGTGTCAGAAGCGCACTGTGATCTACGGCTGAAGCAGACGTGTGTGCGTGCGCGTGCGTGTGCACGTGTGTGTGTTTCCTCTGTACGGAGAGAGGAAAATTAAGGGAAGGTCTTATTTACTTGATTTTTCTTTTCTTGAATTCTTCAAAAACATATTGGGATTCCCAAGCTGTTTGAAGTCAGAATCTGTACTTGAGCAAGACCCGGGGGGCTTCCCTGGGCATTCTGGGTCCGCCGGAGAAGCATGACCGTGCAGCCCTCCACGTTCACAGGAGGAGTCATCGTAATGAAAGAGGAGACTAGGAGCTGTTCTGCGTGCCGAGGTCCGGTGAGATCTGATGAGTCGTACTTGGTGGGAAGGCACCGTCACTAGGCTCGGGCGCACTGAGTGAGGCTGGTCTGGGCTTCACCTCTGACTTGCTGCCTAAATCACCTCCCCTCCCAGGGGCTGCTCCCTGCTTTGCGCAGTGAGATGCTCGGGCCAGACTGCTGGTTGCCAGCTGCACTACCTCCGTCTCTGAACATGGTCATAAAGGAGGCAGGACAGCACGGTTAAGAGCATGGGGTGGGAACCCACTGGCCCTTGGGTCAGACCTAGGGTCAGCCCTAGGGTGTGGCGTTGAGAACTTCATTTAATCTTTCTAAGCTTCAATTTCTTCAACTCTAAGTTGAACACATTTTCAGAGCCCAGCTGCATGGATTTTGACATGCATTCCATGTAACCCAAACCCAATTAAGATTTAGAGCGTTGCCATCACCCCACTGCCCTTTCTCACCCCCTAGGCACGCAGTCCTGGTGTACCAGCAGTACACAGAGAGGGCAGGCGTGAGGACGGGGTGATGGAAGTGCCCTCTGCCTCCTCTGGACTGGTATTCACCCAGGACACAGTCCTCAGAATTGTAGAACTGTCCTCTTAACATGGGCCAGTACAAATGTCATTTCTACTGCAGTAAAGATGATTCTTAAATAAAAAACGAAGCACTTTTGAGGGTAAAGGAGCCCTTTCGCTCTCTTCCCAAGAGCAGGTTTCACAGCGAGACTCCTAGGGCAAAACCCAAGCTGCAGAGCAGCAGGAGGAGGGGCACAGGCTTCAGCACTTACGATGGGAGCTCCTGACAGAGCGGCCGCCAGGTCCATCCTATGGTTGCCCTTCTGGGACTAGTGAGTGCTTCATGAGTCATTATATTTGGCCTGAGGTATAAGGTACCACTTCTCCTGTGACCCATGGATGAAAACCACTCTCACCCCTCGTGCGGGGGCAGAGCATCACAGGTCCCCAGAAGAGATGGGCCAAGGAACCTCGGCCTCCCTCGGTACCTGATCATACCATCCTAGAGCCACCGCGGAGGGGACATGGGACTGGAGGCAGATTCCCCCCTTTACAACCTCTCAGGGCGCAGAGAACCAGCTCAGAAACAAAATGCTTGCGCACGCACACACACACACACAGAGCTGCAGATTTAACCCCAAGTGTCAAACGTAAAGAAGTGAGCAAATTGCTAAAATGAGTCAAAGCACAGGCTCAGGCCTCTCACCACAAGCTGTTAGTCTCTGACCTGGGTGTACGATCACATCCAATTAGCAGGTGCTACCTTAAAATTACGGAGCGCAGAGGGCACCTTCGAGACCATCTAGTCGAGGGATTGCAAATTATTTTTAGCCACTGAATGTTTTCTTCAAACCAAATCTTATGCAGGGATGGAAACCAACAGAAAATGAAAGTGCAGGGGATGTGGAGCAGGCCAGCTGGGCGTTCCAGGCTCCCACCCACCGTCCCTGCCGCGGCTTCTGACAAACGTTGTTCAACAAGCGTGGGGCCCAGTCCAGCGGCCTGCTCTGTCTGTCAGGAAACTGAGGCCCTGCAAGGCCACGGCTAGACCATCAGGCAGTGACAAAGGCAGGTCTGGAGGGCGTCTGCCAACCAGGAAAACACGCTTTTTCTGCTGTACAGAACTGCTGTGACTAGAAGCACAGAAACCCATGACTTTGGGCCAAATGATTTACTCCATGTAGAGCCACTTCCCAGAGCACCCTGCGAGCTCCGGGCAGGAGTCACCGGCTTGGATTCGCTCAGCAGCCACAGGCCTCGTCCATGGGCCTCCCCTCCAGGGTCAGCGCCCAGGTGAAGGAACCCTGCACCACCCAGCTGGAAGGCGAAGTGCCTTTGCAGCTCGGGAGGAAAGAGGGCCTGGAGTAGGAAGGAAGGAGGAGTGCTCCCTGGTGGGCTGTGTGCCTGGTCCCTGTGGGGCGAGGGCAGTGGGGCTAGGACACAGCGATCTGGTGTCCCAGAGCCACCTGAAGGACCATCAGCCTCCCCCCGCCCTCCTCCCACACTCCATATTCCAGTAATCCACCCACACCTAGAACCCAGGGGCCCACAGAGTTGGGGGAGAGCCACAGTGACACTTTCTTCACTTCCCAAAGAGCGAGCTTTAGGGCAGAGTGGGGACGGAGCCAGGAGGTGCCTCCCGTGGCAGCTTAGCCTCACTGAGAAACGTGGTGGGTGCTGCCCCTTTCAACCGGGTCTTCCCGTCACCAGGGGCCACTGGTCCACCACGCTTTCTCCCGAAAACCGTGCTGGAGAAAAGGAAGCTGGGTTATGCTCCCTTCAGAGTAGGGCCCCTGGCTCTGTCTACAGTCTGCAGATCCCAAAGCTCCCACCACCTGCTCCCCTCCCACCATTCCGGGTGCTTGTTCAGCTCTAGGGTGGGTCCCCGGTGCTCTGGAAGGAAGAATGGATGGTTCTAAAGGACTATCATCTCTCCCTGGTGCGCCATTCCTGGGATAGGCGTGCCCTGGTGTGTGAACCCTGGAAGATGCTAACGTGCTCCCAAGGAGATGCGTTTAGTTTGGGTGCTTCCCCAAGTCCTGCCAGCCTGCTAACCCCCGAGTTTTGTCTGTCTGTGGTCAGCTTCCCTTGATGCTGAGCTGAGACACAAAACAGATCCCAGATAGTCCCCTGAATTGCTGAATAAGCCTCCCTCACTGTCAGAGAGGGAACTGGGGTTGGCGGGGGCCAAGCAGAATCGGGTCCTCACACTTCTTGAAAATTGTGATGCTAAATATTAGCCAATCAGCTCCAAACATGCATTAAAAGGATCACACACAGTGATCAAGTGGGATTTACCCCAGGGATGCAAGGAATTTTCAATACCCGCCAATCAATCAGTGTGATCCACCACGTTAACACATGGACGAATAAAACCATGTGATCATCTCAATAGGTGCAGAAGAAGCTTATGATAAAATTCAGCGTCCATTTATGGTAATCACTCTCCAGGAAGTGGCCACGGAGGAAACGTACCTCAATGTAGCACAGGCCACGTACGGCAGGCCCACAGCTAGCGCCCCACTCAGTGGTGCAAAGCTGAAAGCGTTCAACGAGATACTTGCTCCTGATCTTGGACACTCGCCACTTTTACTCCACACAGTTTTGGGAGTCCCAGCCATGGCAATCAGAGAAAAAGAAGAAAGAAAAGGAATCCAATTTGGAAAAGAAGAAGTAAGACTGTCACTGTCTGCAGACGACATGATGCCATACGTAGAAAACCCTAAAGGCGCCACCAGAAAACCACTAGAGCTCGTCAGTGAGTCTGGTCAAGCTGCAGGAGACAACGGTAATACCCAGGAATCAGCTACGTTTCTTAACACGAACAACAAACTATCAAAAAAAAGAAATTAAGGGGAAATTGTGATCCTGGCGGCTACCCAGGACCAACAGCTACTGAAAGCGGAGGAAGTTCCCAAAGATACTCCAGGATGAGCTAGCCGTGTTCTGAGGAGTGTGGCTGGATTCGCCCAAGTGTAGACTCAGCTGCGTCTCCGCCCCACGAGACCCGTGGTGATCAGTAAGCCGGCTGCCGGCAGCAACGGGGAGAGCCCACGTCTCCAGACGTGCTGTCCAGCGTGACAGCCGTGGCCACCTGTGACCAGGGGCCGCTGGACCAGGCAGTAAAGATGCCAGCAAGTCTCCATCACTGCAGAGTCCGGTGGGGCAGGGTGCTCTGGACCTTTCATTCAGTCATTGATTTGTCTGCCAGCAAGCACTGGAGCCCCGACTAGGTGGGTGACGGCCAGCTAGGCATTGTGTCAGGTTCTCCAATTACAAGGTCAAATGGGGAAGGACGGAGGGCTCCAGGGAGGTGCTGACTGATCTGACCTCGAAGGCTGAGCAGTGGGTCTTGGTGGGAGGGGGCTGGGGGACGGGAGGCCTCCCGGGAGAAGCACTAACATCGACAGAGTGACAGCCTCCCTCTCCGGTGCCTCTGGAGCCGTCTCCCCTCACTGACTTTCCCACTCTCCTCCCCAGAGGGTGGCCTCTTTGAGCCTCAGGTTCCTTGTTTGCAGGATGGGAGGAAGATGCATCTCGCAGGGTTATTTCAAGTAGCCGGTAACGCACAGCACGGGAGGCGTGTAGCACTGTGCGTGTCACGTGTTAAAGGCTCAGAAACGGTAGCGCCAAGGCTGGAGGTCCTTAGGAACCGCCGTCTCCTGGGGTCTCTGCCGTCCCTCGGGCCCCGCACGTCCCGCCCGTGTGCCTGGCCAGCCCGCTGCTGTTAACTGCAGCTATTTCCTGCCACAGCCAAGATGCCCCTCTCCTCCTGACCTTGTCCTGCAGCAGGCGGTCCTCAGTACCACGTGGCCAGGTGGTGGCGGTGGGCGCACAGGTGGCATGTGCCGTGTGAGTGTCCAGCCACATGTCCTGTGCCTGGAGGCGGTGGGCAAACTCCACGAGTTGTGCAGCCTGGAATCTTCTCTGGGATGCAGCCTGGGGACAGGGGAAGGCCGTGGGCGTTAGAACCATAGGTCCATCTCTGCCAGCATCCTCCCCTTGGGAAGTTCCTCGTTCCCCCTGCACTTCAGCTTCCTTGTCTGTTGAGTGGGTCGAATTTACTCAACTCACAGGACCGTGGTGAGGAGGAGTGGGCAGGCACCTGGCAGAGACCCGTAACGTGTCCACTGTTGGTTCTCTCTCTCTCTTGCTGTTAGCCATCCTCAAATCCCGGCGCAGAGCAGCAGCTCCGGAGGGGCCATCCTGTTCACCTGGCAGCCGTGCGCTCTACTTCCTGTGGGCACTGTTGGTGCCTGGTCTCCTGTGGTTCTCACACAGCCCGTGCAAGAGGATCTGTTATTCCAATGTAAAGGTGAGGAAAAGGAGCCTCAGAGAGGTGTGGTGACAGGTCCAAAGTCACACAGCCAATGGTGGCAGAGCAGGGAGTCCATCTCCATCTGGTCCCTAAACTCACGCCCTCCGCCCCTTCCCTGCCCCATCCTCCGCTGCTTCCAGGGGAAGGAAGGGGCCCCCGGCGAGGGTTGGGTTTCTCTGCTGCAGGCACCTGTGTGCGTCCACACCCAACATCGCGGGGGAGCAGAGGGGAGCGCGGCATTCAGAGGCTCTAACGGAAGACACCCTGGCAGGGCACAGCCAGCTTTTCAGCCACGCGTCCTCTAAAGGCCCAAGGGCGGGAAGCTGTTTACAAGAAAGGCGCTAACACTGGGAGAGCAGGCTGGGTAATTAGCATCGGACCAGTTGACTTTCCATAAAGAGGACGGCCCAGCAGGAACGGGAATCAGGGGAGGAAGCCCCTGGTCTTCTCACCGCCAGTCCCGGTCCCGCCGCCGGCCCTGGTGAGACACCTGCTCGCCTCGGTGCTGGCCCCACTTCCCCACCTGAGCAAACTGCGACTATCAAAACTCTCCCTGCTGCTGCTGCTCACCTGTCCCACTGGGTCAGCAGAACTGAAGGAAGTGCGCTCCCCAGAGGAGCAATGTCACCCCTATATTTAAAGCACAGGTCCCGAAGGCCCCGCCCTCAGATGCTATACACGGCGCCTTCTGTCCAGTTGCCACCTGGTGAGCACACACCCCGCAGCCCTGGTCTGCGGTTCTCATTTCTCGGGGTGCTGTACTCCCAAAATAACTCTGGATAAAGACATGGAGGGCATCATCATGCATTAGGGGTTTGGAGCAGGCGGCCATTTCAGCCACAGGGTGGGAAACCGTTTCAGCTTCGAGGTGGCCTGTTTGCTGGTAACGCCTTCCACGGTGTTTAGGGCGACCAGCAAGGAAAACGTGTGGACCGATTACATGTAGTGTTTCGTATTTTTCACTTTACGTATGTGGGTCCACCTGAAAGATAAAGTAGGGATTATAATCCCCATTTTCCAGGTCAGAAAACTGAGATGCAGGACAGTGGCCATGAGCTGGCTCCCTGTGGGGCCAATCCTCGTTCATTTCCTCCTTGGACGGGCATCCTCTGAGCTCCTGCTGCGTACCTGATGGGGCTGTAAGAGCCGGGGACACAGCAATGAGAACACACACAAAAATCCCTTTCCTGCAGCAGAGCTGGGACAAGCCAAGAAACACAAACAAGAATGGGGTGGGGAGTCGGCACTCGGGTGGCGGGGTGGAGGGGGGCACAGCAGCCTCCTGAATGTCAGCGAAGACTTCGGACTTGGAGGAGGTGAGGGGTTTTCTGCCAAAGCTATGAATTTTTCCCGTGTACATTCCCTCCCCGGGCCACAAGTTGTGCAAGGAACGCTGTCTGAGAAGATGAATGGGTGATGTGCCAGAAGCTAGACTTTCTTGGCTGTCCCAGCCAGCAGGGGGTGTCACCTGACCCCAGGGGGCTTCTGAGCGGCAGTGGGACAGAGGCCAAGCTGAGCGCAGATGCCGTCCCTCCTCGTCAGGGATCTGATCCCAGGACACAGGAAACCAAAGGATGCCTGCGTCACCACAAGAAAATCTTAACGAGCACTGGGAATGGAAACCGTGGGGTAAGGTTTTAATTAGCAGATAGGACACTGAGGGCAGAGGGCCGCCCAGCCTCATCATGAGTACACCACCAAAGCCGTTTGCTGTCAGCCATGGGGCACCAGCATCCCTCACTTCTGGACGCGATGCCTTCACGACGGAAGCGGGCTCTCACCTCCTGGGTGTCTGGTCCCTCCATTCCCCTGGACCCCCACATGCTCAGATCACCTCTGCTCAGCACCCTGGGGCCCCATTAGTCCAACCACGGACCTTTCTTCATCTTCTTGCATCGACAGCTCCCTCTCAGCACGCCCCCGCCCTCTCCCCGGCCCACCTTCCCCGTGCGGAGGCCAGGCCCGCAGCCTGTCATCCATTTATCAGTGCATTCGAACTGTAACTCAGGTATTGATCTGTGTGTGTTGGTTTTTTCTCTGTAAACTCGGGCTGTAAAGGTTTCATTAGCCTGCCTCACAGTCATTACATCAAGTAATAGGAAACATCCGTCTTCCCCAGGCTTCACTTCTGCACCCAATGGAGATGGGTTTGAAGAGCGTTAATCAAGCTATGAAAATCATTGGCAGCTCATTCCTTTATGATGAAAAAGCTGGTTTCCAGCCTCGCTGGGTAGCAGAGGCCTGACCCCTTAGATACCGACAGCAATTATGTGCCTCGTGGCTTCCTGCTCAGGGAGACAGTTTCTGTGTCTAATGCCTACATGCAAGTCTCATCCTTTGCTTTAAAGTGGCTCTCTGAGGCATGTGCAGTAAGAACAAGTAAGAACGGACAAGGCTGGGCTTCCCTGCAGATCTGTGGGCAGAGGGAGGGTGGTCGGTCACTGCCCTGGACCCCTGCCGCGGCCAGACCTGAACAGAGGCTGGGAGGGAGTCCCCCAGAGGTGTCCTGTGTGCAGCGGGAGCTCGGCTCTCACTGACTTGTCCACCTTCTCTACTCTGTCCACCAGGAGCTGTCCTAGGGGCAGCTCAGTTCTTCAAAGACCATTCCGGCTGCCCTGGGGTTAGTGGAGGCAGGGGCAAGGGGTGCAGAGAGATCAGAAACAGGGACCAGCTAGGAGAATATCGCAGTGACAGTGTCCCAGGTCGGTGGTAGAGGCGGCCAGGGCCAGGGACGTAGGAGTAGTAATGCTGAGAAGGGCCAGGAGATGTACTAGATAACTTAGAGACACGTATCTAATTCCACTGCAGCTCTGTGGGATAAGTATTACAAACCCATTTTCCAGATGAGGAAACTGAGGTATAAAGGGTTTAAGAAACTGATCCCTGCTCACAGGGCTTCCTAACTGGGCTTCTCTGTGTTTCCCCTGAAGCCACGATGGGAGTATTTGTTGGATAGGGAGGGCTGGACAGAGCTGACGAAGGAAACAGGGGTAAATGATCATGAAAACAGCCAAGAACAATCTGAATCTCTTTCTTCACGGCCCGTAGCTCACACGTGGATCTACTCCCTGCAAATATATTTCCTGCCTTCTTCTCTTCCTGACTTAAGCTTTATTGGTCATTGCTCAAGTCTTTGAAATACCTCAAACAGCAGAGAAAAAAGCTCCTACCCCCAAGGCTGTCAGAAGGGGAGCCCAAGGCAGCACACAACAGGCACGACCAAGGTTTTGGAAGTCACCTGCTTTATCTTAAAAATGTGTATGAAGGTTGTGCTCTGCTCCACCATGCATCGATGTTTATTGTAATGTTTAAAACCATGTTTTAAATTGCAGTCAGGTATTGCTACTTGAAGGCACAGGATAAGAAAGATTTACCTCCCTGAACCATCTATTATTGCACTGCGGGTACATTGTATTGGCTGTTCCTCTGGGCCAGACACGGCTCTGAGTGTGTTACTTGGATGACCTCAAAGTAAGGTTTCATTATCTCCATCCCCAGATGAGAAGCCAGGCATCGGAGAAGGCAGCAACTTGCTGAAGGACACACAGTTAGGACGGTTAGTACTTGGCAGAGTCAGGATTTGCACCAGGTATGTCTGTTCCAACTCCTGGCATGAGGCCACAGCTGAGTCCCCCCGGGGTTTGGTGGTTCAGCTTAGATCTAGATGGATCTGAAAGTTCCTACAGGAAAACGTCATTACTCACAGGTCATGGGGGCTGGCCCCAAAGCGCACTCAGTCTTCCGTTCTGGGGGTCTTGGGGAGGAGAGTGACAGAGTGGAAGCTGAGAGGAGGAAGCTGATGCGATTCTGGGACTGGCCCTGGAGGTCGGCAGGCCGGTGCAGGGTCCCCGTAGGGCTCCAGTTGGTGCCAGGGCAGCGGCTGGGCCCTGGACTGCTGGGCTTTCCCAGGGCGGCCACCCACCTGCAGCAGGACCTACTCCGTGTCCATTGCCAAGGAAATGAGGTCCACTTTGAGTCTTTGCTGGAGGAGCTGGTAAGAAAGAGCAGACGCAAAGCCCAGTTAAAGAATTCAAGGTCTGGAGATGAACAGCAGCTCCAAGAGGACCAGCACATCCCACCCTCCAGACTGATCTGGGTGCAGGAGGCTACAGCTTGGTGGGCACCTTAGGGCTGCAGGCCCATTTGAAGCCCATCAGTCCCTCAAAGGTTTCTACAGAGCCCACCTGGCCACAGGTCTGGGTTTGCTGGTGAGTTGCCTTTTCGGGCCAGGAGGCAAGGAGGGAAGAAGGCACTAAGGCTGGGAAGAAGGATGAGCTGAGAGATGCTGAGACAGCCAGCAGCAACATCGCCTAAAATTCTGTCCTGTTTCACAGCCAGGAAGGGTCTGCACAGCCTCCCCTGTGACCACCAAGGGTTAAAACCCTCTTCCCTGTGGTCCAGCCCTCCGGCAGTTCTAATTGAAATTGCAGTCTGCCATGTGGCAGCTCCCTTCCTGATTATATTTCTGACAAAGTGAAGCGGTCCCAGACCAAGTCTCCAGGTGATAGCCTTCACATGTTAAATACATTTTTTTTCAGATGGACAGGATCGTGCCCCAAACCCAAAAGGCAATTGATCAACTTCTTCCTTTTCTCCCCAGTTTGTGAGCTGTCTTACTGGGAGTGAAATGGGAGCTGCACATAGGACAGAGGAGACCTTATGGAGGAGGAGGGGGGCGGTTCTCTCTTTTTCTGATTGATCTTTTGACATTTTGCCGCCTCCCATCCCCTGCTCTCTTCCAGGCTCAGGGAAACCCCAGTTTGGGTCATTTTCACTCAATGTAACAAGAGACCAGGATTCAGACAAAGAGGGGAATGAGTTCATTTGCAGCCTTGGGGCTAGAAGCACCACCTCCTGGCAAATCCAAAACCAGTTAAGAGGCAGGAAGCAAAGACTAAGGGTAAATTGTCAATAACCATCCTGGGAAAAGGTTAACACAGAGCTCCAGGGACCCTGGCTGAGGACTGAGATCGTTCAGCACCTGCTCAACATGTTAAAAGGCGGCCATCTCCCAGGGACACAGGGACGCCTGCTTCCATAAGGGATGGAGGGACCATTATCATGAGGAAAGAGAAATTTCCTCTAGAAATTTCTACTAAATCACTTAATGACTATTTGTTAATTAACATCTGCTGAGCTCCTCTCCTTTGCTAGACCCTGTACTAAGTATTTTGTGTATATTTCATTTGACTTAAAATCTTAAAGCACCGTGAGGAAGGAATTTTTTTCTGTTTTACAGATGAGGAAAGACTCAAAAGATAAGAAAATTCAGACATAGAAAGCAAACTTACGGTTCCCAGGGGGAAGGCGGTGGGGAGGGATAAATTGGGAGTTTAAGATTTGCAGATACTAATATATGTAAAACAGATAAACGACAAGTTCATACTGTAGCACAGGAAATTATATGCAATATCTTGTAGTAACTTACGGTGAAAAAGAATATGAAAACGAATACACGTACGTTCATGTATAATTGAAGCATTGTGCTGTCCACCAGAAACTGACCCAACATTGTAAACTGACTATACTCCAATAAAAATATATATTAAAAAAAAAGTAGGTGAATTGCCCAAGATCACATGACTAAGATGGGCTGAATCTGGGACTTCAGCTCAGAAATGCGTAACTGTAAATCCTTTAGTCTCAGCCATGACTTTCTATTGTCTCTTTACGCTACTGGTAATTACTTCACTGTTGTTGTCTTGAGTTTATAGTTAAACCTTAGATTATTCCCAATTTCACATATGGACAGTTTGGGTTTCCTACCGGGTATGACTTCCATCAGGAAGAGACAGTTTTATGTCTCTCTAACACCCCTCCCAAAATGAAAAGAATGGCCTAAATATAATAATTTGCTTTTCACGGTTCTCTGTAATCTCCAAAATATCTCTTCATATGTATATTCCCTCATTCCCTCCCTATGAGAAGAACAGGCTAGTATTGTCTTTAATTTATGGGTAAGAAAGCAGAGGCATGCGGACTTTTACAATGGCCTCAGTTAGCCATTGGGAGAAAAAGAACCAGCTTCTATTCATTTCCTTTCTGGACCAGCATTCTTTTGTGTTAGGCACTGTTAACCGCCTTCCTAAAAGCCAGTTTTCCTTGCTCACAGGCAGAACCTCACCCCACGTTTGTTTAGGACTCAGAGGGGGTCCTCTGATTTTAGGAAACTTGAGCTTGGCCCTTAATCTGGGGTGGGGGGACATTAATCCCACTCCAATCAAAGAGATGTAACAGGGAAGGCTTTTCCTCCCTGGTGAGAGAAACGCCCCATGCTGCCCCTTGTTTCCTAACTGGAATGCAGACCTGATTCTTGGCGCTGTGGTAGCCATCTTGTGACAATGAGGAGGTGAGTAGAATTACACACACGCTGAACTGAGCCCGAACCTCCCTGAGCTGTTGAACCAACACGAGCCACTGCCAACCACCACATCTTTGACATAATAAAATATAAAGCAAACCCCTGTTACTTATAACTGAAAGAGTTCCTACTGATTTCACCTTCTACTGAAGCCGTGAAGCGGCTCTCAGTGGGAGGCCCATAGCCGTGCTCTGAGTGACACGGCCAGTCAACAGCCCAGCACATGAATCTTCATCATCACTGCAAGTATTACCGTTATTGTTACCAGTTGATTTTAAACACTTGCAGATATGATGTTGTGTTTGCACTTGGATTCCAAGTCCCCACCATGGAGAGCGGACGTACTTTTTGGAGAGTAGAGGCTGTTCGGAGTGGTCGTTACTGAGCCCAGCGCCAGGCCTGTGATCTGAGCTGTTGCCGTAGGCAAGTCTTCTTCTGCGTTGGCTTCGCCTTCTGTAGACAAACATAGCCGCGTCCCCTGTCTCGGCTCAGAGTTCAGTGTGAAGATGAACTAGAGACAAGAGAGGAATCTAAAGAACAAGGGGAGGGGAAAACACACGGCTTAAATGATTATTGTGCTTCTGCGGCGTGCTTGGCATTTTGTCATTAACTGAGGACCTTCACATGGTAACGATCGTCCTCCCAGAACGCTGAGGGACACGCTGGGGGTGTGACAGGGTCACCGAGGCGTCTTGACTAACCCCACACCCACCGGGGACTTGAGGTGGGGCATGTAAAGCGGGACAGGGGCCGCCTCTCTCAGCCCCTCTAGGAGCGCCGGGACACACAGCCAGGCAGGAGGCCCCTCCGAGGCCACGGCGCGAGGTCACAGGGAACGGAGTCAGTGGGGCTGGCGTCTTGGATGAACCAGGTGGGAGCGTTTGCTCCTGACGGTGACTGTGTTAAATTATAGCTACAAAAGGAGGTTTGAGCCCAGCCCTCCGGCTCTGTGCCGTCAGCAGTGACACGGAAGCCCGACCCTGCTCTCCCCAGCTAAGGACAGGCACGTTCAGCCAGAGGAAGGGGTGGAAGGCGCCGGGCACGAGCCGAGCGAGGACCGCGCACCCTGCAGAGAGAGGGGAAGCAGCTCAGAGAGTCAGGGCCTGTGAGGAGCTCCTTCCAGGCCCGGGCGGCACGGGAGGGAGCCGGCCAGGCCCCCCACCCAGCCGCCCGCTCAGCCGCCTCTCAGATTCCGCGCGGCTTTGACTCGGCTCCGGAGCCCTGGGCGGACGCGTGCTGGGACCTCCCTTAGGGGCTGTCGCAGGCTGATTCACAGATGAGTGAACCTCAGCCCCCGCCCTCAAGGGCCCCAGTGTCTACAGGGAAGCTCCAAGAGGTAAAGTCCTTTATACCAAGTGCGACAAGCACGGCATTGACCTCACGACGTGTAGCTGGAATCTCTGGGCTTTGCTCGCGCCTTTATTTTAATCAATAAAGTCTTCCTGAAAGACTGAGACACAGCTTGATTTGAATGAAGCATGGAGTCCCTCCAGTGAGACAAACTGCTACCCAAACTTGGATCATGTGTGCAGAGCATTTAATGCACTGACTGCTACCCAGTGAGGAATTCAGGCTCCAGAGCCAGAGAGTCTGAGTTCAGTCCTGCCCCCTCCACTTCTGAGCTGTGTGTGTGACCTTGGTCTAGTCATGGGCCTCTCTGTGCCTTGATTTCCTCATCTGTAAAACGGAATAATAATTGAACTCACCTACTGAGTTGTATAGAGGACCCAATGAGTTAACACGAGTGATGTTCTTAAAATATGCCTGGCGCAGAGTCAGTGCTCAGGAAATTTTAGCCTTTAATGGGAATCGTGGCATGTAGTCATAGTAATGAGAGTAAGCTGACGTTGGGAAAGCAGAAATAGATGCAATTATCCACAGGGAAGGCCCAGAAAGGGGGGAAACACAGGCTTTGGGATCACTACGTGGTTGATGGGAGTGGCTATGCCTGGATGAAGGCTTGAAAAACTCCAAGTTCTCCATTCTTCTCACATTTACTTCTGGTCAGGGCAGACCACTGTGCTTCCAAGAAACTCCAGAAAGGAAAAATAAAGGATAACGAAACCATTGTGGAGAAGATCATTTACTGTATCTCTCCAACCTCAAGATTCAGCTAAAGCGAATCTGGGATGGGGGCAAGCAGTCCGATGTAATCTGAAGTGACTCTTCTGTTTGATATAAAGCCATAGAAAATGCACAGGGACAGTTTAAAGAACAAGCAAGGTGAGTGAGCTGCATTAAAATGGGGATGAAAAATAACACAGAAAATGCTATTTATTGTAAAAATTGCTGGCGTGCTTAGAGCTGCTTTGATCATCTTTGCCTCAAAGAAAGCAGAGCCAACAAAGTGAAGTTTCAGAAAAGGGCAGCAAAATGATCAGAGGCATAATGGGTGAAGGGAGGTCTTTATCCCTAGAAGGAAAGAAACAATTGGGAAAAAATGCTCTGGCTTAATAGAGATCTGGGGGATAATGAATGGCGAGTGGCAGCCATTCAGGTGCTGCCCTCGCCCCTGTCCCAAATCACAAGAATGAGAAGGAATTTGAAAGGACTGAAAATAGATAAATGGACATCCTATGTTTAAAGCCTCAACTGGGGGAACTGGCAGCCTCAGGGCATTTTTGAAGCAAACAATAGAGTGACTTTCTAAAAAGATCAAAAGTTTTCCCCTTGCCCAATGGCATCTCATCATCCAGGGGTGTTTGCTGAGAAACAGAGGGGCAGCGGCCTGCACTAGACCCTCTGCCACAGAGAAAGTCCACAGGGACTGTCTGTTGAAATGGAGGCAGAGAGAAAGGAGACTGAATTTATTTCCCTTTTGGGACTCAGAAAATGCAACGGGATGGAGTCGAGGAGACACTTTCAGATTTTAGATGATGTGAGGATACCCTCCAAGTACCCTACCCAGCCTCTTGCTCAAGGTAAAAAGAATTCTGTCTTGGCCTTATTACTCCAAGGTGATGCGCGACCAGCTACAGCCCCTCCCCAGGGAGCTTGGTAAAAATACAGAATCCTAGCCCGCCCCATCCCAGACCCCAGCATCAGAATCTGCACCGCAACAAAAATCACTGGTGGTTTGCAGGCACATCAGAGCTGAAGGGCTTACAGCAGCGTCAGGGAATTCAGAAAAAAATAAGGTGTGCTCAACCCCAGCTGTGATATTCACTCCAGGTGGGAACAGCCAGTTATCTGATCTCTGTGAGCCTGAGTACCTTCCTCCAAAAATGAGGAACTGAATTCCTATGAGTATTAGATAATGCACTTAAAGCATTAGGAAATGGATCTGACACACGATAAGAAGAATTCAAAAAGTGTTGTGAACTTGTAGATTACCACTGACATTTGTCATCGTCCAACCACCAAGAAATGGGGAGCCAGGCTCAAGAATGAGCTACAGTGCTTTAAGAATGGAGAAACTGCACAGGCAGAAAGAAAAAGAGACAAGGACAGTGACTCAGCATCCCAGCTGTGAGGCGTGCAAGAGACGGAACAAGGGACAATGGAAACTTGCTACACTGTTCCAGAGGATGTCAGTGGCTTTATACAAAGCTGAGCTGTGAACAGGCTTGAAAGACAGATAAATGGGTTACAAGTTCACTAAGAAAGAACTATATTGAGTATCTTGTAATAACCTTTAATGAAAAAGAATATGAAAACAAATACGTGTATATATGCGTATGACTGGGACATTGTGCTGTACACCAGAAACTGACACACTGTCACTGACTGTACTTCAATAAAAAAAAAAAAAGAAAATTTAAAAAAGAAAGAAGGAAAAACAATGCATGACTCTTGTGTGCCTATGTGTGCATTTTTTTCTTTTTCTTGGCCATTTATCAAGCATTTTGGTATTATTTGATTTGTTCCCAAAGTTGTTCATTAAGGGAGGTTAGTTGCTTTAAATTTTTCTAAATAAGCATGCTTTTACTTTTTAATAAAAAGCTACTGCGTAGTAATCACCCAGAATTTCTCACTCATTTTACCAAAGTGCGGTTCAACTCAAGACTCCGGTTACTCCTGTAACAGTTACACTATCCAGTACCATCAGGAAGAAATAACTCAGTGATAGTGATGGTCAAATAGAGAGAGGCAGAGATTTTCATCAACCTCAGATGCCTAAAATCATGGCAAGTTTGTGTCAACAACAGTAAAAATGATACATGTTTTTCCTAGAGTTTACATGAAGGAGAAGATGCAATTCCGGTATGGAGGTAAAGCAATCAGGTGACCTGAGGGCAGTCTTTCGCTGTCCTGTCCCCACAGCCTGACCTGGGCACTGAATTGGTCAGCTACGATGGAGTCATTGTGATCTGTTAGCTCATCCTCTCACCACCTAACACTCTTTGGAGCAGACACTCCCTCCCATCCCCATCCTCACCCTCCATCTAATTAACAGCATGGGTAATAAACAGCCTGCTATTCACAGACAGGTCTATCCCCTTGTCAAAGGTCTTGGCTAAATCATTCGGATTGTCTGTAATAACAATGTTAACGACCCTCTGCATTAGCTTCGGGTTGTAAAACATCTTTCCTTGATGTTTGTTCAATATTTTCATGAGACCTAGAAACATCTGTTGCAGAATCCAGGATACTAACAGGTCCCTGGAACCAGCGTGACAATTCATGCTGGTAGCTCAGCTGAAAACACAAATACGTGGATCCCTGATCTAGCAATCTCTCAGAAAGAGAAATGCGGTCCTGAGCCATCACTGAGACTGTCTAGAAGATTTCTCCCCGGGAATATACACAGACCTGCAACAGAAAGTTGTGGTCTCCGAAATAGATCTGTGTGCTTTGGTAACTCTCAACAGAATGTCCACTAGGCAGTGCAGGTGAATCTTGCAGCTAAAATCCCTACTCTGGTCCCGAATTATGTATTTTATCAATATGTAGATATGCAGGAAGACAAAATAATGAACAGCTTTACTGATCGGGAACAGGTTAACCAGTGAAAAACTATAAAAATTGTCAGAAGCCTTTATAGGGAGTATTAAAGAACCAATAAAGATTATTTCTTTCATGAAGGAATGCGTTCCCTATTACCGTGCTTAGCAGTCCTGAGATTACAAGGAAGACAAGTAGAAAAGATATCCCCTTGAGAGTTTCCTCCCAGAAAAATGAACAACTATCTTCTGCTCGTTCATCCAAAATCTCTTTGAACTTAGGAGAGAGCTCAGTTCATAGATGGACTTTTCAGAAGGCAGAATTCTTGAGTTCTAGTTCTTATTCTCATTTGGTCCAAATTTCTCTTGCTATGTCCATAAATGCCATTCTAAATAGCCGTCAAATCTATACAATCATATGAAATTTGCACATTCTGTATGTAACCTGGGGGCTGGAAAGTAGCTCTGACGCCTTTTCGCCCCTGCAGCTCAGACCTCTCAGCCCATGTCCCATATTCTTAACTGTCTACGTAAGTCTGCTCTTGGATCATCTTATATCACCCAACATTATCCAACTTAAAGTAGAACTCGTGACCTGCCCTGCCTTCTCCCTCTACGTGTCTCCATTCCAAATACCTCAAGCCTGTGCTCAGTGGCTGACTCTGCTCTCAGTAGTACCATGATACACAGCTGAGAGTCCAATTCATTATTTAGAAATATTTCTGTTTCTGAATTGCCCATTACAGTTACTCTTCCCCTCTAATCCCAATGTTCATAGCCTTATTTATTCATTCAATAAATGTTTTAGGGGCCTACATTCATGTCTTGGTCAGCGCCTTTGAAGGGTATACCCCAGGAGTGAGAAATCTCAGAAAGTAGCTTTGCAGTCTGAAACCCTGCTTTTCATTCCCTCACCCTCTCATAGCATCAATGTGATCTGTTTCCACTCAAATTGGCTGCCAGAGAGTAAGGTGAACTCTTCTGCAGAAAGGTGACATCATTCAGAGCCTCCTTAATTCTTCATACTCAAGGTCTAGAATTGAAAACATGTATTACCAGACACATTAGAAGACTAACCAACAGGAACAGAAACAGTAGGAAATAGTCACAGATGATACCGACTTGGGTTTTCAGAAATGAACTTTAAATAATTAATATGTTCAAGGAAATGGATGACAGGATAGAGAATTTCGCCAGAAAATGCAACATATATAAACATATCAAACAGAAAGTCTTGAACCAGAAAAACAAAGTCGTGAAATTACAAGTCCAATAGATGAATTTCACAGCAGATTGGATCTAACTAGCTTCATGAGGCCAACATAACTTTCTACCCAAATGTGACAAAAACATTATTAAAAAATGGAAAGTAGAGCCACCTTTTTAACAATCACAGTTTCAAAAATTCAAAATAAAATAATCAATATAATTCAGCACATATGTAAGCCAAATGAAAAATATCTATTATCGTTTCATTAGATGTGGAACATCTGATGCAGAACAGTTGATGACATTCAACAACCATTTGTGATATAAAAAATTTTAAAAACCTTAGCAAAATAGAAATCATAGGGGGATTTCTTAATTTGATAACAATCATCAACAATAAAACTATGGCAATAACATTTAATGAAATTTTGAAGACTTTTATTTGGGACCAAGGACAAGACAAGGACAAGCACTATCATCACTTTTATTCAACATTATAATGGCGGTCATAGCCTGTGCAATAAGGCAAGAAAAAGGGGGCTATCGTGATTGGAAATAAAAAAATAAAACCTTTATTGTTCACAGATGGCATGATGGTGAGCCTAGAAAACGTTAAATAATCTATGGAGAAACAACTGCTACAATTAACACACAGATTTAGCAAGGTCATTGGACATAAGGTTAATTATACAAAAATCAATCATATAAGTACCATCAACAAACAATGAGATTATTAAAATACAAAGCATATCATTTACAACTTTGTATAACATCAAACACTGAGGAATAATTTAGCAAAAATGTGCATTTATACACAGAAAACTACAAATCATTACTAAAGGAAATTAAAGAAATTCTAAATAAATGAAGAAATTTGCCATGTTTATAGATCGGTGATTCAATGACTCAATATTGTGAATATGCTAATTCATTTCTAATTGATGCATAGATTCCAGGCCACCCAAATCAAGATCCCAGCAGTATTTGGTGTGGGGGGGGGGGGGATTGACCAATTGATTATCAAAATGTGACAGAGTAAAAATAACCAAGGCCATCCAAAAAAAGCAAGAAGAAAGTTGGGGGACTTGAATTACTGGACACCATGACTCATTACAGAGCTTTAAACTACCCTAATTAAGAAAGTGTGATATTGTGCAGGAACTATAGAGAACCCAGAAAGAAGTCCTCATACATCCATTTGGTTTACAAAAAGTAGTACTCCGGTGGTGTGAAGAAAGGATAACCTTTCCAATAAATGACATTGAATAAATTTAATATCAATGTGGGAAAAAATGAATTTTTACTCCCTAGGTCACACCATATTCAAAAGCAAATTTCAGATGGATTTCAGTCTCTGATTAAAATAAAAACAAAGATTCTAGAAGACAAAAAGAACACTATCCACACTACCTTGAATAGGCAGAGACATAAATGATACTAATGAAGAGAAAAAGATTGATGAAGTGGGCTTTGTTAAAATTAAGAATCTCAGTTTCCACATCTAAGAAAGTAAAAACTTAAGCCATAGAGCTGAAGAGGATATTTGCAATACATGTAATTGAAACAAGAATGGACTCACATCTAGAATACATAAATAATAACTTTAAATCAATAAAGAAAAAAGACAAACTCTCAGTTAAAAATAAGCAAAAGATTTGAAGAGAAATTTTACAAAATATGATATCTAAGTGGCAATAATCACATAAGAAATTTATCTAGCCATCAGAGAAACCTGAATACCAAGATACTAAAATATCACCTCATGGCTCCTGCGTTGAAAAGACCAATAATACCAAGTGTTGTTGATGAGACAGAGAAATGAGCTGGCAGGCGCCACTTGTGGGAGTGTAATTGGTATAACAGCTCTTCTGCAGTATTTCCTGAAGGTGAATATATGACCTAGAAATCCCACTCCTAGGTAAATATCCAATAGAAGTGTGTACATATATACCCCAAAATACATGCATGAGGGTTTTCATAGCAGCCCGATTTATTTTAGATGCAAACTGGAAATAACTCAAATATCTATTAACACTACAATGTTTAGATTATGATGTATCTATGGGATAGAATACTACACAGAGATGAGAATGAACAATTTTTTTTTTTACTTGAAGTGCAGTTGATTTACAATGTTAGTTTCAGGTGTACAGCAAAGCAATTCAGTTATACATATATACACATACATATATTTTCAATTTCTTTTCCATTATGGCTCATTACAAGAAACTGAATATATTTCCCTGTGCTATACGTAGGTCTCTGCTGTTTATCTATTTTTATATAGCAATGTGTATCTGTTAATTCCAAACTCCTAATCTATCCCTCCCTGCCCCTTTCTCCCCTGGTAACCGGCTTTTTTTTTTCTATGTCCATGAGTTTGTTTTTAATTTGTAAATGGAATTTGTATCATTTTTTAGATTCCATACAGAAGTGATATAATATATTTGTCTTTGTCCGACTTCCTTCACTTAATATGATAATCTCTCGGTGCATCCATGTTGCTGTGGATGGCACTTCTTTCTTCTTTATGGCTAAGTAGTATTCCATCATATATACACCACATCTTCTTTAACATGAGTGCATCCTACAGACATGTAATTGAACACTGGAAGTCAGATACAAAAGAATGCACAATATATGATTCCATTTACATAGGGTACCCAGACAAGTGAAGTTAACTGATGGTGGTAGAGCTCAGGATAGAGATTAGCCCTGGTGATCAGATGGGCACACAGGAAGGGGCGTGAGGGGTCCTGTGGTCTTGGTTCATGTCTTATTTCTTT
Organism: Camelus bactrianus; assembly: GCF_048773025.1. NCBI lineage: Eukaryota > Metazoa > Chordata > Mammalia > Artiodactyla > Camelidae > Camelus > Camelus bactrianus. The sequence continues at coordinate 22,673,195 of NC_133571.1, read as the reverse complement.
CTCTGGGTGGTGGTTCCATGCGAGTTTTGACTTCATGAAAACTAATTTAAATGTACATGTTTGATTTGTGCACTTCTCTTTATATAGATTATACTTGAATTAAAGTATTTCTTAAAAGATGACTTTCAAAAGTAAGGGAGTGATGGTAGTATCCAAAATGTTGAAAGAGTAAATAAAATGAAGACAGTAAATGAGTATCATATTGTTTAGTGGAGGTTTTTGATAATCTTGACAAGAACACGTTTAGTTTCCTCGTACTAGCTACGATACTCTTCAAATTCTTTACTCTATTGCAGTAACCTTACAGGTCTCCCTGACTTGAGCATCTCCCCAATTTTAATTCACCAAGAATTTTTATGCTGAACAAACCTCATTAGAGACTTCTTTGCAGTATGTAATTTCCCCAAGAGTATAATGATTTTCTATTTTCAGCCTTATCATATCCACATTTTCCTTCTTAACTTGAACATTCCTCCATCATCTACCACTCTCTAGTTTGAAAACGTGCTTTTGACTGCCTGGTATGAGTTTTCCACCTTAGTCTGGCTGACTTCTTTACCAAATTCCGTATTTCATATTCATTGCCAGTCACATTTCAGTATGACTGTTAGTGTTACTCATCCGTTTATACCCACCATTGATACTGTAAAATACTGTAGAAATGCCAAAATGCCTTCTAGTCCCAGAGGAAGTCTCTGATGCCCATGACCACTGGAGAAAAGAACCCTGTTGTACAAAGAGAAAAAAGTCAGAAAACACTCCTCTGGTAACTAATCAAATTTAGTCACAGAAAGAGCTAATTACTCACTAGCTCTGAACCCACGGGATGACAGGGTTAACTAGGGGCAATCTTCAATGTGCAAAGGAACCTTGTGAGTTCTGGCTCTCTTTTAAGTTATGAAGAGTGTCTCTCATCTTGAAATTCACCAACCCCACCTCCTCCAAGGATATCGTCACCTTCCCCTCAAAGCTGCATTTCCAAGGCTCTGCACACAAGTCAGTGTGATTACCACCCTCCTCCTCACCCAAGGGCTAGCCTCTCTTCTGCGCCTCGTTCCTTGTCAAACGCGATGATTCTAACTTAACTACGCCCCTTGCACCCCCGCCCGCTTTCAGCCGTGCCGTCTCTGCGCTGGTCCAGGTTTTTACTATCTTCTGCTTCAACAATTGCAGCAACTCCATAATGGGATCCTCTCTTCTATAAATTCCTTTACAGTCTGGCTTCCAGAATGCCAGAAAAACCTTGCTGACAGTACTGCTCAAAAGATCCCCTGGTCCCTCGTTGCCTCAGAGTAATAACAGTGGCAGAGCCAGGCGTCCCCGTTCCTGTGTAAGCCTCCCCTAAAGGGCCTTGACCTCTTCACTTATCTGTGCCCTTTCATGTCTGTGAAACTCCTGGCCAACCCCAAGGCTTTATTAAAATTCTGCCCTCAAAGTCTTCTCAGGCATCCAGTCCACGTTCACTTGACTCCGTCCCCCCGTCCCCATGCCCTCCGATTGTGGCTCCTATTTGAGCATCCATCGTGGTCCGGCTTGTATCTCAGGTACCTACAAGTGTCTGTCTCTCAAGCGAAGGAATCATGTCTTAATCACCTTTGTGCTTCTTCCTTCATTACCCTCAGTCTGGCAGGTGCTGATTGTTAACTAGCTTATCTCTTAGGGCGGTAGCCACAGCCATCATCTTCCCTGGGCTCCAGGTTTACTTGGCTCACAGCATTTACTTCTCAAAGCAACACTAAGTAAAATGGTGCTGTGGCACAGAGAAAGCAAACCCCTGCAGGAGTCAGGCCACCTGCATATCGGCTCCAGCTCTGCCCCTAGCTTGCTGTGTGACTCAGGCAAGCCACATCGTGCGTCTGGTCCTCAGACTCTGAGCTGGAAGAAGAAGGGACCCGAGGCCAGTCAGAGACTGGGGATTAAACATGGGAAATGGTACTGCCACTCTGTGAAGAGTGCGTCACGGCTGGGGATGGCCAGCCGCACCTGCTCTCCTATTGGTCGAGCTGCCGCCACACTGCACCCCAGCGTGGTGTCTCAGCAATCGTCTCACATGAATTTGCAGCTACTGATGGTGGGCACCACGTGTAACCTGTCATGCTGATAATGTTGTCACCGCCCCCTCCCCGACCCAAGGTGGCCACCACGAGTGTATGAAAACTCCATGCACTTTAGGACAGCCCGTTAACTATCAACAAGGCTCTTCTTTTCAGTTAAATAATAATGATAAGGTGAAAACTTACATCCAAAATCTCTCTTTCTGCCTCCAGCCGTTGGATGACTCAGCGGAATGTGGGTACTGTAAGTGAAGTAAGAAAAACTCAGTGTGCAAAATTCAAACTTACAGAACAGATAAATTAGGGAGAACAGTGAGTCATCCCATCTCCGCAGAATTCTTCACTCTGACATCAGAACTCTACAATAGCCAGCTCCTCAAGGGGCTCTAAAATTAAGCTCATCTCTAGACTGTGTGTGTAAATTCTTGGGGCGGCACCCCCTGCACGGAGCAAGGCTTTCCTCGACTGACTGGTCTCTGACTGGCCTCTGCTTGATGTAGCCTCTCCCTGCTGGACGGATCAGCAAAGGACTTCACCCTCCTTGGAAAAGTGTACAAATTAAACCACCAACGCGGTGCCCAGAGGACAGCTATAGAGAGCGCATACTTTTACGTGACCTCAGACATGTGACCGTCACATCTCAGATGATTGTCTTGTGAGGCTGAACCCACATCCCTTCCCAGAAGAGGGGGGCTGAGTTCGACTCTCGGTCTCAGCTGGCAGGGGGTGAAGAGGAGGGGCTGCGTGCATCAGGCAGGTCAGGGACAGGGTGGGGAGGAGGTCCCTCTATTTCCACGTCTCAAAGGCTCAGCCCCCGCGGACAACCTGCTCCTCTCTCTCCTGCTCTGCCCCCAACTGTTCCAGGATTAGTTTTCGCCTCCTGATTGACACAGCCCCTCAATGCCAGCGTCCCCACCCCCGTGTCGTGTGCTCGAGCATGACGAGACAGCAGGCACAGAATCCATCACGGGGCCGACCAGCAGGGCCGCGTCCTCCACCTCACGGCGGCTTCTCCCCCGCGCTGCCCCTCGTTCCGTTCTGCCGCGGCTGCTGTGAGCCAGCGGGTGATGTAACTTTCCTATGGAGCCTCCTATTTAAAACCCTGATGGGTGACAGCCCAGATGACAAACAGGCTTCAGTCTGTCAAGGGAACATGTCACAAGCGGCAGCCCTTCCAAGCTGCTGTTTCCTTTTCTGTGAAGAAAAGGCTTCCCATCAGGGCTGCACTCAGCTACTCAGGCCCTTCCAGGGGACGGGAGCCACTGCATCTCAGCGAGGGGCTGTCAGATTGTCCCGCTTTTCTTGCCCACTGCATCCTGGGGCATCCATATTTCCATTGATCTGGGCACATTAGCGCGTACGCATGCGAAGCATCAGCTTGTCAGACGGTCCAGAGTAACTCTGCACTCACTGAAAACTCCAGCTCACCCACAAAACCCTCGGACTTAGCCCGGCCAGCGCCGGGGTGCGTTTCCGCGCTGCGAACAGCAGCCGCATCCGGGAATGAGTGTGTGCGTGATAGAGGCATCGTCTCTTCCCCACGGTAACTGTTTAGAAACCCTGTCTGTCGTTCACCTACAAAGTAAGCGATGGTAGCTCCTGCTGCCAACATGTCACTTTCGGGTTTCATCTCACCCGACACTCGGATGCAACTGTAACAAAACGCTAACCGCGCTGCGGAGGGAACAGGGATCACGTTGGCTGTCGCGGGCTTGTCTGCCACAAATCCACCTGTGCTGAGACGCAGCGCCAACATCGCTCCAGGACTGAGCCTTCCTGAGTCCTCATTTGCACCCTGTTGTGGACATCTTGACCTGGACCATTCAAGCTGGTCTGCTGCCTCTAGCTTAAAACAATGTATTTTGGCTAATTACTCCCAGTCCACAGCCCCCTCCCGGACTGACCTGGACCTGGTCAAGAGGAAGGGAGGAGGGACGCTGGCATGCTGAGGGTGTTGTCACCGGTCTGTTCCCATCCTCTGCCTTTGCCTGGTCCCTCTGGGATACAGCTTGCTTCCTCCAGTCCTTGTCATTTCCCAGGTGTCCTCTACTGATGTCCACCACTCCAGCCTGTCCTTTCTGCATCATCTTTGTCCCAAGCACAGGCCATCTCAGTCCTGTATATGCTACTCTCTCCTCTTTCAGTGCCTCCCTGGGGGCTCAGGACCTCATAGCTGCTCCCCCAGGACCACACGGGGTCCGAGGTTCTGTGAACTGCCCCCCAGGCACCTCCTTCCCTTGGATGGCCCCACAGCTGAGGCCCCCCACTGTGCACAGTGAGTCCGCACCCAGGGGGAACTGCATAAGCCTCCCCTTTCTCCTCGTATCTGACTCACCTGGGGTGCTCATCCACCACCCGTCCGCCCACCATCAGCTCTGGGCCGGCGTGGAGGGGGCTCCCATGCCTGGGCCCGTAACATTCACATGGTCTCCACGTCCGCATCTCTCTGAAAGCCACTGGAACCAGAAAGGGTTCTGGTCACCTGCTCCGGTCGTGTGGAATCTAACTTTTATACCGCTGTGTGCTTTTCCGGCCAGTCTTTGCTGTGGGGTACAGTTTATGTCCTGACACTTTTCTTCTCGCCCAGAGCCCAGCACTTGCAAATCAAGTTTTCACTTCCAGCACTACTGTTTCTGCCGCACATTAAGTGACATATTTAATAAGACAATGGGCTCCTTTGTTTTAATACTTGCCCACCCTCCCCCAAGGCCAATGCTCATAGGAAACTGTTGCCTAAATTTCGGTGCGAAAGGTCATAGGTATCAGGAAACTGGGTGTTCTGGGATAAGGAGAAGGAGAGAGAGTTTATAGCTAAAATTTTCATCTACTAGGTTCGTATGAGAAACGCATCCTTTTTTCTTTTGTTGCAAAGCAATCTTGATGCACACACGGGGCGTTGTCGCTGCCGCCGTTACCCACCGTCAACCGCGCATGCGCAGCACGCGTTGGTGGACCGGCGCGTCTTAAGCTCCTTCATCGTAAAGGCTCTTCATACCCACGGTTAACGGCATAGGCTCCGTCATGGCTGTGTGTCTGCAGGACCAAATTCTGTACGTACCGTGGCACGTCCCTCCCAGCATCACTGCGGCTAAGTGGCCAGCTCCTTGGGGCAAGCTCAGCGTCTCCCGTGTGTGCTGTGTCTCTCTGGTACCCAGCACGCTGCCTGCATCCTGCACATAGTAGGTGCTCTCGGAATGTTGGTTGATCGATGACGAACTCCCACCCTTTCGTGATGCTGAGCTGGTGTTTCTAAGCAGAACAGGATTAAAATGTCCAGGTTCAGGCTGTGTCTGCCCAATGCACCCTCCAAGAAGGAGGCGTGAATCTATGACAAATCAGAATTTTGGAATCCTTATTGCCACTGCTGATGGGAAATGTAAGGCGGTCTGTCAAAACGAACTGAGACTGCAGCTCAAAAACCTCCACCATGCTGAGTCCAACTTAACCTTCCTTTTCAAATGGATATGCCCACTTCATCACCCGTTGCCTGTGACATTAGGAAAAGTACTTATTTCCTAGACTCTCTTGTTCAGACTGTCTTCTACTTTGGTTTCTCCAGAACCTTATCTGCTGGCTTAAAAAACAAACCAACAACCCAAAAACCAGATTTGAAATCCACCCTGAGAAAAATGGGACAAACTTAAAATGCTGAAGAGAAGGAGAAGTTTCTGGAAGGAGAACGTCATGACCAAGCCCCCGTGTGCCCCCTGACCGCACGACGAGACGCCCCCACTAACACAAACCTGGTCTTGGCAGCGCAGGTGGGGCTCAGTTACAAAGCATTCAGGCAGAGGACTCAAGTGTCAGCTCTTAACAGCGTTGCCTCTTGCAGGAAATACAGACACACGTGGGGCACCAGCCGTCCTCAGGCTGAGATTAGCGTGTGCAGCAGTGAGGAGGGAAGGCTCTCAGTAGACGTGGGGGAGGATTTGGGGAACAGGTGGACGAAAGCCTCCTTCAGAGCTCAGAGGAAGCTGGAGAAATTGGATCCAAAAGAGTGGTCCTGAGGCTGCCCCCATAGACATGCAGCCGAGTAGACTTCTCCCCGCTTTGCTCGTAGAACAGCCCCCCAGATGTGAGCAGCAGTGGAGAGCCAGCTCCTCACCCGCCCGGATATTTAACCTGCCCCTGCAGGCGCAGAACAAGGCCTGGAGCAGACAGTGAATCCCCCATGCTTTCTTTCCCACATCCCTTCTCTAGAGCTCACACTTTGTTCCTCTCACCACCATTCCAATTTTAGTCAGATCTGTAGATAACACGTCCTATAGTTTGTGAGATATTTTAAAATCAACTCGATTTGTGTTATTGAGATACATGCATTTTAAAAATGCATTTGTAGCAGCGTGAGTGATAATAGAGGCCCATATAGGGAGGTTTCCGTATGTTTTATGAAATGATACAGTCACCAGACCACCTGGGTTTGAAGCCTGCCTCTGTTAACTCCTACCTGTGTGACCCAGACCTCGGTTTTATCGTCCTCAGAGTGGAAATAATAGAATTCTATTTCATGGAGTTACCGTGAAGATTAAATGAGTTCATACAAGGAAGGCTCTTAAGGGCTGCCCAGAAGGTAATATGTGCTTAAAAAATGTTGACTCGTATTAATATTATTTGTCCCTTTTCAACTCCTCCTGCACCATCTCGTTTACACCCCAAAGGAACGTCTGAGGTGCCCCGTGGGGCTCGGTCAAGATCACAGGAAATTAGGGTCAGAAAGGTGCCCGCTGGTCCTGTCTCACCTCGCGTCTCAGCTCGAACATCGCTTTCCCAGAACAGAGGCTCCGTTGCCCATCCTGGTCTGTGAGCCCCCCGCCCCGGCCACTCCCGTCAGAGCGCTTTGGTAAATTTCATTTCTAGCACACACCGCGGCCTGCGCTGGTGTCATTCATTTGTGCATTTGTTAAATGTTTACATACCGTTTCTATATGAATAAATGCATGCAAGCTCACACACACACACACACACACACACACGTGCGAACGTCTTGTGTTGGTCCTCTCTAGACTATAAAGCGAGTTCAAAGCCTTGGTCTGCCTTTAGGGCTGTGTCCCCCAGCGCCCCCCAGAAGGTGCACGTCATAGTTAGTAAGTATCTGCTGAATGAATGAACACATGAACGAATGAATGAATGAACGCTGTTACTTTGCAGACAAGGAAACTGGAGCCGCGGGGGTGAAGTACCCAGAGCAGGACGGGGAAGAGAGTCAGTCCTACTGCCGCGCCCCCCGTCAGCAACGGACTGGGAAAACAGCACACGGGGCGATGGCAGAACTCAGGGCGCCCCCGACACTTGCTCAGGAGTCCGGGGGAGTCAAAATTATTCTCTTGCTTGCGCTAAGAATGCCATTGGGCTTTTCCGCCCCGTTGATCCTTGCACTGGCGACACAGGAGCGACGGTGAGTAAACACACCGGCCCCCCAGCGGGAGTCACAGCAGAGGCACCAACTGTCCTGGTCTCCGGCGCATTCCTCCTCCCTGCCACATGCTCCCTGTAAGAAAAGTAAAGAGCCAGCCACTTAAGAATGCCCTTTCATGAAACAGTAGAAATCTCAGCCCTTAAATGCAGACACTTTCACTATCCCGGGTGACACACTGATGCACCCAGAGAGACGTGTACCACAAAGCAAGCAGGATGGTTATTTCAAGGGGAGGCACGCGTGTGAGTGAGTTGTGAGTCCGACTGGCCACTTTTTCTGTTGCTGGAACACAATGCTCGAAAGAACAATTTCTAGACAAGCTGCAGTTATTCAGACTCAAGCATTCGGGAGACATGTTCTTTAAAATGAGCAAAGCGAGCCTGTCACTTAAAGGAAAACAACTGAAACTGTGTGATGCCAGTGAGAACATATAAGCTTCTGAGTGAAAAACACAGAATTTGTTAAAAGATGTGTGTCTGCCGCCATGAGCTTGACAGCTTCCCAATAGTCAAAAAGGCTTTTCTGATATGATCAGCAGTTATATGAATAAATGTGACTTGTTGATATGGTATTAGGAAGTGTGTCAACTTTCCAAAGATCTGAAAAACTCCACAAACCAGTATCTTCCAAATGGCCGAAGTCTGATGTTTGGAAATCGCACACGTGGGTAAGAGGTCCACCAGGAGTACAAGACTGACTCTTGGGTGCTTATATAACAGACTTCAAGACGTTCAGGGACAAGGTTTCAGAGTCCATGTTGCAATTAACCTTTTAACAACCACAGCCACCTGTTGCGTTTTGGTGTCCGAGCAAACAGGAATAACCACAGGACTCTCGGAAAGCCTGTTCGGACACTCCTCCGCTTTCCTAGCGCGGATCTATTTAAGCCCAGACTGTCCTCGCCTGCTTCAACCCGCCTGTTCCAACAGACTGAACACACAAGCACTACTGAGACTCCAGCTGAACTCTTCCAAGTCCGACATTTAAAGAGATTTGTAAAAGGTAAAACAATGACACCTTTTTTTTATAATAAATTTCTTTTTCACTTTGGAAGCAAGGGCTGTTTTCTCACGAATACTTTTTTATAAAGGGATTACCATTATTGTCTTACGTGAATTAATAAACATTCTCCTTTTCTTCACTTTCCCTCTCTAATATGGCTAATACTGACAGCGGTATTTTACATATGATAATAGCTCTTTGAGGACTTCAGTTATTTTGAAGCGTATGAAGGGGTCCTAAGACCAGAACGTTTTAGAGCTGCTGAATCCGGACACAACACGTGGCATCGACGCTGGGGGAAGGATGGGTTCCGAGGCCATAGAGCTCACGCCATCTTGCGATGTGTGATCCAGCTCTGCAAGGCCCCCTTATTATTGTTTTAGAATTAATAAGTGATCTTTGCAATTTAAAAGTTAGTCAACAGTGCCCATAAGTAACTGTACTGATCTGAATATTGGATAGGAAACTTCAGGGCTGAGAATGACAAGGACTTCTCTCCGCTCAAGCGAAGTGCGTGTCTCTGGTTGCCTAGGGCTCTGCTGTCTCTCTCTTCACTCCAGGACCCAGGCCACTGCAGCGCTGAGCCCGTGAAGCGCCGCTGGTTGCCGTGGCAGGAAAGGGGATGCGGTGAGCTGCCCATCTCAAGAGGACTGGCTCTTTAAGCTCTCACCGAGCAGTGCTGTGGGCCCTCCCACTCCCATTGCCTTCAGCCAAGCAAAGCTCAGGGTCCTGCCTACATTCAAAGCGGTGCCGCCAGACCATGAAACCACAACCCGAGAAGCAGGAAGGCTGGGACACAGGGGTGGGGGGAGGCAGCACACACCAGTGTCTCTCATCACGGCTGCACTTTAACTCTCCGTTCCGAACATAAAACCCCGTTTCTAAGATCTGCTGTCATCTGACTCTTAATTTGTTCATACATAACTTTTCATAGTCAAATTACTCTGTGCAATCTATTTTGTGTTCTTATTTGACATTGTTTTAAGTATCTCCTTAGTTCTCATTTTTAATTTTAGTGTCAATATTAAATTTTACTGCCAATAATTTATTATAACTTAAAATACTCCTTAATCGTTGCTTGTTTGAGGGGTGGCCAGTCTTTCCTATTACAGATGGCGTGGGAATGTGCATCATTGTAAGGACACATTTTAAAAGACGATCTTTTCCGGGTCACTGAGTCAAGAAGCACGAAGGGTGTTTTTGAGGATGTGAGTCACGCGATGCCCGTTTTACAAACGTCCGTGGGTGAGGACCTGGTCTTACTCATTTCTGTAACCCCAGAGCCTAACAAAATACCCAGAGTTTGGTCAACGGTCTATATGTGTTCATTGAATGAACGGCTCCTGCCAGATTACTTGCCCGAATCCCTACGCCAATTTACAAGGCCACCAGCGCAGTTACACTGCTCTTACGGACGCTTTAATAGTGTGGGCAGTGAGCGTCTGTTCATTTGTTCAGTGATGAGCAGGACTGAAAAGAATTCCAAGATTTTTCTTTCACTGTTAGTGTTTTCTTTCACACGAGCTCCACTTCATAAAGTAGATCTAACCAGCCCCCTTCGGAACTCACATGCTGCCTTCACTTACTTGGGCTTTCAAAGACTCGGGGGCATCAAACGGCGGACTCGCTGACAGAGGAGAATGAACCAGGAGTAAGGAGAGATGGGCCAGTGGGTCCAGCTGAAGACACCGAGCACAGAATTGCATTATGATTATTGTGATGAGGATGATCATTACGATTGGTGGCAGAAGCGGACAGCGCCTACTAAACATGTTTTGTAAACATTCTCTCTCGTCCTTGAAGCACTATTAAAAGGTAGATACCATTATAGCTCTATTTTCAGGTGAAAAATTTGAGGCTCAGGAAAGCTGCACTTGCCCCAGACCACGCAGGTGGGAAGACACAGTCAGGTTTTGAATCCGCGTTTGTTTGGATGTGGTGCCTGCAGCCTCCCCGCTCACCGGAGGCCTGTCCACGACCCAGAGCGGAGTCGGGGAGGAGGGGCGCCCGTGGACACGCCGCCCTGACACACAGGCTCTGTGGGGCGGGGTCTGCAGACAGGCACTCACCCCGGTGCAGCCGGGACTCCAACTGGGACGTGTGACCGGGGGCAGGACCCCAGCAGCACCTGGGTCACGTGACCAAGGCCAGGGGGCTGTGCGCTCAGCTCATGGGATGCTCTGGGCTCCAGCACAGCTTTGACTTGGGTGGCAGCAGTTCTAGACATGGCCTTTCACGGGTGAAAACCGGCCACAAAGACAGCGGGCAGAGACCTCCTCCTTCGCTCGCCAGCCAGCGGCCCTCAGTCACATGGGACCCTTTATACTCCAGTTAACTGGAAGGGAATAAAATGTAGACGTCAGTTCCCCCAAGTCCCCACATTTCCCAGGCTCAGTAGTCGCACGTGGCCGGGCTGCCGTGCTGGACTTTGCAGATCTGGACCACGTCTGCCATCGCAGAAAGTTCTGTTGCCCAGGCCGGCGAGGCCCCTGCCCCTCCAGGGGCACCAGTGACAGCTGAGGCTTCCCTGGGGAGCTTTTGAGAAAGGCAGACTCCCAGGCACGCCGCAGCCCTCCTGCCCCGGAAGCTCCAGGCTGGGGACGTGTGAGCACCCGCAGCTCAGCCACAGCGGCGGGAGGGGCGGGCTCCGCAGCCCGCGGCCGCGCGCCGCCTGCGAGCACCTGGCTGCCCCGGCCTGCCGTCTGTCGTCTTCGCCGCAGGCGCTTCCCCGGCCCATTGCTTTTCCTGTCCCTTGAGTTCTGTTCATTTTTGGTTCCTATTAATATTTAAAAGATTGGGCTGGTAGGAGCAATGCCAGCTTCGGTTCTCCCTGGGGACGGTCCCAGCCCTCCACCTCCCCGCCCCGTCCCGCCCCGTCCCGGGGCTCTGCCGCACCCCTCCTCCCCCAGGCTGTGGTTTCCCCACTCCTGCTCTGAGCCCTGCGGCCTCCTTGTGAAGGAAAAGCTGGGCTGGGCTAACAAGATAACTCACAAGTCTAAGTATCGGAATACTGATCTGAGTTCTGCTGGACTAACTCGTAAATCTAAGTTAATTAGTGTTGGTTTGCTGTTCATGATGTTTTGCTAGCCAGCTGGATTTTCAAAGAGATACATCTGGCTTTGGAATGTTGGTTTGCTGCCTCCCCGCCTCCACTTTTGTGATAATGATGCTGCTAAAGCTGCTCCACGCCTATTGGCCGAACACCCCAAGCTTGTACTTTACCCTATAAAACCTCACGCGCACGTCCTGGAGGTGCTTGGAGCTTCGGAGCAGAAGCCCCTCTGAGCCCGCCAGCGTAGTACATCTGAGTACTCCAGCCCTCCGAGTGGTGCTTCTTTCTTGGCTGGCTGTCGTTTCCCTAACATCCTCACAGGGAAGGGAGCAGAGAGACTCCGCCCTCCCGCTTCTGCAGAGCAGCCCTGTGTGACGGGGTGAGCCAGGCACTTCTGTGCTCCCAGGCAGTGATGGGGCCGTCTCGCAAGGCCTCATAAATATTTAACAACAAGCACTTTGTAAAGAAGAATGTGATTGAGGGTGGTGCTGCCGGCAGCTTCAAGGTGCCTGAGAATCAGGGGCCGAGGGCTGCTGTGTGGACACAACACCCTGCAATCGCCCCGGGCACGGGGGCTCCTTTGCTTTTAGGGGGACTCAGGACAGAATTTAGAAGAATTTGCAAATATCCCTGCCCTCCCTCAGAGGAATCAATCTGGATCCTCCAACAAATCATCGCGTCTAAGAGAGAAAAAGCAGTGACAGAAGCAAACACACAGACACACACACACCCCAGGACGTCCACACAGAGCGGAGCCCACCCGGCCTGCACCGAGCGGGGCAGCTTCTGTTCCGGTGCCACCAGGCTCGCTGTTTTCTCGCCAGGAAAGCCAGGCCCGGGCTCCTTACTCCAACACCTGGAGCTTTGTCGATACGCGTTCAGTTTTCTTGACTCTGTGGGTTGGATGCGCCGCATGGCAGTCAAACCCCACGGTGAGCACAAGGTGATCACGTTCTTCCTAAGAGTAAACGGTCCTCCGCAGGGGACTTACTCTGGGCACTGGGGGCTGGGACGACATCTTTTCTCCCAGATGATCATCACTGGAGGTAAATGCCTGGAAGATTAATGTTCCCAATGCATCAAGCAAACTCCAGTAAGGTTCAGAAAATACCTCCGTCGGCCGTCCCTCGTGCAGCCAACGAGTCACAGGGGACTGGAAAGTGAACGTGGATGGGTGTGTGTGTACTTCCTACACTTCCCCCCCGAACAGTTGCTGTAAAGATGTTTGGAAGGCTCATCGACCAGCCCAGGATGACCCACAGAAGCCCCTGAAGGCGCCCGTGTGCTTCCCACCACAGAACACTGCTCCGGCCGGGGTCTGCCAGGACAGGAGTCGGCTCTGAGCCCGGGGAGGATTCTGTTCTGTATGAATAAGCCCGTTTCCCTGGAACTCACCTTTCAAGGGCAGAACAGCGGCCCAGGACTCCGCACATGGATGAGAGCCCCTTGTGTAAAGTAGGGGCCCTCCTGCCGTTTTGCAAGTCATTCTGCAGTAATTTGAGCATGGGCGAGAGAGCCACGCGCGCCCCTGCAAACGTGCACTGATGCAGCCGGCCGGAGCCCGACCCACAGGCCCGAGAGCAAGCGCCTTCCCGTGCATGAGCTCCGGCCCACGTTATCACCAAGACGTTCATTTGTAAGTGAGTTACTTGGGACCCGGAGCTGAACTTTCCCATAGAAATGATGCCATAGATAACGCTCTAGCCGAGCCCACAATGCCTCCTCCAGCCCGCCACGTGCTTCCAGGATCCTGCAGTTGCGAGAAACCCTGGTGGAAAACAGTAACTGTTCAACACCAGTCACCAAGCCAAACCGCAGAACGGTAAGATGAAATGCCTTTTTTCTTTTTTACATGAAAGTTCATTCTTGAGGAACGTAAGATTAATTGGAGAAAGATAAGGAGGTGGATGGAGCCTGTGTGGTGCTCTCGAAGGAGGCTCTGGGTTATCTCAAGGGCTGTTGAGGTTGATGGCACTGGTTCTTCAAGGCACATCGTTTCACTCGGAAAGCCCAGGGCCTGGCTCTCTCCCGACGCGGGTCCCCGTCCAGCGCTACTTCTCCTTATCCCCCGTAATTAGAGTCAGCTTCACGCCCCTCACCAGGTGAGAGAAAGAGCGAGACACACAGGGAGGGAGGGGCAGGGAAGGAAAAGGAAGGAGACAGACTGGAGGGAGAAGAAGAGGTAACGTTCTTGAAGCAACTAGGGAAGAGTTAAAAGTGAAGAAAATAAATTAGGAGTTTAAAGATTTGTGAGTGGAAGATTGCCTTGAGAGTGCCAAATAAATCAGTCAAAGAAGGGGGGAGGAGGGGAGCGGAGGAGGGTAGCGAGGACATGTGTCTACGCCTATGGAGCAGAAACGCTGTCTTAGGCAGTTCTTTGCAGGTCATTAGAGGATGTTCTTTGCTGCTGACTGAAGCCATAGACAGGGTACAGCCTTGGGGTGGGCGGGGTGAGGTGAGGACAATGAAAACCTGCCCCCTCACAGAAGGACTGACGGGCCGAGTGCTGACTTCAGGAGCTAAGAGACAACTCTCAACGTCCCTGGAGGTGCATTACCAACTTCGTGGATGACCAGGAGGTGTCGCCGTCTCACATCAGCCAAGCTCCCCACCGGGGGGGGGTCTCCCCATCTTCCAGCATCACCCCTTCCTTTGTCCAGAAGTCCGGTCCCTGCTTCTGTCTCCTCGCTCGTCCTGGCTTCTGCCCTCCGCCCTCTTGCTACCTTCTTCTCCACCTTGGACCATGGTTCCTCCTCTTCGCTCCCCAAACAACCGCCACCATCGCTGTTGAATTTAACAGGCTTTTACCAACAATGTTAAGAGGGGGAAATTTCAGACTGGAGGAGAAACGATACCGAATTGTTTCTAAAACACCATCAAATCTGCCCCAGCACAAGAACTCTCTTTCTACGGTCTCTGAGCACCTCCCTGTAGCCACACAGATCATCCACCATCCCTAACACACCCTGCACTCTCTTCCTCCCCACGTTCCTGGCGTAGCTAGACCCTTTTCCTTTCTAAGTAACTTCAGTAACTTTCAGGAGAGAACAGAAATTGCCGACATGTGAGAGCTGATCATCTTTCCCCATCAGGGGTAAAACAGGGCAGTTTTCTCTGCACCTTCCTCTACTGGGTGAGAAAAGACAAGAGCCGTGGGAGAGAATTCTCAGAACCACAGTCCTGGTGAGAACAGACTGGGCCCCGCAGGGGCTGGGGCCCTGCAGCCCCGACCCAGGCAGGGGCGGCAAATCCGGCAGGGGGCGGGGCGGGGGAGAGCCGTGAAGAGGGCTGCAAGATGGAGGGGAAGGAGTGGTTTTTGGAAGAAGGGAACCTCAAGGCTCCAAGAGTCTCCGAGTGTTCCAGAACCCCAGACTCTGTCCTCAGACCCCAGCAAAGACGGCTCGGGAGAGGCGGCCCTGGGACTCCAGCTCGGACAGCGCCGCTCTCAGTGTGACCCAGCTCTTGAATTAGACCCCGTGGGTCAAGGCTCCCGCCCTGTTATGCAGAGAGATTTCGCTCTCTTTTGTCTCCATCCGCCTCTGCCGACTAGGCTTTGGAGCCTAACCCAAAGGCCTATTAACTTTCTTATACAAAAGAGCCATCTTCCCTGAGATAAAACCTCACGCCCTTACAATGCACAGGAGGATGAAGTCATTTATTTTTTTAAAGAGCAATCTTTTCCTCTCAGGTCTGACTTATTATATGTGTTCCCTCACAATCCACAGGGTTTCTGTGTAATCTCCACTGGGGGAACCCCACCCCCCAAACCAAACTCTCATCCTTCACGTAGTAGCTGATTAATGGTAAACATAGGTTTTAATCGCCACCAAAAGAAGTAAAAAAGAGGAAAACGTTGCCACCTGGAAGGCTGGACCCAAGCCAAACAGCAATCGTCTTCCCATTACCGGCTGCAGGACCCGGGAGAGGGAAGGCGTGCGCAGGACCAGGGAGACCAGGACACACAGAGTTACCCAGGGGCCGGGCCTCAGCGGGCGAGGAGCCTGGGACAACAACCTCTGTGCAGCAACAGCCCCAGCCCTGTTCTCTGAACCACGGTGGTCCTTATTCTCCTGACTCAGTTCCCTGCATTCGTGGCTTCACTGGGCAGTCTTCCCTCTTCCTCCCCTTCCTTCATCGTCTGGTCGGGTGGGGTGGGATGTGGGTGACGATCTGGGGGTGGGAGCTCTGCCTTGAACTTCCTTGACCCGCCCCAAGTCACTGAGAAGAAGGAAGTCGTGTCTTCTCTTCTTGAAACACCTGCTTTAAGATTCCTTTTGTGAACCCAGAAGAGAGGGGATTACAGAATTCATTTTGCTCTTATTTTAGTGGTAAATCCGAAATATAAAAAAGATTATTCAGAGAGTAAGTTTGCATGAATTTTGAAAAAAACAGCTCCACTGTAAAGAAGGATATCATTAAGTAATGCAACCAACTATTTAATTTGAAGTTGATTCAACCTGGTTTACAATAATACAAAGGATTAGGATGTGGAAAAAAAATTCTGCCTTTTCTTTATCATCTCATGTTGTTTTAAATATTTTTCATAAAGTGACAGGGAAAAAAATATGTAAGTGTTAGCAGAGGTGCCAAGACACCATAGGTAGGAAATTTCAGAGTGAGTGGTCAGAGGCATGGAGATTACCAGAGGGAATTAATGAAAACAGCACACAGCTCTGAGCACTTCAGCTCCCTTCAAGAATAAAAGGGTCAAGGGAAGATTTGATGAGTTTTTTAGGTTTTTTTTTTTTTTTAAGAAAGAGCTGTCGCCATGCTTCCAGACCCAAGCCCTAGGGGAAGGAGACTGCTTTCCTCATTTCCCAAGAGAGCGGCTGGGATTGTGGTGGGCAGTATGAGGGAGAGCAGAGGATAAATCAGATGGTGACGCCAGCTTGCTATGGGTAGACAGGGGCCTCATCAGGAGGAGGGGGGCCAGAGCCAGTCTGAGTCCTGTCCAGGAGGGCTCCTGCCAAGGTGAAGGGGACAGGACAACGAGGATCCCTAACAGTTCCCACCACTGGGGACCACACATTTCGTTCTCTTGATGTGGGCATGCACCTTTTTTTTTTTCATCTGGTAGGTCCTAATTCTCCCCACCCATGGGAATCAGGGCCCAGTTCCCATGACCCCCCTACCTCTCCAATCCCCCGCCCACCCTCATCAAGACTGCTTGCAGGATGGAGGTGCGGAGCGGCGACTGTCAGGCCGTCAGAAGGGTGATGCGAAGTTAAATCAAGTTCAGAGCAGTGATGAAAATTCCAGACGGCATATCCCAATTCCCTAACTCAGATTCCATCTGTGCCTTGAAGAGAAGACTGATGACTTAAGAGCCAATCTGATGCTGAGCTGCGGGCCTTGGTACCCTCCCGAGGATGGCTCACCGCCCATGTGCCCCCAAGAGGCCAGTGTGTGCACCCGTCTAATAGGGAGCAAAAGGCACATATAGGCCTGGGGACTTTCACCCCCATGCAGGGGGGGACTGCAGCAGAACGGCAAAAATAAAACTTGGAAAAAATGGAATAAAATGTGAGATCTTGAGTTTTAAACTCATTTCATGGGGCTGTTTCCCCGAAATCATTTCAAACTTGTTTACATGCTCTTTTTTTTCCAATGTTTTTTCCCTTTTTTTTTAAACTTTGTTTTATTGAGTTATAGTCATTTTACAATGTTGTGTCAAATTCCAGTGTAGAGCACAATTTTTCAGTTATGCATGAATATATATATATTCATTGTCACATTTTATTTTCGCTGTGAGCTACCACAAGATCTTACATATATTTCCCTGTGCTACACAGTATGATCTTGTTTATCTGTTCTACATTTTGAAGTCCCAGCCTGTCCCTTGCCACCCCCCGCCCCCTTGGCAGCCACGAGTTTTGTTTACATGCTCTTTAATACATATTATTGGTCTTGCCATCTTTGGCTGGGATTTCAAGGAGACAGCCCAATCAAGAATATTCAGGAATCAGGTGGAAACAAAAGACCACTCAGAGATGGAACTAATTCCAAAGTCAATAATCATTTTAAAAAGTGTTTTTCAAACGACCAATTATGCTCCATTAATTAGTTATGAAATGAATCTAGTGAATTATTTTTAAGTGAAATTGAATGGATGGGAGGAAATAGAGGAGAACAGAACAGAATATAAAATGTCAGAAGGCATCACCCAGAGCGAGGTTAAATGTTGTTTAATGATGATTTTGTCTGTTTATGCATATGAGTGTATCTATTTGTCCACGTGTGCTGGGTGAAGCAGGTAAAACATATTTCATACAGTATCTCACGGTCAAAAAAAGTTTGAAAGACTCCAAAAAAAAAAAAAGGGGGACACATACAAAATCCATGGAGAAAAACCAAGTCAGGAGTCCAAGGTAGCATCAGAAATAAGACACAGGAAGGGGGAGGACGAGGAGCCCCGAGGGATGAGGTCAGTTCCAGACGCGACTTCAGCTGCCCCTGAAGTTCCTTCCTAGACTGGAAGGCAGTGCGCGCAGCCAGAGTTCCTTGAAGGCGTCTTACAGCTGTCACTTTGTCAACAGCGGGAAGAAGGGAAAAAGAGAAACAGGGAAGAGGAAGGGACAAGAGGAAGAAGAAGAAGGGAAGGGAAAGATTTTAAAAGCAAGCAAGTTAGTGAAGACAACTGGGGAACGTTTTAAAACAGTCTCACCCAGGCAGCCCCAGGGGACAGGTGCCTGTAAGAAGCCACTCTGAACTGAAGGAATTCCGAGTTATCATCGATGCTTGATGTACTCTGCAGTGTCGCCACCCGTGGGGCATAAAAGGCTGTGATAACAGCGAAACCACCCTGCTAAGTACAACGCCTGGTGCCTCACCTCGCAGACGTTTCCCCAACACCCATCTCGTCCGATCAAGTGGGTGGAATCCGTGGGCCTGTCTCACTCTACGCAGCATCTCCCCGGCGTGTGTGGCCGGGACAGGAACCAGCACGCAGGCTGGGCTGCACTCCAGGCTGCCCACTTGTGTTGACTTTCGTTGGGACCTTTCCCCTCGAGTTTGTTGTGAACAGTGCCCCTGGGAGTTAAGGAATGCCCCGGCCCTGACTAGGCCCTCCTCTCCTCGGCCTCCCGGCACCTGACCTCACCTGGCCAGGACCCATCTGCAGAGCCAGCGACAGCCCTGCCCTCTGGGCCGGAGCCCGGGCGCTGACTCCTGCACCTCGCCTGGGTCTTGGCCTCCACTGCGGGGGCATCAGCTCTCAGCATGAGCCTCTCCTGGGCTGGGGGGGGGGGCAACTGCCAGGCGGTGCGTACAGCCTCACCTGGTGGCTCTCGTTCAGGAAAATCTTTTTCTTTACAACGTGCTGAGAGCGAAAGCCTCCCCCAGCCTCCCCCGCCCTGCGACGTCGTTCTTCAAGCATCAGGGAGGGTCCCAGGGCGCCTTCAGTGAAGGTCTTCCCAGCTGCCCAGCTCCGACTGGCCTCTGAAGTGCTGCCACACTGGGATTCTGCACCCCTTAATGTCACCCTCAGGACATGCCACCTGCGCTCGCCATGGCTCGTGTGTTAGAGTCAGTCTGGACTCTAAGACTGTGGACTTCTCAACCGTCAGGACCCTCCGCACCCCAGCGCTCCGAGAGTCCAAAAGTGCAGACCACACCCAGGTTTCGCTGCAAGAAGTTGGTTCTTTGGGCATCATTCTCCACACGCATGAGAAGTGACTTCTGGACCCATGCATCCCTTTTGGGGAATTCAGCAATGGTTGGACTTGGTTTCCGGAAAGAAGAAACGGAAAAATAAAAGCAACTTGCATGCCAAGCAAAATATAAAGTGCTTTACACACGACATTTTTCTTAACACTGACTTACCACAGCCTTATTGGGTAGGTAATTTTAGCCATAGTTGATTGAAGAAGAAATGGAAAATCAAAGAGGTGACATTTCTCTGAAAGTGTACAGCCAGCAAGCGGCAAAGCCTAGACGCCAAGTCTGTACTCCCTTGGTAAAAACAGTGTCTCTTGGTAAATTGGTCCTGCTCTGAAAATCAAAAAAATTCAGGTAGATGGTAAAACATCCTTCACATCTGCCAGGGAGTCATTCCAATTCCCCAGAAGGTCTGAGGACATTTTCCCCAGGAACGGTAAGCTAGCTATCCAGGAGCTGTATCTCATGGACTCGTACTGAGTGTTGGTCATTCGCAAGAAAATTACCTGCAACCATCAAGGCGAGCTGGAGGCTGCAGAAAGAGGCACAGCAGGTGAGGTGTGCTCTGGGGGAGATAACAGAGGGGAGCCAGATCCAGAGGGGCTGGGGCAACACACGATGAGCTAGCAGGGTGAAGTCGCCGAGCAGAGGCGTGGAACACGTCGGAAGCTGTGCGCAGCTTTCTACAGACTTGGGATCCTTTTAAAAACCCTGCTGCCTCATTGCTCCAGGAAACAGAGAGCCCAGAGCCTCGGTGGCCAGAAGGTCGGTGCTCCTCAGCCCAGGTGAAATGATAACAGCAAAGATTAAAGATTTTGCTGAGCACTTAGCGTGCCAAATACTGTGTTACATTTTTAATATGCATGCATTACCTAAACTAATGAAAACCTGGTGAGGTCGATGGTTTGGGCAATTTTTTTTCCTGTGTGCCAGGCACTTTTCTAGCCCATGAGAGCACAGCAGTGAACAAAAGGGACAGAGCTCTCTTTGCTCTGCATTCTTGGAAATATTATTATTCCTGCATCACAGGTGAGTAAACTAGGCTGGCAGAGCTCACGTAACTGTCCCAGTCGCCCTGCTACGCAGTGGCAGAAGGCTGGGGGTTGACTCCAAATCCATCTGGCGCCGAAGCTCGGGTGGAGCTCCACCCCCACGGCCCCAGCTGTACTCGGGGCTCTGCTGGGCGTGTCAGCTGTAAGATCCGACTTGAATTCTCCTGCTTGCTGGAGCTTTATATGCAAGGCCTTTCTGGTCTGTTCAGGCCCTTGATCACATTGTCATTTACTATTTTCTAAAACTTTCATGGATGTAAGACTTGCTTGCCCACCTAAATTGAAAATTCCTAGATGGTTGGGCAAGATAATCCATTCTGCAGCATTTCCCTGAGGGCCGGGTGCTTCTCACACAGGGTTTAAGCACCTGTTAATCTTCAGGTGGAATCTAATTCCACTGTCAGGAATAAAAAAAAAAAAAAAAATTTGAATGAAATACTGCCCCTGCCATTCAAAGCCTGATAACTTAGTGGATACTGTCATTAAAAATTGACTGATGGAATTTTAGTTTCAACAAATCTCATTTTTGAGAACTTATGAAAGACGGATGAAGGTTTCCAAAGACTGGAAAAAAGGCCAATACAATGTATGTTTTTTAAAAAGACAGAAAGTGAGAGCTTAGCAACAACGCCTGACTTGACTTGAGGAAGACTTTCAATTCAAATCAAAAAAGAATGATCTGGGGGGAAAGGGACTGGGTGTTGGGTGATTACCAACATGACGGTGGAGAGAACCTGTCATGTCTGACCCATTCAGTATCCTCCAGACCCAAACAGAAGATGACCTTTGAAGACAAGGAGGAGCAGTGGACATATTGCAGCTTGTCTGCAGCGAAGGTGTTGGCTCTGCCCCATGTGATGAGCCCATGAATAAGCTAATGAAATACAGCCTAGAAGGTGGGCGCCCTCGGAGGGAGCCACGAAAGAGGCACTGGATAGGAATGCTGAGTCCTGACTGAGTGCTTCTGATTTCCACGAACGGCATGGCTGACAGGTACAAGGACGGGGTGATTAGTCACAGGGAGCCCCAAAAGTTCAGGGTGGGCACTTTCTGCTGGATAGGCCTGGAGTTCTCCACCGCTCAGACAGATCACTGAGAAAATCATTGGAATCGTGAACAGGATGGGTTTTAATAGAGAAGGCATGTAGGGAAAATAACTTCTGATCTTTCTTTCTCTCTTGACTTTGCTCCTGGGAGCCAAGGGTGGAGGAAGCCTTCACTGGAAGCCAGAGGCTCTGATGGGGGAGAAGGATTTCCCGGCTTTGGGTTATGAGTTGGTCCACTGGGACCTCAGGCTTCCCATCTGTGCAGTGGGGTAGCAGCTGGCCTGCTATACAAGCTTATGTCTTGTATGGATTTGCTAATTAATGATCATTTAGGGTCTTAAAAATGCAAAGTGTTGCATAAATGCTAAGTATCATTATGCTTCACGCAAAGGGCAAAGATCTCGACTTGGAAAGAAAATGAGAGGAGAAATTACAGGAGACAGAATGAGAAAACACAGGAGAGAGGCTATTAGCCAGTTTGGGGAGCATGACTGCAAGGGTCTGAACATCGTAAAACATCTGCGGTGATTTCCACTCACCTCTGCTCCTCCACGTCGCCGTGAGCAGAAAGCAGTCTGTTGTCTTTAAGTAAAGACCAGGGGAAGCAATAAAGCGAGCATTTGCCCTTGACAAGGTTGAGGACATCTCTCAAATGTCATACGCTCGTGGATGCTCTAAATGAAGAAATTACTTAATCCACCTGCGGCGTTGTAGCTATTACACAAACCAACGGAAACAAGCCGCCGAGCCCAGCTACCGCGGGTCCTTCGGCCGCACGCAGATGGCTGCGAGGCCACGGTTTCCTGGGCTGCCCTTGAAACACGATTTGCTGACACTCAGTTTAGCCCAAATCAATGGAGTCACCTGCTCCACAGCCCAAGCTGCCCTTTGGGGTTGGCCCCAAGGGTCCTCCCTGGGGTGCAGGAAAGGCCACAGAGACGAATTCCAGATGTCCTGGAGCCATGGAGCGATGCCAATTAAACAAGCACGTTGGTCTCAGTTGGAGGAGGGGGGCTCTACCCCCAAGTGTCCTCCTGTCGGTGGTGACCAGCCAAGCCCCCGAAGGGCCAAAGGGATTGCAGGGCTCGGGGAGGGGAGGACTCGTTTCAGAAGCTGATGCCACAAGCAAGAAGAAACACTACTTGCCCGCTTTTTCCCTCCGTGGTTCCAACCACATGCCATCTGGAGCGTCCCTCTAATAAAAGAGGCTTGTCAAGTGGCCGATTCTATTATGAACCAGACACGTGTCTCTCCCGGGCTTCCTGGCAGATCAGGATGACTGTCTGCCTCTTCCACAGGGTCCCAGGGCCACTTAGCTGTGCTCAGCAGCTCCCACGAAGGACAGGCAAGGAAGACGATGCCCCGAATGTGGCCCCATAGTAACTGCGTGACCACGGTTGGAGTCTTTTTGGTCCTGCCCCTCCTTGGTTCCTCCCGGGCACTGGTGTCGCCACGAAGGTGGAGTGGAGATGGTACAATTCCAGCCTTAAGTATCCCATCTGAAGACCCGCTGGACCTGTTACCTGATTGCATAGCTCTGGAGACTTGAGAAACAGTTCTAACTCTCTGTCTTTGGAATTCAACTGTCACTATGATAATGCAGCGCAAATTAGCATGTGCCCAGGACTCAACAGAAATCAGGACAGGAAAAATGAGACCAGCTGGGTTCTGGGCTACCTCTTTGAAACTTGACCTTTTCTTGGATAGTCTCAGGGGTCATGGGTAAACCACCACCCCCCTTTTTTTTTAGGAATAAACATCTTCCTCTGTTGGCAGGAATAGGAAGGAGAAAAGGACCGTCAAGGAAGGCATCGGGGGCAGAAATGGATGGCAGCATTATTCACGTGAAGTTAGCCGCGTATCTTGGGAATCTCGTCCCTTCTGAGCCCCAGCAGCCAGCTGAAGGAGCCGAAAATTACAGATATAGAAAGAATAGGACCTTTTCGAGAATGCTGGCGCCCCCCACTAAGCTGGGAGGGCATCTCCAAAGCAGAGGCCATCTGAAAAATAGCTTGGGGGCCTCTATCATAACACCTTGGGAGGGGCAGGGTTTCGCCTTTGTGAATGAGTGAGTGATTAAACAGTAAACTGTAAAATGTCTAGGAATGTACTACAGCAACCCAACCTTTGCTTAAAAACATGGAGAGAATCGCATTTTAATTTTATGAATGCAACTTAAACAAACGCACATTTAACAGGATGCCCGGAAGCCCTCTCCTTTGGAAGTCAGTTCCCGCAGGGGCCCCTCGGCTGGTGGGAGCGCACTCGGGAGCTGACAGCGGCTGCCTCTCTCTCTCCCTTCCTCCTGTCAGCTGCTCAGGAACTCAAAGATCTGTGCAGCCGCTTAGCTCCGGCCTGAGCGTGATTCATGCTGCTTTAGGATTTAGGCTTATAGGATTAGACTGATGATCATAAACCTTGCCCATTATAAAACCCTAAAATCATTATTAATTTTAAAAGGAGTATAAAACCTTGGGCACAACCAGTAACAAACATGCATCAGCTCTAAGACCAAGACGAAGCCTAAATCCTGTCTAATTTGAAGAAGGAGCTCAGACTGGAGCAGATTATCCGGGGAAGCTGAGGAGCCTTCCTCCCTGGGGAGCTCTCACGGGGGGAGCACCGGCTGCTACTTCTGCCCAAAGTCAGGAGGGCTGGCAAGGGTCAGCCCGAAAGTTCTCTAGTCTGCAGCTTGAACAGAGAAGCCCTGGGGGACCAGCATCGACACCCCCAGACTGTGGGCGGTCCAGGGGAAAAGAGATTTGGGACTACGGGCTGCATCTGGGGAGGTCAGGGCTCCTGAGTTATGGGTCTGGAGGTGGTTACCTGCCTCCACAGGTGTGAAAGGCAGGACACGGAAGAAAAGCCGTGCATTGGTGCCCTGAGGACCGGGCTCAAGATCAAACAGGAAAACATGCCTCCAACAAGTCGTAATATGAATCTGCCCATGCAAACACCAGCCCGCTGCCCGCCCCGAGCAGGGCTCAGAAATGGAGGGGCAGAGAGGCCCGTCCCAACTGGGGGTGTGTGATTTACAGCCCAAGTTCAAAGTGGCGATAATGCCATGTTTTTACTTTTTAAATTGTTTTATCCTATTTGTCCAGCCCATAAGGAATGCACCTTGGTGTCAACAGAACCCCTTCGTCTCTGTAAGCTATTCTGAAGCAAAATATCAGTAAATTACTTCCCAAACAACCACACAACCAGATCATGCTGAGAAAATGGGCTTTGCAGGAACGCAGTAAATTGTTTCTGTCACAGAAGAAAGTACAACCAGGAGAAATCGTTACGGATGAGTCATGATGAGAAGGGGGCCAAAAAAATCAACCTGCATCGGGTTCCTTTGTCTTGTGCGTGTGCAAGGGAGGCGTGTGTGTGCGTGTGTATGCGTTTGTTGGAATTCACCACCCACGCTGAGGACTTTGGAGCCAGGAGGCTGTCCGAGGCCAGCGAGGCGCACTCCTCCCCGGGCCGGCATGCAGGAGGTGGGGGGACAGGAAAAGCGCCTTCAGAAGATGGCATTGCGAGAGGACGCTCAGCGTGATCGAAGGACAAGGTGGTTAGAGGAGGAGGGAGATGATTTTTACTTTAAAACATTATTCTGTGTTAAAGACCGAATGTATCACCCCAAAATGTTGGAACCTAATCCCCAACGTGATGCTGCTTGGAGGTGGGGCCTTTGGGGGGCGACTGGGGATCGGCGCCCGTGTGAAAGAGACCCGGAGAATCCCCTGGCCCCCTCCGCACGTGGGGACACGGCATCTGCTGGCACTTTGCTCTTGGACTTCCCAGCCCCCAGACTGTGAGAAGTAATGTCTACAGTTTAGAAGCCGCTCGGTCGGTGGTGGTCGGTTACAGCCGCTCAAACAGACTGAAAGGCTAACGTTTGTGGGATAAGATAGCTCCACGACCAGGACCAAACATTTCACCCACGTGTCTTTCGGGCAGGTGCTGTTCTTATGCCCATTTTACAGATAAAGAAATTGAGATTGAGAGGTTGGGGCCTTGTCCAGACCCCACAGCAACGAAGCGGCTTCCTATCAAGGTGGTCTGATTTCAAGGCCAAGCTTTCAAGCTGCTTCTCTGCCTCCTCAGGGGCTGCGGGAAGGGGCAGAGCCAGCTCCCTGGACTGGAAGAACTTAAAAGATTTAGAAGATGTCATTCTTATCCTCCAGGTTTGAACAAATATTTTCTTAATGGCCTGGAGGCTCCTCCCCCAGCATCCTCTCCTAACCCTCCCATGACTGGGAGCCGGGCACAGACTCTGTGGGGCGCCCTCTGATGCTCTGATCCACTTACCTGAGCACCAGCCCTGCCCTCCTTTGCGCAGATGTAGAATCCATTCCCAGTCACTTGATAATGATTCTTCCTGCCCCCTCTATGCAAACAATGGTACAGAAATAATGCTCCATGACAGTGTTAAACACACCCTAATGTGCAATAATTGAGTTCACATATGGATTCAGGGACAGGGTGACACCGTGTGACAATGGATTTGACACAGGATTTGTCTGAGCTGATGGACAGAGTTGCAGGAGTGGTTCTCTGTGCGGCTGAGATCTCCCGGGAGACGTGGCCAAAGGGCCTGCTTGCGGGAAGTAGCGCCCGAGGTGGACAGGATGCTGCTCAGAGGGTCACCTTAGTCCCTGTCAGGGTCCATTTCGTCTCTGGCTCAAGGGCAAGTCAGACTGGTTTACAAGTGACATGAATTTGAGGGCTCTATCCTGCCACACGAATGGATCTGTGGCTGGAAGTCACCTGTGACATCAGCAGGCCCAGGAGACACCCCAGGCAGGTGCAGGTCAACACGGCTTGCCTGGGGCGAGCTGGGAGGAAAGGGGGGTGCAAACAGCACACGGGCTGGGGGCTAGGACAGCAGGCGAGAGCCGTGTTCCCGGCACAGACAGCACCCACATCTGAACCACAGCCGGAGAGCTTCTAAGAGCTAACGGCAGCAGGAAACGACTGCATGCACGTTGCTGCCTAGTTTATAAAGAATTTCAGACACGACCGCATTTGAATTTTCTCATCCACCTCGCAAGGTTGGAATTCTTACCAATATAGAGTGAGAACATTTTCCTAGGTCAGTCTCCCAAGGCAATAGAAATAAAAACAAAAATAAATAAGTGGGACCTAATTAAACTTATAAGCTTTTGCACAGCAGAGGAAGCCATAAACAAAGCAAAAAGACAGCCTAGGAACTGGGAAAAAGTATTTGCAAACAATGGGACTGGCAGGGGCTTAATTTCCAGAATATATAAACAGCCCATATAATTCAATAACAAAAAAACAAGCAACTAAATCAAAAATGGACAGAAGACCTAAACAGACATTTCTCCAATGGAGACATACAGATGGCCAATAGGCACATGAAAAGATGCTCAATATTGCTAATTATCAGAGAAACGCAAATCAAAACTACAGTACGGTACCCACTACTGCACACCAGTCAGAACGGCCATCGTTCAAAAGTCCACAAACAATAAACGCTGGAGAGGCTGTGGAGAAAAGGGAACCCTCCTACACTGCTGGTGGGAATGCAGTTTGGTGCAGCCACTGTAGAAAACAGTATGGAGATTCTTTAAAAAACTAAAAACAGACTTACCACATGATCCAACAATTCCATTCCTGGGCATATATCCAGAGAAAACTCTAATTTGAAAAGCACGTGCACTCCAATGTTCATAATAGCTCTATTAACAACAGCCAAGACATGGAAGCAACCTAAGTGTCCATGGACAGATGACTGGATTCAGAAGATGTGGGAGTGTATACACACACACACACACACACACGCACACACACACACAATAGAATACTACTCAGCCATAAAAAATAAAATAATGCCATTTGCTGCAACATGGACAGACCTAGAGATTATCATACTAAGTGAAGTAAGTCAGACAAAGACGAATATCATATAATATCACATATATGGAATCTAAAAGAATGACACAGTGAACTTATTTATGAAATAGAAACAGACTCACAGACATAGAAAACAATCTTATGGTTACTGAGGGCAGGGGTGGGTAGGAATAAATTGGGAGTTAGAGATTTGCAAATACTAACTACTGTATATAAAACAGATAAACAACAAGGTCCTACTGTACAGCACAGGGAACTATATTCAATAACTTGTAATAACCTATAATGGAAAAGAATATAAATAACTAAATCAATATGCTGTACACCAGAAACTAACACAACCTTGTAAATCAACTATAGTTCAAGGAAAAAAAAATAAACAAACAAGGTGAGGACTAGATTACTGATTCTCAGCTTGGGTTACATAACCACCTGGGAAGCTTTGAAAGAACCACCGAAACCCAAGACCCCTCCTCCCCATACCTAACTCCCTCCCTTTTTATTTAATCTGAGTTGGGACTCAAATGCCAATATATATATATTTTTTGTATATGTGTTACAATACAATTTTACCAATGCACACTGAAATTTGAATTTCATGTAATTTTCTTGTGTCACATATATTTCTTTTGATTTTTTTCCCAGCCACTTAAAAATGAAGAAACATTCTCAGCTGTGCTGTACAAAACAAACAGAAGGCTGGATTCAGCTCACAGGCCATCGTTGGCTAACCTCACTTTCAAACAGACCACATTTCACTTCAACTTGTTAAGATCCTTTCCTGCCGCCCACCCCACCTCCCTCGTGTGCCTTCCACCCGGCTCTGCCCCAAACCCCCCTTACAGCCTCCCCTACAGGACTGCCCTGCCCCAAGTCCCCCAGAATCCAGTGTGCTAACCCTCCCGCCCCCTTTCCCAGTTCCCACCTAGAGCTTTTCTGCAAGTTCTTTTCTTTTCTTTTTTGGACAGATGAAAATTGTATGTATTTTTCAGTGTACATCGTGATGTATATCATACATTGTGGAATGATTACTGCAATCAACCTAATTAGCACACCCTTCACTTCACTTTTTGTGTAGGATAAGAGCACTTGAGATCTATTCTTCCTTCTTTTAGCAAATTCCAAGTATACAACACCTACCTATTATCCACAGTCTCCTGCTGTACATTAGGTCCTCTTATAATGGAAAGTCTGTCCCCTTTCACCCACCCCTCAGCTTCTAGGTGCCAATATTTTTTAAAAGTCCCCCCAAGTGATTCTACCCTATAACACCAGGTTAAGAACCACCAAATTAGACAAACATCTGTAGATGAATTGAAGAGTGTCAGACCTGGAGAAGGGCCTAAAATGTCAATAAACAAATTTAAGAGAGAAGAGGAAAAAGAACCAAAAGCATGAGAACCCTTAAATTTGGTCTGGTTGGACAGGCAAGGTCTGAGGGACAGAGATAAAGTCCTAAAGCCCCTGCAAGGAGAGCACATGCTGCATTCCTGCCAGCAGGACGCGTTCTCGAGGGACACTCGGGTACCCAGAGTCACGCTTCCTGCCCACGTGATCTAGGGAGGAAGAAAGAGTGCCCTCCGTGTAGATGCACGGTGTGCTCAGTCCAAAGTGAGCAGGAACGAGGCCTGAGGAAAAGACATTCTTCGTCCTTGCTTTATACTAAACAGATTTACTTAAAAGGTTTTTAGAAACATCCCCAGCTCCCAGGGGGCTCATTTAGCAGGACACAGCCTCCTCTAATGAACTATGAATTGTACAGATACACTAATCTCCAGGCGAGGAAAATACACTATAGCCTGAGTTTCCACAGGAGCTCAGGAGAATTCCTACATGATTTGATGAATTGCCAGCACAATAACAGTGATGATGGTGGTGATGGTGATGATGATGATGATGATGATGCTGGTGATGGCAATGGTGATGATGGTGGTGATGGTGTTGATGGTGTTGATGTGACAGTGATTATGATGGTGGTGATGGTGGTGGTGATGGTGGTGATGGTGGTGGTGATGATGGTGATGGTGATGATGGTGATGGTGATGATGGTGATGATGGTGATGTTGGTGATGATGATGGTGATGCTGGTGATGGTTGTGATGATGGTGGTGATGATGGTGGTGATGTTGGTGATGATGATGGTGGTGATGCTGGTGATGGTGGTGATGACAGTGATGATGATGGTGGTGGTGATGATGATAGTGATGATGATGATGGTGGTGATGATGGTGATGGAGGTGATGATGGTCATGATAATGGTGGTGATGATGATGACCACCATATGAACAAGAGTATCTACCATTAGTTGAGCCCCTCCTCTGTGGCAAGCACAGCAGCCTGTGGGACATCAGGGCCCAGGTGCCCAGGGTCCCAGTGGATGCAAAACTCCTGCTCCTCCCTCTATCCACCAGCACACACCACCCCTCCCCTGCCCTGCACACTTGTGCACACGCAACTCATAGCCACACACACACATGCACACAGGTGGTCACATACACACTCATACATGCACATGTGTGCACACATCACACACTCATGTGCACATATATCACACACTTGCACAGGTGTGCCCGCACAGCAGTCCAGAGTCCCTGCAGAAAGACTGTGCCTATCAGACCCTGGAACTTCCCCGGGGCGGGGGCAGGCCCTCCTGGGTGTTTGTGGCCCTTTGGTTGGTGGCTGCAGAAATCTGCCTCCCCGGGGCCTTCCTTCCGCCTGTCACCTTCTGTCAGGGAGCGATTATGCTCCTTTCTGTCAGGAACGCTGAGTGATTGTGGCAAGAAAATTGCCTTCAGCGATAGGGATTTAAGAAACGCTCTTCCTGAAAATAGTGCTCAAATTAATTAACTTGGAGGAAAGGGCTGCATTTTTTTTTGCTTTGCTTTTTTTTTTTTTGGCCTGGACTTAATTTATTTTTCCCCAAGAGTTTTTGTGGTGTGATGAATGGTGAGGGGAGTGTTCCCTTCTCGGACATCACCTGAGGTCAGTCCTAGGAGAGGCCAGGGGACTGCAGCTCAGACTGTGCTGGGGGCAAAGGAGGCACTGGCTTGTCCTGGGCAGGGGTGCAGCTCAGCAGGGGAAGCAGGACGTGTGTGAGCGTGGGGGAGCGGGGGGAGAGGAGGATAAACCCACCCGGGAATGTAAGACACGAGCAGCCTCAGAACTCGCGCGCAGAGGCAGCCTTGCCCTGGCCTGGGGCCCGGTGCTGCCTGATGCTTGCTGGAGGGGCTTCACTCGTTTCTCTAAGCAGCCTTCCCTCTGTTCAGACAGCGGGATGACGGGCTTGGTCGTCCTGAGCATCCGGCGAGGCCTCCGGGGCTGCCTTTGCTGTTCAGCCCCCCGACCCTGTGCAGCACCCAGCAGAAGGGTGGTCCAGGTGACAGCGTGGGGGCCGGGGGTGGGGAACTCCGGAAGGTCTGACATCAAGGCCAGCGCCTCTGTCGCTGGCTGGGTGATCTTGGGTCAGTAGCCCAACCCCTCTGAGCCTTTAGTTCCTCACTGTAAAATGGGGGTAAAAATAAACACGTCAGAGCATCATTGTGAAAAAAATGCAACTATTAGGCACCCCAAAATATACATGTGTTTATTCTTAATAAATGCCTTTTTCTTTTCCTTTTTTAAAAATTGAAGTATAGTCAGTTTACAATGTTGTGTCAATTTCTGGTGTACGTTTTTTCAGTCATACATGTGCACACATGTATTCCTCTTCATATCCTTTTTCATTATAGGTGACTACAAGTTATTGAATATAGTTCCCTGTGCTCTACAGTAGGAACTTGTTTATCTGTGTATATATAGTGTGTGTATCTGCAAATCCCAAACTCCTCCCTGATAACCGAATGAGGAATCTAAAAACAAAGTCAGAAATGAACTTATTTACAGAACAGAGAACAGACTCGTGTCGTTCTTTTTCCTCATGTGCACTTTGATCCCAGTCAGATCAGAATGGAAACCACTAAAATAGCACATAAAACAGCTCCCTGTTCCTGATAACTTCCTGTTGGAGGTGCTCAGAACCACCCTGTAACCCTCACTGGGTCACCTGTCTCTCTGACAGCTCCCTTTTCTGCAGCTTGAGCCCAGCCTTGTACTCAAGAAAGACGAACGTGCTTCTTGCCACCCCAAGCAGCGTTTCTGAACCTGGAGTTCCCGGGTGGATTTTTCTGGGCCCGTGATCCTGTGACAATTAAAATACTGCCTTCGGTTCACCTGAGCATTCCATCCATAGCTTCCATGCTGTGAAATCCTCTACAAAGAAATTAACACAAACTGGCTTTCACCACACAGAACATTGATGGCAAACCAATTTAAAACACATGAAATTCCAAAGTTGATTATTACATAAAGAATCTTTTGATACTTCCCTTTATATGATTTTAAAAAGCTGATTTGAAGAGACTTCTTCAGGAATCACTTCCCTTAAAATGGAGAGTGACTCCCAGGGCCGGCACTCAGCCCTCGCCGTCTCAGACGCGCTCACACACACGCACACCCGCGCTCACACACACGCACACCCACGCACGCACACTCGCTGCCCCAGGCTCAGTGTCCCCCGTGGGAGCCGCACACCAGAGCCTGGGTCTGCAGGAACCTGCGGGCACGCGGACACACCTCCGAGGCCCTGGCGCTGCCCCGGCTGGGGGCCCGCAGTTTGCCGGTGAAGCAAAGGGCAGGAGAATTTCCAGCCCTGAGACGGGTGGCAGGGATGGTTCCACCCACGCCTGGCTACGAGACCACATCTAAGGGAGGAAGGCAAGACGCAAAACACAAGCCAGGGACCGAGGGTCTCGAGCTCTGCCGGGCCGCTGGGGTTTGCACCCGCACCTCCGGCTCCGGCGCACAAACGCTGCCCGGAACGTAGGCGGGCGCGAGGCTCCCTGGCCACCCTGTGGTGCGCTGCGCACAGCACCACTTCCATAGAGACCGCAGGACCCCCCGGGGGATGCAGCCCTGGACCCCTACTCGGGTGCTACTGCTGGAACTACTGCAACATTTATTACCTGTTTTCCTGGCTTGCCGTGTGTTTACACAGTGCACACCCAGTATGGGACCCAGGGAGGCGAAAGCAGGAGAAGTGGGTGCCCGG
Source organism: Camelus bactrianus (assembly GCF_048773025.1). Classification (NCBI taxonomy): domain Eukaryota; kingdom Metazoa; phylum Chordata; class Mammalia; order Artiodactyla; family Camelidae; genus Camelus; species Camelus bactrianus. The sequence continues at coordinate 22,640,963 of NC_133571.1, read as the reverse complement.
CCGGCCACACAGTGACGGGGCTAAATTACCCCAGGCTCAAAGCGGGGAGGAGCGAAGAAGACGGGTGAGGATCAGGGACACTGACCCGGCTGCTGCTTCCTTGCCCCCGACTCGGGGTCCTGCACAGACCTTCACAGGCGAGGAGCGCTGGGACACTTGTGCAGCATCGAGGCTCTCCCGCAAACCTGTCCTCACCCGCATCTCAAGCATAACGACAACTTATCCACATGTGCAGTGTTTCTCAGAATGCAGCCCCCTAATGGGCTGCTTTAGAATCACCCGAAGACCTTGCTGAAAACACAGCTTCTTGGGCCCCTTCCCGGGCACACTGAGCCAGCATCTTTAGACAGAAGGTCCAAGAAGCTGCATTTTCGTGAGCCCACCAAGTGAGCCATGTGTTCCTTCGCGTCTGAGAGCCGCTGACTTGGTCAAATATCCGCCCTGCAGCACCTGTAGGTCTGCACCGAAAGCCTCTAGTAAATCAGCCAAACCCGTGGGGGCTTCTCTGAACCAGCGCTCCACAAAGCCCTTCTTCTGACTGAGAATTGAGTGTTGGAAGGTTTAGACAAATTAACTTTGAGGGTAACTTTTATTAGCACTTCCAATCACCTCATTAAGCCCATCCGCCTGCACGTTGGAGACGGTGACCCCAGAACGTTCTTGTCTCTGTAACTCACTGTCCTGTCTGACTTGGGCACACACGCCCGCCCAAGGGACGCCTGCTCACCACTGCGCTGGTGACATTGTAGGCTGACTCAGCTACAGTCGCTGCCCTTTTCTTGATAAAACTGTCATTATGGGAGGGAGCCAATGGGCTGGGAAAATGGGAAAATGGGAAAATGGGAGGAGATGGACGAACAAAGAGACGCAGGAAGGGAAGTGGGGGTGGGGGGGGCGGTTCTCTAGTTCCAGTGACCCCCTGCTGTCTTGGAAGTATTTGCCATCAGCAACTCCTTTCCTGGAATGGGCCCCTGAAGACTGGCCCAGAGGACAAAAGGGAGAAATAAAGAAAGGTGACAAACAGAAAAGAACAAAGAGAAATATGGACCGACAATAGAGGGAACACGTGGTCCAGAGACGCCAGAGAAGTGAGGTTTTTTTTTTTTTAACATTGCAAACACTTCATTTTACTGCATTTAATTAATCATAACACAGGAACATAAATGTTTAAAGGGCGAAATAAAATGTACAGAAATATAGGCATACTCAACAAAAACGAGAACACATAAATTTAACATAAGGTTGGCATCCCTGCACCCTCCCCGCCGCAGGACCGCAGCAGCCACGGCGGCCCCCACCGCCCTGGTCGCGAAGGAGGCCCCGGGGGTGAGCCCGCTCCAGGCTCAGCTAAAACCGACAGGTGAAATGTAGGAAGAAAGAGGTGGGGAAAGTGCTCCAAACAGAGACGGAACCAGCGGAGAGCGGGAACAGGAATGACAGCGGCAGAAATAACTCTGCCGGGTCCCGCCGGTGCCCTCGGGCCAGGAAGTTCTCCCTCGTGTCTCACTCAAGTCTCTCCTGTAATGCAGGGCAATTTCACCTTCTTCAGAACCAGCCCAGTAAGAGACCGGGACAATTCACTGGTTCAAAACACCGCAACATAATTATTTTTTTAATTAAATGGAACTCAACAGACTCTATTTCTGAAACCTTGGGTCTGTATAAAGCAGGGCCAGAGATGAATGGGCAGAGGCAAGACTGATACAAAATTGCTCCCCTTGGCCAAGTATCACCTGAAATTAACATTTTAAATCAACTACACGTCAATAAAAATATAAAAATTTTGTTTAAAGTCTGGATTTCCTGTCTCCCTAATGCAAGGCTTCCGCTGCAAATGACCCTGATCTCTCCACGTCTGACAGCTGAGGCCTGCACCAGGGTGAGACCAATACAGTTCTTGACCCGAGCAACAGAAGACCCCTCACGGGCATCCTCAGGTTGCCCTCTTCCCAGGCGGCCCCTGTCTCTGCTCTGTCTTGGGTCTGATAACCGGGGGTGTCGGTGGTAGAGGAGGGGTGCACCTTGCAGTCAAGCATCCCCCTGTGCTTGGTCTCTGTATTCTCTGATTTGTCCTTGCGGGACCGCCCCGCCCCGGAGACCTTGGTCCTGCCACTGTGTCCCCCCATCCCGCTGCTCACACCTGGCAGATCCCGCCCGCTGACTGCCCAGGTGGGCTTCTCTTACCTGTCTGCGCCTCCCCTGTCCTTCTCTCGTCCCCTTCCACCCTCGGCACACCCCAGCCCCCCTTACTGGACTTGTAGAACGGGCAGGTCTTCACCCCTGAAGGTTTGTCGTGCATCTGAGCCTCCAAGTTGTTACCCCTCCCAGTCTGCCTGCTACTGGGGCCTGCCTTTCAGCGGGCTGGGTCCTACTTGGCCAACCAAAGCACACAGGGAATGTCACCAGGGTCTACTGTGTCTTTCAGAGACTCCATGGGAAAGTGGTCCAGACCCACACTCTGCCCACGGCCATGGTCCATCCTGAACAAAAGTCTACTCTGCTTCTCCACCACTGGGGTTCACTTACCCTTATCCCCAGAACAGACCAGGTCAACCCCTACCTTTTTCAAAACTCTCAAACCCTGAGAGGTCACAGGGTACAGTGGTCAAGGACACAGACGCTAGTGTCATACATCTGAGTTAAATGCTGACCCTATAACTGATTCCCCACGGGCCTCAGGCAAACCACTTAGCCGTTCTCGGCGCCCTGTAAGCCGGGGCCGCCACCCGCTGAGTCGGTGTGAAGGATCAACGAGAGTGCGTGATGGCTGCATCCCAGGGTCCAGCTCAGAGACACTGCTGAACAGAAGCTGATGGATGCTTTCTGCCTCTCCTGTGTCCCCAGGGCACCAGAGTTGCCCTTTGGAAGCTGTGTCATTGTCACAGAGACAGACTTCAGCTCACGCCAAGCTCAGGAGACGCTGGCTTTGTCAAGAGCTCTGCCCATGTTTCCAGCCCGTCTCCACGGCCCACCTGTGCTGGGTTCAGCCATAGCCTCTCCTACGGTCCGCTGGGCAAGGACACCGTTCCCGCAGCAGGGACAGCCTCGTCGTCCCTTGCAGGCCCCTGTTCCCTCTGCCTGCTCCTTCAGCCCCTAGGACTATATGAGAGCATCCAAATTCTGATTTCATCCATGCCCCGAATTCAGACGCAGGATGTTACTTAGCGTGTTCAGGCTTTGTTCGCACCATTCCTGAGGATTTCCAGTATTCTAAGCACATCCGTTGTCCTTAGTAACCCCAAAACAATACCGTACGTTAACCCAGAGAAGCTCCAAGGAACTGACCTGAAGCCTGGTGCTCCCGGCCGTAGGTGGGACAACTTCCGCTTGCTTCGACGAGGGCCTGGCTGGTCTTCCCCTTTTCGGGTTGTCCATAGATACCCTTGGGCCTTAGAACTGGGCGACAATGCCCATGAGGTGCCAAGATCAATCCCTGAGGAGGCAGATTCACTCTTCAGTAACCATGCAGAGGCGACTCCGGACCGTCCGTAATTGCAGTATTGAGTGATAGATTTCCATTTGTAAATCCAATCCTAAAGACTCTGAAGTCACTCCCAAGTTCATCAGCAGAGTATAGTGATCAATTCATGGTGTCTTTTTCAGTCACTTGAGGGAGAGGAGCAGTATTTCATCCACAGGCCTGAGGGCCGGGAAGTCAGGCGCTAGCATCTGAAATCTGAGATCACCCAGATTTTCTGGAAAGCGTGGGGGCTCAAACAATTGCCAGGACTTGGCAAGTTGATTGTAAAATGGCCCCGAATCTTCCCTTCTTTATGCAGCATCTTCAAAGTGGAACCCATCCCTCCACCCCCGGAATCTGTCCTGGCCTCGTGACTTGCCCGTGGGACACAATAAGGATGCCAGCTCCGAGCCTGGGCCTGGAGGCTCGCAGCCTCCCCAGTGCTCTCTTGTCAAGTCCACATCAAGTCTCAGGTCAGGACGAGTCCCAGCCAGTCTGCTGGGGACCGAGAGGCCCCGTGGGCCAGAGCTGGGCTGTCCCGTCCAAGGCCGTCCTGGACCAGCCACTCCAAAGCTGCGCTAACAGCGAGATAACGAGCGTTCACTGCTTTCTGCCACTGGGCCTTGTGTGTGTGTGGCTGGTTTTCTTATGCAGCATTATTACAGATAACGCAAAAAAGGTGGCACTATATTACACCTCATGAGTCCAGCCATGACTACTGACCACGAACTTGTGATTTTTTTTTAAGTTGCCCTCCCCCACTCACCTGGCCGACCCAGAGTAAAGCTAGAGCTTCATAGACTAGCATTTCTCTGCCTGTGCTGAGGGATCGGACTTTTTTTTATCACGTTCCTTTGCATTTTTTAACTTTTTATTTGAAATAATCATAGGATAAGAAGTTGCGGAAAATCGAATAGTACACAGAGGACCAGGTTTGGGGGCTTTAGTTTTGTTTTGTTTTTCCAATCCTTTGTGGATTAAATACTTCAATAAAACACAACAGAAATAAATTATCTGGATTTTTTTTTAATGTAAGACATAAAATGCTAGCTAGCCTGAATTCTTTATTAGTGTCAACAGAGCAGTTGAAAATTTACAGAAATGTTTATGAGAACTTCTGAATGATTATTTTCAGCTTGCATACGCATCTCAGCATGGACCAGTGACAACGCTTCATGGCCCAGCACAGTTCCACAGACCACACCGAAGTAGCATTGCTTTAAGCCCTTCTGGAGATCTTCCAAGACGAGAAATAGAAACGAAGCTTGAGGGCAGCAGGGATAACTGTGCTCTTGAACGATCCTGCCATGGAGGAGGTCTCCTGGAGAGGATATTTTTAAAACATTTTTACCCTAAGTGTCTTGTGGTCATCTCACCCTGGACGCTGGGAAGAAAACTCACGGAGTGTGCTTCAGTCTCGCTGCAGGAACTCCCCTCTCCTGTTTACCACCACGGCTGAAGTCAACAAGCAAAGCAAAGTCAGCAGAAACAAAGCACAAACCGAAACAAGGCCATCTGGGTGCCCATGTTCGGACATCCCGTATGCTTGGTCCTAAATGATGCAAATCCAAAAGGGTTTATTACTGGTTACTATGCCCCGATAGAAGACTGGGTTTTTGTTTATTGTTGTTGTTTAATGTACTAAACTCATCTAAGTAAGAGAGACATGTTGAGCCAATGAGGGTTAGATTTCAGTGCCCCCAGCCCCTTTCCTGAGTCTTGGAGGGGTGGTACGTCCTGACAGACAAGCCCGCCGTTTCTGAGATAACTCAGGTTGGAGAGCCAGTGAAAAACTAGATTTGTTCAAAAGGCAGAAGTAGAGGAGGAATAATAAAAGATCTGTGCACAGACCAGGGCTGCTGAGGTTGGCATGATCTCCAAATTCATTAAGATGGTACCCCGACCTCCACACCTACTCCCAGGCTCTCTCCAGGGTGAGGCAGGTGGGGCTCTGGTCCAGAGGAGCAATGACCTCTACCAGCATCATCAGTCATGTCCCCCGGAAGGGAGAGTCCGTCAGACGTCTGGCCCGAAGGCACTGGAGGAGCCGGTGGTGTGTGCCATTTTTCTCTTTCTCCCTCGTCCCCGTGCCTACCTCATGGACTTCTGTTCCCTAAGTGTTACAAAAGCGTGTGGCGTTGGGTTGGAGCTTGCAGACGGACTAGAGGACAGCAGAGATCACCTGCAGACTTTCGAAAGCTTAGCTCACGTTCCCCCTCCAGCAACACCTTTCTGCATCCATCCCTGCCTCTTTCCAGTCCACTCTCTTACCAAAAGGCAAATCTGACCAGGTCCCAATCACATTGTAAAAGGAGTCAGTGATTTCGCATTGATCTTACAGGAAAGTCCCAAGCCCTTAGAACAGTCTCTGTGGTCCAGCGTGGCTGAGCCCCTCGCCAGCACCCCATCACTGCACACTCCCCTCTCCCTCACTCTGGCCTCTTCAAACTGGCCTTTTCTCGTTCCTCAAACGGAATCAAGCTCCTCCCCACTTCCGGATCTCCGCCTCCACTCCCACTGTCACACCCTTTCCTCCTAATGTCTCATCTCTCATTTCTCAGCCTTCGACTCCCCCACCTGAAACCCCAGACATCCGTTCTGGGCACTTCAGGCTTTCCTCCCCCTCAGACACTGTCACGCCTGTGCTGCTATCATGACGCGTGTGGTTCCTCTTTAGTCTCTTTCTCCATCGCTAGACTGGGGGCTCCATGAAGGCAGAGATCATGCACCCCTTGGCCATCTCTGTGTCTTCATCCCCCGCAGTACGGCCAGTTCACTCAGCACGCGTCCTGGACGAAGGCAAAGCCACGGCCGCGCCAGCTCGCCCAGCAGGCCTGAAAGCGCACAGCCCGCTCGCTGTCAAGCTCCGAGTCCTAGCGACAGGGGAGAAGCAGCTCAGGCTGTTTCTCTCTAGAATTTGAATTCAGATGAACTCAAACAGGAGCACACATTTTCTCTCCTGGAGAAGAAACAAGTTGTAAATAAAACACAAGCTTTCTCGGGAAGCGCGCTAGATAAGGCATGCTTTACCGCTGAGCAGATGAACTTGAACTCTACAGATTCTTGATGGACTCCCATCTGCTAGGAACGGTGATGACAGTCCATTACGGTCGTGTTTCTCCAGTTCCTGAATCAGAGCTGTCTCCCTGCGGCTGTGGCTAAACTAATTAAGATGCTTTTCCTCTGTCCTCAGCTCATGGTTGCCAATGCAATGTCCTGTAGCAGCTTCTTTTGAGGAACAGAGAGCCTCCTACTCTGGCTGCGTGGGAAGGCATGGGAACGTGTATGTGTGCCAGGCCAGATCAGTACATTCAAACCAAGTCCTAGTCAATTCTCAGATACTCTGTCTTCAATACCAAGGGTTACTCAGTTTCTAGGCAGTCCAAGATATTTCCATAAAGAATAATAATAATAATAATAATCTTTTTTCCACTAATCTGTGCCAAATTATCTACTAATTACATGGTTCCCTCAGTAAGCCCCAAGAACAACTTGGAAACCATGCCTCCAGGCACCTTGCAGTTATTGTGTCTTCTCTGCTTGACAGCTCTGGCCTTGACCTTTTAATAAAACTGTTGGTACTCCGTTTGTTAGTACAGTGCCCATCTGGAAATCTTCTAAAATGCACCTTATAGGGAAGCACTAAAACAGCTGTTTATCCAGCGTGGAACTCCTCTTAGAGACAGGTCGACCATATCAACAATCACATTAAATATAAATGGTTTCAATGCATCAAATAAAAGGCTCGAAGTGTCAGACTGAGTACCTAAGCAAGACTCAGCTATATATTGTCTATGAAAGCCATCTTTAAATACGAAGACATGGGGTTCTTTAAAAAATATATGTTAACAAAATATGAACAATGAGAAGGCTGGAGAGGCTGTGTTAATTTCAGACAATGTGGACCCCAGAAGAAGTGACATGACCAGGAATAAAAGAGGGGCATTTCAAAAGGAAGGGCTAAAGAATTGCGGATTTTCAAATCCAGCCCAGCTGAAATGGATTGCCTCATAGGATCGCCACTACCAGGCACCCCAAGTGTGTAGAGTTCATCCCCATTTAAGCCGGTCGGGACTAAAATGAAAGACCTAGAAAGCAGGCTCCGCACTCCTTTCCTCTTCCGTTCCACCTTCCCGTGCACATGTCTGTTCGATCCTCAGTCTAGGGTGACTGCTTTTTACCTGCCTCAAGTTCTAGCTACCTCTTCTTTTTATTTCAATTACTATCTCGGTCCAAGCAGTAGTTTATTATCTTGAGTTCCATGTTGTCTTCCATTCCTTCTACACGTGCATTTATGGAACAATTTGCAAACTGTCCACCATCATTTGACCCTTCTTCATTTAGTAACAGAACTCCTGTCTCTTACCAGGGAGCTGGTACCCAGCTGAAGGCTGGTTTCCCAGCCTTGCTTGGCTGTGTGGCCTCGTGACTAAGGTCCGCCACTTCCTGGATGGGCCTTAAAAGGAAAGGTGTGTGCGCCCTATGTTTCCATCCACCTGCCTGCTGCCTGAGAAGCACTTTGAATAGTCTGAGATTTCTATTCTTGTTTAAGCATCGCATTAAATGTGTCTCTTTGTAATAGCAGCTTAGAATAAATCCCAGCTAATATAGTACCCCTTTAATTTTCTTTGCCCAAGAGAACTGGTAACTACATAGTGTCTCAAATTCCTCATGCGATCCCTGTGTTATCCCATTTAAAGCAAACAATTAGAAACCGCTGTCACTTTTTAACACGGGACAGGGACTTTGAAAAGAGACTCCAACCCATACTTCAATGCTCGCTAACTTTGTCTACTACAGAGTCCACACATTTCCTACAACAGGACAATTCGCTGCTAGTCTTTAAGAACTTGGAGAAGCTCTAGGGATAAACAGCAAGCGCAGTTTTGCGGTAAAAGAAAACAATGCACATGGACAGGTTCAAGGGGCAATGTGTGTGGCGCGAGCTGCGCCCTCCTGAACCCCTGCTTCTAAACCTCTGCCGACGTCTGAGCCGTGAAAGAAGAAGAAGGAGGCACAGAATTTCCTACTCCCCTCATCACGTGCCTGGTCCTAAACCCAGCTCATTCTGGGCTGCAGGCTTTCTGGTCTCTCAGCCTCAGCTGCTCCTATTTCTAGCACTTTCCTTTGGTTCTCAGATTTTTCTTGCAGTGGTCCTCATGGAGGTGCTGCTCCCCTGCAATGTCTGTGTGCTAGGATTGGAATCCTTAAGATAATGTGAAAAATCCGATTTTGGAATCCTAAGCAAGGCGGGTTCAAGTTCCTACTGTACAGTTACTTGAATCCTTCCAAACAACCAGTGGTGTACCCTGTCCGGCCTCCTGGCCCGCATGGAGGCTGGGCCCTCCCTCACCTCTGAAGAATCTCTTCTCAAGACCAACCCTGTCTCCGATTAAAGCCAAAACCCTCAAGAGGGACTGTTTAGCACCAACACGTTGCCTTACCTAAGTTAAGCCCTCCCTGGATGGAAAATAAGAACACGACTGTGTGGAGACCCCTCACTTTGCTTTCCGTGAAGCTGCTGTATCAGGAACAAGCCCCAGGGGGCATCACTTAATCGATAGCAGAGACGCAGAGAGAGAGAGAGAGTGAGCGAGTTCACGATAAAGTGATCCTGCACCTGGTTCCCTATGAGCAGTTGCAAGACGAGTGAAAGTCATCTAATCTGATCAAGCAGCCGGCCAGATTGATTCTGCTGCATTAATAGTCGCTGGTGTGGAGGAGAGAGAAGGAGCGAGGGCGGGGGATGGCTGCGTCACGGCTATCTGCACCCTTGCTAGAGATCAAGGGCTCTTTTAATTTTTTAACTTTTTTTTAATTGAAGTGTAGTTGGTTTACAATGTTGGGTTGTTTCTGGTGCACAGCACAGTGATTCAGTTATATATGTGTGTATATATATGTGTGTGTATATACATATACATATACAAACACATATACAAACACACACACACACACATATTCCTTTTCATATTCTTTTTCATGAAGAAGCTCTTTGGAAGCTGATCGTGGCCCCGGGAGTGCACCGAGCCCGAGTGTCTGGTCCCTGGCCTGGAGCCAGGATCAAATCCAAGGCCTTGAGGAAGGCAAAGGGCCCCAGCCAGGAAACCACGTGTCTTAGATCTGCCTACAAAGCACTCAAACCTCCAAATGCAAAGGAAAAATCTGAGCTACTTACCCAGATATTTTGTTCACATCTTATCAAACAGCTTCTCATCCGAATACTTGGCACCATGTAAACTTACAGAGGTGACTCAGGGTTACCTACCAGCCTTACCTGTCAAAGAAGAAAAACTGGAAATGTTCCTAAAAAGAATATGAAATAACATTAAGTCAATCGGATTTGGGGCGGAGGTGCTTGTAACTCAACTTGGAACCGGGGGCGGCCGCCTAGACGCCCCCTTAATCTCGTCTCACTCCTGTGCCGATTAATGACCGTGCTAATGGTGCGAAAGGGCAGCCGACTCACCAAACCGCGTGCACTTTCGGCGCAGCTTCCCTGCCTGATAGAACAGTGCGGCCTTGGAAGACTGTGTGCACACTGATTCCACAACACCTGGAAATGGGGAGGCCTGCTCAGAGGAGTAACAGTCTTCTAAACAGATGACCAACTCTCAGCGTGCCTCAGGTTTGTACTACTAATTTTTGTATAGTATCGCATTTTCTTTAAAACTTCACAACTGGTTTCCCTTAGTGTGTGGTTCAATCGAAAGCAAGCAAGGTGCTCTTCAGAGGGGCTTCGTCTCAATTTCACAGCAGCATTCCACCAGGCAGAACCTCCCTTCTCAGTGGCCCAAGGGACCTCATGAGATTCCTTCATTAGCCGCACAAATGTGACTTGGCTATCTGCCATGGACGAGACATTGAGGTGGTGCTGGTGGCATCGAACGGGCTCATGGAAGCCTGGTCCTTCTCTCAGATGACCCGAGACACCTGGTGGGGGTTGGGAAGTGTGCTCTGGGAGGACCTCGGAAGTGGCAACTACCCAGAATTAAGACATACGGGCTGATAGAACTTGGGGTGGGGGCATGCCCTGGGAAACACAGGGATATTATTCCAGCAGGACCAACAGCTGAGATAAACCTGAGGGGACAGGTGGATACGTCTGAGGAGCTCAGAGAAGTCGGGCAGGAGCTCGGAGAGGAAGCAGGGGGCGGCAGGAGTGCGGCCAGGCGCGCGCAGGGGACGCAGCTGCGGAACCCAGAGGCCTGCGTGCACAGAGAACTGACCTCCCCACAGAGAACTGACAGATTCGGGTTTAGAAAAGATCATTTTGACCGAAGATTGTGGAATCCACAGGGAATGGGACAACGATGCAGAAGGTGAGCAGACCTGTTAGGAAGACATTGCATCATCCAAAAAATGGGCAACTGGTGAGACCAGGGACACACAGCCTGCATCTTCCGTTGCCCACCCCGCAACCCCAGTGCTCCCCACAGCTGAGCGCCCCCAGGCCAGCGACTGAGCCCCGGCACCAGACCCTTCCCCGCTCCCATTCTCTAGACTCCGTCAGCGACACAGCAGTTTTGCACGGCCGTGAAAAGGTAAAGGCACGAATAACAACTGTGAAACTAAACCAGGTACGTTCTAAATCTCCTGTGAAGTAGACACAATTTTTCCTTGTAGAGAGGAAGGTTGGAGATAAATAGAGGAGAATCAGCAAATAATTCAGCCTATGACCGTGATGTTTATTGATTCCTGAAGCTGTTCATCTTGCTCTAGGCCGTCCAGGGGAGGGGGAGGCCTCCAAAAACAATTATCGCTTAATTATAGAATTGCTTGGCTTGGGAAAGCCTCCTGTTTGGTTGCTGAGCGCTCCAAGGGGGTAAGTTAATCTCTATAAACCACCCAGCCTGGCTGAAGCCACCACTTAAAATTCCAAACCACAGCTTCATTACTCTCTGGAACGGACGAAAAACAAAGAAAGGAAAAGAGAAAGACCCACGTTTTCTTCTCATTTGCAGACACTTAGGGGGTTCAGCCAATCAGATGACTTCATGGCCGGCTATTTCCCACCTGGGGATTTGAACACCAGCAGAGCCCGGCCGTGGAGGGTGCGTGTGTGGCCGGGGTGGGCAGGCGCTCGGCGCTGGCAGCCGTGGTGGGTAGGGGATGGTGTGGTTATGGCTGCCGCGGTTGCTGCGGTGGGAGTAACACCTGAGACTGGGCTGAAAAGGGGGAAGGGAGAAGGAGAAGATTTTTTTTTTTTTTACAAAGAAATAATTTCTTGTTCAACCTCAGTTTGGGTGAAAGTTAGGGCCCTAAAGGCAGACTGATTAACTTGAGTCATTTCTTGGGACGGGGGGGGGGGAAGGGGGAAGCTCTCACCACTAGTGTCAACACCACTCTGCTTGGCCATGGCAGTGGGGTGGCTGAGGGAGTCGCCAGCTGGAATTTTGGAGTCAGAGCCGATAAACTCTTGGCCCAGTTTGCCCTGATTTTTTTTGTGTTTATTATTTTATGCCGGTGATCATTAAGATCGCTAGACTAGCAAACAACCCTATTAAAAATGAGCAAAGGACTTGAATAGACATTTCTCCAAAGAAGACATTCAAATGACCAAAAATTACATGAAAAAGTTCTCAATGGTCTCAAACGATCTTTAAGAACATGCAAATCAAAACCACAGTGAGACATACCTCAACCCATTAGGATAACTACCATCAAGAAAGAAAGAAAGAAAGAAAGAAAGAAAGAAAGAAAGAAAGAAAGAAAGAAAGAAAGAAAGAAAGAAAGAAAGAAAGAAAGAAAGAAAGAAACCAAAAAACATAAAACGGAGGTGTGGCAAAGATGTAGAGGAATCGGAACCCTTGTGCCTTGGATGAGGGAATGTAAAACAGCGCAGCTGCTATGAAAGACAGTGTGATGATTCCTCAAAAAACTGAAAATAGAACCAACCATATTGCCATTCAGCAGTCCCACTTCTTGGAAAGAATGGAAAACAGGGTCTCAAAACAGAAATTTATACACCCATGTTCAAAGCAGCATGATTCACAACAGCCAAAAGCAGAAAGCCACCCAGGCGTCCACAGATGGACGGTGGATAAATGTACATAAATGGCGTATTATCTAGTCTCACAGGGGAAAGACGTCCCGGCACGTACGAGAACATGGACGACCCTCGGGGACATCATGCTAAGTGAAGAAAGCCTGTCACAAAAAGATAAACAGTGTGTGATTCCACTTACCTGAGGTCCCCGGAGGAGTCAGGTTCACGGGGAGGGAAGGTAGAAGGGTGGCTGCCGGGGGCGGGGGAGGCGGGGGAGTGAGGAGTTTGTCTAATGAGCAGCTTCAGTTTCGTGAGACGGCAAGACTTCCAGAGTCGGATGCACAGCGATGTGAGTGTACTTAACACTACTAAGCTGTACACTTAAAGTGGCTAAGATGGCCAATTTTACATTATGTATATTTTGCCACAATGAAAGCTTTTCCTCAGATGCTTGGCTGGCTTCTGGGAGTGAGTCATGGCCAGCAGAACGGACAGCCTGGAGACCTGTCTTGCCCGCTCCTCCCAGCACTGACGTCAGGGAGGAACTCAGACAAGACTCCCAGCCACTCTCACAGTCTCCCCATTTCTGAAATGTGACGGAAAATAGTGCCTAGTTCTTGTCTCATGGGGCGGGGCTGGGAGAGGGCATTTCGAGCAAGAAAAGTGTCTAATGGGCCCTAGAGACCAGCCTCCCGCATTTGCCTGGACCACGATGGGAAACCGCGGCTCACACATCACCTGTGCCCAGGTGCCCGAGTACCTGTTTCCACGGAGTCTCACCTTGCTCTCTCACCTGCTGCACCACACGAAGTACGTGCACGGCATCCTCTGTCACCGTCCTGCATCCCGGGAGGGCGTGTCGACCTCCTGCCTTGTAACTGTGGGGCTGAGGTCTGGGTGGGACTTGAGCCCACGTCCTGAGACTTCAAGGATCATTTCAGCACCCACCCTGGCCTCGCCTTCCTCTTGTCATTTAAACCCCCTCCCTCAGCCCTCACGAGCTCACTGGCTTCCTTGCCGTTCTTCAGACCCAGCGGGCACGTCTCAAAGTCCAGCGCCCTGATGTCTCCTCTCCAGGCTGACGCTCCTGTGACCTCCCTGCCCCTGTTCCTGGAATGTTAGTCTGTCCCTCCCACCTTCACAGGCGGGGAGAGGCTGCGTTCACCAGACGCATCACCACCTGATGTGCCCAATGGTGTACATGTTTGCTTTTCCTCCGTCTGACCAGGAGAGGGTCATCTCCATGAGGTCAAGGGTTTGTCCTTGTCTTCACTGGGGCACAGTAAGTGCTCAGACAGACTCTTACATGAATGAATGAAGTCCTACAATTTCACAGAGTCCAGCATGCAGCTGTGTACAATTTTGACTAGTTTATGACATTCTCTGAGAAACAGTAGCCCTCTGAGGTGTTAAATGGTTGTCATGCAGGAAAACAGCATCATCCTACCAATCTAATTTGGCAAAAACTCAGCCAACTAAACTCAAACACACGTTTCCCCTTCCGGACGTCCGGGGCCCTCCAGCCCTCCGGTGCTGCGCTCTGTCAGTGACGTCTGCCTGTGGGCGGGTCCTCCTCCCTCTGCGGGCTCGAGTCCCTCATTTCTTTGTGGTTCAGAGCTGGTCTAAGCCTTGCTTCCATGGTAGGACGTCAGTCTCAGAGACCTGCTCTTGGTTTTGTTTTACTCCCGTTTACTCGAAGGTCTCTGTCCCACAGGGGCACTGCTTATGTCCCCATCAACACACTCATTCTATCTGATCACCTGAAAAACTGCTAAAAAATGGAGGGAGGGTGGTCCTGAGCTTTGCAAAACTGAAAGCCTCCAAACCATGCTTGCCCCTACGGCATGAAGCAGGAGCTGGTAGGAAAAGTGAGCCAGAGCCTCAAGGGGGGCGGAGCGTGGTGTCTGCTCTGCCCTTCTGATTAGCCAGGAAGGCACTGGAGATGCAGCTCTCGGGACTGAGCCGTGGACCCACACGGCAGCCACAGGCTCACGGCTCCGAGCTGGAGCAGACCTCCACGCTCCCTACCCCCGGGGGACCTCGGGCCCCGGCCTGGGCCCCCTCCCTGCCTAGCCCCTCTCAGCCGTCGGCTACAGGCGCACTAGGAGGCAGCCTCACGCCAGCTGTCCTGAACGAGGCAGCATCGGAGAGACACAGCATGATCAGTTAGCACGTGCTGGCGCTCACTGTGCACCGAGCGCAGGCAGGAGTGTTTCCACGCCTTATTCGCTCGGTCTGCGCAACAACGGTGAAACATGGCCTGAAGCCCTAGCTTACGAAGCAGAGTACTGAGACCCAGAAGGTCAAGGTCGCACCGCCAGCTCTCCCGGCTCTAGGGCAACGCCTACTACAGCCAGCAGCGTCTGGGGAGGGCGCGGAGCGGAGGCCCAGAGCTCCAGGAGACATGAGGTTGGCAGGGAGAGAGGACGGGGTGGGGGGCAGGAAGCCAGGGTTGTCCTGTGCGGAGAGACCGTGGGACCCGTTCTCCTGGGAACAATCGGAGGGATCTTATTAATCTCTGGTGAGATCCTTCCTTCAGGGAAAGACATGAAGAGAGAGAGAGGAGGTGGAGATAGAGTGTGCAAAGAGTCTTCAAGTTCTTAACTCCTCCGGTGCCCCGTTGGCTCCTCCTTAGTGTCAGATACAATCCAGTCTCCACATCCATCTGGCAGACCTGGGGAGCAGGAGGCAAGCTCTTTGGAGGAAGGCTGAACTTTAGGGAGAGTGGCATTTAAACTGTCAATCGTGACTCACAGGGTTCTCTTGGTCGGGCTGCCCGCCAATGACCTGCAGGAGGGCTGGAGGAACGGAGGGAGAAGTCTTGAGTGAACACCTAGCCATGTAAGGCAACATACAGGAAATGCCAGAAGCGGGAACCACTGCAGGCTTCAGAAAAGCATGTCCAGGTGTTGAAGGGTGCTGTCAACTTGGAGGGGACCCGCTATGCTTTGGGAGATGGGGACACACGCACAGTGAGGAGACCCACCGGGCCAGGCAGAGAGCTTTTGAGGAGACAAGACAGGAGAGGCAAGGTGGGGCTGATCTGGGGGGGCTTTTAATGCTGGGCTGAGAAGCTGGGACTGTAACTTCGAGGCACCAAAGACCTGCAAACAGGAAAGTGACAGATCATGGAGTGTATTTTATGAGCTCAAAACTACCGCAGGGTGCAGACAGGGTGGCCCCAGGGGAAGGCGCTGGGAAGGAAAATGGGGAAGTGTTTGCGGGGTCCAGTGAATGGGGCTCTTCTCCCCCGCCCTGCACCCACTCCCCTCCTCCTGGTCGCTGTGCCTGCGTATCCCTTCGGGAACCATTTCTCATCAGTTTCAAGATCAGTGATTTTTGCGGAGCTGACTCCACCCCCACTCCCTTTCCAGGGACAGGTGCGTGACCCGAGCCTCGCCGGCGGAAGGGTCCCCTCCTCTGGCCACACAGGGTGGTTAAACATGAAGCCAAGTCTCCAGCTGGCCCAGGGAGAACCACCCCTTGTCCTTTCTCGGGAGCCACTGCAAACGAAGTGTGCTTTTCGCCTTGGGTTTGCCAGCTGGCGGCTAAATCCCAGAGAGACCGGTGGCTGCTGCGCAGTGTCGGGGAGGGAGTGAAGCCCAGAAGAAGGAAGAGTTGTGGGATGGGGAGAGAGATCAGAGGGGGCTGCGGCCTGCACTCAGCCCTGTCTGGCTTGGGCTCCGGAGAAAAGCAAAACCAAACAGAAAAATGAGGCTAGAGATTGCCAGCAAGGAGGCAGGAAGGTGCCTTTGGACGTCTTTCTTATCTTATCCTTTTGCAAGCTCTGCCAGGCCTGGCTGGTCCACACAGAAGGCAGCAGAGAAGTGAGCGACGTGGGCGTCCCGGGGAGAGCCCTCCGGAGTCAGGGAGGACAGAGAGCGGCCCTGGCCCTGGGCAAGCTGGCGTGAGGCGCGGCCAGAGCCGAGTGGGCAAGGGGCAGTGACGGGCAAGGTCAGGTCGGGTAAAGCTTTGTTGTCCCTCGAAGGGAGCTTGGCCTCGGCTCTCAGAATGAATGGCAGCCATTAGGGCCCTGAGTCAGGGATGACAGGGGGCAGCCATTGTTTAAAAGGGTCGCTCCTGTCACTTGTGTCTGAGAACAGGGCAGGGCTGGGAGGCAAGGAGATGCCCCCATCTGCTCAGCCAGTGTGATAAGAGATTCTGTCTCCAGACCAGGCACCAGGTAGCTAGAAAGGAGGAGGACGGTGGCCACGAAAAGGGCTGGAAGGTAAGCAGGGCGATGACGAAGGAGCAGGCAGCAGAGGAGGGGGAAGGAGAAGGGGCTGGGGGCTCCGGGCTGGGCCCCCGGACGGGAGCCTCGGGAGCAGCACTGTCACATGTCTGGGGCAGGCAGAGCAGAGAAGCTGCGGCGCAGATGGAGCTGAGACCCGAGCCAGGGCGGGGCGGCCACGCCGGCCACACACTCAGCGAAGGACGGCGCTGCCGTGTCCTCCAGGCTGCTCCCGAGCTGTTAGGGGGAGGCTTCCGGGCTGGGGACGGAGTCCATGCAGAGACTGTAAAAGCCTCCTAGAAAAGGCCTCGCCTCGGCCCTGTCGTCCGGGGGGACTGGCACAGCCCCCTGTCTGTCTATAGCCACCACCCACCACTGAAGCCAGCCACTTCCTCCCTCCACCACCATCCTTCCAACCCTTTTCTCCCCCCCCCCCACAACCAAGAAGTACCAAAAATCAGACAGAGCTCAAATGTCCATTTGGAGGGGACCTTGGCTGTCCGATGGGGTTGGGAGGGCAGTGCAGCGCGTAGATTCCAGCTACAAATGTGAAGTAAGGTTGGTTCCATCACCAGGGTCGGGAGGCTTCTCCCACACAGAGGAGGAAAAGGCAGACGTTGATCTTGCGTTTAGCATTTACCAGGCATTCTCTGAGGAGGCCACTTCACCAGCCGCGAGGTTTGTCTTTGCCAAAGACGGCGTCTTGCTCCGCCCCCTCCCTCCCAGCCCGCGACTGCTTGGCTGCCGCCCCCAGCTTGTCCGCGGTCTCCTGGCTCCGGCTTTGAATCTGCACGTCGCACTCCCAGCCCCCTTCCTCACATCTGGACCCTCAGTCCCGTCTCCGGGTTTGGCACGCAGGAGGGGCCCAGTAAGTACAGTTCGACACTGGTGAATGGCTGTCACCGCCAACCGCCCATTTTTTGTCACCGCCTCACATCTGCTCCCTGTCCTTCTCCCAAGAAGGCAAACCGCAGTCCAGGGAGGTGTGTGAAAGGCACTCTCGTGGCTCCCAGGGAGAGGCGGCTGGACCGCGGGCTCTGCTCTCGCGGCCCTCGGCACCCAGAGGTCACAGCTGTGCCTCTTATCAAATGAAAGTGTATAAATTAAGCGCCGTCTGCATCAAAGGCTTTGCGTGGGCTGCTCGGGGGCTACCAAAGCAGGCAACAGCCCCTGCACTCTAGAACACTGGGCGGGACAAAGTCTCACCAGCCTGGCCATGAGGGGCTGGACGTCCAGCCCCTGTTCCGCCGACGACTTTACCTCTGTGAGCGCAGACAGCTGTTCACACTTGGAAATCTCAGTCTTCTCGTCTGTGAGCGGGAGTGCTGGTGTGCAGGTCCTCACTGAGCGGAGGATTTCGTGACTGGACGTGCAGGGGCAGCTGAGGCAGTGGCACTGGGAGATGAGAGGGAGGAGGCTGAGTCCATGAGACCAGCGTTCTGGAGTGGGGCATCCTGGCCCGGGCCCAGCCCTGCCACTTGCTGTGTGACTTTGGATGTATCACTTAACCTTTCTGACCCCTTCCATTTTCTCCTCCTTTGTCAAATGGGAATAGTAACAGCCCCATCCTCACAGGGCTGTTCATAGGATTAACCTAGTTAATGTTTATTCATTAATTTGGCAAGGGATCTACCTAGAGTAGAACCTCGGTGACTTAACGTGACCTAATCATCACGGCAGAGCTGGGCTCTCTCTGCAGGACTTCCTGAGGTGGTCAGAGCTCTTCCACACGTGAACAGTCTAATGCAGCAGCCGCCAGCCCCGCGTGGCAACTGAGCAGTTTCAGTGTGGCGAATGTGACCAAGAAACTGAATTTTTAATCGTACTCAATTTTAATTACTTTAAATTCAAATAGCCATTTTATTTGAATTTTATATAGCGACTGGACCAGGCGTCAGACAGAGCAGGTCTAGACGTTAAGAACTACCGGAGGTTCTAAAAGTGAGATATGGCACCCTCTGACGATGGACTGTCCTTCAGCACTAAAGAGAAAGGACCCGTCAAGTCATGAGAAGACCTGGGGGAACCTTAAATGCATGTTACCAAGGCAAAGAAGCCAATCTGGGAAGGCTGCATCCTGTGTGATTCTAACTGTATGACACTGGAAAAGGCGAAAACTGTAGAGACATTAAAGATTAGTGGTTGCTGGGGCTGGGGGAGGGGAGGATGAGCAGGTGGAACACGGGGGATTTTTAGGGCCGTGAAACTACTCTGCATGGTACCTTGATGGGGATGCAAGTCATTGCACATTTGTTAAAACCCACAGAACGAGCAACCCCCAGAGTGAACCCTTGGGTGTAAACTATGGATTTGGGGTGATGACAATGTGTCAGCGTAGGTTCGTCAGCTGTAAAAGATGCACCACTGTGGTGGGGAAGCCGATGGTGGGGAGGCGGCGGGTCGGGGAGATGGGGCCGTATGGGAGAGCTCTGTATTTTCTGCTCAATTTTGCTGTCAGCCTTAAACTGCTCTAAAAAAGTCTTTCTTTAAAAAAACAAGAGTGATGAAAGAATGCACGGAAGAAGTGGGATCTGGGATTAGCAGATACACACGACTATACATAAAATAGACAGACAACAAGGTCCTACTGTACAGCATGGGGAACTACACTCAGTATCTTGTGATAACCTGTAATGAAAAAGAGAATGAAAAGGAACGTGCATACATGTATGACTGAATCATTGTGCTGTTCGCCAGCAACTAACACAACATTGTAAATCAACTACGCATCAATAAAAAACAGTAAAATAAAGTTTTATTATTTTCTCCATTAAAAAAAAGAAGCTTGGGGGAGCGTAGAGCTCAGTGGTAGAGTGTATCCTTAGCCTGCATAAGGTCCTGGGTTCAATCCCCAGTACCTCCATTAAGATAAATAAATAAATAAACCTAATCCCCACCTAAGAAAAGAAGTGGGATCTGAATGAGTTCCTTTGAATGGGCAGGAAGTGAACCCCAGGGGCTGTGTTTGCAGTGCGGCAGCATTCGGGACTGGGAGTCAGGTAGGGGTCAGAGCAGAGAGTTCTTCCGGAAGAAAAGTGGGAGACAGGCTGCAAAGTACCTGGGAAGACTCTGAACTCCAGGTCAGAGAGCTTGAAATGCATTCAGCAACCGACTAAGTCCCCGGAGATGTTCTCTGTGGCTATGAGATATCCAAAAAGTGTTTCAGACACATTAACAACCTAAAAATGCATGCTATTTGGGACTTGACGTTTTTTTTTGAGGGTCAGGCCCGTGACTTTAAGTTAAATCATGAGAGGTCCCTGCTAGCACATCAGGAACTCATAAGTGCTTAAAACAATTTAAATCAAATAAATAGGCAGCCTAGTTCAGGATCATGCTGCTTTACAAGACTCTTCCATTACCAACACGGTATCCCCCACATTGCCTGGAGAATTACAGGCTTTTAGGGGCTCCAGCTTGATGGATTTGTCTAAATTTGTCTCAAAGAAGGTGCATAGTGTAGCCCCGTCAGCACGGGGGACTCAGCGTTCAGCACGCTTAAGTGTCGAGAGGAGATTTCCATTTGTGCTCCCCCACCACGCACTATCTTCAAAGGTCCCCAGATTTATTATTTCATCAACAGATCGGAGAGGGGAGTTTGTATGAGATCAAACACACACGGGTACTATGGGAAGGCTGGCGGGTGATAGTGTATAAATTGCCCCATGGAAAATGTCAAAAATTGACATCAGAGCAGTTGGGGGTGGGGAGCACATGGAACTGAGAACAAATGACTGTGCCTTTCTGGGAGCCAATCCCTTGTATGGTCCAGTTAATGCATCGCAAGAAACTCGGGGCTCAGAGACCCACTGAGACCCACTGAAGCCCATTAACTCAAAATATATCTTTTATTAAAAAATGATAAAAAGCATCTCTTCGTTTCTACACCTGTTATCTTTCCTCTTTCTCTCTCTCTGTCACACACACACACGCACACACACTCCTGTAGGCCTCCTTCCCCCCACCTGCATATATTTCCTTGTTCCTTTTACATCTCATTCTTTACATCTCCTTGACCAACCTTTTAAAAGAGTCGAAGGATCTTCCAAGGCAGGAAATTATTTACGCTCCGTCGCAGCCAGAGCCTTGCAGACTCAGACTCGATTCAAGAAAGAGAATCGTCCTGTCCCCACCCACCCGTGTTCTCCCGAGTGGGGCCTTAGTCCTGAATCAGTTTCTCTGTGTCTCAGGAAGGAACTGAAGCAGTTCTGGAACATTCCACTGGAGGTCTGAAAGAGTGTGCTTTTGTGTTGCAGTCACTCCCTCCCCTCGCTCCCACCCAGCTCTGTTCAACATCGCCTCCTGGGGGTGGGCCTTTCCTGACGCCGGAACCGAAAACAGCCACCCGCCCTGGCTCTGTTTTTATTTCACTGCACTTTTCATTACTTGACATCAGAATACATTTCTACTTATTTGTAAAGGGCCCATATGCTCTAAGATGCAAGTTCTGTCACATTTTGAATCCCCAACAGCACCATGAGGTAGGTAGGTGCTATTAAGAAGCAGCATTTTCCAAGCAGAGGCACTGGAAGGTTGTGGGGCAAGGGCCTTCGCCAAGGCCGTGCACCTACAAACCGCAGAGGAGAGGGCGAAGCCAGCCCGCCCGGGACCCCAGAGCCAGCGGCCGCAGCCAGCGCCCCGGGCCTGAGGGCAGCGCGGCGCGGAGCCTACGCTCACACGTTTATATCCAGCGGGACTCGGCTTGAATGCGGTTTCACCCTAAAAACTGGAATGCCCTGACAATCTCCCTGCTCCCAGTTCCCCCTTCCTCGCCTCTCCTTTCCCGGGAGCGGTGCTGAGCATAGGAACTAATTCTAGACCCCTGGGAAGTCACGGGCCCTCGGGACTCCTCCGAGCACCAGCTTTTCGGGGGCAGCAAGCACATCAGCACAATCTGAGCGGGCGGGACGGGCAGCGCCACGGGCAGCGGGATGGGCAGCGGCTGGTGTGGAGTAGAGCCTCACCCGCCCGCTGTTTTTTGTGCTCCCCTGTCCCGAGGAGGCTCCCAGCTTCCCCAAGAACAGTAGCAGATATGCCCCCAGAATCCAAGCAACATCATTTTATTTCTCAAAATCAGACTTCATCTGCTGTGAGCTCCCACCACCAGTCTCGGTGTCTGGGTCTCCTCTCCTCCTCCTTCCCTGGGCTCTTAGGACCGTCCTGATCTTTGTTTCTCCTATTGCTGCCGCCACCTGTGAAGGTCACCGCCCAGCACTGGCCCAGCACCAGCCCTCGTCCTCGTCATCTGCCACCATCTCTGGCGCACTCGGCTCTGGGCAGCTTGGCTGTGTCCCTCGCAATCTGCCTCCCACTGGGGAGGTGCCAAGGGGCCAGCCTCTCCCCTCCGCCGTCTCCGGGAGAGCTCCCCGTCTGACTCTGCGCTGCGGCTCCCCCCTCTGCAACGCGCAGCGCCGTCCACGCCTTCCTCTTCAGAGACAGCAGCCTCCACGAGGCCCTGCAAACGCCATCCTGCCCGGCTCTTCCTGGGGTTCGGTGGGAAAGGACCTGCTAAATCCAGTTACACTGTAAAAATCCACTCAATCCAGCGCCAGTAGTTTGTGTATCAGACTCACGGGCTAGTACAAAGTTTTCACTAATTCCCTTCACACCCTGACCGTTTGGAATGTCAAGTTGGTACCACGTTTGATGCCCAAATAAATCTGCTGTAGCCAAGAAAGAAAACTTGTTTCCTTCCCTCGGATCACACCAGGTACAGGATTTCTCCTGGTTCCCTGGTAGCGGGCAGCACCCCACCCCCCAGTAACCCTCAGCGAAAGCAGAGCCCGAAGGGGAAAGGGCCCAGGAGCAGGGCTGCCGCGCCGCGCTCCAAGCGGCCCAGCAACGCTGGCGCCCGCTGACGCTGCTCGCAAGTTATTAACAGCTGGACAGGCTCCAAGCCTTCTGTTCCTAACACATTTCCAACACCTTTCATGATCCGCAGTTGTTAGCCAAAGACATTTGCAGCTGTGAAGAAAGGTGGGTGGGCAGGCTAAATAAATTAATAAAGAGTTTCTACTTAGAATGTTCAGTTCAGCACAGCTTGAAATCTTACCATGACTGGTCTTGGAATAAGGTAACCTAAGGAGATTTCTTTTTCTTTCCTGCTCATGTAGAACATACTGCTAATGTCAGTCAGGTGGTAGATTCGGTTATAGAGCGCCTACTGCATGCAAAGGATCATGTTGGTGTCGGCAAAGAAATAAGTAACCAACTGGGAAGACGAAGACCACGTGGGATGCCCCAAACCCCAGAGCATCGATTCTCAAACATTCTGAACAAGGGCTGCATGAACACTAAACAGTGAGCATGCAACCAACAAAGGCAGAGGACACTCCCCTTGCTTTCACCCTGACGTCTACTGCGTTTTCCAGCTTCACCCCCATTGGCTTTGAGCGTTTGAGTGGTGGAAGGGATTGACCACTGGGGGCTCAATCACTCAAGACTTCATAGAGAAATATTAAAAAATAATTGATCTCCCCCAAAATGGTGTTCTAGTTTCTTAAGATCTGGTTGGGAGGGTTTCTGATTTATTTTAAGGTTTGAATATTATCTAAGTTAAGGTGTCAAAAGGAGCTGATAAATGGTAGGGCTGAACCATCGGCGATTAATGGGCACAGCCAGCCAACCTTCTCATAAACATTTACTGAGTATTTCTTCCATGTCCTCTGCATCAGGCATTGTGCTAGGCACTGAGGATAAAGTCATGACTAAGATACAGTCCCTGCCCTTGAAACCCTCATGGGCTGATGAAGGAGGCAGAGAAGCACACAAGTGACTTTCAGACTGTCTGAGGAAGAGATCATGGTGGGCTGCATGGGACACTGGGGAAGGCAAACAGTGGACAAAGGAGGAGGGCATTGAGGAGAGTTCTAGAAAGGAGAGCTCCTTGGGCTAAGCCTTCCAGAGCGAGAAGAAATTAGTCAGCTGGAGAGAAGCAGGAAAGCTGTTCCAGGCAAAGTGTACAGCAGGTAGAGAGGTTTACAGAGAAAGGAAGAGACCAGGAGCATTTGGAGAATTTCTACCAATTCTGTGTGAGTGAAATACAAGCTCAGTGTGGGAGTGGCGAACAATGGGTCTAACTCACATTATGAACCTCTTGTGAGTCATGCCGAGTAATTTAAATTTTATCCTGAGGTTTGAGAGGGAGGCTTCGGAGCGTTGAAAGAGGAGAGACAGCCTTATAATATAGAAATATCAGTCTCACATAAACATAGAAGAGAGAGACTGGATAAACAGGGTGAAGGCTGGAGTCGGGAAGCCCTGTTTAGGGACCATTCAAAAGCTTCAGGGAAGACTGGATAAGGCCCCAAACTGAAAAACAGCAATAAACATCACTGATGAGCATTTAGAAGTATTCGATTCTCATTCGTGATTCCCTCATGGATGATGAGCCCACAGGATGTCGCCGTGCGGCGCTGCTGATTGCACCAGAATAACAGTGTGGCTACAAGCATTAAAATACTGAGCTCATCTGGAAGCCTGGCCGGTGCACACAGTGGTTTTTTCTTTTTCTGACGTCCCTAATATCAGCGGGAAGAGACACCCCCTTTGCTTTCGCCTACAAAGTCTCCTGCTTCTGACTTAAGTAGGAGCTGTGAGAGAAAGGCATTCCTTTCCAGTGAGTTTGGGTCTGGTGGATTTATTCATACTGAGAATTCAATTGGCTTCACATGTTATTCCTTCTACATTCCTCACCTCCCCACTGCAGACCAAGATTTAAGTTGAGCTGAAGGATGGATGGGCTGTCTGATCGTGGAATCTCTGGTGTGGCTGGAGTTAAGAAGGGAAGAGAGGGATGTCTTTCAGATGTTCATAAAGTCACATCCAAGGTCAATGGACCGTAGAAGGGTGTTACTCTCAGCCCCCACCCCCCGTTTCCCCAAGCACAGAGTCTGTCCACCATCAGGGGGTGAGGAAAAGACCCCCTCCAGTGGGAGGTGTTGGAACAGAGACCCCAGAGCTTGGAGTCAAAGCTCCAGGATCTAGTCCCAGCCTGGCTTCCTGTCTCAAATGAGGGAGGAAGTTCTGCCTGTGGTGAGAATTACGGGAGACAAGGTGGGGCAAGTGCCCAGCACAGAATCAGGGCTTCTACCCCAGGCTGATTCTGTCCTCAGAGGGTGTCTGGTGGTATCTGGAGACGTTCTGGGTCATCACAAGCGGGTGTGGGGAGGAGGGGAGGATGCAACTGGCATCTAGTAGGTAGAGACCGAGGATTCTGTTCAGTGTCCTACAATGCAGCGGACATGCCCCCCCTGCAAAGAGCTGCCAGCCCCAAATGCCAATAGCACGGCGGCTGGGAAGCTGTTGTCTGGCTCAACCCTTGTTCCCTGGAGCTCCGCTCTCCCACTGTCCTGTGACCCCCTCCTCAGAATACAGACGAAAAGCAAGGCCCCCAAGCAGAGGTACCCATCCCCCCAGGGGCAGCCTCTGGGGGGACTGGAGAGATTGAACCCCCCACCGTTCTCGCAGCGGCTTCCCCGTCATAATGAAATGACTGCTCTGTGAGGCGGTGGTGTGTTCTGGCTCCAGGCTGTTTATTTTCCTCCTTCTGATGTTTTTGAGTGAATTTCTTCTTCACAAAATAAGGCAAGGTGCCCTGCCGTCTTGCTGGGCTCGCCGCCCCTCCTCACTGGGCCTTCTGTCCTGCCCCCGCCACCATCCGTGCACTCCCTCTCCCTTCCCCCACCGCCTCCTCCCCTCCAGCTCAAGGATGACAGTTTACTGACCACAGAGCTGGTGGGTCTCCCCAGCAAGCGCACCGACCAGCCTCTGCCACGGGATGCTCTGATTGAGGGTCCGGGTCCACTGGCTTTGCAGATTGGGTTCAAGCCCCCTCCTGTCTCTTACCGCTCTCTGTGTACGCAGTGGGCACTGGAAAGCTCTGCACCGTTCTGAGCAGGCACCCTCCAACCGCCAACGGATGCTCCTTTCCAGACCAACACCTGCAGACCCATGAGAGTGGAGGACGGAAACACAACCGCCCCTCATTTCCATGATTCTTCACCCACATGTACGTATGTGTGTGAACACGGCACACGTCAGCCACAGACGCAGAGACCACGCACGGACAAAGGAAAGAAAGAGACATCCCAGCAGGTGCCAGGGACACCTGGCCTCTGGCCGAGGGGCTGATAATTTGCTGGTTCTGTCCACGGGACTCAAGACGAGGGCTCTAAGGCTAACTTCACCTCCCTCCACCCCGGCTCCCCTCTGCTCTGCTGCCCTGCCTCCATCTCCAACGTTCACCATGGATCCATCCCTCCAAATAAAGTACCAAGGTGCTGGTGGGTCCCGATCAGTGTCCTTAATTATTATCTGCTCAACATTTTCCAGTTTGAGCCCTCCCTCCCCGACGTGCAAGCACCGGCAATGCAGAAGAGATTAAGGGAGAAGACGGGGAGCTGGGTGACCGTGCAGGACCATCCCAGCCACAGGCGGGAGCCTGTGGGTCCCCATGTCCCCTGTCTCCGGAGCCTGTCACCCACTGGGGCCACAGAGGTGGGGGGCGGGGTCTCCTCTCTCTGTCTCTCTCTGAGGTTCTAGGAGCCTAGACTGATTAGGCTTCAGTGAGAAGAAGGGCCCAGAAGCCCCAGAGAAATAGAGGAAACTTTATTCCCAAAGTACTGACCTTTAGTGGCAGAAGTCACTTGGGTTAAACTATCACTTCTTGATCTTTCATTTCACGTACTGTCCTAAGCCACCAGGATTTATGTTACTTCAGTGCTGAAAGCCTCGTGGAAGTGGCCCCTCCTGGTCACTCCAGTTCAGCTCCACCAGCTGTGCCCTCCCTGAGATGGGAAGCGCAGGGGTTCCATCCGTGAGTGAAGTCACATGATGCTTGTCCTTCTCCTTCTGGCTTTCTGCACTTGGTGTGATGGCCCCCAGCTCCACCCGTGTTGCTGCACAACATCGTAAACTGACTGCACCTCAATTAAAAAGAAGAAGAAGAAGAAGAGAAAAAGGAGGGGGAGGGAGCAGGTGGGTTTCCCTGCAGGCTGCCCCCCCACCTGCTGGTGCCGCCCCAGCGCATCCTGACCTCGCCTCCTGTAAACTGCTGGGAAGGGGTCTCCAAGAAGGTAATGCGGGGTCAGCCTGGGGGTCAGAGAAGGCCTTCTGGAAGGCGTGATCTCTGAGGAGAAGGCTTCTGGGGTTGAGTGGAGATTGCCCAGGTGTCAGGGACCTGGGGGAGGAGACCTGTCACCTGAGGGAACAGCATGAGTAAAGGTGACAGGGCATGAGACCGAACGAGAGGGGCTGGGATTCACAAGTCCTGAGCCTGACCAGAACATAACACGGGGGGTGGGCAGAGAGAGGAGGAACCTGGCTGGGGGACAGGGGGTGGAGATCACAGACGACCCCACGAGGACCTTTATTCTTGATCCTGTGGCGTGCAGAGGCTCTGAGGGTTTTAAATTTGGGAATAAAATGATCAGATGCACATCCCAGCCAGGTCACTCAGGCAGCTGTTGATGGGGGAGGGAGCTGGAGGGAGAGACATGAAACATTGCTTAGTTTTAAAATGAAATTTGAAAGTCTCTGAAATTTATTGGCAAGACATGGGGCTGGTGTCTGTGACTCGCAGTCTGCAAATTTAGGTGTATATAAGAAATACATCTCTGTATAACTCACCTTAATGTCTCTTTCAAGCTCCCGATGTGACCAGGTTGCTAGAAAAATTTCAGCACAACCTTTTTGAGTGACTCCCATGATTTTGCAGGGATTTGGGGAGCCCTTCAGCAGTTCCAGGAGAGTGGGCAGACCATCTCCCCACCCTGCCAGTTACTTCTGGAACCTGTGGTCCTGGCCAGTGCTTGTGAGCTGTCTGTTTAGGGAGGAGTGGAGGGGAGAGAGAAAGGGAAGAAATCACAGTTGATACTGAGGGCGGCTGTCTCCACCACGATGGGGGTTTAAACATCAAATAAATGAACATATCTGAGGAGGAAACGCCAAGAGATTCTGTAAGAAATTGTGGGAGCCTGAACCAGGAGGGAGAGAGGAGAACTGAAAGAAGTGGATTCGAGAAAAATTAAGAAGTGAAATAAACGAGAGCTGATGAGTGAGGAGAGGAGGAGGGTCAGGGAGAGAGCCCCGGGCCCCCGCACCAGGAGAGCCAGGGATCACAGCAGGAGCAGGAGCGTGGGGTGGGGACAGACATCGCCTGGGGACAGTCGGCTTTGAAGGACCGGCCATGGGCCATGAAGGTGGCGTCCCAGCCACTAGGCTGCCTGCTCCGGTCGGGAGTCCTGAAGCTGGTGGCCCAGGAGGACCCCAGGTCCCGCCTTCACGTGTCTCTTTCCTTGCCCAGATCCCCCACCTCCGTGCCCCCGGGCAGGTGTCAGGTGTGTATATTCTTCTCCTGGCTCAGCTGCATCGCCTTCTTCCCGTGCTTGGCGCTCGTGTCTCTACGTTTCCCTGTGCGCACAGGTCAGTCTCCGTAGCCCACAGGTCACATCGCAGCACAGCTGCCCCTCCTCTGGACAGCAGAGGAGGCATCTCAGTGTGAGATGGGCGGGGGGGCAGGGGCAGAGACCCGTGTCAGTGCTGGCTGGCTTAGACAGCAGCTACATGGTCTTCATTAAGTCACAAGCGTTCTTAGTGTCCACTCCCTTTCTTGTAGACTGAGGACAGTGATGCACACTCTGACCCACAACCAGGGGTGTGACGGTGAACAGACGGCACAACGTATGGGGAAGCTTTCTTTCAATGGGACGCGCGGTGCAAGTGTAAATTACCAAGTCACTTTTACGTTACACCTTCTGCGCTTGTCTGCCCTGCTGCCACCTTCCTTTGGCTTAGCACCCTTCACCCCATAAATCTTACGGTTGAAAGCCACCTCGGGAAAGGCAGGTTTGGGGGGGAAGGCATGGAGCCGCCCAGGAAGGGGCATGAGGAAGAGGGCTAGGGGTGGGGGCACGCTTGGGAATCGGTGCTGCTGCCCCCTGATACGAGACGGCGTGGGGACCCGACAGTCACAGCCAGGGGCTCCGGGCGGAAACACACGGCAGGGACTTTTTTCTCCCCCTTTCCACTCTTGGCAATCTGGTAGAAATGGCACCTGCTTATCCCCATTTGAAGCCCAACAAAATACAGCTTTCATCACTTGATAGTGTGCACGGACAGCCGTGCAGAGGCACCAGAATCGATGTGCATTGATTCCTGAGCTAGGAATTCATAAACTTCTTTAAGGTCATAGATTGATTTTTCACTTTCGTTAAAAAAAAAAAAATGTGAGACTCCAGACCTTTCCCTTCATTCACCTGCTGGGCCGCGCAGTCCTGCGCACGTGAAGACTCCCTCACCTGTGTGAGCCCGTCTCCCCTCTCCCGGCGCCAGCAGGAGGGAGGAGCACTTAGACACAAAGGGAGAGGGACGGAGACACTTAAACACTCCTCCCTCCCGCCACGTCAGAGCCTCCTCACACTGGCCTACTCCCCTGGATTCGTCAAAGAATGGAACAAATGGATCTGAAGGATGACACCACAGAAATGGGCAGGTGGTTGGAACAGACTCACCAGCACTGGCCAAATCAAAGCTGGGCAGCGGGGTCCCGATTTCAGAGCGGAGGCCCCGGCTCCGATCAGCACCCGTCCCCACGGTGGTTCTGCCGATGACACCAAGTGGTGCGTGGTGAGCTCGTGTCCTGAGGTGGGCACGGCCACCATCCCCGGGGAGCCTCCTCTTCGCCCGAACATCAGTTTACCTACATCCGAAAAACTGAAGAAACACCTGCCTGATGTGGTGGTGAAGACAAAGTTGATGAGAGGCGCACGAGCGCTGCTCAGAGGAGTGTCAGGCGAGTGTGAGATGGTCCAGTGCCCCCGAACCTGCCCTACTTCTATTTGGAATCAAAAAGTTTTAAAGGAACCCCTGAATGGTATGACAGATGGGGTCCTGGTGGAGTCCTTCCTTTTTCCCTTTTTAAAAAAATTTCTCTGTTACTGGGGTAAGAACACTGCACATGCGACCTCCCCTCTAGAGTGCACCGTGAGGTCCTGCTACCTGCAGGCACAAGCTGTCCGCAGGCAGGGCTCTGGAACGTACTCACCTTGCACAACTGACATGTTCCCCCTGTTGACAAGTAACTCTATTTGCCCACCCCACCCCACACAGCCCAGGCACCCACCGTTCCGTCCTGTGCTTCTGTGAGATGGACTATTTCAGACCCTCCATACGAGTGGAATCGTGAAACTAGCACATGATCCAACAACCTCACCTCTGGGCATTTATCAAAAAGAATTGAGGTCAGGATCTTGAAGGGACACCGGCACCCCCGTGTTCACTGCAGCCTGGTCCGCAATAGCCAAGATGTGGGAGCAGCCTATGTGCCCGTTAACCGATGTATAAAGAAAATCTTATATATATAATGGAATATTATTCAGCCTTAAACAGGAAAACCATCCTTCCATATGAGACAGCATGGGTGACCCTGGAGGACGTTGTGCTGAGTGAAGTAAGCCAATCACAGAGGACATACCTTTCTTCTCTTGTTTCTTATAATTGCACTGAGATAGTCAGATCAACTCTGGAGCCAAGAACCATGGTGCGGGTCCCCAGTTGTACCGCATGTCAGCTGTTACCTGGTTTCCTGCAGACTTCCCGAGCCCCGAGTCCCCTCACCCGAGCACAGGGTACGATACAGCCACACGCCTCATGCACGGGGTGGGAGGACAAAGCAGGACAGCGTGTGAGGCTGTGCGTTCGAGCCACCGACGGGGCCTGGGCTGGAACCACCATCGTGCTCATATCCCCGCCCTGCCAGCTGGAGGGCTCCTGCGGGAACCTGAGCCTTGGAGCCGGGCCTTCCTCGGGATGGTCTCCAGGCCCCGACGCGGCTGGCTCTGGGGCCGCCCAGCCCACTCTCCTGGCGCCATGAGCCTTCCCTCTGCTGCTCGGGAGCCTGGGGGATGCGAGTCTCTGGTCTCAGCTTAACGGGTCCCCTGGTTTTGCCGTGTCAGGCTGCTCAATTAGCAGCAAATCAAGATGTTCTGATGGAGCTGCCTCACATCGGGCCAGCCAGACCCCCCGCCTCCCCGCCAAGCCGGCAGATCGGGCCTGGCTGGGCCACCAGCTCCCCGTCCGCCCACAGGCCTCCTTGTTGGGTGCCAGTCTCTCACCTGAATTCTCCAAGTCCTGTTTACCTCTGGCTGCCGTCCTGCGGGCTGTCAGCACCTGTCCCGGCTCAGCTGTGCCTGCCCGCGGGCTCCCTCTCATTAGCAGGGGCACCTGCCAGCTGGCGGATGCGGCGTGGGGAGCCCTGCCTCCCTCCAGAGCGCCCCTCCCGTCCTGCCCTAGGGCCCCTGCCCCCGCATCTCTGGCCTGGGACTGGGTCTCGGACCCTCTGCGCTGCCCGCCTGCGCTCTCCCAAGGCTCACGGGGGCTCTGGCAGCTGGGTTTCCCCTGGCGACTTTGGAGGAGACAATGCACTACCTCAAGCACGGCCTGAGCCCGGAGCCGTCTTCTGAGTCTATTCTGGCGAAGAGCGTAGCGCAGGTGAACGGCAGCGCCCGGGGGGGCGCGGTGCTCCAGCCAGCGGCTGAGCCACCGCGGACACGCGGAGCCTGGCGAGCGCGCGCGCACGGAAGCTCTTCCGTCTTTAGCCAGAGACTCGGGCTGCTCGCCTTCCCTTCCAGACCCCTACCCTTTGTCACCTTTGCACCCTGCTGTAAATGCCAGGGGTGCTGGGGGCGGGGGAGCACCTGGGGCGGGAGAGAAGGACCAGGGCATTACTCACCCCTGTGCTGGGGCTACCCGGCCTGGTGGCCCCTCGGGGCCCCGCCCTGGGCCATGCTGGGGAACAAAGCAGAGCACCCAGGAGGCGGGGGTCCAGCAGGGAGGCAAGCCTCGTGCACAAGACAGAACCAGCGCAGGTGGCATGCATCTCAGCCGGGAGGGGGGCGGGATGCGGACCTGGTCCTAAGGCCAAGGAGTTAAAGGAGGGCCAGCAGAGGGCAGAGGCCTTGCCTCTGTTAGACCTTGGAATAAACCAGGTTCAGTCCCTAACTGCCTTTCCCTGGGGTGGCCTTCCACAAGAGGGCTGCTCTGGAAATACTGACTTCGTTAACATGAGTCCTTGGGAAACATGGCTGGGAAGGTGAGAAAACTGCCCGTGCCTGGGAGGAGGGTCACCCGCACAGTTCCTGCTTCCCCTGAGGGTCAGATGTGCGGGTCCGTTCCTGCCTTCTAGGGGGTCACAGTGACTTGAAGCGAAGCCATTCCTCCCCCTTCTCCCACGTCTCTCTCCTCGTCCAACCTCAGATAGACTGGACATCCACGGGGGCTGCGGGCTGGGGGCCGGAAGGCTCGGTCTGCAGGCGCCACCGGCTCCCTTGCCCTCCCGGGGAAGGGGAGGGTCTCGGGGAGCTGCCGCTGCTTTAGCGGGGCCTCCCATGGGGAAGCCCTCTGCGCATCAGCCACGCAAACTCCTCTGTTGTGATAGTCCGTTACCGCTCCTCAGCACCTGCACAGCTTCCTGGGGCTGCTTCCTGGGGCTGTGGCCGGGACCCTGGTCTGTCTTCTCTTAGCAGACGTCCACAGAGGTGTGATTCCTCAAAAGGCAATTCGAGTTCATCTTCAGGCCAGTAAGATGCTGACCCACCCCAAGGACCCTATCACAAATGCCTGGAGGAGGACACCTCTTCTCGGCTGGAGCGAGGGCCAGCAAGGCGCCCGCCCTGAGCAGTCTGGGGGAAGTGGCTGGCGGTGGGGTGGAGCAGAGAAAGGACCAGAACCTGGAACGCGGTTATCATAGCTCGTGTCCACACCCCGTTCATCTCATCTCTGCCCTCCCCAGGCCTCGTCCACCCAGGCCAGGGGACACCTCCCTCCCCACCAGCCCTTCCCATGTCCGGGGCAGTGGCACAGGCTGACGGAAACGTACGTGGCCTCTTTTGCTTCATAACCTTGGACGTCTGTGGCTGTTTTATTTGACCACAATGACGCTAATCCCTTTCTACTCCAGTAGATTTATCTCCAGGAAGTGGTCGCCGCCCATAGGAGAGCTTAGGGGACAGGCGGGGAAGTGGACACAGGACATGCCCAGGATTGTGCAGGGCCCCAGACCACAGCAAATGAGCTAGACCTCTTCCCAGGAACTCTGAGCTCCTGGGAAGCCAGAAAGGACCCCCAAGGCATAGAAGTAAGACCAGAGCCCGAAACATTTTCAGAAAACAGTGTGGAGAAAAAAAGGCAGTGGTGGGTCCTGTCTTAAACAGTGACTTGATGGCTTTAAATTCAACTTTAAATTCATCCCATCTTCACCCCCAATACACCCACGTCTCGCTGGCTCTTCTTAAAGGGGTCGTGCGGGAACCACATTTTACAGCACATGAACGTCAGTAGGGTAGGACCTAAAGGCTAAACCTCTTCAGCCTTTTCTGGTTTTGAAATAACTTCTGGTGATTAGCTGTCAGACGAACATGACTGGGGAGGTAAACACGCACACACACCTCCCCCCATGCATGGCTGGGAGGTGGGGTCGCCTGCACGGCCACTGCTTCCTTCGAGGGTCAGACGGGGGCAAATTCCCTGAAGGGTCCCAGGCTGAGAGCAGCTGATGCGAGCAGAGAACCTGGCCTGTTCTAACCTGCACGAGCACTCCGCAGCGTGGAGCATCCCTGTACAGAGGCCGTGATGGGTCAGCGTTGTCCTGAGGGCAGGGGTGGATGCCTGGGCACAGGGGCCCCTGCACTGCGTTCCCCCTGAGCTGCCAGGTGGGCAGAGGTACCAGGATGGAGTCATCTCCCGGCAGCAGACCGCAGCATCCTGCCCCTGGCCCGCCCTGCTGGCTTCTGGAGCTCCTCCAAAGACAGCAGCAGGCACCGCTGGCTAATTGCTCTGAAATAGCCAGGCTCCATTTCAGGGTGCGGCTTGCTTTTGCTCTCGTTGCTGGCAAATGAATCCTCCTAGGGATTATAATAACCCTGTCCTGGCTGTGTTCCCCGGAATCTTGGCCTCTTTCCCTGGCACGCATCCCAAAAGGGATGGAAGTCTCTTAGTATTTATCCCCTTGAAGATTCCCCGTGCCGGCCTGGCTCCCAGCCACTCCGCACACAGACGGCCCTCTTCCTCCACTTCTCCCCGGAGCAGATCCCACCCTGGCTCCCCCAAGCCCACTGCCCTTGAGGCTGCTGCCTTCCTGCTGGGGCTGCCCCCTGCTCTCCTCCCACCCCCACCTCTCAGTCAACGTCTTCATCCCGGTGAGTGTTTTTCCCACCAATAAGCCTAAGGTACCAAGGGAAGAACGAGGGTGCTTTCTTTGCAACAAAGAGCAGGTGGAGAGACTGCTTCCTCGAAGGGCTGACTATCTTGGTCCTTCCTCCTAACAAGCACAAGGCTCTGAGATCAGCAGACGCAGGGACATCTTGGACCTGCCCCTGAGAACCTTGACGTGCCCTGATGGGTAGTGATACCGTGCTGGAGAGCAGAGGCGGGAGCAGTTCAAAGGCTCACCTGCTGTGTGATGCTACTGGCGGTCATTCTGTGTATCTGTCCCATCCCACCCCACCTGCCCACCTGCCTGAGCTCCTTGGAGACGGGACCAGATCACATTCTTTGCAGCTAATACCAGCAGCTCCTCATCCCTAGTCACCAAGGATGGCATCAGGGTAGGGAGTGCCTAGCACAGGCCTGGCACAGAGTTAAAAACTCTAACTCTAAAAGACACACACATTCTGTTGTTCACAGTAGCACTATTTACAATAGCCAAGACATGGAAGCATCTAAATGTCCATCAATAGATGACTGGATAAAGAAGCTGTGGTATATTTATACAATGGAATACTACTCAGCCATAAAAAGAATGAAATAATGCCATTTGCAGCAACATGGATGGACCTGGAGATGATCACACTAAGTGAAGGAAGCCAGACAGAGAAAAATACATGTGATATCACTTCTATGTGGAATCTAAAAAAAAACAAATGACCCAAATGGACTTATCTACAAAACAGAAACAGACTCACAGACATAGAAAACAAACTTATGGTTACCAAAGGGGAAAGAGGGTGGGAAGGGATAAACTAGGAGTTTGGAATTAGCAGATATAAAACTACTATATATAGGATAGATAAACAGCAAGGTCTTACTGTACAGCTCAGAGAACTATATTCAATATCTTATCATAGCCTACAATGGAAAAGAATATATATATATGTATAACTGAATCACTATGCTATGCAGAGAAACTAGCACAACGTTGTAAATCAACTATGCCTCAATTTAAAAAACCTCTCAGTAAGCCCCTGGTGCAGGCTGGCCGGCGACGGCCCGGCTTGCCCACTCCCAGCAGAGCCCTTTCACAGGGGGTCACTCAGAATGTGAGGCGGCCCAGTGGGGGAACATTTTTCTTTCACTCAGTCCTTGGCCACTAAGCACAGTGGGGACTGGGTGAGAGGGTTTGTGGCTGGGTGCTGGCAATGCCATCATTACTTCGGGAGACAACACTGAGTGGCTTGGGAGTGTCATTTTGGTAAAGGAAGGACAGCATCTTCTACTTAAGTCACTCCTACGAGTGCAGGCCGAGGCTCGGGAAGATGCCCCGCTGCTTGCCTCTGGGAAGCCCTCCTCCCAACAGAGCCCACACTTGGCACCTCCACGCAGACCTGCGATTACACACCGGCCACACGGGTCGGCGGGGCCGTCCCTTCCTTCCCGACTGTCCGCTCCTCGTTGCTCTCCACTCTGTAACCCAGGCCTGTGGCCTCCCTGACAACGACGCTGGGACATTGCCTGTGGGTACCTTTGCCAACTCAGTATTGGTTCTCCACGGCAACTGAGATACAATCATAATAAACAGCAGCAATTAAGGCAGCGTACAAGAGCTTGCAGAAAACCTTTATCTGGCTGAAAACTCCAACGAGTGGCGCTTTAACAGAAGAAGGGCTGTGGGCGCACCCAGAGGGAGTCTGTATGGGAAATGGAACTGTTTTCAAGCAGCAGTTGTGACTTCCCCACATTCAGAGCAAATCCGTGGCTGCACCAGCCAGACTCGCCCCGTGCAGTGGATTGCGGAGGCAGCTGGAAGACAGACAACCGGGCACACGCGGGAGCCTGGGACCGGGGCAGGGATTGTGTGGTTGAGTCAGACGTGTAGCCGGGAAGAAGGTGACTGCTGCTCGATCCCTCTCACGCAGGGTCAGGCGGACCCCCACGGGGCTGACTGAGGGCGGAGCCCCCAGGGGACGGCTCTCTGTGCTCCGGGTAAAGAGGGAAACTGCTCTTCCCGCTGGCCTCCCCGAGGAGGCCGTTCGGGGCAGGAAACACACACCTTTCCTGCCAGAGGAACACGGATGGGCAGAGGAACCTGCCAATTAGCAGCCTGAGCTACCTTCACCTCCGCAAGCCTTTCCCCACCTGTTAAAGGGATGGATACACCTGTTTCATTTATTCTGAGAAATAAACGAAGAAACAAATGGGAGGGACTTGTCACCACGTGTAGCACATAGTCGGTGCTAAGAGACGTTCGTAGCTTACAAGGCGTCTGCAAGTAAACCACCCCGGCTGGGCCGGGGGCCGGGGGCAGGAGGGGCCGGAGGAAGTGAGCTGGAGTCTGGGGTGACCCTGGACGTGGTCTTTCGCACCCCGCCTGGGGGCAGAGGCTAGCCCCGTGGCCGTGACTGCCGGGCTCTGCTCTGCGTCGCCATCTTCACTTCTCCCTTCAGGATCCAGTCTGCAGGCTGACGGTGGTGCTGCCAGAAGGGTACTTGGCACTTTCCAAAGGAGGAAGTGATCCCTGAGCCTTCAGCGAAGGCAAACTCTGCTGCTTGTTCAGTGACTCCTTGAAGAAAGATAAATAAGAACAAGAAATAGTCTTGTCTTCTGAAACAAGATGGCCCGTCCTCACCAGCTAAGCCCGTTTTCAGCAGCATGAAGCAGAAAGTTCAAAGGTCCCCAACCCACATGCCACGTTCTCCCTAAACCCTATGCCTTCTTTTCTCCCAGTGACTGAGAGGCCACCTGTCCTCACGTCTGCACGGGCTCAGCGTGCCCTGACCACAGGGGTAGAGGCAGCCCATCATCCATCATGCAGGCCTTGTCTCCTGCCCGTAGTGCGAGGGCCGATCCTGCACCATCACGGCCCTTCCTTCCTTAAGCCCCCAGGCCCTGGCCTGCTTACCTGCATGTGCTTCTCAAGAAGAAACAAGGAGAGTCCTCTGCGGCGATAAAAAGATATGAAAGATGAAGCTATTTCTGGGGGTGAAGACGGGCATTTGAAATCCAAGGCAGCATCGTTTAGTGCAAGAAATATCTCACCATTGCCTTTATGGGTTCTTGTGGCCATGATAAGCCAGCAGCCACTCCAGGAACAAATGATGCACTGATGTTGGAGCTGAAGGAACGAGCAGGGGGAGGTCCGTGCCCTGCGGTGTCCTCCTCTCAGTGTCGGCAGCAGGGACTGTCACTGCCTCACAGGTGTCACACCACTGGTGTCTTCCTGACGTCGGAACCAGATTTCAATTAGCTGAACAAATGTGTTTAGTGTTGCTACAGACCATCTCAAAGCCATTTGTGTTTGGCTTCATAATGCATTGTGGCAGGGAAGTGGGATGGGGGGGAGGTGGTGGTGGGGAGGTCTGAGTAGGAGAGACTGGCTGAAGATTTATCTTTCTAATTATGCTTTGCTTAGGGCTAATATTAAAATTAGTTTTAATTCCCTGAGCACACAGCAGCTCTGGAACACGCTGGGCATTGGGGAGGCTGGCCTAGGGTTTTAAATTTGTTTAGGAGAGACACACTGGGGGAATGGCGGCTCGGCTGTTAAAGTCCAGTTCTTCGGCCACCGGGCTGGCCCGAGACCTCCAAGTGTCCATCCCAGCCTGCCGTCCGCGTCATTCACACGAGGAGGCTGGGAGGGGACAGTCACGCTGCCCTGGACTTGCATGGCCACATGGCTTCAGCAGGGGCACCACACAGCTCTTTGTGATGGCTCTGGGGCAAAATAACCCTAGATATGGTAAATAGTGTGCAATTACTAGCTTAATGCCGAGCGGCATGTCTCCTTTGCCCCCAGTACCAGGATGTGTTGAGCTAATGACTTTTGCACCCGCTGAGCGTAATTAGTGAGTAATCTGCTTGGCTGTGTAATTATGGGTAAACACATGGTATTTACCAATAACTTCCTGCGAGGGAAGCACCAGTGAACACTAACAGGTAGCCATCCGAACTAAGACCAGGTAGAACGAGAGCTAGCCTGGACTTTGGCTTGAATCTAGACTCTAGTGGAAACTTTCTCGGAAGAATATCATTTACTTGGCGACCAAGCTCCCTGCCAAGAGTGCGCCCTCCTGGCTTTTAATCCAGCCTCGAACACCAACAGCCAGCATGCCAGGACATCGTGTTTGCGTATGAGGAACGGCCACGTCTAGGAAGCGGGAGAGCTCCGTGAGTCTGTATCCGGGACGCGGAGCGGGCCGCTCGCGCCTGGCCCCAGTCTCCTAATCTGTAAAATGGAGACAAGCCCCACGCGTGGGCTCCTTCTGTCTAGTGAGTGAAACGATTAACATGGGAGCAGGGCTAGAAATAGAAGAAGGTTCACATGCGAATGTTATTAAAACTATTATTCCAGCCTGGCTGACACTTTGGGAGCCTGGGACTCTTACAAGGGAAATTATAGGCGAGACAGACATGGTTAGACAGGGGCGGACCCCACCCCCACGTCGCTGCTCCAGCCCCAGGGGCGGGATCTAGAAAACCCTGAGCGCTAAGAAGAGGGTAGAGGCTGCTTGCCTTGCATCTCCCCCTCGCAGGCACCCAGACACACACACACGCACACACACGCACACAGTGTGCCACTCTTGCAAACTTCCTCATGCATAAGATATCACAAGTACTGATCTCAGGCAGGACGCAGAGGGCTTTATTCCAGGTCTGAAGACTCCCCAAATACGGCCAGTGTTTGACCTGAGCTTCCGGCAGAGCGTTTAAGGCATTTTGGCCACAGCCCCATCCCCACCCCGACGTCCGCACTTGCCCCGATCCTGGCCATAAAGTCTAAGCACCCAGGACGTGAACAGAAGGGGCGCCTGCCGGAAGCGGAAGGCGACTCCGGGAGCCTGGGATGAAACCACCGCTGCCACAGGCCATTCCTGTGTGCCAGGCTCCCCCGTTCCTCTCCCCCTCGACGCCGCCACCCCGACATTCGCCTCCCCCCTCACTCCGATCCCCTAGCTATATTCCTTCTGGGTGCCGGACTTGACCACCAGGCTTTCCAGGGTTGTCCCTGCAAGGCCAAGGGCCCCAACCCCAGTGAGCTAATCCCAGGGGCCCCGGAACGGGGGGCTTAAAGGGCCAGCTGTGGGTGGAGCCCAGGTCCCCCTTCACAGGGGCTGTGCCCTAACCAGGCTGGCTCACGACCCACCTGCACGGAGTTCACACGGCACCACTGCTGTTTCCGGGGGCTGATCCTGACACTACAGCTCAGTGACGGACGCAAAGCAGGTGAGCGAGCTCCGCCGCTCGCAGGGGAGACCGCGGGGCTCGGGGAGCCGTCTGCCTTGTTCACCGCGGGGATCAGGGTTCGGAGAGGCAACTGTTCTGTTTACCAACCCGCCCCGTCATGTCTGAAAAACTCTAGGAATTTCAGAGCAACATGTGCGAATTTTAAGGTTAAAAAGTAATCTGATGCCAAGGCCTCAGTGGGGCACCACAGGTGGCCAGAGTGCGACACCCACACCGGGTTTGCTGACTGGAGAGCAGGTCCCCTTGGAAGCCCTATTTTTCGCCGCTGCTGGGCAGCGCCTGTCCTCCTGGGACTAAAAAGTGGAAACACGTGACGCCCAGAAGTGGGGCTGCGCCTGGAACGAACACCTACTCCTTTTTGCCTTGATGTAAAATAGGATAACCTGCTGCTTATTTTTAGCTCCATTCCGTAAAAATCTCAAGATTGGTTTATACAGAAAAAAAATTGTGTTTTCAATTTTATCCCTAAATGATTGTGGGGAAGGACTGCTTTCTGCTTCCCTCATTTTCACCCTTTCCAGTTTCCGTAGAAACAGGGGAACCTCCCGTAGCAGTGTCCCCCTGGGTGAACCAGAGGATGAAGACGTTAGGTCTCACACCCCAGACCCTGACTCATCCCTGTGGTACTTAGAGATGGTGTGCAGCCAAAACTTTTCTCCCCATTTTGCAAACAGGAAGAGTAAGACATAAAGGACGTAAGAAGGAGCTCCCAGGGACCACCGGCCGGCTTCCTGAGAACGGCCCCCTGGAGCCAGTGTGCGGGCAGGAGTTCACTGCAGGAGCCCACGGGCAGAGCGCGGGGCAAGGAGATGAAGGTCAGGAAAGGGGAGGCATCTCCAGTCAACCCAAGCTCAAGGCCCTTCAAACTCCTTGCCAATGGAGGACACATCCATTCATCAAAGACCGTGGGTCCCAGCAAAGAGCTCCAGGTCTGGGAATTCCCACCACAGCAGGCACATCGGATTTCAGACATCTGCCCCGACGCAGGGATGCAGTCCTCACCGCCATCGTCCCTCCCACTTCCAAACATAGTACACACCTGCCCACAGACAGTGCCCTTCACCAGCCCCCCACCTCTAAGGGTCACCGACTGGACTTCTTCTGGGCCCTCTGCAGGGTTCAGTTGTCCCGGCAGTGATGCACGGTCCCTCTCGGGAGCCCAGGCACGGCCACGCGGGCAGCCCCTCCCAGCAGCTGCTCCCCTCTGCGCGGCCACGGTACTCTCCCCTCGAGAGCGCAAACTCAGAGCTGTCACAGCCCTGTCAACCAGATGGGAGGCCAGCCACAAAGCGCTTAATGCCTCCTGCGAGGACAGGGCCTTCGTCACATCAGGCTTTCCAAGAGCCTCTGTGGAGGGGTGGGTGGGGCCACGCTGTCACTGTGGTCACTGAAGGGGAAAGGGGCCTTCTTGTCCCCAGGCTCCGGTTGGTAACCAGCCCTCCCCCCTCCATCAACCCCTCCCCTCCAGTCCCTTCTGCTGTCACAGCCTGGCCGCTGCCGGCAGGCCACCGTGTGGTGATGGCGCAGCGTCTCCCGCGAGCCGACGTTCCAGATGGTTCCAGATGTCGGGAGCTCGCCCTCAGGTAGGGCCCTGCTGGATGTTTCTGGCTTTAACTCCTCAGCAGAGGTTTCCGTCCCGTCCCACAGTGACAGGTGCATTGCTCCGCGTTTGCTCCTGTGTTTCCCCGTCAGTGGCAATTATGGAAGGGCTGCTGGCTGCTTGTACGGCCCCACCAGTTCTGGTCCTGACACATCTCAGACGGAGAGGAGCCCAGAAGAATGGCGAAGCCCGGTGAGAGAGGGCTGGAGATGGCAGAGCAGCGCGGAGAGGGACAGACGTCCAGGCCTTATGGTGCTTGTACACTTGCAAGGACGGGTGGGGACCGGCAGATGTTTCCTGGGAGCACTTGTCAGCCCAGGCTTCCTGATCAGGTCTGGGAGGGGGCCTGCGGGGTGGCGGGGGTCCAGGCCCAGGTGTAGAGGATTGTGTCTGCTCAGCCCAAAGCTGCCACCCGCCTTGTCCACCTGCGACCTTGGGAGAGTCACTCCCCTTACCTGCTCCTACCTCCCCGGTTTTGAAATGAGGACAAGCAGCTTCCAGCCTCCAGAAAGGAGGGAAGAATGCCTGGCACATTGTGCATGCCCGGAGGACAGATCCCACCCGGAGCCCCGGGTCGCATGCTTCCCAGGGACCGGAGTGCATCTGGCTCGCCCATGAGTATTTCTTCTCTTACAGAAGAAAAGGCCTGTCAGACCCAGCAGGCCGCCCTCTGCAAAGCACAACCCCCTCCCCAGCCACCTTTTCTTTTTGTAATCTACAACAAATTCATAACACAAAGGTGCTTTTTTATTTCATTTTGTCGATAAACCTGGCAATGGAAATACCAATTTGAACAGCAATTTTCCCCCTGGTCTGAGCTGAAATTGGCTCTGGATGAATTGGTTCTCAGCTTCTACGTGTCAATTCTCTCCCGACCCCTCGCTCCTACAGACAGTCGTGGGACGTCCCCTGCTTCTGGTCCACTTCTCTGCTCAAACCTTTGGTTCCTGGAAATGACACCCATTTCATGGCACTGATGCCAACACCTTCTGCTCCAAAGCCCAGTCACAAACAGTACACTGCTCCCAGGGACAGTGGGAAGATTGGGGACCACAGAGCCAGTGGTGGGAGGAGGGGTAGCCCATCCAGGCAGGGTGGCACTGGGACTTAGAAGACAGATGTCCTGAGGCGCAACCTAGGCTGTCCCACTGTCACACACTGACTTCTGGAAACACTGCTCAGATCCCAGCCAAGCCCTGAGACCCAGTGACAGGTTTAGGTTCTGGTAGAGTCTAAACAATTCTGAGACTGACACCCTCCTATAATAGGGTTGCCAGATTTAGCAAATAAAAAGATAACACGTAATTTTACTATATGTATGTTCCAGATTTCTTATGGGATATACTTATACTAAAACAGCATTCACTGTTTGTCTGAAATTCACGTTTAACTGCATCCCTATACAAAAGAGCTTTTGCTGACCTGTGACTTTAGGACAAAAAGGGAGTGGCTCATTCAACAGTCCTGCTCCTCCCTCACATGATTATAAATCAGCCCACGTGTTTGCAGCCAACTGTCCATCATGACGCTAGATCTGAGCTGCCAAGGTGGTCCAGGCTTTAGAGGGATGGATGGAACGTCCAGCCCCAGCCCTGCCATCCAGCAGCTATGCAGTCAGTGAGTTAATTTTGTTAAGCCTTAATTTACTCATCTGTAAAATGTGGACAATAGTATCTACTTCAAAAAGGTATTACAAGGATTAGACAGTATGTGTATAAACAACGCAGTGTCTCACACAGCGAGGGCTCAGCGAGCTACTATCCCTGGTTTTCAAAGTTTCTGTACATGAAATCGAGTTGCAAACATTAGGGTCACATGGAAACAGGTAAAGCGGCACTGACGGGTTTTCTCAGGCATCATGTTTAATTTTAATACCTGTGAAGTGTGCTGTTGTTATTCCACGTGATAGACGGAGTTGGAGTAACTTTACAGAGCACACTGCAATTAAAGGCAGAGCTGAGCGTCTGAACAGCAGTGCTCTGGCACCGGGGATACGTCTGTGTTTTTCTAACTGTGTATCAGCGGTCTGCTCTCTGCCCTCAAGTAGATGACTATTTTACTGGGTGGTGTAACGAATACGAAGTCATTTCCTGGGCCAAAGTACGTGACACTGCCTCTGCTCCATAAACTCAGCTCTGGAAGTCTGGCCCTTTTCCTTAATTTCCTTGGCATTGGGCGGGGAGCAGGGTGAGGGTCTAAGAACACCGCCCACATACAAGTTGTCCATTATAGGTCCCCAGGATAGGTGTGCGGTCCAGTCTGACCCAGCTTAGGGAGAGAGTCTGGATTCTCCCCTTAATTCCATAGGACTTCAGCTGTCTCAACTGGCCAGAACTCTCTCTTAGCTTCCAGTCCCTAAGAAATTCACTCTTCACAGTTTTCTAAACACAATCCTTGGGTTGAGATGAAAATCACAGGCAACCCCAGGCAC
This sequence comes from Camelus bactrianus, assembly GCF_048773025.1. Lineage (NCBI taxonomy): Eukaryota > Metazoa > Chordata > Mammalia > Artiodactyla > Camelidae > Camelus > Camelus bactrianus. The sequence continues at coordinate 22,597,800 of NC_133571.1, read as the reverse complement.
CCTGAGCTGGCTGAAGCCTTCTCTCCTCCGAGGGTCTAAATCTCCCCGCCGGGTCGGAAATCAGACCCACTGCTCCAGTTCCTCTGCTGTGACCCAGGACGGCACCTCCCCCTCAGGAGGGGCATGTGGGAAAACGCACGCGTCAGAGCCCTGGGGGGCTGTACTCCCAGCATGGGGGTGGCCACTCCATTCCCAAGGCGGGAGGGCGGCGCAGCGGTGATGGTGGATGCATTCAGCGATGTCCCCAATCTGGCAAGCACTTCTAGGAACAACGCCAATTCTGTAGCTTCTAGACGTTGTTAAGGTCCTATTTTGGCTCTTCTTCCCATTTTAAAACTCCCCCAGCAGCACCAATGGGTGAATGACACATTCATGCACAAAAGGGACAAGTGGCACGGCACGAGAAAGCCCGACGTCCTGGAGGAACACTACACTCGGCTGACGGACACCCACGTCCAAAGCCAGCGACAGCACTGCCCTAGCCGTAGCCACCCAGGACGTTCTCCGGAATTCTGCCGCCCCCTTTGAATAATCTAAAACACTCCAGGTTGATCCGCTGTCCTTTCCCAGCCCTGCTTCTAACCAATTCTCTCTCACACTCTCCTGTCCCCCAGAGAAATCAGATGCCAGTTTACCCTCGTCTCCCCCATTTTCTGCCGCCTCTCTCTCCTCCCCGGCTCGTCACTAACCAGCTCGTGCAAGCATCCACGGGCACCCTCAGTGCGTGTTTGAGATTCCCGGTTTGCAGCACGCAGTGGTCCCTCACATTCATCAAACACCCAGGCAATAAGGAAGAACACTGTTAGCTGCAAGGACACCGAGTAGAATATTTAAGGCAATTAGAGAACACTTCGAGCCAGTCGTACGACTAATGACCGACGTGTTTGTGTGCGGCTCCATGGGCACAAAGCCCGCAACCACCTGCATCCCGCGCGGCCCTCGCAGGAAGACGCGATGGGGCCCGACAGAGCGGAGGGCGGCACGGGGAGCGCAGGGATGCGGCGGTCACCGTCACGCAGCCAGGTCTCAGCTGCAACTTGGGCAGCTAGCGTGTTGTGTTCCTTGGCCAGTACCGTGCAGCCTCAGTTTTCTCAGCTCGAAAATGGGGTGAGAAAACCCAAGGTGCGAGTGTTAGAGGTAACTGGTAATCACGCATACAGAGAGCCTCCTCGTGGCTGCTGAGTTATCATTGTCCTCATTTCATGTGTAAGGAAACAGAAGCCCAGCGAACGTTACAAGTTTATTCAAGGCTACCCAGCGACCAAGTGGCAGAGCTGGGATTCAAACCCATCTTTTGTGAATTCAGGCCTCTGTTGGGCCCATCACATCATGACTAGAACATTTGGCTCAGTGCTTCTCAGGACCTAACGTGCAAGCTAGTCACCTAGTAGGACCTTGTTAAAATGTAGACCTTGACTTAGCATGAGGTTCCCTGAGATTCTGTGTTTCTTACAAGCTCCAAGGTGATCCTTACCCTGCTGGTCTGGACTTTGAGTAGCAAAGATGTAAACTATAAGTATCACCCAGAATTTAGGATGATCCCAATGCGAGGCAGTTGACTCATTAAGAACTGAGGCTTTTAGTGATAAGAACAGAATGCAAAGGGTCATGGCCGTGTGCTGGGGGAGCTGAGAGGTGACAACGTGCACTGGGTAGCGTCAGGTGCCGCGGATGCAAAGATGAACCAGATCTGCTTGGAGGCACTTACGTAAATGAATCACAGCAAATGGCCTGATGCAGACGAGGTGGTAGGCAGACCCACACGGTAAGAGAGGAAGGCCGGACACGCACTTGCAACAGGTCCAGTCGGGACAGATCAGGGAGAACCCAGAGAGATTCTAGAGGAGTGTGACTCAGACTCAAGTCATGGGGAGCCACTGGAGGGTTAAAAACCAGGAGGCAGCTTTAAATCTGGATTGAAGTAGACAGAAACAAGGACACCAACCCCAAGGCTGTTACAGAAAGCAGAGCTGAGCTGACGTGGACTTCGGCTCTGGTAGAAACTGTGGAAATGAAAACGAAAGAGAAATGCAGGCGACACTGCGGAAACCGCACTGAAGGGAACACTGGGCCCTGGGCTGCATCACACATGGCTCTTCCTCCCGTTGGCTCTCTGACTGTGGTCCTCTCTGGGCTTCCATCTCTCCATCTGTGAAATGCAGATCATCTATTTCAGGGGCCACTGTGAGAACTAAATAAGATAATGCATGTGGATGCCCTGTGAAACGCTCTAGCACGATATAAATTAAGGAGCTGTTATTGTTCCGTTTCTCACGCCGTACCTGACACATTATCACTGAATTCAGCTATGAAAGACCAGAACCTGATGAATGCTTGGATATGAAGAAAGAAGAGGAAGAAATCACCGAAGGTGATCTCGAGATGCCCAGAGTACTAGAATAAGGAAGTAAGTGCGCGGCACCTGGTGGAAATGGGAGGGACGGGGAACCCACGGGAGACTGCGACATGTGAGGTATTCGTGGATCTCACGAGAGACTTGGCCCTGCTGAGTCTGAGTCCCAGAAGCAGGACATTTCTTTGACTCTCAAAACATGGGACTCCCAATAGTTGCAATGAAAAACCTTCACTTAATTTTTATCACCCGAATTACCACCCATGGCCACTTGGTGACCAACAGGATGGCCTCAGGCAAGGTTTGGCTGGGCATCCTTCTCCTCATCTATAAAATGGGCACACAAGTAACAGTGATCTAACAGGGACACCAGGAAACCACCATTAATAAAAGCGCCTCACTCAGTGCCCGGCATGTCCTGGGTTCTCAATAACCCGCCACCCACCCCCTGACCGGCCAGTCTTCATCAACTTTGTCATCATCGCCATTACTATGGCAACATTTAAAACAGAGAGACTTGGAAGCAACACAAGTCCCAATCAAAACACACAGAGCACGAAAGCTAAGGGGACCCAAGGCGTCATGGGTCCAAGTCTTCCCTGCCCAGCATACGTCCACCATTTTGCGAAGGAGCATAATAATGAACACCCACGTACTCCTCACCTAGACACACGAATATTAACACTTCCCCCATTCTCTCTCTCCTTACCCCCTCTTTTTTGTTCTCCCTCATATAAAAAATAATTTGTAAATTAACTGTAGACATCATGACTCTCCATTCTTAAATACTTCAAACATGTGTCTCCCCAAAATAAAGACATTGTATGTAGTCCCTAAGAAAATTAATTCACTAATGTCACCAGCATACACAGTCCATATTTAAGATGTATCCTCCACAGGGAACTATGTTCAATGTCTTGTAATAAACTATCATGGAGAAGAAGCAGAAACAAGGAATACAGAGGTACACATGTGTATGTGTAAGTGAATCATTTTGCTGTAATCTGAAACTAACACAATATTGTCAATTAACTATACTTTAATACAACAAAAACAAACAAAAAAAAGATGCAGCCTCTTTTTTCAGGTCAAGGGTAGGGCACTTTAAATCTGGTGCTCGGGAAAAGAAACATTTAAAGCACTGTTGCGTAGGAGCCGGCTGCCCATCCAGCAGAACAGGTAGTTCCGCAGCAGCGTGAGCTGTCCGTCAGGACGCTGGTGGCGCCAAGTAGGCCGCAGCAGAGAGTCTACTGTGTGGTCTCTGCTACAAATCTGCACATTCTGAGCTTCAAATGCTACAAGTCACGGCTTCTTTTTCCCTGGAGAGCTGGATGTGAAACACTTACTAGCACAGCTCTGCATTTAAACAAAACCTAAGTGGCAGGAAGACAGCGACGGGCAGACCCAGGAGACGATGTTCCAGGCATGAGTGCAGAGTTCCTACATGCATGTCTGCGGGACGCTAGGAAGGTTGGGCTTTGGTGACACGGTGGGAGGGACACAGGCTGAGGGTGGAGGCAGCGATCACGTAGGGCCATATGTTTTTATTTTGAACACCATGGGAAGTCACTGGAGGATCTTAAGCATAAGGATAGCATCGTTTGAATTATGTTTGAACCTTGGTTGTTAGAGAATGGACTGGAGAAAAGGAAGAGTGACAGTAAAGAACTCTGCTAAGAATTTAACGTCTTGTGCTGGGTTTTTTAAAATTATTTTTTATTTGTTTAGAGGGGAGGTAATTAGGTTTGCTTATTTATTTATTTGTTTGTTTATTTATTTAATGGAGGTACTGGGGATTGAACCCAGGACCTTGTGCATGCTAAGCATGCTCTCTGCCGCTGAGCTTTCCCCTCCCTGCAAGAATGTAATGTTTATGGAGCTGTGTATGCACAAGGTCCGTCCGTCACTGCAACACTGTGCGATGGCGAAATACCGGGGAAAGCGTAAATGTCTATCAATAGCAAAGAAAGAAAATTGGTGAGGGTCTATCCATATAGTGGAACTGCTCAAAGGTTGTTTAAAAAAAATAAAGCCTCTACCGACCATTAACAAGTTATCCCCAAGATAGATTATTAAACAACAAAAAGAGCTGATACAAACCAGATTGTAAAGGATATGGCTTTTTGTGCAAAATGGGGGAGTGGGGCCCAAGTTATGCCTTGTTGTATTTGCGTGTGTAAACATTGCAGAATAGCTGGAAGGGACTCTAAGACGCTAGTCGAGGATGCGCACCCAACTGCCATTTCTGGGGGTCAGAAATCAACAAAAATTGGCAATTGCATATGGTTTGGCCCAAGTTGTTATTTCTTTTTTGTTTTAATTTGAGGTTTGCTAGAGGAGGGAGACTGGACGTGGTACAGAATCATGAGGCACACTTTTACTGCCCTTTTACGCTTTATTAGACCATGAGGAAATGTTCTTTTATTCCTTGTTTTAAAATTAGGTAGATAAATGATTGATAGGAGATGAGAGAGCAGGAGAGGGGTGAGAGGCGCTCACGGAAGGTCCAATAAAAGTTTACAGTGGCTGAGCCCAGAGTGGTGGCAGGAGGAGGGAAGAGGAGACGGACTGGGAACACATTTCTGAGACAGAGTTGATAGGAGTCGCTGTCAGATTTGCTGTTTGGGGTGATGCAGTGACGGAGAACAAGGAAGCAAGGAGACGTCCTCACTTAAGTCAGCAAATGCAGTTTCCTGGGCAATTAAATCAGTGGCGGTCCCTGCTAATGAGGTGACGACTGGGGAAGGAGCAGGCTTGGTGGGGAGAATGCAAGTGCTGGGAAACGTTCTGCTGGAGAGGCCGGTGGATCATTATGTGGGTGTGTCCATTAGGAACCAAGACAGAGACATCTGAGGTTCAGGAGAGACGTTAGGGCTTTGAGCTCTGAAGTCAAGAGTATTCCCAATGGTCAGAAGGAAAGAAAGGTATTTTTTAAGGGGATTCTAGGAAACCTCAAGGCTCTTTCTTTTCCCTTTGTCCTGGAATATCACAGAGGTTGCACGAAAGAAACTCAAACAGAACGTCAGGGAGAAATGAGTCACCAAGAAGATCAGAACAAGTTTCCTCACATCTCAACGCCCTGGTGCCCTCATGTTATGTGTTCTCCAGTCCATGTGAGCACACAAACCTCATCGAGGAAGCTGGGAGAAAAGGCGTCTCCAGGGCAGCCCCATCAGACGGGGCCAATCGCAGCTCTGCTCCGACGGCAGGTAGCTTTCCCTGAGTGTCAGACGAGGCGCATCTTCCCACAGCTTCAGTGGGAGGTGCGGGGGCACAGAGCAAGTTCAAACGGGGGCAGAGCTGAGACGATTCTCTTTCCCCCTCCAACTAGCTAATCCAACTGTAAAAGAAAAATAATAACTCAAAGAGAAACAGAGTTCAGTGATTGAAGAAGGTATAAACTGACCTGGTTGTACATAGGACTGGGGATAAAAGTGTCAGGGACCAAAAACAAGATAAATGGAAACATGATCAAAATAAAAACTTCGGTGAGATCTAAGGGACAGGATTCTCTGCCTGGGATTCAGGCTCAGTACTCAGCAGGGTTTGAAGTGAGCTTGGCAATGGGGATGGAGCTGCCTTTGTAGGTTTGCAGAAGGAGCAGGGAAAAAAATACCAACCTAGGCTCTGAACACACGGCACACACTCATCTTCAGAGAAGCTGGTCCCCGGGCACTTCTGGCAAGGGTTGAGCTGATAGCCCGGCATCCTCGCTCGAGTCTAAAAATGGATAATTAAATTCTGTTGCTCTAATGAAATATCCCCCTGTCGTTTGTGCTGCAGAGGGCGTCCATGGCGCCTTCGGGGGGATGGAGAGGGAGTCACCCTAAGCAGGAGATCATCCACACGGCCCGGAACCAAACAAAGATGTGCCGCTGACTGATGAGGGTGAGCCCGGAGGGACTCGGCCAGAAACGAAGGACTGAAACTGAACAGTATTAGATCAAAACGTCCAGGATTTTCCTCACTCAACAAAATCCTTTTTTTTTTTCCCCAAATTGCCAAATGTGTGCCTTGTTTGGGGTTACAAACATCTGGTCTTAGGTCACTCTGGAGAGAAATACACATAGATTGGTAGGCTAACAGCTCTCTTGTCTACTCAGAAATCTTCCAGAAGAAGAGGCTGTGACGCTTTATGTACATAAATGCACACCTTGTTCTTAGACTGACTGCTGCTATTATTAGAGCCATGAGTGACAAGGAGGGAAGGTGGCATTAAACTCAAGCAAAATTTTAAGCAGACATAGATGTATTAATATACATCTGTGGGTTCGCGTTGAAAACCCCAAAGCTTGATGCACTGAAGATTCTTCCGGAAAAAGGAAGAAAGTGTTAACTCCTATTTCCTCTTTGGGTATCAAGAGATCATGAAGGCCCTCAAGACTGCCTGGCGCTCTGAGATGGTTCTGCCTGATCAGCGGGGCAGCGTGGGCCCAGGGAATTCCGGTCTTACCATCTGTGCTATGTTCTCATTCTCCTTCTAACAGTGGGGACTTGCCACTGACCCTTGCTGGGAGGTTGCAAAAAAACAAAATAAAATAATTTTAAAAAAACCCTTGGGGATCCAAAGAGATACCAAAAACTCTGCATTAATATGATAAACCTGAGACAAGAGCGAGGGGTAGGTGGGGGAGGAACGAGTTAAGGGAGCCGCCCTGACGGTGAAACGCATTGCTACCTACTTGTTCATGCGCTCCTGGCTTTTCAGTTGATGAACTTTTCACACCAGAAGCGGGGAAATTAATCATCTTTTCCTCTCTGTATGTCTTCTTCTGTCTCCTCTGCTGTCTCACCGAACTGTTCCGCACTCAATATGGACAAAGACGCTGTTATTTCAACTCTCTCTGCAAAGCTCGGGTGTCCTTACCTGACTCTGAAACGCCTCCTCACCTCACCCAGCACAGCCTGCCTCTCGCTGCCAAGCAGCTCCTCAAGCAGACATGAACGGGGAGGGTCCTTCTTTTGTGATGTTCGTGCAATACTGAAGTCTCGCCTCTTGCTGGGTCACACCGGCAAAAATGTCTCAGTTTCCCTTTCTGCACTCAACAGCCTCGCCTCTCCTCACTCAGGCACCTAGAAGAAGACCCGAGTGTCCAAAGTTGTTGGTGACAGCTCTGACCAGACCTTGCGAAGGCCCTGGAAAGTGTCTAACTTCATCTAGAAAGCAGAAACCTCCCCACAAAAAGTGTCCCAGCTCTGTCTGTGTGATTAACCAAAAATCAGAGAGGGGGCAGTTGTTGGGTGCCTCTGGTTTATGATGAGTTCGTGACGTACAGACTGAACTCCCGGAAGGCTCCATGAATGCAGTGATTACTGCCCGGCGTTTCCACTTCACGTAGACACGCTCTCCTCTCCCGTGAGACAGTCCACTTACACGTCTTCTGAATCATCCAGACAATTTAAGGCCATTTGAATGCTAAGCTAACTAACGCCTGGACATCAACTCTCGGGTTTAGCAAGCATTTACTTGCAGCTGTGTGGACGTGAACTCCTGTGTGACAGACTGACAAAGGCAGAGACGCAGCCGGACACATGCACTGGGAGACGAGTCCGTGTCTCAAGAACTTAAAGCCTATTACCAAAATAGGTGCGCGGCGGCGCCGGTATAAATATCGTGCTTAACACCTTTTGAGTCTTTTTACTCTGAAGCGTCCAACCTATTAGGGAACAAAGAAAGGGCGCCTTTTCAATCTCGCTCACTTCAGCCTCCTCCGAGACGGACGCGCCCCCTCCGCGGCGCAGCCCCACATAAAAGCCCGGCAGCGTGCTGCTGCAAATCTGCTTTTGTGTGGACGTGTGAGCCAGGCCTGGGCTGGGCTTCACTATCCTCTTTTTATTTTTTTAACTTAAAATAAAAGCGTCGTCTCCAGCAGACGCAGAGGATTCGCTTTGTAAATAACACGAATCCACCTTCCTTGAGAGAAGCCTCTTGGGACTCCTGGGGCCCACGGTCACCACTCTGGCTGAGGGTCTGAGGCCCCAGCTCACGGAGACGCTTCCTTGGGCAGGAGGAGATCCGGGCCACAGCCAGGATCTCTGGACCACAAGGTTTGCTCTGGTGAGGCCACTGCTGGCCCTGACTCTGCAGGGGCAGGTCCCAGAAATGCCAGGGGAAAAGAGCTGTCTCCACATTTTGAGTCGATCATGTGGTCCCCACCAAAACATATTTAGAAAGTCTGAGTTTTATTTTAAAGTCGCTGTTAGAAACTGTGTTTCACTGATACGATATTTGCACTTCTCAAGCTGTGCCTGCTTAAAAACAGCCTTTCCACCAGTTGAAGGATCCAAATTACATTTTAATCAACACTAATTTAATTAAAATTAAGGGTGGCGCAGTAGAAGGAACAATGAAGGAGAGTTCAATGGTTTGGGGTCGTTGGCTGTGTGATTTCAGCAGGGCAGTTAGTGTCTCTGATTCCTAAAATGAGAAGTTATTACCAGATAACCTGAGTGGTCCCGTCTGACGCTGTCTGGTTCTCTGGGACGGTGGGTCTATGACCTGTGGGCGCTATTACAAAGGAGAGGGGCTGCTAGTCTTTGCCTGGGTCTTACCTGACTCAGGGTCGTAGTGCTTGGATCCCTGACAGATGAGTCCAGAAATTGCTTCTTTCTCAGAAAGCTGTCTGATTCAGAACAGAAATTCAGAAGACTTAACTCTAAGTTGACACTGAAGACCTTCCATCCAGCAATAACTGAACACCTTAAAGAACTCCACTCGGACTGAAGCGGCGGACTAGCACTCCAGTGCCCTCTAAGAAGCAACTGAAGCACAAGCGCAGAACTGTGAGAAGGAGCAAAACCAGCGGCAGGAGCTGCGGGAAGAGGAGCCCGGAGACGGGAGAGTCACTGACGAACACGTCGTGGAGACGGAAGGCCTGCTGAGAAATGGAGCAGGTACAAAAGGCTGCTGCCTACAAGGGCCCAACAGGTCAGGTGGGGTCCAGCCACCGCCCCAGGGAGGCCTACACGGTTTGGGGCTGGCAGTGAGCAGGCCTAGCTGAGGGAGGGAATGAAAAGTCAAACTGAAAACAAAGAAAAAAAAATGTTTGCTCAAGAAGTTGAACAAATTGTGGAGAGTTAAGGCTTTTAGTTAAGTAGGTTTGTGCTCTGTGGTTCTGCCTCACAGTGCCCAGAGCCCACGGTCAGAATTCCCAATAATTTTTTTCCAGCGTATTAAGAAGTAAACAAGGATCGCTTGGAATATGTGAACCAGAGCAGAAAAGGAAAGGCTTAGATGAACAGAAGACTAAAACAGAACCCTGGAAGAAAAAGACATGATTGTGAAAACAGAAAAGAACTTTCATCATCATCATCATCATCTCCATCACCATCATCATCACCACCACCACCATCATCATCACATTCAGCATCACCATCATCATTATCCCATCATCATTATCACCACCATCATCATCACCATCATCATCACCATCACCACCACCATCATCATCACCACCATCATCATCATTATCACCTCAGAAAGATGCAAGAAGACACTTTCTCCATTATGAAAAAAAAAATCATTGGAGCATAAGAATGAGCTCGTTAATATTAAATATACAAGTGACAAATTTTAAGTGCTATAACTAGAAAGCAAAATTAAGAAAGCCTCCCCGATATAAGGAAAAGTTAAAGAAAGGAAATTATGAGGGAAAGCCAAGAGCTGAGGAGGAATGATCCAAAAGATCTGATGTCCAGCTAATGTGAGCCCTAGACAGAAAAAAACAGAGTAAGTAGAAGGAAAGAATTGTCAATGAAATAATACATGAGAATTTCCAGAGCTGAAAGACATGAGTTTTTTTAGATTAAAAGAAAAAGATCTACATCTAGACATGTTATCATTGATAAAGAGACAATTCCAGAAGCTTCTAAGGGATAAAAAAATTAGCCAAAAACAAAAGACCAAAAAAAAAAAACCCAAAAAACAAAAAAAAAAACCCTGCTCTAAGTGGATTCCAAATAGAAGATTCTAAAAGCTTCCAGAGGGTCATAAAAAGAGTTGCCTACCAAGGTGAAATACAGTTTCAGAGGAAATATAATTTTAATCCAAAATTTTACACTCACCTGCACAATCAATCAACTGTAAGGGTAGAATAACATGACTTTTTAAATGTAAGCACTAAACAATTTTACTTCTAAATCAACCTTTTGGGGGAAATTCTTTTAAAATGTACTCCGTCACCCAGAAGAGGAAAATGCATAATCCAAGAAACGAGGGGTTTCATTTAAGAGAACAAATAAGGACATTTCATGACAGCTGCTGTGGGTGAAGCCAAAAAATCACCCATAGAGATTGGAGGTCCAGGATGGAGGCTCAGGATGTAGGTGAGCAGGGAAAACGGGGACTCGGGAGGGCAGGTGGGGTCACTGAGAGTGTGGAAAGTAACTGAGGGCATGAGAAAGGCAATGGTCCAAGACGGGGTCCTCGATTCCTCATGAAGACACACGGCATGAGAAATTCACGTTCCAAAGAAGCAGCAATATGAAACGAGGTATGATTTTAAGCAAATGATGGGGTCTGAGGAAAGAGCGTCTCCTGGACTCCGAATCTCCTAGAGGGGGCTCCCAGAGAGAGGGAAATTCAGTCCCAGCCCGCTCCTGGGCCACAGATTGAATCATATTTTTCATGGTCACAATAATGCAAATGCACTTTATTAGTTTTCAACTTCTAAAGAGAACCTGTGGCTGAAACCCAGAAGCCTTGTTTGGGCTGCAGACCAGAATGTAAATGATGGATCAGGCTTGTCAAGGGTAATTTTTTAAAACAACAGTGAAAGTTTCAAATATTGAGAGATGTGTGTGTGTGAGAGGGGAGTATTAAACGTCTAAATTTTCACTATTCGTATAAGAAGTAAATGAATATTGACTAAAACTGATGAATCAAGAAATAGAATTCTACAGACGCACAGACATAGAAAACAAACTCATGGTTACCGGGGGGAAGGGGGTGCGGAGGGATAAACTGGGAGTTCAAGAATTGCAGATACTAACGACTGTATATAAAGTAGATAAACAACAAGTTTCTAGCACAGGGAACTATATTCAATATCCTGTAGTAACCTATAATGAAAAAGAGTATGAAAAGGAATATATGTGTGTACATGTGTGACTGAAACATGCTGTGCACCAGAAATTGACATAACAGTGTACACTGTGTATACTTCAATAAAAAAATTAATTAAGTTATATTCAAATTTTTTTAAGTGAAAGGAAAAAAAAAAAAGAAATCGAGTTTTAGACATGCTCCCTCGCCGTTGTTAGGCCCTGAGTAGAACATGGCCTCAACCTCAGTGTCACGTGACAATCACTGCGGGAGGTGGGGGTGGGGGGGCTGCAGCGAGCACTGATGTCTGGTCCCATCCCAGAGACGCTGCTGTCACTCCCACGGGGTGAGGCTGGGGCGCTGAGATTTTCTCGATCCCCAGGTGATCAGAGTGTGTAGTCAAGGCTGAGCGTGGGTGCCCTGAAAGGACCTCAGTTGGACTGGGAATGTCGGGGGGCGCTGGGTGGGGTGCAGGGACAGTTTATTTGCACCATCAGCCCTCGATACGTTTGAGTTACCTCCATGTGCCTATATCATCTGGATGGAAACTGAGTTTACCACTTTAAGTGGCCTTGATGGCAGGGAACATCTCTGAGGGACAGAACCCAGGTGACGGACAGATCGTGGTCCAGAGGGTGGCAGCCTCCAGGCTGTCCTCAGCTGTCCCCTCACCCTTCCTTCCTTGCTTTAGAGAAGCACCGGGGCTCCGGGGCCTGAGAGACAGGGTCCCTCGGGTTAAGGGACAAGCTGGAGCAGGGGTCGGACCGGTCGGTGCCAGCAGGCTCTATCCGCTGTGTCTCTCCCACTGTTACACCGCCTCCCTCTCCCCTTTCCACCCTGGCGCTGCGGGTCTGCTCTGCCGGCCCTTCCTCCCCCGCCTCTTCCCGGCTCGCTCAGCTCCACTGTGCAAGGAGAGCACGGACCTCGCATCCTGGGAAACCCGCCGCGGCGTCACTGAACCCAAGTGTTTTCTCAGGTGGAGCTGGAGGTGCCTAGCTGCTGCAGGCCGCTTTCTCCGTCCAAGCAAACTGAATTTCCTTGCCTTTCACCGCTGCTGGCTCTCCAGTTCCTCAACCCGCCGTGCGCTAAACTGCCTGTTTGTTGGGGGCACAGCCATGTCCGCCTCCTCTTCTCACAGTTCTTACATGCGATTTTGCTCCTTTTTACAGTTCTGTGCTTAGATTTCAGTGGTTTCTTAGAAGGAGCCAGAGGCGAACAAGCACGCATCCAGCCTGCAGTGTTAGCAAAGCCCTCTGAGATGCTCGCTCATTGCTGGGTGAACGGTCCTTGATTCCAACTTACGGTCAAGTCTTCTGAACGCCTGCTCCCCTCCACAGAGACACAGCTTTCGTCCTCGCTGCAGAGAGACGGCCAGGAGGAGTCGCTGAGCTGGCTTCTCCCTGGCTGTTTCCACTGTTTCTCTTTTTCACTTTTATCGATGTCAAGGACACATAGATCTCCCTCGTCCTCCCACAGCCCCAGAGAAATATGACAGGGCCAAAAACAAAGTTAAGAGATTTATGGACCCCACGAGATCCCAATTAAGGGAAGCCACTGGGGCGCTGACCTGCCTCCCCCGCCTGAGGACCCCAGACACACGGCCGCGTCCTCCCATAAAGCAGAGTGCCTTGACACCAGAAATAAAACATCTGTACTGGCGCTCGGAAGATGCTTTGTATGCGTTCCTGAGCCCTAGTCTGTGCTTAAACTCCAGCTTTTTGGTATAATTTTAGCCTTAGAACTTAACATTTTTACTGCCTTTTCCTCCAAATAATCAATATTGATTTTACTGTATCTGTTATTCTCCTGGCATTAAGATTTATTCTCTTCCTTTCCTTTGCCTGAGATTGTAGTTTATAGAATGGGAGTTTATTCTGTTCTTTCAGGAAAGCTTGCAGGATAATTATCTTGCCCCAGTGGCAACTCATTCAGCTTGTGTTGTATTGAAAAGTAATAATTGGCTTGGCCCCTCATCAGGTTTGAACAGCTTTATTACTATTACATTTGCTGGAACATTGTGGCGGCATCTCTGCAGGCTCTGGCACTGTCAGGGGCTCAGAAACCTGAATCCATCTAAGTGAGGTCCCCTCTCCTAGCCTGCTTGGAACTCTGCTTTGAACAGTACAAAGCACACCAAGCTCCACTTTCCAGAGCCAGTTTCTACCCCTGCCTTTTGCTTATGCTTTTACTGATGCAAGGAACCTACCTCAGGCCAGATGCAAGGCACCTTGGGTGATGGTCATGAGAAGTGAGTGACGGAGTGAGTGGAGGAAACAGCGCCAAGATACCTGTATATGCACATACGCACCACTGTGTATACACTGGAATATTTCATAGGTGGGCTTACCTTTAGAGGGGGCTGCAAGATGTGAAAGAGAGAGTATAAAATCAGAAGTCAAGAGCCCAGGACCTACTCTTCACCAGCTCTGTGGCCCTAAACAAATTACCCAACCTCTCTGAGCCTCTGAATCTTGTCTTAATGGGAACAGTAACATAGGAACGTGCCTATAGTTTGGGTTTGTGCATTAAGTAAATAACATCATGTACAGTGGTTTATTTGATGTTGAAAGGTAGGAGTTTACCCAATTTGAAAAGATAAATGCACCTCAAAGTTCACAGCACTATTTACAATAGCCAAGACATGGAAGCAACCTAAATGTCCATCAACAGACGACTGGATAAAAGAAGATGTGGTGTATACACACACACACACACACACACACACACACACACACACACACACACACACACACACACACACAATGGAATACTACTCAGCCATAAAGAAGAATGAAACAATGCCATCTGCAGCGACATGGATGGACCTGGAGATGATGACACTAAGGAAGTAGGTCAGACAGAGAAAAACAAGTATCATGTGCCATCACTTACATGTGGAATCTAAAAGCAAAAGACCCAAAAGAACTTATTTACAAAAGAGAAACAGACTCA